>NC_090447.1:1113815488-1114440488 GCF_031143425.1 Pleurodeles waltl
GGTACCTTTAGAATCCCTATGATGTTGGAAAAAAAGGACGCAAATTTGGCTTGGTTAGCTTATGTGGACAAAAAGTTATGAGGGCCTAAGCGCGAACTGCCCCAAATAGGCAAAAAAAGGCCTGGCACAGGAGGGGGAAAAGGCCTGGCAGCGAAGTGGTTAAACAGGCCATACAACAAACTCAACGCTCTTTTTGAAATCACCTGGAATCTCCACCGATAGCTTTTTCAGTTGCTTTAAAAATATACATGCTTATTGTTGGCTGTGTTATTCATAGTAAATGTGTTCCACAGATGAACTGCCTTAAAGGAGAAGACAAAGACGCCCTCAATATCTTTCATAACTCTTGGTGGTAACACTAGTAGGACTGATGAGGGTCCCTATGATGGCGCTATAGTGTGACAGGGACTTCCACTGTAATGAAGGATTTAACACATGGATTTAAACACCATTGTCACTAAACACTATCAAATGATGCAGCTCGTTTGTCCCTGATGTGACCAGACTTTTAGAGGCTGCCTGAAATTCAGGAAAGTGACAGCATGTATTTTCCTACATTTGTATTTGAGAAATAATACAGCTTTAAAGAGCTAAACCAGTGGTTCCCAACCTTTTGATTTCTATGGACATCTACTTTATCAATACTGGAACCCAGGGAAACCCACTGAATCAATATTGTAATCTAAGGACCCCCACTGAGTCATTACTGAAAGCTGGGGAGCTAATCTATTAATATTATTTAATTTTCTCAGCAGTCACAGACCCCCTGAAGAGGCTTCGTGGACCCTCAGGGGTCCCCGGACCACAGGTTGGGAAAAACTGAGCTAAACTATAAAAGTGAAAATCTCCCAGATGCCAATGATCTGTTTGTGCTGCAAAACTGTATTCCAATGTTTGATAAGTGCTCACCAAGTTTGTTACACCTATGACAGCATGTCCTGCTGTTGAGTTGTCAGCCTAAAATTGAATTTGCTTTGCTGGATCCTCTCCCCTCACAGCACATTTTTAGTGCCACAATGAGTGGAAAGGAAGAACACCTTGCAGCAAGACAGAAATAAAACTCTGTTAAAACCTGAATTTATTGAGAAACTTTCCAAAAAATACAAATTATGAGTTTTAGTGAAATAAAGTAAGCATGTTGGTGCTTACCAGACCAAAATATGCATGCTGGCCTTGTTAGATTCATTAGCAGTTTGCCACATTTTCAGCCCTGCAGGGTTTCTTCTGAGCTTGTCTTGTCAAGCATATTCAAAACTGCATGCCATTTGGAGATACTCATTTGAAACCTTTTTTCCAGTTCCTACAATTTAAAGATGGGTCAAGATGGATGTAGCCCTGTTCAAGGTTTATAGCAAGGTTTCACTCATTATTCAAATGAAAGTTTATTACATCTGTTCAATAAAACCATTGCTAGAAATTAGGTCTGTAGTTTGCAGAGGTATGCACCCCTTCCAAGTAGGGACCACAATCCTAGTCAAGGTAATTCAGTTACCCTCCCTAAATTAACCTGTACTCACCCTCTGATAGGTTGACACAGAGCAGTCAGGCTTAACTTAGGAGGCAATGTATAAAGTATTTGTGCAACACTAGATTACAGTAAGACACTGAAAGACACTACAAAGAGACTCCACACCCGTTTAAAAAAATAGAGAGTATTTATCTGAGTAAAACAAGACCAAAATGACAAAAATCTAAAGTAGAAGTCAATATATGAATTTTTAAGGATTAAATGTGAAAATAGTGCATCAGAAGTCATAAGGGGTCAAAAGGTTATTTCAGGTCGCGAGGGACCAGTGGAAATTAAAAGTTCAGGCCGACCATGATGAAGGAGAGTAGGACAGCCTCAAAATTCAACAGTACCTTTGATGGAGCAAAGCATCAACGTTAGGGGCATGATGCGTCGGTTTTTGCAAACATCAGCTCCCACCTCAGAGACTGAAAGATAAAACAATATTTAATCAGCATTTCATCTTTCAGCTGTTGGCTCAGCCTGCACCATGTTCAGGGCGGGGTGGGATGGGATGGGCCACAGGAGGGCGGAGGAGAAAAGAGTGCACCTAAGTGCACATATGTGTTTGACCAGCCGTCTCCAGGTTGGTCAAACACACATGCACAGACCCCAGGGTTGTGTCTGAGCAGCAGACCAAGCCACTCAGACCAATCTGAAGAGTCCAGCAGCACCAGGAGAGTTTCAGGCAGTCTGTGATGACCCTGAGACTATTGAGAATAGGGGGTAAGCCAACAAGCCCTTGAATAATCTTGGGTTCAAGTGTGTAGAGTACAGGTTCAGTCCTTCTCACTCCAGGCAAGAAGCAAAAGGCAGCAGGTCAACACAAGTGGTGGCTCACTACAGCAAGCAGTGAAGTTGCTGAGTAGCAGTCCCTCCTGCCAGCACAGCTGAATGTCTGTGGTTCCAATAGAGTTCTGATTTGGTGGAGTTTGGGGTGCAGTACTCATACCCAAATATGCCTTTGAAGTGGGGGACACTTCAAAAAGGCATTTAAAGATCACAAGGTCCCTGTCATTCCTTCCTTGGCTCCAGACACTCTACAGGGGGTTATGCCACCCATGTTTTGGAGGGAGGCACAGCCATATTCAGGTGTAGTGATGCACTGCTAAACTCCACCCACAGTATCAAGCCTATTGATTGCCCATTAAGGCCCATTAAGTCACACATAAGCTCCCAATGTGTGTGACTGCCTAGAGAGAATGCACAAAACCCAGCTGTCCCCAACCCCAGACGTGTATTCAGAAACAGGCAGAAGCACGGAATGGTTAAAGTAAGAAAACACCAACTTTCTAAAAGTAGCCTTTTTAGGCTTACAAGTTAAAATCCGACTTCACCATAAATTGTCATTTAGAATTGTGAATCCAGAGACACCAATCTCCATATTTCTATATTTTACCAATTGGAAATTACACTTAAAGAATACTTCAAGATAATCCCAATGATAACCTATGGGAATCATAGGCCTTGCAGTAGTGAAAAATGAATTTAGCAGTTTTTCACAACCAGGACATGTTAATCTTAAAGTACATGGCCACCTTTTTAAATACACAACAACAGGCTCTTGTGGCTACCTAGGGCCTACCTTAGGGGGAACTTCTATGTAATAATAAGAAAGGTTTAAGCCTGGCAGGTCGGTCCACTTTCTAGGTCTAAATGACAGTTTAAAAGTGCATACACTGCCTTTGTAGTGACAGGCCTGAGGCATGCGTTGAAGGCTACTGTAGTAGGCTGCACAATGAGTGCTGCAGACCAACTAATAGCATTCAATTTACAGGCATTGGGAATATATGGTGCATTTTACTAGGTAGTTACAAGTAAACTAAATATGCCAATTGTGAACACATCAATGTTACTATTTATTCAGCAGAGAGCACATGTACTTTAGCACTGATTAGCAGTGGTAACATACTCAGAGTCCTAAAGTCAACAAAAACAAGGTCAGAAAACAAACAAGGAAGAGGAAGGCATAAACTCTTGTGATGACCCTGCAGAAAGGGTCATTTCCAACAACCATCAACAAACAAAAGCCAATTAGATAATAAAAAACATTGGGTGACAACAGTGTCATGAATGTCATGTCTTTCCCTCCTGGGTATTCCCCATCTTGAGTTACATCAATCAATCCTGAGTTAATATGTATGAGTAACAGAATGTACATTTAGTTTATATTATTATGATTAGCAAAGTGACAATCAAGTATTGCTTTTGATATTCTGTTTTACATTACCAGTTGTTGATTTATTAAGAGTTTTTAGAAGATTGATAACTGGGTCTCATTTATTGTTGCTGTTCAAAAGAACACAGTATCACAGAATGTAAATGAGTGACAGGGCATCACACCACTCTCTGTTAATTTGTTATTCTGAAAGTTTCAAAAACAGTGAAATATTGTGAAATATTGTTACAAAAGCTGAGCATAAAGTGTGAGGGGACAGGCAAAAAGAGGACAGGCAGTGCAGAATCAGATCACTGATGCTAAATGAAAGCCACTGGGAAGGGGTTCAATTAGCTTTTGCATGCTGAATGCATCAGTGCAGCTGGCTTCACATGACAAGAATTGCAGGGCTGGCTATGTTATCGAACATCAGCCCTATTGTTCATATAGCTATGTGAGTGTCAACCATCTGAAAATCGAATTAGGCTTTATTTACTGATGTGCTAAAAAATATCTTAGTGCTTAGAAGTAGCAGAATGGGGGTAGAGTAATTGCAACAATGTTGAAGTACTTAATTGTAATTATGCTTTTGCTGTCATTTCATTTATTTTTATTTTTACTATAATTCATTTTGTGTGAACAAGATTAGACTTTTGATTATAAAATGAAGTTTTAAAATGTATTCCTCATTTTCTAGTGTTCTTGAGTGTGTTATTCATTCCTTAAAGCTAAAGCGCATATTTACAATCTTTTGACTCAGGTCAGTACTGCAAGCCTTCTTGCAGCACACACCCAAAAAAGAAAAAATGAGGAGAAATAAACATATTTCTCATAATTGAGCCTCCCTTAATCCTCCCCTGAGGAGAGGTGTATGCTTTTGGCACATTCCCAGATTTATAATCTTTGTCTCACAAATGTCTCAAAATCCATGGGTGTTGTGTGAGAACACTCACCCCAACACCCATGGAACACCTCTTTGATGGAGAATAAAGCAACACAGTGACTTGTGCTGCATTGCCTTCCTCCATATCTACAAGGTCATGTAAAGCCACAAAAAAATGGCTTTGTGTGGCCTTTTAGATATGGGCGTGCAGTTTACACCATTGGTGCATCAAAAAAAGTGATACACCGGTGGCAGAAGCCGCTTGTAAATATGGCTCTTACTATCCCTGTAAAATCACATGGAATTGATCATTACCAGAAAAACATTTTACTCAAATACTGCTCATTGGGATGAGTGGTAGTTGCAACAAGGGTGGCTCTCCACAGTGGCGAAGGAGCGTCGCCCCACTGGCTAAAAGCCAGCACAGGAAAAATAAAACAATATTTGAATATTGTTATATTTTTCTGCTGCTGGCTCAGACAGCAGGTGCAGGAAGGGGCGGGCTGGGCCACAGGAGGTGGGAGGGGGGATGAGGAATTGTGTGCATTAAGTGCGCATGTTTGTTTGGATGCCCTTAGATGGCCGTCCAAACACACAAGCACACTTAAGTTTCTCTGGCCCGGCTGTGCACACAGCCGGACTGGAGATACTGCAGAGGCCCCAGGGTTGTGTCTGCTGCTCATATGCTATGTGTAGCATGTAAGCAGCACCAGGATTACTGGGGAGCCTCTTCTGGTGTCCCAGAAAATGCTGGGACACCAGAACAGGAAAGGAGGATGAGCGAGTCAGCAATGACGAACAGTAAGTTTTTATTAAATTTAATTTGTCCCCTCCTGTCGCGGTCATCCCTCCTGACCCTCCCCTTTATATCCAGGTGGTCATTGACTGATTTCATAGTGCAAGACAGTAAAACAAAAGCAGACTCTGCAATTCTAGAACAATCTAGAAAACGTATCAATAGAATGTTCTTTTCTTTGCAAAATGCAAAAGTACTAATGACTCACACATGGATTTACAGCAATTTAGAAGCAGCACACACATTGAAATTAAAATGGAACATGTAAAAACCATTTTATGGAAGCTTACAGGATTAATGTAGCTGTTGCTACCATAAAGTTGAAGCATCTTTATAGAACTTGCACGACAGCATGAAAAATGAAGTTTCTTTCAGACGACATCAGAAGGCCCCTTTCTCATTAGAAAGTGACTGATAATCTGAATATGAGCAGGCAGCACTTCACTAAAGACACAGTAAGAGTTATCAACAACTGCTGGCTCACATTTGCAAACCAAAGCAAATGTGACGAGCCAACATTTCTTGATGTGCTCCCTTTCGCATCCTTCACTTTAACAATTGCTTTTCAATATTCACAGAAGGGCAGGGCACTTCAGCAAAATAATTAAGTTGATCAACACATGATAACTCATTCTAAATATCTTTTCCAAGGATCACTAAAGAGTTAATACCTTTAGCAGTAATAAGAGTTGCCATCAAAGAATACACGGGTCTGCCAGGTTACCTATTAAAACCAGAGTTGCACTGTTTTGCTCACAACAGAAGACGAACTGCACCAAAATGACACCTAGAAATGACTTTTCCTTAAAAGTATTCCCGTGAGCCTTGAGACACTACTGACTAATGTTGGATGTATATGTGGATGTGTGGCTAAGGGTTGTCTAATGGCAACACTTGTAAGCAGTATTATGTATATGAGTATTGTTAAGCTGTATATTTAACAACTACACTTAGGCAATGATTGAGATGTAGGATGATAAAACATGCAGATATGCAAAGGGTGGAAAATTTAAGGTGAAAGAGCAAGCATTTCGCTTTTCTTGCAATAAATACAGAATGCTTACACTATACATTATTTACTTTCCTTAACTGGGAAAATGAGGTATTAACCACACAAAGTAAATTCCCCAGTTTGAGTTATTGGTACTTCCAGAGTGCGCTAAAGGCCATCTCCTGTTAAGGTGATGACCTCATTTAAGGTCATTACGCACAATGGGGCAGATGTATAAAACCCTTTTGCATTTCTTGACGGTTCAAATCAGTATTTTGGTCTGTTAAGAAATGCAAAATGAGCTTTTCTGTTGTACATAGGCATTTAGGAAAACTCAAATTGCGATTTCTACCCTGTGGAAATCACAATTTGCAATCCATAGAATAGGAAATGAAAAATAGGGATTACCTATTTGTGATTCATATTCTGATGTACAAAGCATCTCCTAAATGCGACTTGGGCATCTAGGAATACCAATTACCATCGATTTGTAGTCGATGGTAACCATGTGTAATTTAGAAAATGCACCCCAAAATGCGTTTAAAAAAAAAAATTGCACAAGAGCACACACATGCCTTTTGAGCATATGTGTGCTCTACATAACCACCACGATTTTTGGGGTCCTACAAGGGGGCGCTTTTTGCTTATTGCCAACCTTGGTTTTGCATTTCCCTATTTGGGAAATGCAATGCCGGCCCATTGACACATATGTGATGGCATTCCTTATTTACTTTGTAGGAATCGCTATTAGGAAATCGGCATCTATGTACATAGCATTTTGCATTTCCTAAATAGCGATTTCTATGAAGTTGCTATTTAGGAAATGCAAAATTACATTTCAGTAACCTGTCTCACTGTCTTTAGTTGTGAACGCTACACCTATAAATCCCCAATTATAGGTGTGTTAGGTTAACCTGTTTAGAGGAAGCTAAACAAGAGTACATTGCTCAGACTACATTTGGCCATATGTACGAACACATTTTCCTATAGACACAGAATGGGCAAAACTGCTTGCTACATCTGGCCCTTGGTCATCACCCATAAGATCAGGACCGGGAAATCTGTTTCCAGTGACCTGGAAGGATGTGTCACCCTACCTCCTATTGTGACATTTGTGAAATCAAGGCATTGTATTTAAACAACATAAGTAGATATCTGATAAACACTTGCAAGTCAGGCTGTCAAAGGCTAGATGTTTGCGCTGATTCTAAATAAAATCCATTTGGAGTAAGAGTGACTCTTTTTGGAAGTCTCACTTTCTTTTCTTTGTAGCAGAATTCTATTTCTGATGGTGACCAAAGAGCTTTTCTCTAAGCAATGATGCTAAAAGGAAACCCGAAATGTTCTCTGGCAAACAGCAGCTTCTGAAACAATAAACCTGAATACATAAAAGGCCCTCTGGAAGCCATGTCATAAATCAAGGACCATTACCTTTAGATGGAGGTTCGGGAATGAAGGTGATAAATTAAATGACTGAATGTGTGGTTTCAAAGCTGTAGCATGAAGCGCTAAAACCTCCAGAGTGACAGCCAACGAGTCAACATTATTTTGGAGATGGCATCATTGTTGTATTAGACTCAATTCTTCAGGGATTAGAGGTGGCTAAACCGGACCTAAAAAGGGCTTGATTGGCATTGTTCGAGCGTGCAAGATGACTCTGGGAAATAAAACTAGATGACTCAAAGGATGGTGGTAAACGTATTGTAAAACAATGAAAAATAGCGGCAATAACTGCTCAGTGCCAAAACCTGAAATGAAATGCGCTTTGCTGATATACATATACTTGCTGGTAACAGTAATTGAACCAGCAAACAGCACATGAGATAAGTGTTGACGAATAAGTGTTTTTGGACTGAATTCAAGTGCTGCAAGACCTCTGTTCAAGATGCAGAGGTGAACAAAAGTTATTACAATATTTCTACAATAATAAGAATTCACATGGACAAAAGATCCCACCCCGCACTGCTGAACCATCACACCTTCAACCTTGGCGTTTCATGAAAATGTTAGAAATAGGGACTCTAGCTGGCAGGTGTATACACCCTTATCAAAGTAGGGACCACAGTCCTAGTCAGGGTAAGTCACTACACAACCTAAATTATCCTGTGCTTAACCTCTGGTAGCTTGGCACAGAGGAGACAGGCTTAACGTATAAGTCAATGTGTAAAGTATTTGTGCAATAACTCATACTGTAACACAGTGAAAACACCACAAAAAGTATTCCACACCAGTTTAGGAAAATAGATAATATTTATCTGAATAAAATAAGAACGAAACAACAAAAATCCAATATGTACAAGTAAAGATATTACTTTTAAAAGGTTTAAATGAGCCTCAATCCTGAAGAATCAGTGGTTGTATCCTTTTAGCACACAGTACCTGGGATGCTTAAAAAATAATGATGCAAAGGAACCGTAGAGAAGGAGATGCGTTGAAAAGTAAGGCGATGATGCATCATTTCTATCCATGGTGCAAGGCAATGCTTCAACGTTCCTGGAGGCAGCCTTGGTTCCTCATTGTGATGTGGGGGTATTTTGATGCCCGGGGATGATGTGTTGAAAATCCAGAAAAAGCTGGTACGAAGGAACAGGTGCTGCGTTGATCCGGGAGGCGATGTGGTGATTTTCCAGCTGCGGGGCAGGAGCTGCACTGCTCTGTCTCTGTTGGCCCTGAGAATTCAGATCAGAGCACTTGTGGAGGAAGGCAGAGTTCTTCTAACAGGGGCAGGGGCCAGCAAGAAACTGAGAAATAAGCAGGAGAGCAGTTATTTCAGGAAAGCAGCCCCCATGAGTCCTTTGGGCAGCCAGACAGTCCCTCTGACAGAGTCAAGTTGCAGGCCCAGAAATGTTTAGTGGGGCCACAGACCCAGTATATATACCCATAAGTGCCTTTAAAGTGGAGACAACTTCAAAGAGTGGTTTTGAAGTGCACAAGTTCCCCTTGCAACCCAGCTCTGTCTGCCAGGAGTCCTGTGGGGGGTTAACAATTCTTTGTATTAGGCAGGCCACTGGCCTTTGAAGTGTAAGAGAGAGACCCTCCACACTTCCTGCCCAGGGAAACCCATCTGTAGGCAGATGAATGCAGATGTAGCTGAGTGTCCTCTGCTTATGGCTGTCTGGGTGGAGTGCACAAGGAGAGCTGTCAACTAGCACAGACCAGATGTGGGTTGGAGACAGGCTGTAAGGCACAGATGACCTGAAGTGCAGAGAAATTCCTGCTTTCTAAAAGTGGTATTTTTAAAATAGTAATGTAAAATCTAACTTCACCAGTAAGTAGGATTTCTCACTGCCATTTCAACCATTCCAAATATGGCAAGGATACTCTTCTTAGATTAGAAGTTACACTTAAATGCATATAGGGGAATTTCTAATGCTAGCCTATGAGAGTAGCAGGTTTCACAGTAGTGAAAAATGACTTTGGGCCATTCAGAGATGGCCATTTTCTAACACATTGCACTATTCTTTTCACGGTTATACAATATATTAAGCTCAACTATTTATATTACAGAATCTTAGCACACTTTCTTATGAGTCTTTTAAAGCAATTTAATTGAACATATTAAAGCAAAACAAACCCAGTTAAATAATCATGGAGAACACTGATAGTCAAGTGATAAACAGAAGAACGGGATGCCTCTTCTTGGTATTTGTCTTACACATATAAGGAAGTTATGCATGTTGTATCCAGTATGGCTCGTAAATTCTCCATGGATTAGATATTATTATATCATAGTGTGCAAAAGTATGTTTCATGTATTTAAACGTCAATAATGTCACTTCCTAAGATGCAATTGGATTAGAAGATCATGAGATATCAGTGGATGTGATGTTACCTGAAGTCCAACAGTACATGAAGTCAGCTTCTGCCTCTAAATGGAAAGTGCCAAATTATGGCTCTGAGAAGCAACCCCAACATCTTTTTCACCACTCTGCCACTGTTGAGCCCAAGCCCTTTCATTTGTATCCAAGGGAATCTTCTACATCTGTCTCAGCCATGTCTCAAATGTTCCCCTAGTCACTTAGGTGGGGATGGGAACAGCTTTGCACAATCTCTCCCATCTTTGCAGAAAACTATATAACTATAACAACTTGTGAGGAATTAAGTGCTGATAGATACCTTTCCCATGCCAACTGACCACCAACAGTGCATGGCCATTTACAGAGCACTGTGCCATTGTCCTGTAGAGAAACTGGCTTTAATGTTTGGAGTATTTTTCTTTTGTTCCACCTGCTTTCCAAGATGTTGTTTCTGCTCCTGTTCTCCTTATCCACTTAGTGCTCATTGAGCAGTGACTTTAAGGTGCCAATGTTCAGAGGCAGAGTTATTACTTCGGGTGTCTTATACCTGGAAATGTCAGAATGTAATTGTGCTGCTATTGTTCAAAAGAAACATTTGGATGGCTCTGTTGCATATTTGCTCCCATTACATTGTTGCCACAACATCATGAGACACTGCATTGCTGCCACTTCATTGTTCAACATTAACTACATTTCCCAAGAACTCATATTATAACATCATCACCAATGATAGCCAAAGCTCTCCTTCAAATACGGAAATAACCATCTTGACTGTCTCTTTTTTGCAAGTGTCCATCCATAACAATATGTTCAAATTTAAAAAAACATACTTCTTAGCCAGCTCCAAACTTCTATTCCAGGCGCAAAACTCATCAAACAAGCAATGTAACCATGAACATCTACAGAAAGTGCAAACTACATGAGAACTCTAGCTTGAAAGACTTTACTCTTGCGTCTGATCTCTACCTACACTCAGAGAAATTGTAGTATCTCCATTCTCCAATAAAAACATCTGGGTGGATATACATTAGCAGCACATTTTGTAAAAAAAGGTACATTTCAAAATAATAACAGCAATTCAGTATATAAACAGTGAACATATATACAGAGTAATCTTACATTGTCTTCAAATAAGGAGGAATAATCCTCTTCCGCATGTCCTTAATAGAATTGACAATTCTTTATACGAATGCTAGCAACATTTTTTATTGAATGTCAAGACCAGAGGCTCTGATTTGACTAGTTCAAAGCTGATGCACCACCACAGAAGCAACCTCTACGATAGGTTTATAATAAAATTGTTTAAAGGTTGAAAGGCTGTCTTCATAATGTCTTGAAAAGTGAATCCCAAAAACAACTCCCTAGAAGCCATAGCTCCTCTAACTAAGTGGGCACCAAAGGTCTGGATATCAGTGCCATCCTCCATCATCACTCAGGTCCTCCAAACATCAGTCTTCCTAAGAAGAAAAAAAATAATGCAATGATACAGTTCAGTGATTAAAAGATTGAATTAAACTTGTATAGCACAATGATCTAAATGAGGTTTCACTGTGTTTCCAGTTAAAAGGTAATTGTGATGATTGTTGTTGGACCCCAAACTTTTTGTCTTCCTCTTCCTATTTTTTCTGACCTTTTGTTGTTGGCTGTAGAACTCTGAGCATTTTAACACTGATGAACAGTGATAAAGTGCAGGTGCTCTCTATTCTAATTTTGGTATGATTAGCTTAAACCTAATTGGCACATTTCATTTACCTGTAAGTCCCTTGTACAGTTGTATTCCTATACCCAGGGCCTCTAAATGAAATGCTACTATCGGGCCTGCAGAGCTGCTTGCGCCACCAACAGAAGTAGCCTTTCAAACCTGTCTCAGGCCTGCTAGCGCAGGGCCTCTGTGCGCAGTTTACTGCCACAGGGACCTGGCATCTAAATTTACTTGCTAGGCCTGGAACTATCCTTTTTACTACATGTAAGACACCCCTAAGGTAGGCCCTAGCTAGTCCAATGGACAGGATGTCATGTATGTAATAGTCAGGACATGTGCCAGGTTGTGTGGCCTGTCCTGGTAGTGTCAAACAGCCTATTTGGGTTCTCACTGCTGTGAGTATTACCATGCTCATAGGATTGGATTGGAAATGTCCTACCTTATGTCTAGGTAGTATTGTCTGATCTATGAGGGATAGCGTAGGCATGTTTTGTATGGTTGTAATGGTAGTGAGAAATACTGGTGTACGTGGATTTGTATTACTATTATAGAAATGCCACTTTTAGAAAGTGGGTATTTCTCTGTGCTTATGACTCTGGTATTTTGCTGCTTGACTCCAATCCATATCTTGGGCAGAGTGACAGTTTGGCTGTGTACATACTTTTCAGTCAGTCTGAACATAGGGAGGGTGATGGTGACACAGCGGTACATCTACATATCAAATGGTTTTCCTGGACTGACAGAAGGAGAGGCACTGCACACTTGCATTGGTAAAGGATATGCCCTGGCCTCACACAGCGGTTGTTTACCCACCACTGATGTTTGGAGCCTGTGCTGCAGGAGAGAAGGGACACTCTTAGAACTAGTTAGGATTGGTTGGAACCTCTTCTCCCTACTTTAGTAAAGGTTGTGCAAAACTGAGTATAAGTACAGGGGCTTTCCCTATATTATAGAGACACTAATGGACTACTGAATTGGACACAGGATGCTGCTGGAGGGACTTGCCAGGAACCACCTAGGACTGCTGCTTTTGTGATGACTTGTGATCTGCTGGGTCACTAGGAGGAACTGCCTCTGACTGCAACCCTTTGTGCTGGCCGTTGGCTTGGGCCCTACCGCCCTGTCCCCCTTCTTGCTGTCTCCTGGGGCGGTTGCTGTGTCCCCTGTTCCCCTGACATTTTATTTCTTAAAGTGCTGGAAGGGCACTTTTCTCCCTAAGTACGAAGTGCGCTACATTTTTATGGTCGTTCTTGTGGGCGTGGCGCGGGGTGCTACGTATTGCTATTTGAAAAGCACCTGGAGAGCACGTCAGCTAACTTCTCCTAAGCACTTGAAGCACTCTTTTCTTTGCCCCCCTGGGTGCATGGAAGCCACCCCATGACTGTGTGGCAGTGCCCCCCCCCCCTTTTCCCAGATGTGGAGAGGCCGTGGGGAATAAGCACAGACAAGCATGCTTTCAACAGGTGCCCTTGGGGCAAGGAGTGCTGTGTGGAGTGCCCCCGGGGGGCAGGCAGGCACCTGTTTAGGTGTGGTCACCACTGTGGCACGGGCCACACTCAGAGTGGGTCCTCTGGGGTGAGGTGAAGTCGCCTCCAGGCTCGGTGAGCAGCGAGGAGCGCTGCGGGAGGAACGGCCACAAAGGGGTCAACCAGATCGGGTCGGGTACTTATTGTTTCACACGTTTTGTGGGTGTTTTGCAGTCTCTTTGCACATTGTCTCTGGGATAGGCCTGACTGCTCGTGCCAAGCTACCAAGGGGGTGAACAGGAGTTACCTTGGGTATGTAAATACCTCATCCTGACTATAGTGGGTGGGTTCTGCCCGGCTTAGGTACATACCCTGGCCAACGAGAAACCCCATTTCTAACAATTATAAACCAAAACCCTCGTGAAAGAGCAAGTCTAAAGTGCCCTTATGAAAGCAAGGTTGTTGAGGATAGTTCTGGTTTCAAGTAGTAAATTATCACATATGATTGCTGCTTAGACTTTTTTTTTTATTTCCCATCAAGTTGTGTTCTTCAATTATGAATTAACAACAGTTTGTTGACAGATACAGACAGTCAGAAGAAGGAAGGCATATATTTTACAAAGCAAGATCTATAAATAATTGACCAGAATTGTCAAGGGCTTTGTGAGATGTGCATAGAATTCAAAAACAGATTCATGCCAAACAGGAAGCCAACAATGCTCAGCTAGAAGACCAGAAATGTGGGCATGCATATGAAGTCCAAATATCAGGCAAGCAGCCATGTTCTGTGGTAATTAAAGATGTTTCAGTATTTTAACATAAACTAACTTGAAGTAGTAGTTCATTGACAAAAGGTGGGGAGAAGAGGTAGATTCTTGCAAAGAATTTTCAGTGTTAGAAAACCAGATACTGTGGGCCTGATTCACAAACTGCACTTTTGAGTGAATTTAAACTTTTGAGTAGTTTACAACTTTTTAGTATTCACAAACTGCACTTGTGTATAACTTACACCTTTGTAGTAAGTCAGCATGGCACATAGCCAAAAACCTTTCACAGAGAATAATAGAGATAAAAACTTAACAGAAAACCCCATAGGTAATAACGTTATATTAAATTACAATATTTAAAATAGTTCACCATATACACTAATAGATATTAATGTTAACAATACATATAGAAATGGTACATGTTTATTACTTAATTATAAAGTAATTAATAGCCTATTATGAATTTGAAAGTGTAACCTAACATGGCCATGTGTAATGCTGGACTCACTACAAAAGTATAGGCTAGTACAAAAGCGCAGTTTGTGAATACTGGAAAGAAATAAACTTACTAAAAAGTGTACACTTACACAAAAGAGCAAGTTACCTTTATGAATGAGGCCCATTGTTTTGAAGTTGGAAGATAACGTATGACTGAAAAGACTGTGATATGTAGAACGTAAGGTATGGTTGTATAGGACATTTCAAGATAAGTGGAGGTAAGAAGAATGTTGTAGTGATCAACTCTGGTAAATACCTAAGATGTTTGGGATATTACACAGGCTTTAGAGGTGAGGCAACAAGTGATGGAATAAAAATAGAGAAGAGGGTTTGTGGTTGAAAGCTTGTATGTCTGGTTGTTGTATTAATTTGCTCAGTTGTGATGTTCAATTATGACATATAAAATTTCTGAAATTCTCAGGCTGTTTTATGCCTTCCCACAAATTAGCTTTTAAAATATTTCCTCTCCTAACATTAACTGCTATTAGTCTTTCTTCCTACCCAATGTTCTTGATTGTTTTCTGTAGTGCACACTCCGGCCCTCATTATGACATTTGCGGTAAGTCCCGCTTGCCGCCATGCCAGCTGCCACCAACATACCACCGCTGCGGCGGTTTACCGCTACCCATATTATGACCCACACATAGCAATCCGTTACTTTACAGACACACACACAAGTCTGCCAGACCAAAGGTCAGTGATAACCTGGCGGTATCCAAACCCACACCATTACGCCAACAGAACTACGCCGACAGCATTATGACCCACGAATCACCGCAGCGGACATTCAACCGCGGTAAACCATTGGCGGTACATACCGCTGCGCTCAAAATGCACACAACCTAACAAAACAACACTGCATTGAACAATTCAAACTACACACACCTGAGACACATAAACACACCACACCCACACACCCACACTACTATAAAACACACGTGCACACTACCCACAAACCCTCACAACTCAAAAATATTGCCAACTAAGAGAGACAGCCCAACAGCACCCACAGAACCAGAGCCACAAAACACCATCATCCATACACCATACACGTACCTTACAGCACACACCCCAACACATCACCCCACACACCCTCACACACACACCACACACACTACACCAATTGCACCACAAGGACACCCAGGTTCTCAGAGGAGGAGCTAAGGGTCATGGTGGAGGAAATCATTTGCATAAAGCCACAGCTGTTTGGATCACAGGTGCAGCAAACATCCATTGCCAGGAAGATGGTGCTATGACAGTGGATTTGTGGACAGGGCCAATGCCGTGGGACAGCACCCAAGAACAAGGGATGACATCAGGAAGAGGTGGAATGACCTACGGGGAAGGTACGTTCCGTGGTAGCAAGACCCCAGATAGCAGTACAGTGGACTGGCGGAGGACCCCAACCTCCTCCCCCACAACTAAAAACGTGGGAGGACCAAGTCTTGGCAATATTGCATCCTGAGGGCTTGGAAGGAGTAGCAGGAGGACTGTACTCTGGTAAGTAAAATCTTTACTACTTTCACCCCTCTACCTGCATGCCATCACATACCCCCACCCTCACCCTTACTCCCACACTCCACCACCTCCCACACACCCTACTGTCACAACCCACCCCTCCCACAACCAAGCCCGGCATGCAACACCAATGCATGGACACCCATCACAGACCTGCATGGACACCTAACTCCAAAGCACGCACACTTGAGAAAGTCACCAAGCCCACCAAATCACCACTCACACAAACCTAAGCTACTAGGACAATAACAACCATAGACGGCAACACCCCCATGCATAAGATGGCACATGCAGAAACAAAAACACTGCATTTACATCCCCACAGGTCCCCCATACAATTTCACCGAAGAGGAGGTGCCAGCAACATCCAGCCCTCCCCCCAGAAGAGGCCTACAGTGATGACAGCAGCTCTGCACGCCTGGAAAAGGATGACCAACCTGGCCCATCAGGGACCTCCGGACACTCGGTTACCCAGGCACAGTCCCATACCACCACAGAGCCTCCCCCCTCAGGGAACACCAGCACAGCACCCACCCAGCGGGTCCATACCACTGTCCCCAGGTCATGCCAATCAGCGGTGTGTCAACTACTACGGGGTCGCCAGGCCACCCCACAAACACAGGACAATCAGGGACCTGGGGTTAGTGGCAGTGGGCACACAGTGCAGGAGACAGAGGCACAGGAGAACAGGGAAGCTGGGAGGACTGCTGTGCGACAGGGGGAGGACAGGCCCAGGGAACCGACTCTCCACAAGACACTCACCAACATCGTGGGAGCATAACACCATTCCCAGGAGACGATGTGCAGATACTGGCCAAGTTGCAGGAGACCCAGCGGCTGCAGGGGGGACAATACCAGGGGATCAGGGAGGAACCGAGGGACATCCACACCACCCTGGTCACCATTGTAGGGGTGCTGGCAGACATGGCCAACACCATGAGCGAGGCAGTGGCACACCAACTGGCCCCTGACACTAGCCAAACCAATGAACAGCCTTCCACCTCAGCTGACGCTAGTGGACAGGAGGCCCCGCCACAGGAACAATGGGCCATCAGCACCCCTCCCACTGCAGAAGGAGAACCACCCCGCAAATGGTCCCTGTGATCCAGGCAGAAGCCAGAGAATATTTCCAAGACCCCCGCCAGGAAACAAGACTCTCCTGAATGTCACCCTTGTGCCCACTGTGTTACCCTGTCCACCTTGAACTGCCATTGCTCCACTTCCTATGCACCCTTGGACACTGCACCTGTGATACAAATAGACTGGAACTTTACCCTGGACTCTCCTCCATCACCACCCTAGCCCATTGCAATACCCCCTCCACTTATTAGCACATAAATAAACACCCTTGTAAAAAATACAAATATGGAGTCTGTCAATTGATTGAACTATGTATTTGTTTAACAAGCTGTAAACATTGCAATTCAACTGTACAGTAATGTATACATAGGTATGACCTGTTGTTGGCTGCAGACAACATACCAGGAGCCAGAGTGGGGAACAGGTATATGCAAATAGACATGCCAAAGGTAACAGTAAGTTGCCATAGTAGTGGGAAAATCAGCATGCCAGTAACAATATCCAACACAAAACTGTCAATGGAAGGCAAAGTTACAGTGTCTTACCTGTGTGTCACAGAAAGTACTGTTGTATGATTGCTGTTCTGTTGTCCTCATCCTCATCCTCTGCCTCCTCTTCGTCCCTGTCCTCAGGGTCCACTGCTGCCAGACGCCCATCTCCAGCCTCATCCTCCTGCAGAAAAGTCACCTGGTGACGTATGGCAAGGTTATGCAACGTACAACATGCCACGATGATCCGGCAGACCCTTCTTGGGTGAGTAGCACAGGGAACCACCTGTTAGATGGAGGCACCGACACATGGCCTTCAGAAGGCCGATTGTTGTCAACACCAGGACAGTGCGCACTCTACGGGCAACATAATGCAAGATGACAAACATTATGCAATGTAATAATTCATGCATTGTGTGCTGTTATTGCATATTAACTTTTTGCATTGCAGGTATTTATCTTGAAATGTCATTAATACTGTTTGCAATAATACTGTTTGCAATGTATTGGTTATTTCCAAGCCTTTCCTGCAGCCTGGCTGGGTGTGGCTCGGTGTGGCAGGTGAGTGGGGCTTGGGTCTATTTAAGGAACCCAGCCCAGCTCCACGTGCTCACTATTCATAGGTACCGGTGCAGAGCAGCAGCATTTTCCAGGGCTCCTGTTCCGGAGGCCTACTTGGACATTTCCAGGCCCTGTCCTCATTACCTTGGTGATCTTCGAGCAGGGCAGTAAGGCGGAGGTCGGGCGGAGGTCGGGGTAGGTCCCCCGACTCCGTTTCCAGAGATTTTCGAGTTTTGGTCTTTTGATTAAATTGCGTGTGTGATTGTTTCTTGGCAATTAACCCTTGCATTTCGGATCGGCAGAGTGTGCGATAATTTCCTGGCATTTGAATCTTGATTGTTGAATCGGCAACAGTGTGCGCAATTCATTCTTGGCAATTGACCCTTGCATTTCAGATCAGCAGAGTGCGCAATCATTTCATGGCATTTGAATCCTGATGGTTGAATCGGCAACAGGGTGCGCGATTAATTCTTGGCAATTAACCCTCGCAGTTCAGATCAGCTGAGTGCGCAATCATTTCCTGGCATTTGAGTCTTGATGGTTGAATCAGCAGCAGTGTGCTCAATTCATTCTTGGTAATTAACCCTTGCATTTCAGATCGGCAGAGTGCGCAATAATTTCCTGGTATTTGAATCTTGATGGTTGAATCGGCAGCAGTGTGCGTGATTCATTCTTGGCAATTAACCCTTGCATTTCAGATCGGCAGAGTGCACGATCATTTCCTGTCATTTGAATCTTGATGGTTGAATCAGCAACAGTTTGCGCAATTCATTCTTGGCACTTAACTCTAGCAGTTCGGATCGGCAGAGTTGCGCGATAATTTCAGATATTGGAATCTTGATGTATAGTTTGGCAATAAGATGCATAGTAATTTTTGGGCAATTGAATCCTGCAACTCAAAAAAATTGAGTATGACTTTACAATATCATTCATGAGTCTGTCGCAGTTCATGTTTTGGGAATTAATGTGTTAATTGATTCTTGTCATGCCATAGTTACTATTCCAAGAACTAACGAGAGCGTTCCATGTTCAGTGCATAAGAAGTTATTCTGGGAATGCTTATATGAAAGTTTGCATAATCCTTCTTTTACTTCCAGGTATCCAGAACTAAAAGGTCATGTTATTGAAAAACTCTTGATCTCTCATGTTATCAAAGTATAGATATTTATAACAAAGTTCATGAAGATTAATGTGAATGACTTTGCTCTTTTGTTCTTAACTCTTGTTTCCACAGGTCTCCTTCCCCGCTGTTCACAACCTAAACCCCATCTCCCGCTTGGCCATTCTTTAACTCTGTGCTATAAAGGCTAGTAGAGTTTGGAGCTGCCAAGAGGTGGACATATTGGGAACAGGCGCAAACCCCGAGGATCTGGTGACGCTGACAAATGTCCTCTCTAAAATCCTTCTGCCTCATTGTAACATTCCTCTGCCCTTGTCCTGGGATTCCTCACTGGGGTCAGTAGCCATGAGAGGTTGGGGTAACCAGAGTCTCCTGCAAATATCGAGGGATACCTGTTAGCCAAACACGAACCCTTAGGGCCAACCCCCAACCCATACACCAACATATGCTGGATGGGAACCATGGGCTCACCTATTAGCCACAACCGGTGCCTCTGGAGATGAACCATCACATATGGGATGCTGCTATTCCCCCGGATAAAGGCATCATGCACAGACCCAGGATACTTTGCATTGACATGGGAGATGTACAAGTCCGCCAGGCACACTATCTGAACATTCATTGAGTGAAAGCTCCTTTGATTTCTGAACACCTGTTCATTTCTCCAGGGGGGGGGGAGACAAAGGCAATATGTGTACCATCAATTGCCCCAATAATGTTGGGGATATGTCCATTGCATAGAAGTCAGTTTCACTGTGGCCAAATCCTCCACCTGGGGAAAAACAGTGTAGCTGCCCGTGTGTTTCATCAGGGCAGACAACACTCTTGTTAGAACTATTGAGAAATTCCTGCTGCCACTATCACTTGGAAAGAACCAGTTGCCAAGTAACGGAGGACAGATAACACCTGCACAAGAGGGGGGATCCCAGTGGGGTACCGGAAAGCAGATATCAGGTCTGGCTCCAATTGGGCACAGAGCTCTAGGATTGAGGCCCTGTCAAGTCTGTAGGTGAGGATAATGTGCCTGTCCTCCATTGTTGCTAAGTCCACCAGGGGTCTGTACATGGGGGGGTCTCCATCTCCTATTCATCCGCAGCGGTTGCAATCTAAGGGGCAAAATGATGAGCATCTGTTCAGTATTCCACATTTCCAAACTGTACACTGAATTGCATGTTGTGACTGAAACAGTATGTTGTTGGATAGGCCCAAATGGTGCCTATGTGTACTGTGATGCAGTTAGGTGCCATTGCCTGCCCCACCCCTGAAATGGCATCTATCTGTCCTGTGTGGATGGACAGGAGGAAATGAGGTAATGTCACTGAAGTTGTGCGCCGTTGCAGGAGGCGGTCGAGTACCGCCGTGCAACTCCTCATTGGTTGTCATTGGACCCTATGGGTTACAGTGGCCAATGGTGATATACAAAGGCAGTGACGGTACGCACCCCGCGGACTTGACCGCCATTTTCTATCTGTTCTCTCACTTGCTACCTGACCTTCAACAGGAGAGGACCTACACTGCAAGTGCTGCTGTGACCTGTGTCTGGAACCAACCATGGCTCGTGTCACTGGGGAAAGGGCCCCTGCATTTATAGTTGCATAGTTGGAGACACTGGTGAATGGGGTCCTACCCCAGTACCGAATGCTGTATGGGCCTCCAGACCAACAGGTGAGTACACTGTGAGCACAATGCGTGGGGTATGAATGCATGGAGTGCTGTGTGTGAGGGCCTCATGTAAGGGGGGGTGGAAGGGTCCTGGGCAGCATGCTGCATGTATGGTGGGCAATGTCTGTACATAAGGGGATGCGAGGGATATGGTGGGCCATGAGTGTAAGAGGCTGGACAGTATGGCTGATACCTTTTTCTATGTTTATTTGTCTGCAGGTCAGCGCCCATCAGAAAAAGAGTACATGGCGTGCCATCACAAAGGAGGTGTGGACTCTGGGGGTCTACGGCAGGGAGAGCACCCACTGTCGCAAACAGTGCTGGCACGGAAGACAGCACAGGCCCAGCTGGGGATGGCCTACCAACGAGGAAGGGGTACCCATCGAACCCTGACCCCCCTGATGCTCCGCATACTGGTGGTGGCCTATCTGTAGCTGGATGGGAGTTTGAGGCCATCACAGCAGCACAAGGGGGTGAGTACAGTTTCCAAATCTGCAAATTGCGCATGGTGGGGTGGTCTCTGGTTGGGGGATATGGGCCTGTGGTGCCCCTAGGCCAGGCAGGACATTGCATGGTAGGTCCCATGCTGGGCAAGGCTCTGATGTGAAATTTCTCCAATCAAGCTAGTAGGCCTCCACTACTGGGCAGGGGTCTGTGGGTCTCAGGTATGCTGCTATTGGCCTTATGTATGCCTGTCTTAGGGCTGGTGACTAGCATTGTGACTTGTAGTGCATTGCATAGTGCGTAGGCCTGTTCCCTGTGTGAGTGTGCTGTGTACGCCAACAGTGGTGTATTCGTGCAGCCATTGACCAAGTAAGTCACCCTGTCCTTGTGTGCATTAGCATCATCTGGCGGAGGAGCAGAGGCACCAGCGATGGAGGGAGCTGCATCCCACATGGCCCAGGAGGCCAAATCCACCGACGGTGAGGGCAACAGTGGATGGAGGGCGAGGGGAGCACCACAGTGGAGCCAGGAGGGGACAGTTCTAACAGTGATGCCTCCTCCGATGGAAGCTCCCTGCTGGTGGTGGACACCTCTGTGCCCACCTCAACTACAGGTACAGCCGCCACCCTCTATACCAGCACCGCCCTCCCAGCAGCCCCTCAGCAATTTCCCCGTGCCCGCTCACCCAGGAGGGTGGGCATCTCCTTCGCCCAGGCACCTCAGGCCCTGCCACAGTTAGCTCTGCTGCCCTAAGCGAGGAGGCCATTGACCTCCTGCGATCCATGTTTGTTGGGCAGTCAACCATAGTGAAAGCATCCAGGGGCTGGCAGGCCATTTGCAACAAACAAATGCATTCCAGGAGGGCATTCACTCTGGCATGGTGGCCCAACAGAGATCAATCCAGGCTCTGGCCTCCTCCCTGATGGCAGCCATAGTCCCTGTCTCTAGCTTCCCCCTCCAACTTACTCTCTGCCCAGTTCCATTCCCCTGAACCCCAACCTATCCCAAGCAGACTTTCAGACCAGCTTGCACCCAAGACAACACAGAGGAGTGGCTCAGGCAAACTGAAAGCACCACACATCATCCCACAGGCACTTACACAAACACCATCCAGAATCAGACACATCAACATCCACTGCTTACACTGTGTCCCCCTCCTCCTCGTTGTCCACCACCCTCCCAGTAGCAACTCCACTCACACTTGCATGCACTACATCCTCATCCACTACCTTCATCACCATCACACCTAGCACTATACACCCCTCACTGACAGTCACCCCCCCCACATCCATGCACACGTCCTCTGTGTCCTCTTCCACTGTGTCTGTGCCCCCTCCTCCAAAAGTACAAAAACACAAGCACTCAGACACCCAACAGCCATCCACCTCACAACAGCATCCAGCCCATGCACCTGCACACAAACACAGCAGACTGACAACTCCTACAACCACTCCCTCTTCCTCCACTCCCAGACCTTCACCCTCTTCCTGCCCCAGTGTCCCTAAGAAGTGTTTCCTCTCCGTTGTTGACTTATTCCCTTCCCCTCCCCCCCCATGCTTCACATCGGGTCTGGGTGGTGAGAACCCAGGCTAGCACCTCAGCCACCCAGTCTACGGACACTGTAGTGACAGCAGCTACTGCAGGTGGGAGAGGCTCCAGGGAACCAGCCATAACCATTGACAGTGTGCCTGCACCAGCTGCCAAAAGGAAGGACATGGAGGCCCCACCAGCTATGAAGAGCAAGGGCAAAGAGGCACCACCAGCCGTGAAAGGCAAGGGCAAGGAGGCACCACCAGCTTTGAAGGGCAAGTAGGCACCACCAGCTGTGAAGGACAAGGGCAAGGAGGCACCACAAGCCCCCAAGGTGAAGGACAAAGAGGCACCACAAGCTGGGAAGGGCAAGGGCAAGGGGCTTGTCCCTGCAGGCAGGAAGGTCAGAAGGCCTGGTGCAGGGGCTGAATCTGAGCCCCCACCACCAACCATGGCGGTTCAGCCATCCGAGGCTGCAGGGGAAGGCTGGAGACTCCCCCCACCACTGGCATTCCAGCACCGCCACCAGCACCGCCATCAGCACCACCACCAACATCACTGCCTGCAGCAGTGCCAGCAGCAGCAGCCCAAGTGGGCAGCCGTCTGAGGCTGCAGGGAACGGGCAGGAGCCTCCCCCCATCACTGGCAGCACCACCAGCAGCCCCAGTGGGCAGCCGTCCGAGGCTGCAGGGGACGGGCAGGAGCCTCCCCCTACCACTGGCATCCCTAACACCAGCCCTGCCACTGCCACCACTGAGCAGCCATCACTGCAGAAGGGCAGTGTATAGTCCTGCCTCCATGGACTGTAGCGCATCCTGGCCCATGCAAATCCTGTGGGTGTGACACCCAGGTGAGATACTGTGACCTTGCACTCCCCATGTGCTGCATCACAGGGCACAAAGCCCCCTCCAGAATCAGTGGAAGAAGGCGTCCACTCACCCCCTGCTTGCCAGGATGAGGCACACTGGGCACAAAGCCCCCTCCAGAACCAGTGGAAGAATGCATCCACTCACCCCCTCCTTGCCAGGATGAAGCACACTGGGCACAAAGCCCTCTCCAGAACCAGTGGAAGAAGGCATCCACTCACCCCCTCCTTGCCAGGATGAAGCACACAGGGCACAAAGCCTACTCCAGAACCAGTTGAAGAAGGCATTCACTCTCCCACTCCTTGCCAGGATGAAGCACACTGGGCACAATGCCCCCTCTAGAACCAGTGGAGAAGCCATCCACTTGAGAGACTGTGGCTTTGCATTCCCCAGGACCAAGCATTGGGTAGACCACCTAATTGAGAGACTTTGGTTTTGCACTCCCCAGGACAGTGTGATGGGCATGTAACCCCCTCCAGGACCAGTGCTGTTATTGCATCTTCCGGCTGAGGTGCCCCCTGTTCCCTGTCCCCCTGAGGTGCCCGTGTATTTTTGACCTGATGCTCCTGCAGTGTTCTCTCCGTGTTGTTGCAGGAGTCAAGTGGGGCCTTAGCCTATGTGCTGTGGCCCTGGGGCCCACGGACATTGTGGACAGGCAGTGTCCCTCCATTTGTATATATGTATATACTGTTTTGATTTTGAAGGACTTATTTCTAGTATTTTATCTTATTACACTCAATTTAATCAATTACTTTTGTCCTTGCATTATTCCTAAGGGGTATGGGGAGGATATGTAATGTTTGTGCATCTGTCTGTGTGTATGGTGTTGGGGGTGGGGGTGTTGTGTGTTGCGTGTGTGTGTCACTCTCTTTTTCCTCCCCCCTCCCATGTGTGTTAGGCGGCAGTACTCACCGTTGTTGTCTTCGCCGACATTGGCATTCATGGTGAAGAAGGAGATAGACTAGCATGTGGAACACCTGCAACTCAGGCTCCATGGCAGCGTGGTTCTTCCTTATGTCTCCAGGGGTGAGTTGTTTCCCTTCTGTGCGCTATTTCTGCCATGCTTTTGATGTTGTTGGACCGCCCCGGAAAAGGTGGTGGATAGGCCTGTTTTAATAGTGTGGGCGGTACATTGTCTTCCGCCTGGCTGTTGGCGGTTACCGCTGTGGTGCTTATTGCTATCGCCATGGGGGTCAGTGAGTTAAAGTGGCTGTCTGTCTGAGCGGTTTCCGCCAGGGTCATAATTCCATATTTTTTTTTTACTGCAGGCCTGTTTGTGGTATTATCGCCGCTTTATAACTGACCGCCTGGGTTGTAATGAGGGCCTCTGTGTCTGTTTAGTGTAGTATATTAATTATACAGTATGATGGGGATGTGTTGTAGTTATGTACTGTAACCCTCACCTGATTACAGTGTACTTATGGTGAGAGTTTCATCATAACTGGGAAGATTTCGTGATTCTGAAGAGCTTCTGGGGAACAACTTGAGTGAGAGATGCATCTTTTTATTAAGAGATATTGGGTTGTTGGTGAACGGGGTGAAACCCTACTCAAGCAACAGTCCAATCTTTGCAAGGATCAACCACACAAGTCATGAAATTAACCCGTGGTTAACCCTGTTGTAGCTTGGCACAAACACAATCAATCTTAATTTAGGGGCATGGGCTAAAGTATTCATGCAGAACTTAAACAGTGAGAAAGTGAAAATGCAACACGAGAAAAATCCCCCAGTAATTTAGACAAATAGAGTAGAATTTGATAAATTATATGACACCAAAACACCAAAATTCCAATCAGTAGAACTGGAGTTATGAACTTTCAAAGATGAAAATGAAAAATAGAGACAAAAAAAATCAAAGCACCAACCACAGATGTCTAAATGCATGAGACTGGGGCAAAATCGAAACTTATGTCTGACCACAATGGACTGTTGCTCAGAAAAACAAGGAGGATTGGGCTAGGTCTCTGCTTGCCTTCAGAATTAGAAGAATTATAAAATGTCTGAGAAGGTAAGATTCAGGGGACAAGGCAGTGGGTGGTGTCTGAGGGGGAGACATCATCGTCGGAGAGCCATTGGGTGCAGTCATGGTGAAGAATTCTATATGCGGTCTGTTAAAGCAAATGTATTATTTAAAAATTATTAATGAATGTTTATCTATTTTGAATAATGAAAAATGTAGAAAATGATTAACGTAGAAAAATAATGTACACATTGGAATATGTGCCCTCGGACAGCGATCACCAAGATTCACAAATGTACTAATAAAATGAATAGCATATATGAAATATAGAAAAACATATAGAAATACCGTAGTAGTGTGTCATTTTGAGAGATTTAACTTATGTTTTGCATTATATTGTAGAGCTTAACTTAGCCAAAGTCATGGCCTACTTTTGCCAGGCCTCGTGCAGAAGCTGAATATTAACGTCAAAATGAAAGATGCTGACAAATCAGACTAACCATGAACTGCTCATTGTTTAATAAAAATTTAACTGCTCATTGTTTAATAATAATTGAGTAGCTGAAACCTTTGCATGAACCAACAGACAGGAGACGATGGAAACCAGAATGTATCAACTACTGTGTAAAGCGCTCAGAGCATACTTTCTCAGCACTCGAACAATAGAGACACTGACTGGAGAAGAAAATCTGAGAGCTGTACCATATTAAAATGTATAGATTTGGAGTAAATATGCAATTGGACAGAGTCATAACTGGTTATTAATTGACCAATTGGTATAATGCCGTGACAAAGAGGGAAAAGAGAGAGATGTTAGTTGCAGATGTAGAGAAGACCTTATTCCGAAATTGATGCGAGATAGAAGAAGATTCGAGATTCTGTCATTGGGCTCATGCTTTTGAGAGCCTGATGTGATGCTGATCGATTGATGACCTGAGGACGAAGACTGACTTGTTGCTGATTCATACTGAGGATAGGTAGATATAATGAAGTGATTGAATTAACTTTTGTGACTTTTCTTTCTAGGTAATAGCTGTGCTGTTTTACATAGTTTTGTCTTAGCTAGATGTTTTTCAAATCCATGTTCTAAACTGTTTTTTGCATGAAGTCCCACATGCTGATACTAATCTGGGTTAGGTGGCGTTCCTACCTTATGACATTGACAACACAGAGACAAATGATTTGCTGAACTCTGCTACTCATGTTGACTTATATATTCCTGATTCCATTATTGTACTCTGATGCAGGTTTTGATTAAATTATGTTTTTGGTGCCTTCTACTGAACTAATACGGATTTGCTGACTCAAATAAAGTTGAATTAATGAATTAGTATTGTAACTAATAGGGAATAAAATTACTAAAACGTATAGTGAGTCGTGGTTATTCATGACCGGAGGGTCATGGGGTGTTATGTTTCCAATTCATTAATGTTGATGACTAATGTTTATTGAAACTGTGTATTAATTATTAGTGTGACTGCGATTAGCCTAGCTATGATACTCCATGCGAATCAAAAGGTTCAGTGACCTATACACGGCCCCTTATAAGATGACTTACTAAGGACCAAGGCCCTCATTCTGACCTTGGCGGGCGGCGGAGGCCGCCCGCCAAAGTCCCGCCGTTAGGTTACCGTTCCGCGGTCGAAAGACCGCGGCGGTAATTCTGACTTTCCCGCTGGGCTGGCGGGCGGTCGCCTTCAGACCGCCAGCCAGCCCAGCGGGAAAGAGGCTTCCACGATGAAGCCGGCTCGGAATCGAGCCGGCGGAGTGGAAGCTGTGCGACGGGTGCAGTTGCACCCGTCGCGTATTTCACTGTCTGCGCAGCAGACAGTGAAATACATGTAGGGGCCCTCTTACGGGGGCCCCTGCAATGCCCATGCCAGTGGCATGGGCACTGCAGGGGCCCCCAGGGGCCCCGCGACCCCCCCTACCGCCATCCGGATCTCGGCGGTCCGACCGCCGGGATCTGGATGGCGGTAGTGGGGGTCGGAATCCCCGCGGCGGTGCAGCAAGCTGCGCCGCCGCGGAGGATTCAATGGGGCCGCGGTACACTGGCGAGACCCCGCCAGTGGTGCCGGTCCGACCGCTGCTTTACCGCCGCGGTCGGAATCCCCATTGGAGCACCGCCGGCCTGTCGGCGGTGCTCCCGCGGTCCTCCGCCCTGGCGGTCAAAGACCGCCAGGGTCAGAATGAGGGCCCAAGTGTGCTAACAGGTCTTAGTCTCTTTTTTTTAAGTAAAAAATCTCTAGTGGGACAAAGATGCAGGCTGGAGTGGACTCAACAACGCTGGAAACCCTTTCTGTGAGGAGCCGCTAAACAGGATTTGATGCTGCAGAGAAGAACGCAGTGAGAGCTACCATAAAGTCAGGCCAAATATAGTGATGACCCTGGGCGTAAAGGCAAACAGGTCGATCCTTGTCTTCTCTGAGTTCTCAGGGCGCTTTTTGGCTGAAATGTATTTTAGTCCCAAGTTTTGGATTTAGAGTATCTGGGCACTTCCAAAGGTCCAGAACTGGAGGGGCCCCACTTAGATGGCCGTGACTCACTCAGGCTGAGCCTAGGTGTGATTCAAGATGGTTGGAACCTTTTCTGTCCCAGGAGCTCTGATCAGGAGGCCAGGCCTCACTCTCAAAGTCCAGGGTTCAAGCAGTGAAAGAGGTCTCACGTCCTAGCAAACTTCAAGCAACAGCACAGTCCTTTTGGTGCTTCAGTACAGTTGTCTAAAGTACACCACAGAACACAGGCAGTTGGGAAGTGCTTAGAGAGTCCTTAGCGGGTCCAGAAGTAAACTGAAGAGTGAGTCTGAAGGTCCTAGTTTTATGTGTGTTGCAAGTTTTGAAGTGGAACAAATGTCTGGAGTTTCTTTCCCACTCACGTGTCTGGATTATCCTGTCTTCCTACCCTGGTCACCAAGTGTCTGGAGTCACAAATGGCTATTCTGATGTTCTTTGTGGGTGAGCTGAGGCATTGTCCTTGAAGTGCAAGGGAGGATGCGCACAGCCCCCTAGTGCTGAAAGAATGGCCCTTCCTGCCCCCTAAAGTGTGGCTGTCTGGGAGGAATACACAAAGGCCAACTACCAGGTGCTCCTAGTCATGTGACCAAGAAACAGGCTGCAGGCACCAAATGGTTGGGGCAAAAAAAATGCTGACTTTATGAAAGTAATATGCAAGAAAGGACAACCTCATTCACCCTTGTAGGCTTGGGTACAAAGGTTACACTTTGATTTCTGATTAGGTCTCAGAAGTTCATAAGTGACAACAAAAATAAATTAACCAATCACTTGATTATGTGATGTTAATAATGAGTTTAGATTACCCCAACTCATTATTAACATTATAGAATTGACAGTGTAACCCTAGATCCCTTTTTATTAGGGAAGGATATGTTTTTAAGTGGGTTGTATGTATATTGACATATGGTGGAGATAACTCTGAGTGTATCATATTATACAAAGCTCATGTATTCTTGAGATTTAGATTGTGAACCCCAATAACCTTATTTTGGAAATTATTGTGTTTTTTAAATATATAGAAATGTATTACTTTTTCCTACACATGGTGTCAATAGATTTGTTAAGTTGCATATGTCAAGTGATTGGTTAATTTACTTTTTGTCACTTATGGACATCTGAGAACTAATCAGAAATCAAAGTGTAAGCATTCAGATTTAAATAAGTCCCTTGTTGGCAATTTCACGTGTTTGAACATTATAAAAGTGGAATTTTCAGATTAGTGACTTAAAATCCGGCTTTACCATTAAAGAGGATTTTAAATTACAATTTATTGGACACCAAGCATGGTATTTCTACCTGTTCCCAAAGAAAAGGTATCACTTTTTAAATGTAATGTGGTAACTCAATGTTATCCTGCAGGAGACGTAGGCCTCACAATAGTGAAAAATAAATTTGTGAGTTTTTTCCTACCAAGACATGTGAATCTTAAAAGTACTTGTACAACTATCTATAACATGGCATCCAGCCCTATAGACAGTTTTGGCCCTACCATAGGGGTCTCTTATATGTATAAAAAATACATTTTAGGCTTGGCAAGATGTTTATATTTCCAGTACAATTTGGCAGTTTTACACAGACTGCAATGTCAGGTCAGAGACATGTTTCAAGGGACTACTTAAGTGGGTGGCACAAGAAGTGTCGCAGGCCCACTAGTAGCATTTATTTTGCACAGCCCTGGGGATAGGGGATATATTTTGTTAAGGGCTTGCAAGTAAATTAAATATACCAGTCTGTGTAAGGCTATGTTACCATGTTTTAGGAAGTGAGCAGAAGCACTTTAGCACTGCTTTGCAGTGGTAAAGTCCACACAGTCCTTAGGCTAACAAAAACAAATGTATTAAAACTGGAGGGAAGAAAGCAAAATGTCTGCAGATGACTCTGCAGAGAGGGCCAAGCATTACAACAAAAATGAAAGCCTTCTCCAATGACGGTTTTGATGAAGGACAAGGGTAATACATCATATTCAAATGAAGTATCTTTGAGGGAAATTAGTATGTCAGTAAGGTCTGCAAGATAAAGAGGTTCGATACACCCTACCTTCCATTTTAGTACACTAGTTACGTGCTCCCTTAGTAAGCACGTGCACAGGATTTTATCCTCAGCACAGAATGTCAGCCAAGCTGAGCCCCCACCCATCTTTCCGGCAACTCTGTAGACATCTGTGTTGATAAATCTGACTACTTTTCTTATCTGCCCACTTCCTCTCCAGATGAATGTAGCCAAATGTATTTGGACTTTGGGCCTGTTAACTAGTGAAATTCATTTTAAATCTGTGTTTTGCACTTACGAAGGATGTGTATCCTGTATTCCGTGGCCACACATTGCCATATTTAATGCTAAAAAATTACACCTTCCCCAAAAGATGTCCACAGTATGCAAGGAAAGACGTCCTCAGATGGAATTCTGCATATAAATGCACACTTTGTACCTTCCTTACTTGTAACTCCAGAAAAGGCGTTTGTATTAGATTAATAGGCGGATTATTTTTATGGAATATAATACATGTTGTGTTTATAAATATATTAGTTTGCTTTAGTGTTAGAGACTTTAAGAGAGTGAACTTTATCCATCAATTTGCCAAAGGAAAGTAAACACAGCTCGATGATACAATACAGAATCACAACTCACATAAGTAACACGTTATAGTAACATGAATTTCATTAAAAGGGAGCTGTCCAAATGATCGATATTACACTGAGTAATTGCAGTTGCCTTTCTACTGCCCGATCTGCCACCTTACCTTACACTGATAAACTATTGGCACGAAAGTTTCACTCTGCCGAATGTTGTACAAAATATACTGTTCTTTAGCATCGATTACATATGGGCAAGCAGAGGACAGGTTGGGACAGCAAATGAGTGAAAGTGGAGACTTTTTTTTGTATACAAACTATCAATTAGCCAGTGTTTACTTTGCAGGTTAATATATGATCAGACCATTGATTCAATAACGCTCTCGTTTCAGATGCATTACAATTAGGAATCTTAAGGAACATTGTAATTGCATTGATAGGTACATAAGAAAACAAAACATTTAGACAAGTACAATAATGTCGTCTTCATTTACGTATTGACTTTTTAAAAGTCTCAAGTTAATAAATTAAGTGGATTTCGGTAATAAAATCAGAATAGTACATTCTGTTCTCAAAAAATCATTATCTCACTATAAGCCTGAATCACATAATTGGGCATTTTATGCAGAAAGTGGTTTATTACTTATTTCTTTTATCACACCTTTGTGTTTCCTAGAGAATCAATATAGCATCAAGAAGACACACTCCTAGCCCTGTACCTCGCTCTGCTTTAAATATCAACATGCATTTTAGTCTTATGTTGTTTATGATGCTATAAGAATATCCGTGTTACACTTTCATATTTTACATTATTTTTCTCAAGAACTTTTTAAAATACACATTCAATATTTTTAAATGAAATAAATTGCCAAAATTCGATATATGTGCCAATTAATATAATCCCGCCGCATGTAGAACAATGAATGGAATGCTTAAAGTAGAGAGAAACATACGGAAGGTTTTCCTTACCCGTCAGCACCAGCAGAACAACAGAAAGAAGTGGTCCCCATAGAATTTCTTTGCGCCTGAATGACTGAAAATACCTTTTCCATTTTGCTCTTATTACCGGGAAATTCATATTATTTGAATGTTTACATCGTGTACATTCAGGAGCTTTTACCATGCGATAGATACATGTATAATATCTGAGCTCTACTGGATCAAGGGTATGGTGTTCACAGTTTGTAGATAATGAAACAAGAAACTCTTGAGTTATATGTTATTGTAAACAGCTTGAAATGGCCTCATTACTTACCAGTACCTTACAACTAAGAGAGTCACCTCAGCCTGGCCTCCTCATTCTTTGCCCATCACAGTACTTACATATGATGTGTTTTCATCGTACCAGGCACCCGCATCTAAAATGAGAAGCTGCCAAATGGCTTGGTCTCCCAATCTACAAATGGACACTAAGGCCCAGATTTATACTTTGTTTGCGCTGAATTAGCGTATTTTTTTTTTTTTTTACGGTAATTCAGAGCAAACTTAACTCCATATTTATATTTTGGCGCTAGACAAGTCTAGTGCCAAAATGTTGGAGTTTAAGGGGGTCATTCTGACCCCGGCGGGTGGCGGGAGTCGCCCGCCTGGAGGGAACCGCTGAATGACCGCACCGCGGTCAAAAGACCGCGGCGGCCATTCTGGCTTTCCCGCTGGGCCGGCGGGCGACCGCCAGAAGGCTGCCCGCCGGCCCAGCGGGAAACCCCCCTCAACAATGAAGCCGGCTCCGAATGGAGCCGGCGGAGTTGTAGAGGTGCGACGGGTGCAGTGGCACCCGTCGCGATTTTCAGTGTCTGCAAAGCAGACACTGAAAATCATTATGGGGCCCTGTTAGGGGGCCCCTGCACTGCCCATGCCAGTGGCATGGGCAGTGCAGGGGCCCCCAGGGGCCCCACGACACCCGTTCCCGCCATCCTGTTCCTGGCGGTTAAAACCGCCAGGAACAGGATGGCGGGAAGGGGGTCGGAATCCCCATGGCGGCGCTGCTGATTCCATGGGCCAGGGGTAAACCGGCGGGAAACCGCCGGTTCCCCTTTTCTGACCGCGGCGGTAAGAATGGCCCAAGAAGCACCGCCAGCCTGTTGGCGGTGCTTCCTCTGCCCTCTGCCCTGGCGGTTTCAAACCGCCAGGGTCAGAAGGAGGGCCTAAGTCACTTTTTGGATGCGTGAACCTACCTTGTGTCAGTGAGATGCAAGGTAGGCGTTCACGTCCAAAAAATGACTTTAAGGCCCTGGTGCCTTACTTATCCTCCAGTACAAAAATGGTGCACGGAGGGAGGTGGGTCTAAATAATGGAACTAAGCCTGCTTAGTGCCATTAGTTAATGCCTGGGTCAGGTGTTAGGGGATCTGTGGACCCATTTCCGTGGTGAAACACCATGGAAAGAGCCTATAGGTGTCCTCCCCAATCCCCAGGAACGCCCCCACCCACACCAGAGGGACACCACTGGATGGGGCACCCCATCGCAGGTAAGTATATGTAAGTGGAGGTAAGTATTTTACTTTCTTTTGTGCCATTGGGGGCCCTAAAATGGGCACCCATACATGGCACTGGGTGCAATGGCCTTGCCCAGGGAACCCTTGTCCCCTGTGCTGGCCATCATGTGGTATGGATGGTTTTGTAGCAAGAAATTACGCTGGGCTGGTTAGAGTAATCTTTTTTTAATCTAATAAGCGTAACGTCATTTTGGGGGGAAAAACATTCCATACCATATGAATCCTGTCTTATAGAAGAGGCCCAGATTTATACTCTGTGCAGAATTATCATCATTTTTTTAAATCCGGTCCTAAGACCATCACTTCTGTTGGTACAGCTGGTAAGAGTAACACATCAAAACTGCCTCATTTCCAGGATGGATGTAATGTGGTAAGTAATCAGGCAATTATCGTTGTATCTTCTACTTTTACCAGTTCTTACAACTCTAAATGCACTTAAGATGTTCCAGAAGGCTTTATCACCAACTATGACACTTTAGACCAGGGAAAGGCTGATATCTTGTAACCTATTTCCAATCATCTCAAGCAAATTCAACTGCATATAAAACTCTGCTCCCCAAATTCACAGCTTTTGAGTCTCCCGATTCCAATCTCTATAGGTTGGGAAATGTGGAAACAGACACCCCAGTGGCAGCCTTGAATCCATCATTCTGTATGTCCTCATCTGCCCCAACAAGACTGAGAAGTAACCACTGGTCAAGTGCTTCTGAATACAACCACGTGTCTCCCTACTGGTCTGGCCATAAAATAGCAAAATAATTGTTATAATTCACCTACGTACAGTGAAATTGGCTGACAGGTACATTTTCAGCCCATGGCCAAATATCCAAACCAGTTATCCATCTATTTAAAAGACTATGGCCCTCATTCCAACCATGGCGGTCTCTGACCGCCAGGGCGGATGGCAGCGGAAGCACCGCCAACAGGCTGGCGGTGCTTCCAGGGCTATTCTGACCGCGGCGGTAAAGCCGCGGTCAGAAAAGGGGAACCGGCGGTTTCCCGCCGGTTTTCCCCTGGCCCAGGGAATCCTCCATGGCGGCGCTGCTTGCAGCGCCGCTATGGGGATTCCGACCCCCTTCCCGCCAGCCTGTTTCTGGCGGTTTTCACCGCCAGAACCAGGATGGCGGGAACGGGTGTCATGGGGCCCCTGGGGGCCCCTGCACTGCCCATGCCACTGGCATGGGCAGTGCAGGGGCCCCCTAACAGGGCCCCATACAGATTTTCACTGTCTGCTTTGCAGACAGTGAAAATCGCGACGGGTGCCTCTGCACCCGTCGCACCCCTGCAACTCCGCCGGCTCCATTCGGAGCCGGCTTCCTCGTTGCAGGGGCTTTCCCGCTGTGCCGGCGGGCGATCTTCTGGCGATCGCCCGCCGGCCCAGCTGGAAAGTCAAAATGACCCCCGCGGTCTTATGACTGCGGTGCGGTCTTTCGGCGGTTTCCGACCGCCGGGCGGCGCCCGCCGCCCGCCAAAGTCGGAATGAGGGCCTATATATGAACAAAGTACCAATGACAGCACTTCAGATGTGAAGTAAATGTGCCACTGACACTTCTCAAATTACTTGAATATTATGAAACATAACATTCTATGGCTGATTTTGGCCCTCATACCTTTGAGAGGGCACTATAAATACAGTAATTATGTGCCTTGTGAATCTTCCTTTGATACCAAAACACTTCCACAAACAAAAAAAATCAAATGACTTTCCTACCTTTTGATCAAACCACTCCGAAACTGAAAACAATGGTAAAACAACACAAGATGTCTTAGGGAAAATGCCCCTTTGGTTGAAAATTCCAGTTGGAAGTAAAGTGGTCCAGACGATTTGAAGTGTCAGGTCGTGGAAGAGGGTAGAATTTTGATGTTAGGATGAGAACAGGAAACAACCTGTTTGCCGTTAGGTAGTCAATGGGGATATTTTGGCAGTCATTTCAACCTTAACATTTATAGGAGACTCCTGCATGACATTGCCTGATGATTAGATTTTTGTTGTTCTTTTTAATCTATTCTTGAACATCATACCTGGCTGACTCCTGCTTGCATTTTACTTTTGACAGTCATTTGTGTAGCTCTGTCCTCTATGACCTGATTAATCTATCTAGAAGAAAGTGGATAACTAATTGGAGTGGATTTGAGTCCACAAGGATTAAGACCACAAACTTGTTAAGGTAAAACATAGTTTCAATATGTTTTATTATCTCAATTTGACTAGAAGCCTTACCCATTTGTTGATCCTGAGCACTTCAATCACTCATTCTGTTCAGTCTCTCGCACACGGTCTTGGAGGTCCAATGCTTGGGAAAAGGCGGCTTATCTAATTAATTGCACATATTTTTTGATATTCACTGACTGGTCTGCTGCAGAATCTGATTTGTTTCTGGGATTTCGTACAGACATCAGAGGGGTTTTGAGCCCGTGGCAGGCAGGCAACCTCAAGTTGATACTATTGCAGTTGCACCACTCACTTCTCAATCAGAGGTAGGTGTTGTGAGGGGCCTAAAATAGATTCACAAGGCACATTAAACCTTCTTCTGATGAGGTAGAGATGGAAGCTAGTGCACCCTCATTTGATTGCCAATGAAATTCCCTCTATTTGGGTGTTGTGAGTTTCAAGGTATGTCAGGAATCTGCTGGCAGACAATACTGGAATCCATATGCCTCTACTGCTAGCGTAGGTGTTTTAATAAAAATTATTAATGAGTGTTTATGTATTTTGAATAATAAGTTTGTGTAGAAAATAAAATAACGTAGAAAAATAATGCACACATTTGAAAATGTGATTACGAAGAATGGCCAACAATGTTAACAAAATGCACTAATCAATGATATAATAATATGAAATGTTGAATACATGTTTGACTAATGTAGTAATATGTCATATTATGGGTTATGCAGTAAGCTTTAGCTTTATTATTTGTAGGCCTTAACTTAGCGAGTGTCTTGGCCTACTTGCCAGGCCTCATGTAAAAGCTGCATTTACTCTCCCACAGAGCATGGGAGCTAGAGAAGCTCCAGATGCTATATCACTACCTATTACTGTTGGTCCATGTGAGAAAACAGGGCTGATTGTAGAGGTGCCGTAACTTTTTGCCACCATTTTCACTTTTTGCTGGTGTTTTCCTGACTCTGATGGTGCCCTGGGTACTGCTAACCAGTCACAGGGCCTGTACTCTGTGTAAAATCAGTATGCAAAGTAGGCTAATTATAATTGGCTAAGTCAACCTACCTATAAGTCCCTAGTATATGGTAGGGCATGTAGGTTTAAGGACCCCAGCATAGGTAGTGCACCCATAGGTGCACTGCTGAGGTGCCCAGTGTCATGTTAAAGGCAGGCCTGCCTTGGTGGCTGCTTTTAAATTAAAGTTACATGCAAATTCGTCTTTGGAATTAAAAGTGGTTCCAAAGCATTAAACTACCTTATTTTTACATATAAGTCACTCATAAGGTTACCTTAATGAGGTGTGAAGTGGCCTGGCTCAACACAAAGAGATGTGCCTGGGGGAGGAGATCTTCCCTCAACAGGTAGGGAAACAGGTAGGGGGAGGGCTGCCAAACCGGTTTTCAAAGGCAGGGAAGGACATTTGGAGCAACCCAGTAACACCCTCACATCCTGCAAACCCAGACAATTAGGTGCCCCTTGATTAGATTAGAAGACGATAAGAGAGGGGTGTGTTTAGGATTTTTAGCCACACCAGTGGATGGGCTCAGCCATATGTAACCTCCAAAAATCACTTTCAGCCATGATGGATTTTTGAGGAATGTTGCTCCCTGGGATTGATTTTTGCCACACTTCGCAAGACGTGGTCATCACAGGGGGAAGGACCCTGCCCCTGATTGGAGAACCAGGGCCCCCCTGTTTTTCACCCAGGAGCAAGGATAAAACTGGCAAACCTGCTCCCACACCTCAGTTCCCTACCAGATCCCTATCAGATTCCAAAAAGGAAGAACTACAGAAGAAGAAAGACTGCCCTGCTGGACCCCTGTCCTGCACCTGGACACTGCACTCTGGAGGACTGCACCAGCTGCACACTTGGGCTTCACCAGAAGAAGGACTTTGCCTGGCTTCAATTGGTTCAAGGAGGGACTCCCTGTCTGCTACAGGTGAAAACTTGTTAACCAGAGACCCCTGCACCAACTCCTCAAGAAACCAACCAGCTGACATTGTCCAGTAGCCAAAAAGGAGTTTGTGCCAGGTGCATTCTTGGAGTTGTAGTCTGCACCCTCAAGGAGCATCTCAGAGCTTCTGGAACCATGGGGTGAACTGTGGACCTCAAAATAACCTTAAAATGACATCTAGAAGAAGATCCAGAAGTTTGGAGAAGTTTAGAGAACTTTTGGAAAAAATCTCCCCGGAGGTCAGACACGCCGCGGCAACTCTAGCCGGCTTGCCTCAGCCGCGACCCGGCCTGACTTGCAGGTTCATCCCGGTGAAGAAAATTTTCCAAAAAAGTGACTAAGTCCTAATGTAGGAAGTTGACTGCGACCTCTCAGGCAGTGTATCCAAAGAGGGCTCCAAAGAACATCGGATCAAGATTCAGGTTTTCCCCGGTCAAAGGGTTTTCACCTCGAAAAAACGACTAAGTCCGAAGGTAAAAATCTCCACTGAGGTCTCCCGTGACACGTATCCGAGGAAGAGTTCCAGGAGGTCGGATTGGACTAGCAGGTTCATCCCGCTGAAGAAAATCTCCAGAAAAACGACTAAGTCTCAAGTCAAACTTTTGACCGAGGCCACCCGCGGGCTGTAGCCGAGCTGGGCTCCATCATGGTCGGCCTTAAACATTGACTTTGCCCCGGTCGAGGTGTGACCAGATGACCAGATTGGCGCTTTTTGTTTCTATGCGCTAGAAAGCATTAATTCTTTAAAAATTCATATTTCCGGTTCCCCTTATCCAATTTTATTTGTTGGTGTCATTGTAAAGCTAACAATAATTCCTATTTTTATAAATTGAGTTTGGATTTTTAAACTGTTTCCTGTATTTTATTTAATTACTGTTTTGTGACATTTGAATGCTTTACGCTTTGTCTCCTAAGTTAAGTCTTGTCGCTCGTTGCCAAGCTACCAGGGGTTGAGCTAGGTTTAATTTACTGAGACCTAACTGGACCTACGTGGAGGTTAGTGGCCTATTGCTAAGTGTAGGTACTTACCTGCCCTTTCCAATCACCCATTTTCCAACAGTCCAGCGGTACCATTATTTACACATAAGAAGCTGAATGTAGGTGAGCAGGGAAATGAGGGGAGGACATAATGAAAATGCTTGAGTAGTCGCTCCTGTGGGACAGACTTTTGATGAATCAAGATCATTGTTGATCTTAGTCCATTTGTTGAACTTCCAGATATTGTGGCAGGGCCAAACGTTAGTCAGAGTTTGAAATTATTGACACCGCAGTCTCCGAATGCAGTTGCACAGCAGGTGCCATTGGTCCAAGCAAGTAACATTTTGTTGCAAGGTTTGACAGCTCAGCAATTAACTGAATGGTTAGACAAGCTGAATACCCCACAAAGTGTCCCTAAATTAGAGGAGAATTTGAATTATACTAGGCTAAGCATGGAAGCGGGTGAACTCATTGAGGGAACGATGGGGTGAATAGGCTGGAATCCTACACAGATGCAGAATTGAGATATTTGTGCCCAAAGATTACGAGAGAAGTGAGCAATGCGCATCAGAGACTTGCAGACTTGGCAGAGAGGTACGGCATAGAAATAGAGAAAACAAAACTTTGAAAAAGAGTTACAGATTAGATTTTGAGGCTAAAGATATTGAACACATGAGATCTGCCGGAATGAAGGCACACCTTAAGAAATTGCTCCAAAGTACTCAGATTTGGGGAGCATTAGACAAATGGGAAGGCAGATGGGTATAGAAAAGAGACAAGAGAAAAAGGGATTCCTTGGAACTGACTGCAAATGTGCCGCAAGATAAAGATCCAGTGAAAATCCGATGAGAGAGATTCCAGGGAGGAATTGTGTTCATGTCCCTGTAGCAGTAGTGACATTCTGTCATTTACAAATGATTATCCAAAATTGAGAGAAATGCCCGTAGATTGGTATCAGCAGACAGACAGGTTTGTGAAACTTGTTTATGGGAAGACTTGAACACATTACTAGAGATAGTAGTTCCAGCTGATCAGTGGATCGAGTGTAAGAGGAGTGTAGATTGGCCAACAAGTGAACCAGAGAAAAAAATACAGGTGCACCGTCTCCTGAGGTAATGAAATATTACTATAAGGTGATTGAGTTTCTAAAATTGAGAATTTCCCCAAAGAATATTGATTGGCAGAGGATTGACAGGACAGCTCAGGAAGCAAAGGAGTCAATACATGCATGTTATGAGAGATTGTTGCAGGCATGCAAGCATTAAAGTGGTACAGAGTCAATTGAGGCAAAAGACATGCTTCATTTTGTGTTCAAATTTGTGGAAGGATTAAGACCTGAGATTATCCAGATGATGAAGAGTCATTTGATTTGTTGGCAAGCAAAGCCGATTGATGAGGTGTTGCAGTATGCAAATTTCTGTAGTGATGAGACTGAGTTGAAGCAGAAGAAGTTGAAAGAGAAGGCAATGGTGATGCAGATTAAAGCCGCTCAAACAGGAGTGCAAGGGAATTTTTCACAGCAGTTGCCACAGCAGCAGCAGGGAAACATGATATTTCAGCCCCAGATGAGAGGCAGAGGTCGTGGAGGAAATATGAATCGTGATCCAGACTTAAATACTGTAGTGGTTCAGAATGATGTGCAGTGAATGAAGAAGCTATTGCCATGTCACATTTGCAAAGTCGTTGGACATTAGAAACAGGAGTGCCCAATGGTGTGCAGGAAGGTGTTGTTCAGCAAAGTAAAGACATCATTTCATTCCAGAATGTGAGAGGACTGAGAGTGAGGGGTCCTAATCCAAATTTTCAGAATAATGTGAATCAACTGCAGAATTTTCAGCCCATGCAGCGGGTGCAAATGCTCCGTGCACAAGTGTGACAGTTACAGCCAATGCAACAGCAGGTTCCCATGGTACCTAGACAGCAAATTCAAATACCTCAAGCCCTGATGGAGCAGCAACAGATGATGATTTCTCAACAGGTCACAGGTCCAATGCATAACAGAAATAGTAACACAGTGCACCAATACCCATTACACAGTGAGAATGGAATAAATGATGAGTGGACGAGTTCAGATGAAGAGCCATGTGTGCTCGCAACTTCCTTAGAAGTAGATCAAAGAGGACCCTATGTGAAGGGAAAGGTTATGGGTCACAAGGTTTCATTCTTGGTTGACACGGGAGCTACATGCTCTACAGTGGGAAGCACAGAGGTTCCAAATTTGCCCCTTTCAGGTAGAACAGTACAGGTTGTGGGAGTAGCAAACCAGTATTTGACGAACCCAATTACAGATCCAGCTCAAGTTGAGATTGGCAACTTTCAGGGATTGCATAAATTTGTAGTCTGCGATTCAAGTCCGGTATCCCTACCGGGAAGAGACTTGGGGGGTCATTCTGACCTCGGCGGTAAAAGGCGCCTACCGCCGGTCAGAAATCCTCCATAATCCCGCCGCGGTCGCGGAAACCCGCCACAGTCATTCTGACCCGCAGAAGGCAAACCTCCGAAAATCCGACCGCCACAACAGACCGCCAGACCAGCGGTCGGCGGAAAAGTGGAGGTGACAAAACCTCCACCGTCACGCCAACAGAAATACGCCCATGCCATTACGACCCACGAATCCACGCGGCGGTCATTCAAACGCGGTATTCCATTGGCGGGACACACCGCCGCGGTCAGAATACACACAAACGAACAAAACTCAGCCACATTGGACGATTTGAATCCCACACACCTGATACACATACACACACCACTCCCACACACACAATACAATATAAAACACCCACCCACATCACCCACAAACCCCTACGCTAAAAAATTCGTAAAGAAGGCAAGAGCGAGACACCAGCATCCAGAAAATAACAGCCACAGCCACTCAACACCATCACCCACACACTATCCACACACAAAACAACACACACCACCACACTCAACTCACTTAAATACACATACTCCACCCCACACATCATACACACCACCCCATGGCACCCCAAAGACAACCCCGCTTCACAGACGAAGAACTCAGGGTCATGGTGGAGGAAATCGTTCGGGTAGAGCCCCAGCTGTTCGGCACACAGATACAATACACCAGCATTGCCCGGAGGACGGAGCTATGGCAGAGGATTGTCGACAGGGTGAACGCAGTGGGACAGCACCCCAGAAATCGGGAAGACATCAGGAAGCGATGGAACGACCTACGGGGGAAGGTGCGTTCCATGGTATCCAGGCACAACATCGCCGTGCAGAAGACTGGCGGAGGACCCCCACCTCAACCCCCACAATTCACATCATGGAGGAGGAAGTCTTGAACATCCTGCATCCTGACGGCCTCGCAGGAGTGGGCGGAGGAATGGATACTGGTAAGTTGAAGCTTCAATACTGCTTCCCCCCCACCTGCATGCCAAATCATACCCCAACCCTCACCCCCATCCTCGAACCCCACCCTCACCCCCACCCCCATCCTCACCCCCACCCTCACCCCCACCACCATCCTCACCCCCACCACCATCCTCACCCCCACCCCCAGCACACCTATTCCCCGCCAATGTCTCACCATCACAACCCACACATCCCAAAACCTAGGCCTGCATGCGTCCACTAAGCATGGACACCCATCACCAAAGCATGCCCAATGCATATACACATCCCACCACAAGCCACCCTCACCAAAGCCCCCACACACGAATGCCAGCACTTGGGGACACGAGAACCCATAGATACACCCATATGCCACTCATTGAAACTATAACCATACCTCTATACCCCTGCAGGACCCGACCGTCAACACACCGCAGCGGAGGGGCCAGAATTCTCCACACCCCCCACCCAAGAGGCCGTCAGCGATGACAGCAGCTCTGTCGACCTGGACACCGATGACCAGCCCGGACCATAGGGGACCTCTGGACAGTCGGTTCCCCTCACACAGGCCCAGGCCACTACAGACCCTAACCCCTCTGGGAACACCAGCACAGCTCCCACCCAGCGGGCCCATGCCTCTGTCTCCAGGGCGCGTCAATCTGCGGTGTGTCTACCACTACAGGGCACCCAGGATAACCCACCACCCCAACAACAACAGGGACCTGGGGGCAGTGGTAGTGGGCACACCGGCCAGGGGGCAGAGGCCCAGGGAAACAGGGGAACTCGGAGGGCAGCTGTGCGACAGGGGGGGGAGGAGAGGCCCAGGGAACCCACTCTCCACGAGGTCCTCACCACCATCATGGGAGCATACAACCGCTCCCAGGAGACGATGGCGACGGTACTGGCCCGGTTCCAGGAGATCCAGGCACTGCAGGAGGAACACTATCGGGGGTACAGGGAGGACATCAGAGCCATCAACACCACCCTGGTTACCATGGTAGGGCTGCTGCAGGACCTCGTCAACACCAGGGCGGACACTGAACAACACCCAAGGGCCCCTGCCACTAGCCTGGACCAAGAACAGCCAACCACCTCCGCCGGCGCTAGTGGACAGGAGGCCCCCGCACAGCAGCAGCCCACCAGACCCCCACCTCCTGCAGGAGAAGAACCACCCCGCAAGAGGGCCCTGAGATCTCGCAAGAAGACAGAGTAGGATGTCAAGACCCCCGCCAGCAATGGATACCACCTGATGTCATCCCACTGTCCCACATTGTCACCCTGTCCATCCTTGAACTGCCCATGCTCCATCTCTCCACAGGCCTCTGGACAATGCACCTGTGTGACTGTTACTCTGGACTCTGCCATGGACATTCCTTCACCATAGCCCCCACCCACTTGAAACCACCCATCCCATTTTGAGCACTTAAATAAACACCTATTTTGCACCAAAATATCTGGAGTCTGGCTGTGATTTCAATATATTGTAATTGACATGACAGTGCAAATATGTCCTTGTACATGGTGAAGTCAACAAACAGCTGCCACAAAGCTGTAGTCCATGGGGAAACGAAGCACAGGACTCGTAGTGGGGACCCCAGATCTGAAATAGGGAGGGAAAAGCCAAAACTCAGTCATCATACACTGGGGCAAATAGACAGGCAGCAGAGATGCAGGAGAGTAGTTAACATTTACTAAATTATCTTTGAAATGTTACCTGTGTCCTATTGGAAGTACTGTTCAATGATTCTGTCCCTGTTGTCTGTTTCAGCCCCGTCGTCTTCCTCCTCGTCACTCTCCTCAGGTTCCACCCCTGCCACAACACCACCGTCTCGACCATCCTCCTGCAGGAAAGGCACCTGGCGACGCAAAGCCAGGTTGTGAAGCATGCAGCAGGCCACGATGATGTGACACACCTTCTTAGGTGAGTACATTAGGGATCCACCTGTCATATGCAGGCACCTAAACCTGGCCTTTAGGAGGCCAAAGGTGCGTTCGATCACCCTCCTACTACGCCCATGGGCCTCATTGTACCGTTCCTCTGCCCTGGTCCGGGGATTCCTTACTGGGGTCAGTAGCCACGACAGGTTGGGGTACCCAGAGTCCCCCACTAGCCATACACGGTGTCTCTGTAGCTGTTCCATCACGTAAGGGATGCTGCTATTCCTGAGGATGTAGGCGTCATGCACTGACCCTGGGAATTTGGCATTTACATGCGAGATGTACTGGTCAGCCAAACACACCACCTGGATGTTCATTGAATGGTAATTTTTTCTGTTCCTGTACACCTGCTCCCTGTCTCTTGGGGGAACCAAAGCCACATGGGTCCCATCAATGGCACCAATTACGTTGGGAATATGTCCAAAGGCGTAGAAATCACCCTTCACTGTAGCCAATTCGCCCACCTCAGGGAAAATGATGTAGCTCCTCACGGATTTCATCAGGGCAGACAACACTCTGGATAACACCTTCGAAAACATGGGCTGAGACATCCCAGAAGCAATTCCCACGGTTGTCTGAAATGACCCACTTGCCAAGAAATGGAGTACTGACATGACCTGCACCAGAGGGGGAATCCCTGTGGGTTGGCGGATGGGGGACATCAGGTCGGGCTCCAGCTGGGCACACAGTTCATGGATAGTGGCACGGTTAAGACGGTAGGTCAGGATAATGTGGCGTTCTTCCATTGTCGACAGGTCCACCAGCGGTCGGTACACGGGAGGATTCATCCGTCTCCTCGCCCAACCCAGCGGACGGTGCCTAGGAAGGACAACATGGAGCACACAGTCAAGCAACCCACAGGTACGTACTCACAGCTAGCACAGTAAACGATTCTCTATGCAGTGAATGGCGTGTCTGAGTGGCTATGCAAGGCCTAGGCCTGTGTGACGCAGTTGAAATTGAGCCATGTGGGCCCTGGAAATGGCGGCTGCCTGACCTGTGAAGTGTGACAATGGGATGTGAGGTCAATGCGCTGGCGTGGCACACCGCGGCGGGCCAAGACCGCGGCGCCAAGCCGCATTGGTTAACATTGAAGCCTATGGGTTTCAGGAGCCAATGGCGAAGGGCGCCGGCGGTGGCGGGACGCACCGCCGCGGTACGCACCGCCGCGGACGTGACCGCCATTTTCTATCTACTTATCCACTTGCGACTTGAACTTTCACAGGAGAGGACCTATACTGCAAGTGTTGCTGTGACCTCGGTCTGGAAGGGACAATGGCTGCTGCACCTGGGGAAAGGGACCCTGCCTTCACTGGAGAGGAGTTGGAGAAACTTGTGGATGGGGTCCTCCCCCAGTATGCGCTACTCTACGGTCCTCCAGACCAACAAGTGAGTTTAATTCTATCTGGATTTGGGGCCACTGGCTGGCTTGGGGGCCTGGCGGGGGGCCTGGTGGGGATGGGGGGCATGTTGGGCCTGGCGGGGGCATGGCGGGGGGCCTGGCGGGGATGGGGGGCATGTTGGGCCTGGCGGGGGGCATGGCGGGGGGCCTGGCGGGGATGGGGGGCATGTTGGGCCTGGCGGGGGGCCTGGCGGGGGGCCTGGCGGGGATGGGGGGCATGTTGGGCCTGGCGGGGGGCATGGCGGGGGGCCTGGCGGGGATGGGGGGCATGTTGGGCCTGGCGGGGGCATGGCGGGGGGCCTGGCGGGGATGGGGGGCATGTTGGGCCACTGGCAAGGAAAATGCTGACAAACTTGAACGTGGTATTTCTCCCTCCCTGTACGTGTCACATAGGTCCGCGCCCATGAGAAGATCGGGATTTGGCGTGCCATCGCCAAGGAAGTCCGGACCCTGGGGGTCCACCATCGACGGGGCACCCACTGCCGCAAGAGGTGGGAGGACATCCGCCGCGGGACCAAGAAGACCGCCGAGTCTCTGCTGGGGATGGCCTCCCAACGTAGGCGGGGTGCCTGCCGTCAACTGAGCCCCCTGATGTTCCGGATCCTGGCGGTGGCCTACCCTGATTTGGATGGGCGCGTGAGGGCAGCACAGCGGACACAAGGGGGTGAGTACAAGCATTATCTACTCTGTTGTCGCGCAGTGGAGGTGTCTGGGTGGGGGAGGAGGGCTGGGGGTCCCCCTAGGCCAGGGCGATATCTGTAGGCTGGGCACCCCCGTAAGCCCCTGTGTCCCCAGCCACCACCCTCAGTAGTTTGTCAGTACAGCCATCCCTGGGCCATGTCATCCATGGGTGCAGTTGTCAACTCTAGGCGTGTAGGGCATGTTCCACGGAATGCGTAGCGGACCCCAAGTGCGCAACTTAGTGCAGGGGGCATCTGTGTCTGTCATGTCCGCTAACTGTACCGGAGATCCATGTAATCAATATCCCTTTATTTCTCTCTCCCCCCCCCCTTTTTGTTTGTCTTTCTGTGCTTGTGTGCATCAGCATCATCAGGCGGAGGAGAAGTGGCATCGGGGCAGGAGGGAGCTGCATCTCACATGGCCCAGGAGGGCCATGCCACAGAGTCAGACTGGACCAGTGAGACGGAGGGCGAGGGGAGCTCCACGACGGGGACGACTGGACCCTGCAGCGACACGGACACGTCCTCGGAAGGGGGCTCCCTTGAGGGGGTGGCACCATCCGTGCCCCCCGCCATTACAGGTACAGCCGCCACCCAGCGCACCATCTCCGCCCTCCCAGCAGCCCCTCCGCGTTCGCCCCGTGCCCGCTCTGCCAGGAAGCCGGGCATCTCCTTCGCTCCCTGCCCCTGTTACCCCCGCTGCCCTCAGTGAGGAGGTCATTGACCTCCTCCGAACGCTCATTGTTGGGCAGACTACCCTTTTGAATGCCATCCAGGGGGTGGAGAGGGAGGTTCATCGCAGCAATGCGTACCTGGAGGGCATTCATTCGGGTCAGGCTGCCCATCAGCGATCGTTCCAGGCTCTGGCCTCAGCACTGACGGCAGCCATTGTCCCTGTCTCCTGCCTGCCTCTACTAACTCCCTCCTCCCAGTCTCCTGTTCCTCTGCCTGTCCCACCCACACCATCAGACCAGCCTGCACACACCTCAACACCCAAGAGAAGCTCATCCAAACATAAGCACCACAGATCACGCAGACATTCACACACGCAACATTCCGATGCAGACATGCCAACAGTCACTACCACCTCTGTGACCCCCACCTCCTCGTCTCCCTCCTCCCTCCCTGTGACGTCTACACTCACACCTCCATTCACCTCACCATCAGCCAGTGTTTCCATCACCAGCACACCCTCCACTCCAGTCCGCACACGTGCAGTCACCACCCCCACTGCCATTTACACGTCCCCTGTGTCCTCTCCCACTGTGTCTGTCACCCCCTCTTCCACACCACACAAATGCAGCCACCCACCCACCCAACAGCCATCCACCTCACGACAGCCTATCCCTCCTGCACCTGCACCCAAAGACAGCAAACGTGACTCACCTACAACCACATCCTCTCCCTCCACTCCCATTCCCACTGTACCTACCACTCTCCATTGTCCCAAGAAGCTCTTCCTCGCCACTACTAACTTCTTTCCTGACCCTGAGCCTCCCCCTCCTTCTCGTCGGGGTAAGAAGAGCACCTCAGCCACCACCAGCCCTGCAGCCCCCTTGACAAGGGTGCAGGGGTATTGGAGCCCGCCAGCCCGCATGTCTGGATCTTCGCCCAGCAGCAAGGGGACAGCCAGCCCACCCCCTGGGAAGAGGAGCAGAAGGCGGAAGGGGCGCCGCAGGAGCCCGCCTTCTACATCCCCCCCGGACACCACCCAGAGACAGTCACCAGCCACAGCTCCAAAGGGAGGAAAGGGCCACAGGCCCACGACTAAGGAGGGCAAGGGCAGCAAGTCGGAGAGGTCAGGCAGCAGGCCTGCTGCCCAGGAGGAGCCCACAACCCCCATAGCCGCTGCCCCAGGAGGAACCGGCACAGCTGCCCCGGGAGAGCCCACCACCCCCATAGCCGCTGCCCAGGGAGGACCCAGCCCAGCTGGCCAGGAGGGCCCCACCACCCACAGCCCAGGTGGGCATTGAAGGAGCACCATCCCCGCTGCCCAGGAGGGCACCACCAGGCAATGAACAGTTGGCCATAGACCGGCCGCCGTCTCCAGAACCGCTGAACTGGGCCCCGCCGTCTCAAGCACCGCTCCGCTGGGCCCCGCCGTCTCAAGTACCGCTGAACTGGGCCCCGCCGTCTCAAGCACCGCTCTGCTGGGCCCCGCCGTCTCAAGCACCGCTCCGCTGGGCCCCGCTGTCTCAAGAACCGCTGAACTGGGCCCCGCCGTCTCAAGCACCGCTCCGCTGGGCCCCGCCGTCTCAAGCACCGCTCCGCTGGGCCCCGCCGTCTCAAGTACCGCTGAACTGGGCCCCGCCGTCTCAAGCACCACTCCGCTGGGCCCCGCCGTCTCAAGCACCGCTCCGCTGGGCCAGCCGTCTCAAGAACCGCTGAACTGGGCCCTTCAAGGCAAGGAGCGCTGAACTGGGCCCCGCCGTCTCAAGCACCGCTCCGATGGGCCCCGCCGTCTCAAGAACCGCTGAACTGGGCCCCGCCGTCTCAAGAACCGCTGAACTGGGCCCCGCCGTCTCAAGCACCGCTCCGCTGGGCCCCGCCGTCTCAAGAACCGCTGAACTGGGCCCTTCAAGGCAAGGAGCGCTGAACTGGGCCCTTCAAGGCAAGAACCGCTGGCCCTTTGGCAGACGTGGCAGGGCAGGATCTATCTCGGGCAGGGCTGCACGATGTCCTCTGGCCAACTTGCCTCCTCCAGTGGCAGTGGGGTCTGTTATGGACTGTATGGACTGTGGCTTTGCTCTCCCCAGGATGGCCCAGTGGGCAGGCCACCCACTGTATGGACTGTTTGGACTGTGGCTTTGCTCTCCCCAGGATGGCCCAGTGGGCAGGCCACCCACTGTATGGACTGTATGGACTGTGGCTTTGCTCTCCCAGGATGGCCCAGTGGGCAGGCCACCCACTGTATGGACTGTTTGGACTGTGGCTTTGCTCTCCCCAGGATGGCCCAGTGGTCATGGAGTCCCCTCGTGGATCTGGCGTCGTGTACTCAAGTGGCTGAGGTGCCCCCCCTTCCCTTCCCCCTGAGGTGCCTGTCCTATTTTCTTTCTGATGCCCCTGCAGTGTTCTCTCCATGGAGTTCTTGTCGTGGGACTGGGCCTTGCCCCTTTGCACAGGACCCCTGTGATCCACGGACAGTGGTTGGACTACATTTAGTAGCTGTATATATTTTGTACATAGTTTATTTATTTATTGGGATTACTGGTGTCCATATTTCAATATATCTGCCCGTTTATGATCTCGTCTTTTGGTCTTTGCATTATTTCGGTGGGGGGTGGTTTGTGGGTTGTGACAGTGATCTGTGGGAATGCATTGATGTGTGTGTTGTAGTGGGTGTGGGTGGGTGGGTGTGTGCCGGTAATCTTTTCCCTCCCCTGTGTCGTAGGTGCAGTACTCACCGATGTCTTCCGCGCCGCTGGGCGTGCTCCTGGTATATGAGCAGGTATAGGAGTGCGGGGATGACCTGCAACTCTGGTTCCATACTGCCGGAATCTCGCGTGGAGTGCGTAGAGGTGAGCGTTTTCCCGTTCGTAGTCTGTTTCCGCCGTGTTCTTATCGGCGGTGCTCCCGCCCCGGAAAAGGTGGCAGATTGGTGGGTCGTAATAGGGTGGGCGGTACATTGTCTGCCGCCTGGCTGTTGGCGGGAACCGCCGCGCTGTTTGTTTGTACCGCCGTGGCGGGCGGAGTGTTAAGTTGGCGGGCTGTGTTGGCGGTTCCCGCCAGGGTCAGAATTGCATATTTTAGACCGCCGGCCTGTTGGCGGCTTGGCCGCCGCTTTATCACCGACCGCCAGGGTCAGAAGGAGGGCCTTGATGTGTAAAACAAGGTTAATTACTTGTTCAATTGATCGAATTGAGATTCAGAAGAATAGCGATGATGAAGAGGACCAACCCCAGAAATAGAGTGTGAAACTACAAATGAGGAGTACCCTCTGATTGAATTTTTCCTAATGTTCACAGTGAAAGAGCTTCATCCTGATTTGCAGGGAACGATAAAAGAGAAGGTATGGGATTTGACAGGAAAAGAAGTAGGTTTGATAAAGGGAGTGGAGCCAGTCAAAGTTACAGTGAAGCCTAATGCAGTTTCTCCTAAACTTCTGCAGTACCATATGCCGCAAGATGTCCTGATGAAAGTAACCCAGATAATCGCAGACTTTGTAAAGCAAGGGGCTCTGAAAGAAGTGTTGAGCAGTCCATGTAACTCACCAACAATGGGTTTGAAAAAGCCCTGTAGGAAGGTTCGGATTGTTCAGGATTTGCGAAAAATAAATGAGAATGTGGTCAAATGTTGTCCTGTGGTGCCAAATCCAGCTGTGATAATGTTCCAGATTCCATGTGATGCCAAGTGGTTTACTGTCATTGATTTGTCACAAGCATTCTTTTCTGTGCCTCTTCATGAGGACAGTCAATTTCTCTTTTGTTTCAAACTCCTGGATCACGTTTATTTCTGGTGCAGAATTCCTCAAGGGTTTTCTGAGTCACCTTCCATATTCAATCAGATTTGAAAAATAATTTGGAGTAATTGGAATTGCCTTTCCAATGACATGGTGCAGTACATTGATGACTTGCAGTTTGCGTCCAAAACAAGGGACAAGTGCAAGTATGATACAATTGCCTTGTTGAATCAATAGGAAAGAATGGTCATAAAGTGTCTCCATTTAAATTACAGTACTGTCAAAAAGTGGTAAAATATTTGAGTCACCAGATTGAGAAGGGTTCAAGAAAGATACCCAGAGAAAGGATTACAACCATATTGCAGACAAATCCCCCGACTACACAGAGAGATGTCAGGATGTTTTTGGGGATGGTAGGTTATTGTCACCAATGGATTCCGAATTTCTCAGTCATTTGAGACCATTGCAGAAGGTGACTCAGAAGGAAGTTACTGATCCTATAGTGTTAGACCAGGATGAAATTAAAGCGTTCTCTGACTTGAAAGAGAGTCTGTGCAGGGCTCCAGCATTGTGTATGCCTGACTACATGAAACCTTTCACATTTTTTTGTTATGAGTGTGATGCATGTTCTTTGTCTGGCTTGATACAGGTCCATGGAGGCGTAAGCCGCCCAGCAGCATATTTTTCAGTTACTTTGGACCCACTTGCAGCAGCCTTACCGGGTTATTTGCGCGCAGTTGCAGCAGTTGGTCAGAGCCTTACACAGTGTGAAGACATTGTGATGGAACATCCCCTGACTGTAATGATCCCTCACGCTATTGAGATTCTACTTACATGGATGAAAACTCAATATTTGACTGGTGCGAGGTTGACCAGATGTGAAACAAGTACTCTAGGGTCACCAAGTGTGTCATTGAAAAGATGTACAGTGAAGAACCGGCAACCTTATTTCTGATTTTGAGCATGATTGTCTTGAAGTAACCGATTTGTGCACAAAACCGAGACCTGACATTAAAGATACCCGATTGGTAGAAAATGACCAAATTATCTTTGTTGATAGTTCTTGTCTGAGAGACAGTACAGGGACACTGAGAGCAGAATATGCTGTGTGCACAATTACTGGTACCTTGGAAGCTTCTTGGCTTCGAGGAGTGTATTCTGCTCAAGTAGCAGAACTGGTAGCCCTTACTAGAGCGTGCCATGTTTCTGCTCAGCTGAAAGTTGCAATCTATACAGATAGCCAGTATGGATTCGGAATAGTCCATGATTTTGGCCAGTTGTGGCCACAGAGAGGTTTCCTGACCTCTTCTGGTTCGCCAGTAAGAAATGGTGAGAGAATTAAAGAATTGTTACATACTATTCAAATGCCTCAAATGATTTCCGTGGTGAAATGCAGTGCACATTTGAAGTCGCATGACTTTGCATCTTTAGGAAATGGATATGCGGCTCAAGTCGCAAGGTTTTGCGCATTGAACTGTATATCGTTCAAAGACAAGTGGGAACTATTACCTGAAGAAGATGAAACTTGTACAAGCTATGCATTGAAAATAATTGATACTTTGAAAGAATTGAAAATGTTGCAGAATAATGTTGACAGGGAGGAAAAGCGTTCATGGAGCAAAATGAAATGTGTGCAAAGACAAGATGAATTGTGGGTTTCCAAAGAGGGACAATTGGTTTTGCCAAATAGTCTGTTGTATCAAATGGTGAGGTACTATCATGGTCAAGCACATATTGAGAGGGATGCCATGATTCACTTGTTAAAACATGATTGGGTTAACCCAAAGTTTAGACAAGTTGCTGAAGCAATTTGCCATCGACGTGTCATTTGCCAACAACTAAACGCAGGGAAAAGGACAGTAGTTAATTTGAGCCACATTGGAAGAGCGGAAGGTCCATTCAGCAGAATGCAGATGGATTTTATTGAGATGCCTGTGTGTGGAGATTTGAGATATGTGTTGGTGTTTGTTTGCATTTTTAGTCACTGGATTGAAGCTTACCCTACAGGAAGGAATGATAGTCTCACAGTAGTTATACTATTGCTTAGGGAACTGATACCGCGTTTCAGATTTCCGATCTCTTTAGAATCAGTCACTTCAACAATGAAGTAATTAAATTACTATGTGCGGCATTGAACATTGAGCAGTAGTTGCATTGTAGTTACCGCCCTGAAGCATCAGGACTAGGTGAACAGATGAATGCTACATTGGAATCAAGAGTTGCAAAGATGTGTGCGTCCACAAACTTGAAATGGCCTGACACATTGCCTTTAGTGTTGATGTCAATGAGAAACACACCTGACAGGAAGACAGGATTGTCACAACTTGAGATCCTCATGGGCAGAGCAATGAGGTTGCTGTAGTGCATGCAAACGCAGTTGTCAACATTACAGATGATATGATGTTCGATTACTGCAAAGGTCTGGCTGTTGTGGTTTGCTCTTTTTCTCAGCAGGTGGAAGCCACCACACTGCCACCAGTCCATAACCCAGGGTACAACTTGAGAGCGGGAGACTTAGTTGTGGTCCAAAAACACATGCAAAAGACATGTTTGGAGCCTCGTTTTGACAACTACCACAGCTGTGAAGTGCGCTAGAATTCCGAACTTGATTCATGCAAGTCATACGGAGAAAGTGGCATGTCCACTGGATCATGAAGAAGAGTTGTTGAGAGTACCAACAACTGTGAGACAAGTCTCAGGGCCGGAAGTAGAACAAAGGGGAACTGAGACCAGATCTGAGCTCGTTGAAGACGGATCAGTCACTCCTGTGAGAGATGAGGGAGGACACCTCCAGGAGGGTGACAGAGAGCCTATCTCAATTGAGGCAGCAGGAGAGCCTAGTCAGCGGAGGGCTTTCCCAGAAGCAGACGATCTTGAGAGGCAAGCAGAGCAATTGTCAGACCCAGAAGGGGAAAGTGTTAAGGTGGATCAAAGTCAATGTGATCTGACTCCTACTGAAACAGTTGCAGGTCCGTCAAGAGAAAACACTGCAGAACAAGGAGAGGGTTCAGGTTTGACTATGAAGAGAACACTGACAAAGGGTCCACTGAAAGGAGATAAGTGGCCGGAGTCAGAGGTGGAAAAAGGGAAATAGGTGGTTGTTGAGCCAACAATTGAGGAAGAAGTAGATACAACATGGAGAGAAAATCTAAGTGAAGGAGAACTGAATGGTAATCGAAAATTGAAAAGAAAGAGAATAGCCAGTGCAAGATACGCAGGTCCTGAATGGGCATATGCAACTACGAATGAATGGCAACAAGAGTTTATGTCTTTTTGTTTTGATAGAGAAATTCAAGGTCAGTATTTTGGTAAATGAAGGAAGCTGATGAACTGACCTGTTGAAACAATCTGTGAGAAACTTTTTGAAAAAAGAAACTGTTGATAACCTGATTTGACTTTTGAAACATGATTTTGACAAAGCTGATAACCGATTGTGACAAGGGATCCTGGAAGTGATACTAAACTGCTGAAAGAAGAGTTGTCCATTTTTGATTTTTGATGCAAGTTTTTCTAAATTTCTTGTGCTTTCTGATTCTTTACAGATCATGAGTAATATTAGTCAATAAGGTAGGGATGCTAGGCGCTGTAAATATATAAGCATTGGTGTGGCGATTATGTGTGGGATATTGTGTGTGGTGTTGATTATGGGTATGTATGTTCTTGATAAAAGAGAAGCCAACCATACTTCTGCTTTTGAGACAACTACTGCACTAACGGCATTAGAGAAGTTTAGGTTTGATGAGAAATATTTACATCAGGATACTAATGCACAGGGAGAACTTTCTTCTAATGTTTTTATTGCTTATTGTGTGAGTAAGTTGAGACAATGCATGCGAAGAATTGTTTTGTATGTACACAGATTCCTTCATCAGTCGAGGAAGGAGTCACCTATCATAGCTTGCCTTTAACCTACGGAATAAGTTGTGATCTGTTACTAACAAGATTTTATAACCAGGAGTACATTCAGTACTTTTATTCAAATTAGGATGTTGTGTTTTCGTTTGTTCCTATAATTAGGTATTGGAGTAGAGTAGCTAAGGATATTGACAAAGTAATGGTTAGAGGTTTCTTTGAACCTTCATTGATGTTTGGCACAGCTTATGCACACCACAATAATTTGACATGCTTGCTTACTCCTTTAGAGAAAAGCTTCTTACATCATACAGATGACAGGAGAAAAGCATTAAATGAGAAATTAGAAAAAGGCTCAGGGAACAGGGCTTACAAGAATGATTAGGCTTATAGTGCAATTAAAACGCAAGGGAAATTAGCTTTATATGCAAAACACATTGGGAAACGTTTTATATATAGGCCTAAATCACGCATTGACACTTTATTTGTGGGAACGAGTGAATGTAGGCATGTGTTTTTGTTTCTGAGTAAATGGACGTTCACACTGAATGGACAGGACCCTCAATTCCAGGGATTTTTACATCTGTGGTCTTAATGCTTATTACCGACTTCCAAGAGGATGGTATAGGACATGATATTTGGGTATAGCCTTCCCAAAGATTGATCAAATGAAGGATCTGAAAAAGTTTCCGAAAGTGACTGAATTACATCATAAGAGACAGAGGATGGAGTCCTCTTCTGGTATAGTGGGAGATATATTTGGAGCAGTGATTCCTTCAGTGGGAGTCATTCTGAATTCGATAAAGATTCAAAAGTTGTCTACTATTGTGGATAACATGCTGACAAATTCTTCAGGAGCCATACACCTGATAGATACTGAATTAGCTGCTGATAGAGCTATGACTCTTCAAAATCATCTGGTTTTAGACATTCTTTTAGTGAAGGATAGTGGAGTCTGTAGAATGATTAATTCTAGGCATTGTTGTTCGTATATACCAGAAAACAGTAAAGAGATAAGAGACTTATGGCCAGATGTATCAAAAAAGCCTTTTGCAATTCAGAAAGAGTGATTTTTAAGAAATTGCTATTTCTGATTCTCAAAATGCTATGTATCATATGTACGATTCGGTAATACCGATTTCCTAACAATTGCTAATGCTATTACCGAATCGCAAATTGCGATACAGCCCCCATTCGCACCTATGGGCCTGTCGGCCCATTTTGCGAATGTTTTGCATTTCCCAAATTGCAAATTCCTAACTGGAATTCGCAATGTGGGAAATGCAAACTCCAGGGTGCTGGGGGCCTAGGGCCCCCTCTGCTGCACCCCAAAACAATTTTGGAAGACATGTAAGGTGCACACATGCCAAAAGGGCATGTGGGTGTTAAATGTCAATTTTAAAAATGAATTTTTTATGCATTTTTAAAACTTGCACATGGTTACAACCAAGTTCAACTTGGTGGTAATAGCGATTCCTTAATGCCCAATTTGCATTAAGGAATTGCTTCATACATGTGCTTAAGAAATCACAAATAAGGATTCCTTATTTGCGATTTCTTATTTAGAGAATCACAAATTGCGATTCTCTAAACGGGCTCACAATTTTAAGGAATCGCTATTTTAGCGATTCCTTTAAATTGCGTTCAGAATGCCTTTCATACATTCTGAAAGACCTTTTAGCATTCGCAAACGGGCATTTTCACTGTTTGATAATGCAAACAGGCTTGATACATCTGGCCCTTACTTACTAATCTGACTAATGCAAGCGCTGATTTGAAGGAATTGAAAGAACCAGGTGTTTGGGAAAAGGTTGGCAAAGGACCTGCTTCAGTGGGAAATTGGCTAGGCAACTTTTGAAATGGGTTTCTATTGAAAATATTACAGGGGATATTAATTGTTGTAGTTTGTCTTATTGGAATATGGGGAATGTGTAAATTAAGTGAAATGATTACATTGAAAAGGTCAAAGAATAATCAGGGGAGGGAAGAAAAGAAAAGGGAAAAATGTAATATAGAAAATTCAAAGGGGAATCAAAAACATGAAGGGATTGAATTGACAGAATTTTAGTTGATGAAAAAATTGGGGGATAATAGTTAGTGTGATGACATGCTTAGTCATCATAGGAGGGATTGCTTGTGCAGGTGTTTTAATAAAAATGATTAATGAGTGTTTATGTATTTTGAATGATATGTTTGTGTAGAAAATAAAATAATGTAGAAAAATAATGCATGCATTTGAAAATGTGATTACGAAGAATGGCCACCAATGTTAACGAAATGCACTAATCAATGATTTAATAATATGAAATGTTGAACATATGTTTGAATAATGTAGTAATATGTTATATTAAGGGTTATGCAGTGAGCTTTAGCTTTCTTAATTGTAGGCCTTAACTTAGCGAGTGTCTTGGCCTACTTGCCTGGCCTCATGTAAAAGCTGCATTTCTTAGTGTTTAATAGAAATGGCTGTCCAAAAAAGTTTAAATGTGAATTTCTGTTGTATTGTTTAAATGTGCTCATAACGGAAACTTCTCATGAGAATCGACTGCTAGAAGATGATGTTCCTGCTAATGCAACATTTTATGTGTAATGTGTGTGAGACTGACTTTCCCAGGACAAGAACAATGAAGATACTGACTAGAGTAGAAGCTGCAACAATATTGTTACCTGACAAACCGGATGATGAGGACATTGAAAGACAAACCAACCAACGACATGTGAACGGAGTGATATTAGAATTCATAGATTTGGGATTTTGGTTTTATTGGACAAAGTGTGAACATGTGATTAACTGACCAATTAGGACTTGGGGGGTAGTTTTAACAGTTTTAACTTAACTAGAGTTCATGGAGAAAAGACAAACATTCTGCCTTTGAATTCATTCAGCCCATTGCCCATTTTCTTCCTAACCTGGAGGTTACTATTTTCTTATGTGTCTTGACAAGAAATGTGCTTAACTTTAATGCTTAAAGACTCTTCCTGAACTTTGTTGCTGAATCCTGATGCCTTGCTGATCGACTGATGTCATGAGGACAAAAATTGATTCTGCTTTGCTGATCCATTCTGAGGATAGGTATAAAATAAACTGTGATTATTATGCATATTTTCTTTTTCTTTCTAGGTACCAACTGTGCTGTTTTGCTTGTGCCATAGTTAGATGTTATTCCAAATTTGTGTTCCTAAATTGTTTTGCATGAAGCCCAACATGCTGATGCTAATTTGATGTAGTTAAGGATTTTCAATAATGAATTATGATAACAGGGACTAATGCTTGGTGAATTTCTCGGCTAAACTTCATGTACATAATTACATTGACACAGTTGACTCTGTTATTGATTTGCACCATAACCTTAGAATGTGTTGTAGTTCAAGCTCTGATTAGATTACGTTTCTTCTGCTGCTTTGGACAACCAGTATTGTTTTTGTATGTGTTTCATCTGATTTTTAGATTAATCTACATGACCTTAGCATTGTTAATATGGGGAAATACATATTCTAACATTCACTAAATGGTGTGGTTATTCATGACTGAAAGGTCATGGGGTGTGACAATTACTGACTCCATTGATTATTGATTTTATTGATTGCTAATGACTATTGATTATTGTGTATTGGTTATTGACTGTGTACTGGAGCTATGGTAAGAACATCTTAATTATGAGTCAAAAGATTAATCGACCTATTCGTGTCCATTTGTAAGTTTACTTATTAAGGTCAGATTCGCTAACACTACTCTGTTGTGCACCAGAGCAACCCTCAGTCCTTACAGGCTGTCATCTATCAGGAGCTCAGTGTCTTTCATTGGACTGAAGTGTGCCATTGTGACATCATGGAACAGGTGTTCCTTGACTTAAGTGAGTGCACTGTTTTGCGGACTCCACACTCCCACCTGGCAAGGGCTGCTCTTAAGGACTTTAGCAGTTATGTTTATATTGGCAGGTTGGAAAGTAAATGTTTGCATTATTTGGCAATACGAAAAAAGCTCCATACCTTAATTGAAGAAGTTGGGGCTGGGGCATTACGGATGTTGTCTGACTTCCCCAGGTCATCTCTGATTCCTTCTTTGAGAAAGACAGACCTGAAGAATTCATCTCAATTCAGAGGGAGTCTGCAGTCTGAAATGTGTTGTAATGTAGCTTGTATGTGCAGGTGATGGTCTTCCAAGCATTTTGAGTAGGCTAATATGTTGTCACTTATGTTGATGACTGCCCGCAGTCTGGAAGGTGTCTCTATTCCCTTTTCAGACAATGATATCCAGAAGTTGAGCTTCTTTTATTGCCTCTAACCCAGATGTGTCGAAAATGTGGTGATTTATCCACTAGCTGTGTCTAGTAGCAATTGGTGTTAGCCCATGTTCTGGTCAATTTTGGAGAGCCATTGTGCTCCAGTGAGTTAAGTGATGAGGTCATCTATCATGGGTGTTATGTGCCATTCTCTTCTTATTCCTTGATTGGACAGCCTCATGTTTATAAATAGATTTGTAAACCTGGCACTATTCATCATTGTCTGTCTGTATCCTGCTCGCCATTTTGCTTAGGAAGGCCCTGCTGGGGTGGGGCGCAGTCCTCCAGCACTCACCCTGAGAAGAGGAGGGGCCTGTCATCATTGGCTCTTGAAAAGCACTTCAGCTGTTCCATACCATGGAATGCGCTCTTCATCATTTCCTGCCTGCATCTTGTTTGTCTTTTTGCTTGGGAAGGCCCTGCTAGGGTGGGACCCGGACCCTCAGCACTCACCCTGAGGAGAGGAGGAGCCTGTCATCATTGGTGCTTGAAAAGTGCTTAAGCTGTTCAGTAACATAGGGTGGACCATTCAATATTGCCTGCCTGTATCCTGCTTTCCTTTGGAGGCTTTTGATGGTCCCTCTGTGTTCTTCAACCTCTTTCTGTCTCTCAGAGATAGGTTTGTATTATCTTGAGCACCAGATAGCCTTAGCCTCTCTTCTATTATGGGTTAAATTTTGGTGTACTTCCAAACTTGATTTTTCTAGACAAATTTTACTCTGCTGTTTGTCTACAGGTGATTTCGAGAAGAACCCATTGCTTAGATATGCCCTTAATGATTTGGGCCTCATTGCCTATTTTAATGATCCTGTGTGTATTTTACTGTCAGCAAAAGCTCAAATCAAGGAAGATTTCTGGGAAAGGGCAAGGGATAATCAGCATAGACTAACCTCTAAACAGCTGTCTTTTGCTGAAAATATTTACATTTCGCCAACCCCAGTGACACAGGTTTATTTGTCATGTGTTTTAAAATACTCAGCTTCAATTTTATCTGTCTAGACTTCGCCTGGGCACTGTACACTTCCTGGTAGCCTTTCCTTTACATTTTGGATAAGCACAAAATCATCCACCATGCCCATGTGATAATACATCATACCAATCCACTGGACAATTCCTGCTATGTTGTGCACTATATCACTCTGTAAGAAAATATGTTTACTCACTGGTTGATGGCATGATGGCCTCAGATTTATGATATCATTGGAACCACAAGGGACTTGCTATGTACTTCTAAGTTTTACTAAGGGGGGACTTTTAATAAGAAAACATTATGGTTAGAAGTGGTCAATAGGCCTGTACTGTACTATATTGACGTAGGGGTTATTGTAATCTGTATCTTTTTTAAATTACTTTTTGCACTTCTCTCAGGGTGTTGTTAATGAATACAGTGAAGAAATCTATCTAGTATTGTTATTTTCTTAATCTTTTCAATCTCAAAGTTTAACAAGAGGTTTTATTGTTTTTGTAACTTATGTCTGTATTGATTGCATGGTATTATGATTTTTTGAAAATCAAATAAAGATCTATTCACTGACTGAATTGACTCACCCGGTGCTTTGATTTTGGAGTTGTTACCATTAGTCACACCCACAGTGTCAGGCTGGATAACTTTTCTATGACGTGTGATAAAATTTTGGGGCAGGAGAAGCCCAGCACTGTATCCCCAATAGACCAGTTACCCAACCAGTTAGTTGTCCATAAAAAAATAATTTGAGTGTCTGGGATAAAATAAATGTCCAACACTATTAACCCATTAATCCTTCATACATGCAGTTTATTCCAATATGAACATCGGAAACACTGATATTTTCATCTGCATATTAGTACAGTTAGCACAACCAACATGTGTTTTGCGACACAGTCGCTTCTTGATGGCTCTTGAAAATAGAGACAATAATCAAAAACACCAATAAATATTAAGGTTTACAAATCTAGCACAAGCATGTCCACCTTTGTTTTCCATTAGTATTTCTACATATCCGATCTCTTACAGCATACAAACCAGGAAAATATGCCTGCTTGAGTTTGAATGTATTTGAACATGTTAATTTGACAATGTACCTCAAAAGATTTTTTATTAGACTCCATAGTAATACTTTCCTCAAAAAATAAAAATAAGTTTTAACATTGTCCTAAAAAGTGAAAAATGAGATCAAAACATTTCCTGAAGAAGTACTCAAACACCATTTACCTATAGATAATCATTGTTTGTATGTCTTTGTGCTGATGGCTATTTTCAAAATGTCCTACAAAAAGCATTATAAAAAGGGAAAATAAATAACCACATGCAAAAAAAAATAACAAAAATCATGCTCTATTTAGAAGCATGTTATTTATATAGTGAAGTTCCATGAGCAGGACTTGAACACCGTAGGACCTAAGGAAAAATCACTGTTAACAGCGTTGTTATGAAAGCTGTGCACCACTGTATTAATGACTGCCAAGTGACATTACAATTGACCTCATAAACAATAGATCAAAAAAGAAACTTGTGATCTGATTATATACAATAAAAAAGAGAAAATAATATTATAATGTAACTTGAATTCTTGATATTAAACTTAATATACAAATGCACCCTTCAAAAAGAGTAGCTCAAAACTATTTTAAAAGCTCTTGACATAGGATTTGAACAATAAATTAACTAATGAAAGGTGATTCCTTAAGAGCCACTAAGCCAACGTCTGATAACAACATATCTTCTGACCCCTTTAGAGCGAATAGTCAAATAAATTGAAGAGACTTCCTACAATCTCTCTGTTGGTGATTGATAATAAGTAGCTGATTTTAGTGATTTCAGTGAATGTGCAACATAATTTTCTTGTTAATTCTTGTATTTTGGATCAATTTAAAACATGTTTTAACTGTTCTATTAACATATCCTGTATTAAATAAGGGCATTCATTTTCAATAAAGCCTCTTAAATATTAAGGCCCTCATTACAACCCTGGTGGTTGGTGGTAAAGCGGCGGTAAAATCGCCAACAGCCTGGCGGTTAAGAAAATGGAATCACGACCATGGCGGAAACCGCCAACATAGACAGCCACTTTAACACTCCGACCGCCATGGCGGTACAAACAAACAAACAGCATGGCGGTCACTGCCAACAGACAGGCGGAAGACAATGTACTGCCCACACTATTATGACAGGCCAATCCGCCACCTTTTCCGGGGCGGAAACAACGTGAATAAAAACACGACAGAAACAGGACTTGGAAGGGAAAACACTCCCCTCTACACACCCCATGAGGAACCAGGATGCCATGGAGCCTGAACTCCAAATCCTCCCTGCGATTGTCTTCCTGCTCCTCTACCAGGAGCATGAACGATGGCGGCGATGACCACGGTGAGTACTGCACCTACAACACAGGGGAGCAGGGAGGGAAAAGAGAGTGACACACACACGCAACATGCAACACCCCCACCCACAACAACATACACACCAAGACATGCTGCAACATTACATTTACACCCCCCGGCAAAATGAAATGATTGTAACAATTGTAATCAATATTAATCCATTAGTCAAAAATGTATATACACTATAAACAATTATGTACACCAAGAATTCAAGTCCAGGTACTGCACCTATATAGTCCGTGGACCACTGGGCCCAAACTGCATGGGCGAGGTCCACACTCGGTACCCAATCAAAACAGAGAGAACACTGCAGGGGCATCAGATTGAAAATAAACAGGCACCTCAGGGGCAGGGGGGTGGGGGGTACCTCAGCCCGATGAACGGATGACGCCACTGCTCCACAAGGGGGCTCCATGCCCACAGTTTGGTCCTGGGGAGTGCAAAGCCACAGTCTCTCAAGTCTCACAAGTTGGGGGTTTGCCCACTGCTTTATCCTGGGGAGTGCAAAGCCACAGTCTCTCAAGTCCCTCAGGTGGGTGGTTTGCCCACTGCTTTATCCTGGGGAGTGCAAAGCCACAGTCTCTCAAGTGGATAACAGTCTCCACTGGTCCTGGAGTGGGCTTTGTGCCCAGAGTGCTTCATCCTACCAAGGACAGTGGTAGTGGATGCCTTTCTCCACTGGTTCTGGAGGGGGCTTTGTGCCCAGAGTGCTTCATCCTGCCAAGGACAGAGGTAGTGTATGCCTTTCTCCACTGGTTCTGGAGGAGGCTTTGTCGCCAGAGTGCTTCAACCTGCCAAGGACTGAGGTAGTGGATGTCTTTCTCCACTGGTTCTGGAGGGGGCTTCGTGCCCAGAATGCTTCATCCTGCCAAGGACTGAGGTAGTGGATGCCTTTCTCCAATGGTTCTGGAGGGGGCTTTGTGTCTTTCTCCACTGGTTCTGGAGGGGGCTTCGTGCCCATAGTGCTTCATCCTGCCAAGGACTGAGATAGTGGATGTGACACTCCACTGATGGTGGTGCAACATGCATGCTGCCCAGGCCCCTGGAACTGACCACCAGCCATGTCTGCGGTGGTGCCACTGGCTCAGGATGTCGCAGGGCCGCTGGCGGTGCTGGCAGCGGGGTCAGTAGCGGTGGTGCTTGCAGCGGTCATTGCTGTGGCGGTGCTTGCGGCTGTCATTGTTGCGGCGGTGCTGGTGGCGGCCGCACTGACTGCGGTGCTGGTGGCGGGCTCACTGACTTCGGTGCTGCTGAAGGGCACAGTGTCTGCGGTGCTGGTGAAGGGCTCAGTATCTGGGGTGCTGGCGGTGGTGTCCGTGGCGGCGGTGCATGTTGCGGTGCCGGTGGCCGTCTTGTCCGCCGTGCAGGTTGGCGGTGACGTTGACTTGACTTTCATTTTCAGGCCCTTCCCACCTTGGATGGTGGCACAGCTGTCTTGCCACTTCCAACAATTGTCTTGCCTGAGCCCTTGGTGGCAGGTGTTTTGGCCTTCTCCCTCCAGGATGTAGGCAACTTTTTCTGTTTAGGAGGTGGGGGAATGTCCTTGGCCTCGCTCCTTGGGACACTGGCAGCCCTGTTGCTTGGCACACTCCAAAATCCGGCTTTTGCTGGCACCACTGTTCCCGGTGATGTGGTGGCTGAGGTGCTGGGTTGGGACCTAGATAGGCGGGCCCTAAGGGACGGATGGGGTGGGGGAGGCGAAGGGAAGAGGTCAAGGTTTGACAGGAAAAGTTTTTTAGACACACTGGGATGGGTAGATGGAGGGGGTTTGGGAGTGGAGGAAGAGGTAGTGGTTGTAGGAGGTGTTCGTTTGCTGACTTTGGATGAAGGTGCATGGGCTGGAGGCTGTCGTGAGGTGGATGGTTGTTGGGTGTGTGTGTGCCTGCATTTGTGTATTTTGGGAGGAGGGCTCACAGACACACTGTGAGAGGACACAGGGGATGTGTGAATGGTAGTGGGGATGGTGAGTGTATGTGAGCTGTGTGTGGTGATGGGCGTGCTGGTGATGGAGGTAGTGGCTGAAGATGTAGTGCATGCAGGTGTGAGTGGAGATGTGACAGGGAGGAAGGAGGGAGATGTGGAGGAGGGGGACACAGTGGAGGCAGTTGATGTTGGTATGTGTGCATGGGTATGATGCTTGTGTGAGTGCCTATGGGATGTGTGGTGCTTATGTTTGCCAGAGCCACCCTTGTGTGTTGAGGTGTGTGCATGCTCGTCTGATGGTGTGCTTGGGATAGGCTGAGGTACAGGGGATTGAGTCTGGGTGGAGGAAGTTGGAGGGGGGAGGCTGGACAAAGGGACAATGGCTGCCATCAGTGCTGAGGCCAGAGCCTGAAATGCTTGCTGTTGGGCTGCCTGACCAGAATGAATGCCCTCCAGGTATGCGTTTGTCTGTTGCAACTGCCTCTCTACACCCTGGATGGCATTCAGAATGGTGACTGCCCAACAGTGAGGGATCTCAGGAGGTCAATGGCCTCCTCATTGAGGGCAGCAGGGCTGACTGGGGCAGGGCCTGAGGTGCCTGGGGAGAAGGAGATGCCCACCCTCCTGGGTGAGCGGCCACGGGACACACGCTGAGGGGCTGCTGGGAGGGCGGTGCTGGTAGGGGGGGTGGGCGCTGTACCTGTAGATGCATAGGCACAGAAGGGCCTGCCACCGCAAGGGAGCTCCCATCAGAGGAGGAGTCGGTGTTGCTGGTCTCTGCTCATGTCCCCGCCGTGGAGCTGCCCTCCCGCACATCCCACTGGTGACTTCAGACTCCGTTGTCTCACCCTCCAGGGCCATGTGGGATGCAGCTCCCTCCTGCTCCGGTGGCAATGCTCCTCCGCCTGATGATGCTCATGCACACAAGAACAGGGAGACCACAAAAAGGGGGGGGATAAGAAAGAAGAAAGACATGTTCAGTGCATGCAATACCGCTACCATTGGTGGACACTACAGACACAGCAGCCCTCTGCACTACGCCATTCACTTAGATTTCCCTAATTCATCACAGGGACATGGGGTGCATGGCCTATGCCCTATTGCTGCACACATGAAAGTCACAGGAGCCTGACTAGGTGTAGATGGCTCTTTCCACTGGTGGGGTTGGGGTGCCACTTAGCCTGCCTCACAAAGAGTCCTTACCTACGAAGCTCGCCCTAGCCTAGGGGAACCCACTGCCCACCTCCCCCACCCAGACACCTCCAATGCACGCAAAGTCAGATGGATGTGACAGTACTCACCCCCTTGTGGCTGCTGTGATGCCCTCAAGCGCCCATCCAACTCCGGATATGCCACCGCCAGGATCCGGAACATCAGGGGGGTCATGGTGCGACAGGCACCCCGCCCACGTTGGGAGACCATCCCCAGCTGGGCCTCCGCCGTCTTCTTGCTCCAGCGGCGAACGTCCTCCCATCTTTTCCGGGAGTCGGTGCTCCGTCTGTGGTGGACCCCCAGGGTCTGGACGTCCTTGGCAATGGCTTGCCAAATATCCTTCTTCTGGTGGTCGCTGGCCTACAGGAATAGTATAGGGGAAAAGGAAAAACTTTAACCATCACAGTCATTGGCCCACGTTCCCACCCTTGCCCTGACGCACATACACTCACCGTCCGATCATGCAGTCCTCATCCCCCCGTATCTTCCATCCACACCACTCCAAACAGGCATTAGCCATATAGCATGCTCACAGTGTACTCACCTGTTTGTCTGGAGGACCGTAGAGTAGCGTGTACTGGGGGAGGACCCCATCCACTAGTTTATCCATCTCCTCCGATGTGAAGGCAGGGGCCCTTTCCCCAGACACATGAGCCATCGTCGATTCCAGATTGAGGTCACAGCAGCACTTGCAGTGTAGGTCCTCTCCTGTCGAACATCAGGTATCAAGTGAGTGCACAGACAGAAAATGGCGGTCACGTCCGCGACGGTGCGTACCATCACTGCACGTGTACATTGTCATTGGCTCCTGGGATCGATAGGGTCCAATGTTAACCAATGCAGGATTGCGCCGAGGTCTTCGACTTCCTACCGCGACGGTATACAACGCCAGCCTAGTTACCTCATATCCCCTTGTCCCACATTACAGGTCAGGCATCCGCCATTTCAGGGGGCCACATGGCATTTCTTTTAAATGCGTCACACATATCTAGGCCTTGCATACACACAAAGACAGGCACATTGCGTATTGAAAAATATGTGCAATAAAAAAAAAATTACTACCTCATTGTTGGCTGACTCTGTGCTCGCTGTTCTCATCCATAGGGCACGTCCACTGGGGCAGGTGAGGAGAAGGCGGCATCCTCCGGTGTACAGACCACTGGTGGACCTGTCGACAATGGAAGAGAGGCATGTAATAGTCACCTACAGACTTGATCATGCCACAATCCAGGAACTGTGTGCCCAGTTTGAGCCAGACCTGATGTCAGCTATCCGCCATCCCACAGGAATCCCCCCTCTAGTGCAGGTCCTGTCAGCACTCCATTTCCTGGCAAGTGGGTCTTTTCAAACAAAAGTGGCCATAGCATCAGGGATGTCCCAGCCTATGTTCTCAAACGTGTTGTCCAGAGTGTTGTCTGCCCTGCTGAAACACATGCGCAGCTACATCGTGTTCCCTCAGGTGGAGGATTTGCCTACAGTGAAAGGTGACTTCTATGCCCTGAGACATATCCCCAACATCATAGGTGCCATTGATGGGACACATGTGACCTTGGTCCCCCCCACAGGAGTGAACAGGTGTACAGAAACCGGAAGAGCAATCATTCAATGAATATGCAGATGGTGTGTTTGGCCGACCAGTACATCTCCCATGTGAATGCCAAGTTTCCTGGCTCAGTGCATGACTCTTACATTCTGAGGAATAGCAGCATCCCTTTTGTGATGGGGCTACTCCAGAGGCACCGGGTGTGGCTAATAGGTGAGGACAAGGACCCTATACCCTGTAAATAGTTGTCTGGTTCTGGGGTTGTCCCTAAGGGTTAGTGTGTGTCTAACAGTTGTCCCTCAAAATTTGCAGGTGACTCTGGTTACCCAAACCTGTCATCACTACTGACACCAGTGAGAAATCCCAGGACAAGGGCAGTGGAGCGCTACAACGAGGCACATGGGCGAACTAGGAGAGTGATAGAAAGGACCTTCGGCCTCCTGAAGACCAGGTTCCGGTGCCTCCATATGACAGGTGGTTCTCTCTACTACTCTCCAAAGAAGGTGTGCCAGATCATCATGGCCTGCTGTATGCTGCACAACTTGGCTTTGCGACGACAGGTGCCTTTTCTGCAGGAGGAGGGTTCTGGAGGAGGTCTTGTGGCAGCTGTGGAGCCTGTGGACAGTGAAGAAGCGGAGGCAGAAGAAGAGGATATCGACAACAGAAACAACGTGATCCAGCAGTACTTCCAGTGAGACACAGGTAAGAAGACATCACTGCATCCTACATCTGATAAAATTGTTAGACCCCTCATATGTCTGTCACTTTCACCCAGTGTATGGACCCTGACCTGTCACTTTGCCTTTCCATTTCGCAGATGTGGGTCAAATTGTGTGACCTCTGCTGTGTTACCTCGTGGACTAGAGCTGTGTGACATAGGTATGTTGGCAATACAATGGACATTGCTATTTTCCTCAGTTATTGTAAATACACATTTGTGAAAGCACAGACTGACTCCAGATTGTTTTGTGGTTCAAAGGTGTATATTTAAGTGCAAAATAGTGGAGGGGGTTGTAAAATGGTCAGGGATGATGGTGGAGGAATGTCCATGGCAGAGTCCAGTTATTAGTCTCACAGGTGCATTGTCCAAAGGGGCATAGGAAGTGGAGCTAGGGCAGTTTAAGGATGGACAGGGTGACAAAGTGGGACAGAAGGATGACATTCAGGGTGGTCTCATTTCTTGGCGGGCATCTTGGCATTGCTCTCTGTCTTTGTCCTGGATATTAGGAACCGTTTGCTGGGTGGTTCCCCATCCTCAGGGGTGGGGTGCTGGTGTTGTGTTCCTGTGGCTGTGCCTCCTGTCCACTAGCGCCGGAGGAGGTGGTGGGCAGTTCATCGTCCAGGCAAGTGTCAGGGGCCCCTTGTTGTGCCACAGTGTCCCTCCTGGTGTTCACAAGGTCCTTTAGCACCCCTACAATGGTGACCAGGGTGGTGTTGATGGACTTGAGTTCCTCCCTGATCCCCAAATACTGTTCCTCCTGCAGCTGCTAGGTCTCCTGAAACTTGGCCAGTACCGTTGCCATCGTCTCCTGGGAATGATGGTACGCTCCCATGATGTTGGAGAGGGCCTCGTGGAGAGTGAGTTCCCTGGGCCTGTCCTCCCCCTCTCGCACAGCAGACCTCCCAGTTTCCCTGTTTTCCTGTGCCTCTGTCCCCTGAACCGTGTGCCCAGTGCCATGCCCCCTGGTCCCTGCTGTTCTCGGGTGTGTGGGTTTGCCTGGGTTCCCTGTAGTGGTGGACACACTGCTGCTTGACGTGTCCTGGGGACAGAGGTATGAGCCCGCTTGGTGGGTGCTGTGCTGGTGTTTCCTGAGGGGGGAGGCTCTGTGGTGGCTTGTGCCAGTGTGAGGGGAACCGCCTGTCCCGAGGTCCCAGATGGGCTGGGCTGTCCATGTAGATCCCATTGGACAGAGCTGCTGTCATCACTGTGGGCCTCTTCTGTGGGGGGGGTGGACATGTCTGGAACCTGCTGTCCAGTGACATTAGGTAGGGGTCCTGCAGGGGAATAGAGGCATGATTATTGCATCTGTGTGTGCCATCGTGTGCAATGGGTGGGTGACCCTGTACCCCAGTCTTACATTCTTGTGTAGGACCTTGTGTGATAATTGTTTTGGGGTCTGTGTGGGTATCTGTAGTGGACATGCTTTGGTGATGGGTGTCCATGCTTTGTTGTTGCATGCAGGGCTTGGTGTTAGGATGGGTGGTTTGTGATAGTGGGACATATGTGAGGTGTTGGAGTGATGGGGGTGAGGGTGAGGGTAGGGGTATGTGATAGCATGCAGGTAGGGTGGGGGTTATGTTATTTAAGAATTGACTTACCAGAGTCCATTCCTCCAGCTACTCCTGCAAAGCCCTCAGGATGCAGTATAGCCAAGACCTGCTCCTCCCATGTTGTTAGTTGTGGGGGAGGAGGCGGGGTCCGCCGCCAGTACTCTGAACTGCAATCTGGTGTCTTGAGACCACGGAACACACCTTCCCCCGTAGGTCGTTCCCCCTCTTCCTGATGTCATCCCGTGTTCTTGGGTGCTGCCCCACTGGGTTGTCCCTGTCCACGATTCTGCGCCATAGCTCCATCTTCCTAGCTATGGAGGTGTGCTGCACCTGTGATCCGAATAGCTGTGGCTCTACCCGGATGATTTCCTCCACCATGACCCTGAGCTCCTCCTCAGAAAACCTGGGGTGTCTTTGCGGTGCCATAGGGTGGTGTGGGTGATGTGTGAGGTGGTGTCGGTTGTGATGTGTGAGGGGATGTGTTTGTGTGTGTTGTTTGAGGTGCGTGGATGTTGTGTGAGTGATGGTGTTGAGTGCCTGTGGATGCTAGTTTCTTGATGGTGGTGTCTCTCTCTGGCCTTCTGTCGCAATTCTGGTCGTAAGGGTTTGTGGGCGATGTGGGTGTGTGTTTTATATTGTATTGGGTGTGTGGGAGTGGTGTGAGTATGTGTATCAGGTGTGTGCATTTCGAATTGTCCAATGTGGTTGTGTTTTGTAAGTGTGTGTGTATTTTGAGCGCTGCGGTGTGTACCGCCAATGGAATACCGCGGTTGAAAGACCACCGCGTGGATTCGTGGGTCGTGATAGTGCGGGCGTATTCCTGTTGGTGTGACGTGTCGGTTTTGTTATCGCCAGTTTATCACTGACCTTTGGTGTGGCGGACTTGTGTGGGTGTCTAGATTTTGGCGGATTCCGAGCTGTGGGTCGTACTAGCTGTAGTGGAATTCTGCCGCCGCAGAGGTGTGTTGGCGGTCTTCTGCACGGCGGTAAGGGGGACTTACCGCCAATGTTGTAAGGAGGGCCTTAGTGTTTATTTCTTGAATGTATCAAACTAAGGGGAAAGAAGTTTCAGAAAGCTATATATAATACCAACAATCTTGTTGCCTTCTATTCATTTGTGTTGAGGTGCCGTTATGGATTGCAGTTCAAAAGGGTTCCTCAGATGCCGCGGATTGGTAATGAATGCATATTTTATTTGAGTCAGTTAATAAAAATTGATACACTTAATCACAATAAAAGATTAAAAGATCAAGTACAAAAATGTGAGTGGAGCTATCTCAAGATAGCGCAAGACTGTAAAATGTGACTCCATAACAAAAGCAATAAAAAAAATAAGTGTGAATTGAAATGCCCTGCAGGAATGGCAGTGAGTAGGATACTGAAGTACTTCGCTGCGTGATAATGGCGAAAAATTAAATTTCCCAAAGTGTGCCAAGTACATGGGGACAGTAATGGTCATGCAAAATTCCAGTGTATTGTTGCAAGTGGTGACCCCTTTCAGCATGAATATTAATTTTAATAAAATGCAACGTGCAGTTAGAAACTCAGGGCAGCAGCAAAGCAGTTGAGGACTGTACTCCCAGAATGTACTAGGCTTGCTGCCAGGTGTTGATGCCCACGCAGAGCGAAACTCATAGATTGGAAGTGCCATCAGTCGGGCCCTGAAAATGTAGTGTTTGGTGTCCTTTCTTAGTGCTGTCTTTAAGGAAGGTTGCTGTCCTGTTTCCCCATATGATTTCATAATTGGGGCGCATGTGGTGCCGTGTACAGTTGCTAAATCGGCTTTCCTCTAAACGCGTCCAACCTGTTTTCTCAAAGTAACTTTGGTCTTCCTGCCAATATGTTTAAGAAATGCTCTCTATCTGCTGTTTTTGTGAACCACACACCAAGGTAATTATACTCGGATGTTTGGAAAATCGATTGGTTACCCCCCTCCATCAAAGATTTCTCTAATTCTTGTAGTTGCCGAAAGTCTCTGCTTTTATTTTGTCGAGATTAGTCACCAGCTTATTTGTGAAGTTATGGGTATGGAGTTCGTGTATGGACGTACTGCAGGTCCACTTTTGTGTAATGAACCATGAGCAAGTTGTCCACATATTGGATCATAGGAAGCAATGGGCCAATATTTAGTGGAATTGTGTTTGGTTTCGCCGGTGAGTGGCCAATATCTGTGGTGTAAAGGCTAGACAACATGGAGGCTACAACACACTCTTGCTTTAAGCCCAGTGTGGTCGAGATTTGATTGGTGGTTGAGTTGTCAGTGCCAGTCTCGAAATGGACTCACGCATCTGAATGGAGTGAGATGACTGTTCTAAGGAGGGTAGGGGTGTACCCCACTCTGACAATTTTGACCAGAGTGTTTAGCGAAAAACACAGACTAAAGTCGCGGAATAGTCCACAAAGCACACAAATTGAGTTTTTTCAAGATGGAAGGTTAGCACTGTATGCCAGAATATAACGAGGCATCAGTATTGCAAGGGTGGAGTAATGCTGACTAAAGCCAGTTTGATAAAATGGTATAAAGTTTGCTTTGGCTACCCATGTCTCTAGTTCATGAAGTAAACTTATGTCGACGTTGGCCTCTTTGTACAGTAGCACAATTTCCCCGTAATTTCTGGCATACCATTGCTCCCCTTTTGTGAACTGGATGAAGTATTGATCTTTTCGAGGAGTGTGGAACCTCTGCTGATTGAAAATAGTCCATGTACAAAGGGGTAAGTAAGTCGGCCCAGAAATCTATGTCTGCCATGAAGAGTGCACAACATCGGCCTTTGGGACTCAAGGTCCCATTTGTTTTCATGGTCTTGATAACTGCATAGCTGGTGTCTCGATTGAAAACCTTGGACCCTTGTTTCTCTTTTTCTGTCCCGAGATCAAATTCCTACCACATGTTGGTGTGTCTATGGCGGAGCGGAGATTCAACATCTGTATATAACATCTGTACATGTTCTACCATCTTTGATCTTGGTACAACATTCCCTCTGACAGTAGAATTATCGTTTAGTATATTGATGTATAGCAAGCACTTATCTAGATTATTAAAGGACAGAAGAGAATGTAGATGTATCAATTCAGATTCCATATATTTTTCTTCTGACTTCCAGAGCAGGGTGCAACAGCCTTTCCTTTTCTGCTTCTAAAATGCCCTCGGGCTTGTTGTGTTCCTGCTATATCTTCTGGCTACAGCATTAAGGGCAGTTTTGCTTAACCTTAATTCAGTGGTGCGTTCTTGGATACAAGTTTCTTAATAATTGGTGGCTGATGGTTTCTTTGGTCCTTCAGATTGTGGAACCCATAGTCTATGGTTGAGTCACATTCCTGTTGCATATCCCCAGAACATGTATGCATTTTTGTCAATTGCTTCTTCCAGTTATTGAATAGATTCACAATATTCTACAGTACACTGTAAGCTTTACATTTACACATGAGTGAGGCACTTGCAAAAGTGTAATCGGATATGGTCATGCCACTGAACGAGAACATAGGTGTACTGATGGTTTTATTGCGGATTTGATAAGAACACTGGGAGGGACGTTCATGGGGTTTTTGCTAGGTAATATTTCCCCACCGACAACGGGCTGTTATTTTGATACGAGTCCATTAAGATATCCGTGTTGTGTATGCTAAAGTCACCTGTTATTAAGATCTCAGGGGTGAGAAACCTGTAGACTAAGTAGGTGAGAGCTAAGCAGAGGGATGAGATCTTAGCGTTTCTTCCCCTTCAGTAGGTGTTTAAGTATTCACTGATTAATAGGGTTTACCCTCTGATGAAGTTTGCATCCCTTAATTGTGGCTGTAAACAAAAATGAACAATCTGTATCGACTATTGCAGCTTCAAGATTGGCAGATGTGGCTGTGTAGGTTGCAAAGCTACTTATAGGCAACAGAAATGATTTGTTTAAAAAGCCAGTTTGTGTGTGCCATGAAAGCGTGACATCCGTATTGGGGGCAGTGCTTATGTTTCCTGCAGGCAAAGCAGGTCAGCCGCCTAGATTAATTTTTGTGCTTCATCCTGAGTTAGCATCTGCCTTAACCCTGCTACATTCAAGATAAAGGTAGACATATGGAGAGCAGCCGCTGCATATCTGAAGTTTGTTGAAAATGCAAGGAACGGGTGATAAGCGTGGGTCATAGCTTCGCAGCAATCCAACCCCAGTCCACATTTGAAGGGGTTTGAACTGTGCGTTTTACATGATGTCTCCTATTCCAGCTCACCTGCATTCTGAGATTGTTTGAATGGCTGACATTTGAGGCACTGTTTGCACCCATTAAGGTACTTAAGGTTGATTTATTTTTGGGTGAGGATTAGCTGCTATTCATAATAAGGGAATATTTTTCTGTTTCCACAGGTCATTTGCAGGGCGGATCCTCCGTTAAGGCGAGCAGAGGCAAAACCTGAAAAATAAAATGATAATAAACTAAGTTTATTATAATTTGAATTTTCGTTTCTGGCTGAGCCTTGGTGGTTGGGTCATCATCCTGGAGAGGGAGTTGTGTGCACTCCCCTCAGTGCACAAGTGGGTTTGGCTCCGAGCGGCCAAACCAACATCTGCACTGAGCTGTTTCCAACCCTAGCTGTGTTGCCAGATTGGAGACAGCAGACACCAGGCCCAGGCTCCCAGTCTGCCTAGGAGCACAAGTCAAGGGTGCTAAGGCCAATCCTGATGCTGTTTTTATGCTGCTAGCAGCATAAGAGCAGCCTTAGGATTGGCCACAGGGCAGGCTGGGAGCCTGTGTCTGCCGTGGAGCCAGAGGAGCAGAAGAGAGGCAATCCGTCTGTAGTCAACTACGTTCTTTTTTTATTATTTATTTTCTTATTTTTGGCCCAACCCCCACCCACCACCCATCACCCCACCACCTTCCTGGACAGTGGCCGCTTCTGGTCATATGTCAATGCCCCACTGTACAAAGATACGTTTTTCAGTAAGAGTGTAGGTTGCAATTGACAAGGTTCTCCAAGTGAGAATCATTGATTCTGTGTTTAGGGATCAGGGAAGTCTATCAGACTTAACTCTGAGAATGTCTTTTGGTTTGATATTGGCTGAAGGAGGAAATGTGTTGCATGAGATAAAGGATGTTAGCCCTGTTCAAAGTGTCATACTGTCCGTTCGATGTAAATGTTGGAGAAAAATATGTTTTGTTGATATCTGTGGGTTGTTTCACACCGAGTTAAGAAAATCCCTTGTGGATCCCTGTTTTGGGCTGCCTACAAATAATGGATTATTTGAGGAGCACACTGCAGAAGCCATTCTGGTTGTGGCTTTTTGGGTATGCTTCACTGTTACCTGAATCTGATATTTCTTGGGGACTGTTAGAGCAATTTGGATCAATTAAGTAGTTGGCGGACCTGTTTGCACTAGTCAGCATTGACTGATATATGTGTTTACTGACAGGCGACCTACCCCTTTGGGCAAGCTTAGGTTCTTGAATAATTGGGTAGCTGACACATGTTGGGGGTCATCAGCCAGGGAGATCGTATGTCCTTACTGAGCAGGTGATGACATTTTTGCCTAAATGGCAATTGATGCAGATTACTGTTTCTTATTTTTCCTGAGCCTTTTCTTCTGCCTCCTGGTTAGGGGATTGATGATTGGTTCGGATACCTCTAAGAGGGTTGGGTTGATGCCGGACCTTTTGGAGGAGTGCCTTTCAGTGGAATCTGGTGTGCATCCTCCTGCAAAATCACAGTGCTGCTTCAACCAGCAGGTTCCATTTGAGTTGTAAGTGCTTCTGGAAATCAGTCCTTCTCTAGTGAGGTTGGTCCAATGGCTTGGTCCACTACTTTGGGCTCTCCCTTGGTGGGATAGTTGATTTTGAGGTTGTCTATAAGAATTCTGAGTAATCCTGAGAGTGTGCAGAGCTTGATATACTATAGAGGTGTAAGTGCACATCATGAGCCTGTCTGCTTGAAGATGGGCACCAAGCTTAATTTCCAGCTTCGTTATTTTTGAGTCCATGGCAGATATTACATTTTCAAGATTTGCATGAAGTCAACCTGGAGTTCTAACTTGTGGGACTGCCAATTTATGGTTTCATGGCCTCAAGAAGGGTTGACATAATTGATAACAGAGAAGCCTTAATATGTATTTTCCCAGTTGGTCCTTATTACTTCCTTATCATGTTTGTGTGCCACAGTTGTTGGTCAATTGCCTCTTATCATTTTTCATCTGAGACGTTTGAAGTAAAGCTTGCTGAGAGTCTTGAGTGTGCCTCCTGTTCGCTGGTTCCTTGTTCATGATCATAGTTTGTGTGACTGCATTTTGCTAAGGCTGGGTAATGGCACTCAATAGACTTGTGCTGTCACCTCCATTGAACGAGCTGGTAAAGTCAGCATGGGATTAATAATTGTTACTGACGACAAAAGCACAATAATAGAGCTATTGTGATTTTCCAGTCCAGAATGCTGCTTGATTACCCGGCAAGAGGTGGATGCAAGTGGGGTGAACACTTTGAGTATTGAAGTGCATTCTGCAGGATGAATTAAAATGGCTGATGATGGGTTATTGCTGTGAAGAGAGTAATGCTTGATTCAAAATGCAAATTCTTTGGCCTTCAATTTGTATCACTCAGTACTTGTTGCATGTTGGTGTTTGTTGTTCATCCGTATTTGTGTCCATATTTATGCCTCATGCTGGATGTTCTAAAAAGAAGTCTATATGAGAACTTCCACTCTTGTATAAGTGGGTGAAAGATGCTATGGGGTGCTTATGGTGTTGCTTTACACAGAGAGGTTGTGGGTGCTTTATCTGCTTTAAATACTGTTTGGTTATGGCCTGAATCAATAAAAAAGAAACCTGCTTGATCGATGTGTCAGTGACTGTCAGTGACTGGCCTCCATTTTTAAAATTTCGTCCGCCTTATCCCCGAGCCCCTGAGCTCTGTGTTTCCAGATTTCTGCCTTCCGGCTTGAGAGAGAGCTCTCTGTGCTCTACATGCTTAATTGGTAATCAAGGGGAGAGGAGCAAGGGAACAGCAATGACATTGTCTTGTAGAGGCTGGCCTCGGCAAAGACAATGGCTGAGTGGATGACAACACTGAGGTACAGTGGTGGTAGCAGACACAGTAGGGGGAAGCACAGCGTGGAAAGTCAAACGTACATGTAGGCATGAGCATGACCCCTCCGGCAGCCTCCAGACCCAGGCTGCCTCCATCCTTTAGGGTCATGGCCACTGCACTTTACCCACTGCTCCTACAGCTCCTTCCTGCTCCTTCCGGCTCCTTGATGTCCCATCGCCTCTGGGCTGATGTGGACCCCTGTGTGGCTGTAGACATAAAAGAATGAGCATTGTGCAATGAGCGATGAGCAAGTGTTCCCTTGCATAGCCAGCCAAGCTCCCAGCAACTCCATCAAAGCGTCTTCTCAGTTCTTCCCCATGTCTGCCTCGTCCACCAGACTGGTAAATCTGCACTTTGTCAGAGGGTCTATACAGTCTAAAATGGGCACTATTTGCTACTAATGGTGCAATAAATGTATCAGCTCCTTTTCTGTCTAATCCATTATTGCGTTCACATGTCTCTATCCTTTCTCCAGAAAACCCTTGTTTGCCTTTGAATTTTCAGAAACTTTAAAAGGGGGTATTTGCTTCTCTAGATGGAAAGCCATACTTCAAATTGTTTCAAAAACATTAAGTAACAAATGGAGGCAGTGGTCCACATGTGCTGCATTCTGCAGCACACATAAAATGAGGAATACGCCTCGGAAGATGACTTTTGTGCAGAAAGGTGTCCCTCCCTTCACAAAAACAATCCTGCCTGCAGCACAGCACCCTTGCACCATAGTGCAAAAGTGCCTGCATTGACACATGTCAGCCACTAGGGTGCCAGGAGAGAGAGAGAGAGAGAGAAGAGAGAGAGAGAGAGAGAGAGAGAGAGAGAGAGAGAAATATCTTAGTAAATATGGTGCATTCCTGTCTTCTCCATTTGATACAGTGCAGCAACTCAAATAATGGTAAATCAAGATGTTATAAGAGCATTTTAGTGGTCAAAAGGGTGTAATTTCTGAAATGGATCTCTTTCTATGCACTTCATTGCTTAGTTTTCCTCATGAGAAAGTGTTACTTTAAGTGCCACACATTTGGCAGCTGATTATTTGTGAATTCAAAAAAGTAGGAGATGTACACTTGTACATAAATATAAGTATTTGAGTGAAGATTCCCTACGTTTTTTATGAATAGGGCCCTATTTGTCATAGTTTAATCTGACTGTCCATAAGGCCTTTCTAAGGACCCCCTTTGCAGACATAAATTTGATCTTAAACATCAACTTGTATGTGAATTTACCTCCTTTATACCGGCATTATTCCTCTCAGGTAGAAGCACTGTTACAAGTATGGAGATCTCCACCACAAGTACAAGGTTCTACACAAACAGAAATCACACTCGAGGGGTGGTAATGTGAGTTCCTAAGTGTTACATTGGGTGGTTAGCCTTGGACGTTTGTGAAGACTGATAAACACATATGTTTCTGAGCATTCACTGCTGGTGTAAAAATCATTTCTATGTTGGCGGGGGTATCTTTGAGGGGATGTAGGCTAAGTTTCTCCACAGGGAAAAATATTCTCTCCACTGGAAAATAAAATGTGCATTTGCACAGTGGAAGAAATTCACTGTGTGTGGAGATCACAGCTTCAGAGAACTCTGCAAAACAAGAATGGGATCCCCATTAGAAAATCATGTCTCTCCAGGAATCTTCGTGAAAACCAGCTTTTGCTGCAGCTTTCTCCCTGGATTCCTGTTCATTTCCGTGAATTTCAAAAAGTAGTAAATCTGCACTTGAATGCATCTGTAAGTTTACAATTGTTGCTTAAACTCTTTTTTGTGAATGGGCTCCTATATAGAGACTTGTGGCAATACACACTGTACACTTCATATAGAAACTGAAAGCACTCATCATTAATGCACTTCACAGATTACAATTGCTGCATTCCAAACAAACTTTGCATTTGGCCAAGGTCTACTTTATACGCTCATCTCGCAGCTGACGCCCTAATTTGCTGCAGTACCACAATTACCATATTGCCACCAACAAAAAAACTCTTTGGTTATTTGTTACAATGGCTGAAAGCCCCAATCAGATACTAAACACACTCCTTTTAAGGGTAATTCACAGACGTTGCTAAATAAACTAGTGTTTAACCCTCTTGTATCTTGGCTCAAAAGCAGTCAGACTTAACTTAGCAATGTGTAAAGTATTCATGCAGAACTAAAACAGTGATAAATTGAAAACCATACACTAATAAAATCACATTCTGATTTAGAACAAAAAGATATGTTTTAATAAATAAAATTAAATCAAAATGACAAAAATGTAATCAGTAGACCATGTAATCCGATTTTTCAAAGTTTTAGGTGAACAGAGCTTCAAAGACCACAAAGCGCCACTCACATTGGAGCGGGCAATGCCACAAAATCAAGTCCACCACAAGAGAGCGCAGGTCAGATATGGGGACCAGGTTTATTCCTTTGCAAGTCCCTATGAAGAGTGTTGTTCATAGTGGTGAAAAGGAGATTGTTGGCACGAGGGGCAGGTCAGGTGTTGCAGCGGGTCTCTGTTAGCATGAAGAGCAGGTCTCACTGGAGCTTAATATTGGCGTCAGTGCAGATGGTCGAGCAGATACACTGGAGCTTAAATTTGGTGATAATTATGGATGGTTGATTCTTGTTGCGGAAATGTCACTTTACAGTTCCAAGGAGCCTAAAACTTTTGTATCTTCACATTTTCTTGAGGAGGAGTACACTATGATACCAGCAATGGGTTCATGACCTTGAGGATCAGGACTCACTCAAGAAGAGCCCGCATCAGGGCTCAGGCAGGTCCATTTGTTGCTGGGCAGCTGGGCAGTTGCAGGAAGGCCTCTGGAAGCTTGTTGTGCCCTTGTAGCTCAAATAGAATTTCAGCCCCCTGACCATTGGCTTCGCTTGCAGGTTCAAGGCAAGCAGGTTCATGCTTCTTTCATAGGAGAGCAAGGCAATCCTTCTTCCAGTGCTTAATTTGAGCCAGCAGTTTCCCATGCTCGGCACTGACACTTAATTGTCAACATTGGCACTTATCACAGTCTGCCACATGTTTGTGCTGTTTGTTTACTTTAAAACTAAGCACAACATAATCCAATATACATTAAAATGACTAATACCTGCCACCACACCCTTCTCATTGTTTTGGGGGCCTCCAATAGTTGTACTTGTAATAGTGTGATAGTTAGCAGTCTTGTTGGTACTGTCATCGACAGCGCTGGCAGGCTGACAGGAGCAACGGGTAGTGCAAGCTGCAGTGCAAGATGCAGTGGCCTCCTGACAAGGGCCCAATGCACTTATTATTATTATTATTATTTTTTTACAAAGTAAGCACGGTCTTCTTCTGAATCTTCCACAGATCCAGGAGTGTTTGAATGAGAGGTTCTCACAAAGCTACTTTTTTATCTGGTGCTAGATTTTGCACAGGGGAATTACGTGACCTACCTCTAAAACTGGATCAGCTCTTCCTATTCACCTGGGTTTTGCACCAAACTATCCAGGGTGACAAAAGCAAGAGCACCCCTGGTGTCATATTCCTTTGTGTAGGCTGCGGGCAGGGCCATTTGTTCTTGTGATCAAGGCAGGGTACAACTCCTCCCCAGCCATCCTGCCAAGATGACCCTCTCCCTCCACACTTAGGCCACTTTTGTTTGTGTCGGGAAGCATTACACAAAATACCACAGGAGAGCTGTTGGACCTGGCCCCTTTACAGGGTCATTCCCCAGACTGTTTGCTTTTGGCTCCTTATTTTTCTGACCTTTGTTGGCTTACGTTTTGACTCTGAGCACTTTTTCACTGATAACCAGTGCTAAAGTGCATGTGCTCTCTCTAACAAATTTGGCATAATTGGATTCTACCTGATTGGCATATTTAATTTACCTATAAGTCCCTTGCAAAGTGATATCCCTATACCCAGGGCCTATAAATTAAATACTACTAGTGGGCCTGCAGCGCTGCTTGCGCCACCCACTGAAGTAGCCTGTCAAACCTATCTAAGGCCTGTTGGGGCTTTGTGCATACTTCTCAGACAGCCTGAACACAGGGAGGGTGGAGGTGACACAGAGGTGCATCTACATACTGTAAAGCCTTCCTGGGTTGAGAGAAGGGAGAGGCGGGCACACCTGCATTTGTAAAGACTGTGCCCTGGCCTCACACAATAGGGTCGTTAACCCCCACTGATGTTTGGAGCCTGTGCTGAAAGGAGAGAGGGGGTACTCCCAGAACCAGTTGTAACTGGCTGGAACCTCCTCTCCCTACCATTGAAAAACACTGTAAGAACTGACTATAAGTACAGGGTAATTTTCCCCACAATTTGAACAATCTTGGAACTTGAAACTACACAGAACGCTGATGAATGAACTCACCAGGAAACCACCTTGGACTGCTGCTGTTGTGCTGACCTGTGACCTGCCTGGTCACTAGGAGGAACTGCCACCATCTGCACCCCTTGTGCTGGCCTGTAGCTGGGCCCACCAGCCCTGTGCACCTTCTTGTTTTGGTTTGCTCCCAGGGGAAGGGTACTGTGGCCCCTCACCCCTGCAAACCCTCTCTGCAAACTTTACCCCTAGCGCTTTCCAAAGGGCGTTCCTGTTACTGCTAAGGAGAAATCACCGCCGCTGCCCGGACTCATGGAAGTGCCCTTGTGCTTTCAGAAGCGCTTCTCTGCTGATTAAATTCACTGCCGCAGCCGGGTTCACTGAGTAATTTGGAGCGCGGGGATCGCGCTCATCTCTGGAATAGGAGCCAAGGAATAGGAGCAAGCGTGCTCCTTGCGGCGCCCCTGAGGCACCTCCCGCTTCCAAGAGTGCCCCCGGGGCACCAGCCGCCTTCCTCCCTACAGGGAAGCCTCCCGACGGCTTGGGAGCGGCTTCCCCTGACTCGCGCACCACATCGGGTGCGGGCGAGTCTTTCCCTCGGGCCCCCGGAGGGGTCCGAGCTCCCTTCCGCCGTGAGGCAGGACTCGGGGAAGGCACGGGGAGCACCCCCCTTTCCCAGTCACTGCGCCAGGAGCGGGACGCTCCTCACCACAGGCACTTTGTTTTCCCGGTACAATTGGGAAGGGAGACCTGCACGAAGGTCGGCCCCCACAAGGCTCACGGGTCCCCGGAGGGGCCTGTTCTACCCTACAAGGAGCGAGAGGGCTGAACGCCCTTCCCCTCGCCTACAGACACCGCGTGGCCCCCGTGGTGCGCCCAGGAGCATTGGGGGCCCCGTGTCCATCTTTAGGCACTGGAAGTGCCTTTTCCACGAGCCAACAGGTAGTCTCTAGAGACTCTAGGTTATAGGAGCCTAATATAGATGTACAGATGTTTGCTATCTCCTGCCTGTTTACTGGTCATCCATATATGCGCTAATGTTCCTTTTCTAGGCATGTCTAGCTGATATGTATGTATATGACTTGTGGTATAGTCTCTAATGTTCCTTTCAAGGGTATTTAGAAATTGTTCATGACAAGTGCATATGCCTTTTACTATATTTCCTGACTACTGCTAAGTTGCAGAATCCTGAGTACTTACGTGTTCTAATGTGACAACTGCATATTCTTGCAGAGTATTAGTAACTTGTGTAACCCTCTGACAACTGCTAAGGTAGCATGGTATTACTTACGTGTAATGTTGGTTTAATTATGTTTTGTGCAATACAGATTATTTTTACACAGCTCAGTGTTGTGTTTACTTTGTGGTGTACATTTTGCGTCACGTGTGCTGTGTGTTGTGCAAACGCTTTACACATTGACTCCAGGTTAAGCCTGACTGCTCGTGCCAAGCTACCAATGGGGTGAGCAGGGGTTGTCTTGGACGTGTAACTCCCAAGCCCTGACTAGAGTGGGTAGGATCTGCCTGGCTGAGGTGCATGCCCTAGCCAACCAGAAACCCCATTTCTAACAAGAGCCATTTACTCTCACTAGACCCTCAACACAGACACAAAGGCACATTTGGTCTAGGGCAGAAAAATGCCATCTTTCTAAAAATAGTAACTTGAAATTTGACATTAAAAAGGGTTTTAAATTACAATTCATTTGAGTGTAAACGTAATTACTGTACCTGGCCACAAACTGAAGTTAGCACTTGTTAAGTGTAATAATGTAATCCAATGTTAGTCTATGGGAGAGCCTTACAACAGTGAAAGCCTTACAGTAGTGAAAAGTGATTTGAGCAGGTTTTCCTTGCCTGGTATTAAACTTGACAGCCTTAGGGTGATCTTCACCCAAACATTTTACCTGTTTGCATCACCTTTTTTCTGATTTTGTTTTGTTGGTCTTAAGACTCTGAGCACTTTACTACTGTGGACCAGTGTTAAAGTGCATGTGCTCTCTCCCCTAAACATGGTTGGATTGGTACATCCACAACTGGCATCATTAATTTACTTATATAACAAAGTGCACTACATGTTGCCAGGGCCAGAAAATAAATGCTACTATTGGGACTGCGTCACTGCTTGTGCCACCCACTCATATGGCCCTTAAGCATGTCTCAGGCCTGCCATTGCAGAGGCTGTATTTGCAGTTTATACTGCCATCTTGATTTGGCATTCGAAACATCTTTCCAAGCCTTAAGCTCCCCTTTTATTACATATACATCACCCCTAGGGTAGGCCCTAGGTAGCCCATTGGGCAGGGTGCTATGTAACTAATAGGCAGGGCATATACTTTTAGGTTTTACACGTCCTTCTAGTGAAAAACTCACAAATTCATTATTCACTACTGTGAGGTCTACCCCACTCATAGATTAACACTGGGCATTCCTTATTACATTTAGTAGCCTGTAATTCCAAATTTAGAAGGAGTAGATATATCATGTTCAGTACCCATGGAATTGTAGTAACAAAACTTCTTTAATGGTAACGTCTGATTTATTGTTACAATTTTGGAAATGCCACATTTAGAAAGTTGGCATCTTCCTGCTCTTAGCCCTGTGTGCTTGCAGTCTGTCTCAAATACATGTCTGGGTGAGGTGACAGATGGACTTTGTGCATTCCCTCCAGACAGCAACACAAAAAAGGGAGCGTGGGTGTTACTGATGGTCTATCAACATCCTGATGGCCCACCCTGGGCAGAATGGGTGGAAGGAGCTGACACACTTGAATAGTCAGTGTCCTGCTTCATTACAAAAGACTGCACAACCCCCTGTAGAGAGTCTTGAGCCAGGGCAGGAAGAAAGGACCTCTATGCACTTCAAAGACCCTTCTGTGAAGTCACCCCATCTTCACAGCCTCAACTCGGACCTCTGGTCCTACAAAATCAGTACACTACTGGAACTGTGAAGAACTCTGCCAAGAAGAAGAACTGCTGTGCTACTACAAGGACTGCCACTCTGGACTGTTGTTAGTTCTGGAAAAACTGCTTTTCTGCAGTGCTGCTCTGCTGCCCCCTGCCCTACTGCAGAAGGACTACACCCATCTTACTTGAAGCCAGAGTGACTCCAAGGGCTTGCTGGCTTGCCTCCTGCCCTTCTGAAGTCTCAAACACACAAAAGACTCCCAACTCACCATCAAGAGCACCTGGGTTTTTCTTGCTGCAAGTCTTGCTCTGCCAAGTGGTGCCAGTCCAGTCCTGAGCCCTTGGAAGTATATAGATTGCTGCAACTGCCATAACCTGTGCATTAACACCCGGTGGACAGATTGGAACAGACTCATTGCTTGCTGCAACATTGAGATGGATGCATTACCACTGTTGCAGGGACCGGATGGGTGCATCGCACTCAGAATCGCTGCATCACCTCCGGAACCATCACTTCAGAACCAATGCATCACCACCACTGTGTGGATTAACCCGGAGTATCACATTCGGAACCACCACACTGGGAACCGGCACTTTGCTCAACGGAACAGACGCATCGCTGCAGTTGCATGGAGAAATACGGTGCAAAACCCCAACTGCTTTGGGATCATCAAAGCATCTTGTGATGCAACAAGGGTTAAGAAACTTTTGCTCAGCAGGCCCTGCATAGGTCCTGTTGCCGTCCTGCACTCCATTGCGGGTGGCCTGATTCTTGACTTAGTCCAGGTCATGCGCAACCAGTTATCCCAATAGGAGCTTACTGCTTCTGAGAGCTACTTTCAAATGTATTCATTAAAAATGTAGATCTCAGCTTCTACTTAATGGATGTTTGTTTTTTTGGTCTTGCTTTGTTTATAAAATAGTAATCTATTTTTCTAACTTGGTGTGGAGTCTTTTTGTGGTGTTTTTACTGTGCTACTGTTTGACCTGTTGCACAAATACTCTACACATTGCCTCTTAAGTTAAGCCAACTTGCTCTGTATCAAGCTACCAGAGGGTGAGCGCAGGTTAATTTAGAGTATGCATCTGACTTACCCTGACTAGGATTGTGGTTCCTGCTTGGACAAGCAAACCTCTGCTACCTAGAAACCTAGTTTGTAGTTCCTGGACATTTAAAACCTAAATCCATATGTCCTACATTTTAAAAACCATGAACCCTGCCCTATGAGCCTTGTGGCCTACCTTAGGGGTGACCTATGAGGATTAAAAATAAGGGTTTAGACCTGGCAAAAAGATTTATTTTGCCAGGTCAAAATTGCAGTTTACAACTGTACAACAGGCTGCAGTGGCAGGCCAAGACATGCTATACAAGACTGCTTTAGTGGGTAGCACAAAGAGTATTGCAGCCTACTAGCAGTATTTAATTTACAGGCCCAGAGTAAATGTAGGGCCATTTACTAGGGTCTTACGAATACAATAAAAGTACAAATTCGGTGTAGGCCGATTTTACCATTTTTCAAGTGAGAGCCCAAGCATTTTCTCACTGATTATCAGTTAAAAAGTGCATAGAGTTGTAAAAGCCAACCAAAAGGCGTTCAACAAAGAGAAGCAGAGAATTACAGAAATCTGGGGTGACCCTGCAAGAAGGGCCAGGTCCAACACTAACAAACCCAAATTTGTGATAACACCAATTAATCAAAATTCATAGAATGTTGCATGCTTTCATATTCATTTCATGTTTGCAAACTTAAGCAGGCCTATAATCAGAACGTAAATGCTGAAAATGATTTGCAATTATGCCCAGCAACTTGCTTTTATGATTATATATAAATCCTTGCTTTTGGGATTGGTGTATTTTGCGTAATTTTTGTTTCTCTTCTGCTTTTTGCCTACTTATTGCTCACAAGGGAGCAGGTAAAAGCAGAAATGTACTGCATGGCCTTACAAATTGTGTGGAAAATATATTGAGCATGAGTTTTCATGCAGAAGACTGCCTGAGCGTAATACACGTCGTTTTTATGTACAATACATCACACATTATAATGTTTCACCCCGTCTTAGTCTCAATTATCTCTTCCTCACATAAAAATACAGAGCAATGCAACCTTTGACAACTCATAGCTTAACTCGCAGCATGAAAGCCTTGGATGAGCACATCTTATAAACACGTCATTCGTGTGAAGCCATTATTGCCTGTGTGAATTGTTGTTATATTGAGAATTTACTTAGCATCTTAGGTGACAACAATTTCACACTCATTAAAATACTCGCATGCAGGAAATGAATGTATTCGAAATGTTCCAGTCTTGGGTAAAAAAGAAACACCTGTACACCACTACTCAAATATTATACCTTTTAAATTTATATCGCATTTGTTACCACAGATGCGCAGATCCATAGAACTACAAATAGCAGGTTTTATTATAACGTTACATTTATGTAGCTCCAAAGGATGAGAAGCCTCACCAGTATTTTAAGAGCAGTGCTTGCAGGTGCACACTTATATCATCACTAATACCTGGGCTTTTGCATATCCAGGATTTTTACAGTAGCCTGTCTGGTTCAATACACTTAGAGACATATGAATGTGCCCGACTTTGTTACCGGTAACCGTGAGACCTCGAGACAAAGCAATATGATTCATCAAAAAACACACATAGGAAAAGTCCCCTTGTTCAGGGAAACTATTTTTGCAAGTATAAGGCTCTTTTCCCAGCGTTTTAGGAGCCCCATAATCGTCAGAGATGTTTTATTCTGATAAGCAAAGTGAGATTGGTAGAGTTTATGGCTTGCCTGTACAATGATAGGCAAATGGATATGACGGCGTGCTTAATGCGGGAGTTACAGGTTATCTGCTCTTCTTCACGCGGTGCGTTCTGGTTCACCGAATTAATAACACCTGCGGCATGTGATATTTGAGTCAAGTTGGTGTGGTCTCTCTTCTGCCAACTGTCTATTTAGTTTGACAAAAGATTTCGTTGGGTTTAGGCCATAATTGTGCTCCCACATATTCCCAAAGTTCACAGATAGAGGTTGCATAACAGGATCCAGTTTCTCACACTTTCTGAAATTGCGTTGTGTAAATTAGACATGGTAATTTGGGGTTTCGAGACTCCTACCTTCCAGACTGGGGTGATAAATTTATGGCCTTTGCCTGAGACGATGAAATGGTTTAAAGTTTTATTAACTTCACTTTTGTGTCATTTGTGATATTTTTTACCTTTATCTTCAAAGTGAAAGTTAACAGATTATATGAAGCAACAACATACATGTTCAGAAATCAATTGGACAAAGGTAAACGCACAACACTGGGGTAAAGGCCTTCTTGTAAGAAGTATAGTAGGATGAGTCAGGAAGGCGAACACAATCCAATTGTTAGTTTCAGAGACACATTCTTAGATCCAAGAAATCTAAACTAATGGAAAAAGAATGGACCCATTACCCTGAAAACAATACAGCGCAGACAATTACAAGAAGATTGTTCATTTCCATATGTCCAGTCATGGTTACCCATTATCAAAAATCTCAGTGCTAAAAATGTGTGATTATATTTTGTTTTACATAAATCTGTAGATGTGGAGGCAATTGAAGTTATTTAGTAGTTTTTGTCTCCCATATCATTATAAAAAGCTGAGACTTTTAACCATTTATCTTTAGAAGACCGAGGTCTTTTACACAATGGTATCTCCTTTCCGCCATTCGACTAAAACTACTTGAAATTGTGAGACAAATGGGGACTACCCCTAAATGTTCAGAGGTGCCAAAAATAGTTCTCGGGTCAGACAAACTCCAAACATGTATACATATTGTTTGAGACATCAGGGATCTCTTGTACTATAATGTGGTTCCTCCAATGACCCTCTGATGGATTCCTCTATCCAGTTCAGTGGTACTTTGTCAAGATACTCTGAGATATTCTCTGAATTCCTTTAGATTGGATGTAAAGAGTGCACAGATGTGTAGAATAAAGACGCAGGTAACCTGCAAGTCAGATGCAACTAATGTGCCATCTGAGCTCTTCACTCCTGCACTAGTGTGCTGAACCCTTCCTAAGCAGAATGGTTATTACTGAATCATACCTGGTCTTTAATGGATAATCATTAGCGGATATATGGAAGTGCTTTATAGAATAAAATTCTTGCAATTTCCTGCTCTGTATTGTTTTCAGGATAATTGGTCCATGCCTTTCCTAGCTGTTATTCTCCTACCTTGATTTTTACTTTCTTTTTCTCAGCTGACGGATAAAGTTGTAAGTTCTGTCTGATGGTCACTAGGACTACATTCTAACCTGATCTACGGGCTTTCAACACTTCTGCCTCGTACAATATTTGTCTCAACATTAAATCTAGTATTAAATAGAAAAAACAGATCAGAAGATGGTGAGTAGCCAATACATTGTTTCCACAATTTGGGCATGTTCCCTTGTTGAAACTACCTAAATCCATTTGTAATGTGGTGTTACAGTTGTCTGCCCTTATTCGTAAAGAGTTAAACTTCCTCGCACCAACTCATCACCTCTTTATGAAAGTAAGGGAGGTACGTATTTCACGTATGTGTTTAAATTAGCATTGGCTGAACCTCTGCTACACTTCCATCAGCTATTACATAGTGGCCATCTCTGTCAGAAACTACATTCAAAGGCAAAACAGACCATGTTATTTATCAATGTCATTAGATCTTTTGCTTTTTGTGGAGAATTCAAATGACACTCATTCCCTGTTAAGATTGTACAGCTTCTGTGGTGTACGCAAAAATCCAAAACTAAAATGCTAAGATCACTACAGCTATACTAAAGTCCTCATGAAGCAAGCGTTGTCTAACTATCACATTTAAAGAACAGGCCTAACAACTAAAAACACAAGAAACTCAATCTCACTCACCACCCATACTAACAAAAACGATCCTGCTACTGAACCTATAAAGGATGCCCGTAGCCCACATCTCAAGGCGTGTCTACACAAGCTGGTCGACTGAAGACTTTACAAGTCAGTGATGCATACCACAAGGGCAACTTAATGCTGCCAGTGTCCAGCTATGAATGTTATGTGTCAAAAACCTCCGCTGCTTTGGGAACATATGCAATCTGCTGCCAACATTTCTAATCGGGAGCTTTACAGGTAGTTCATCAATCTTGCTCATCTGTATTGTTTTGCCAGTTCTAAAAGTCAGCTAATTTCATTTGAGTCCCTAAGGCTTTCTCTCTATAGCACAGAACATCTAAAGAACTTTGACAGCAGATTCAGGTGACAGGAAAACACTGGTACTTTGTTTTGTCCTCAAAAATATAGCTCAGTCTATCTGGATATATCATTCCGTAAAGTATTTTGAAATCACAAAGTGTTTTCTTCACCACACAGAAGGTCTTTCTAGAGCTCTAGACTATAGTAGAGAAATTTGGAAATAGTAAGACACTTTGGGCCACATGTATGAACTTCAGGTTTTGCGACTCTCAAATTGCGAGTCATAGCGTCTCGCAATTTGCCAGTCGCAAAACCTGATGTACAGCAGTGTCAATGACACTGTTTGCAATTCTCAATGGGGTCGCAAATTACCTACCTTGTGAATATTCATGAGGTAGGTCGCAATTTGCAACCCCATTGGGAATGGCCACCCTAGCAGGGATTGTGGCCTGCTGGAGACAGCATACCACTGTGTCTGTGACTGCTTTTAAATAAAGCAGTATTTTTTTTGTTTGTTGTTGAAATGCAGCCCGTTTTCCTTAAAGGAAAACAAGATGCATTTCAAAAACAAAAAATGAAAAGTTTTTTTTCATTTTTTCAGAACAGGCAGTGGACCACTGCCTGCTCTGAATAAATATTTTCACTGCCATTCACAAAGGGGAAGGAGTGCTAACTGCGATTGTTTTGCAACCGCATTTGAGGTCACAAAACAATCATACATGGGACTACGATTCGCAATTAGGAAGGGAACACCCCTTCCTAATTGCAACTCGCAAACCATTTTTGTGATTTGGTAAATAGATTACCGAATCGCAAAAATGGGTCTGAACATCCCAAATAGCATTTTCCACGCCCAAATGGCCCGATTTGCCGTTTGTGACGTAGAAAATGCTTCGTACATCTGGCCCTTTGTTCTCTAAACCAAAACTCATTCTACACTCTAGATTTTTCGAGGCCCTGATGTTGGTCTTTATACTTTAGGATCTTAGCATCAATTGGACGAGGCACTGGCCTAGGGCCCTGTGAGTTGTGTGCACATTATACATTAACTTCATGAGACACTGGTTGACAAAGGTTTCCATGTCAGGTATGTGCATGGCAACTGCAATTCTCAGTACGTGCAAGTTCTTGCTACTGATTGGTGCATTGAAGTCTTAATTTAGCACTTTTTTCCTACTAATTTCCTCTGCCCCCTCTTGGATGTGCTGATCCTTTTTCCACATCTCCAGCCTTTCATCTTTCATATCAAGGTTATGTTGCATGACCTTCACATTTCCATCCAGTCCATCTAGCGAGTATGGAAGAGATACTTTTAATATCTGATTTGAGTTCATGCAACTCACAACTGTGCTTGAAGCCTTGCAGTGTTTGATTCCACTCAGCTGTATCCAGCTCTGTTCCATCTTCATTTGCAGGGCTATGAGCTGTGTTTTAGTTGCAAATTGAGGGGGTTTCATCTGTTATTTATATTTCCATTGTTTTCCCATTTTAGAACCTCCTAGCTGTAGAACTGAAAGGCAACCCATTACAGTCCTACAATTGCCAACATGCTCCCATTAATATTGCGGATTTGCCTAACAAAATAGGGGACTGTACCTTTGAATCATGAAGGACTCGTGCGTATTTTCTAGAGGTGATGAGACTTGTAATGGAAAGGGTTTCCTCCTCTCATCTAGAGTTCACTCTGTATATGTCAAAGCTCTGTCTCCAGCTCCCTAACTGTTTTCAAACCGTGTCTAAACTGACTATACAGTGTGCAAGACAGGCAAGGCACACGAAAACGAGGAGCCAGCCACCAAAGAGCAGCACATTTTCCAAAAGGCAAGCAACGCCAACAGCCCCAGCTACAGGACACTAGGGTGATCAGTCATGCACTACAGTCTGCTCACCACTATCAATATGAAAGAGCCCCTCACTCATCGGTATTCCTATTTTTTTCTGTTATGTGCGCCCTCAGGATAGCGCATTCTGAAATTCAAAATTACTACTTTTTAACCATTCCTAAAAATGCTTAGGGACTGTATAACCTTTCCCAAAATATTCCAGGACTGGAGTCGGAATGCTAATAAGCCTTCTGGAATATTTGGGGGAAAATTGTTCTTCACTCAAATATTCTTGAACTGTAGTTAGAATAGTAATTTTGACTTTTGCCCATGGCCACTGCTGCCCTAAGGGTGCACCATTCAAAGCTTCTCCTCAAGTCACCACTACCAGTTGTAAAGAGCCCAAGACCTGCAGTAGCTCTCCCCTAAGTCACCACTGTAGCAGAAGGACAATGAAGGTCAGACAGTGAATGATCAGTTCACTCAGGTATTGCTGTATTAAAATAACCTATTTCCCTCTAAACACAGCAGATCCAGGTAAACCGGAGGCAAGTTTCATGGGCGTGGTGCAATGCAACCAATACCACTACAGTAATCGAAAGTGAATAAATCTATGTACTGCAGGCAAACCCACTATAATCCATGCTGCCATTGACAGCAAAATGGTGGTGGCTCAAAGGTTTTCCCAGACGCCTTTAGAATTCAGCTTCATTGTTCTGGGGCACGGCAGGCAGACTTATTCAGGATCATAACATCCTCTAAGTAGGTGCCCTCTTAAACAACAATTTTGGTTGAATAGCACTAATGCCCCTCCCGTAAATTTTTATCTCTTCTGGTCAAGCACACTTGCCTTCTGAAAGTTACTTACTGTGGAAGTTACACAACGTAATTTAAACCACACACGGGCCCAGCACATGTTCAAGCTAACATTGTACTGCTAGCATTTCATCTCTATTTGTGTCTCATCATTGCTTACTGCATGAATTTATATTGAGCCGATTTAAAATTCGCTATTTCCCGAGGGCGCATACATTTTTGCTCAAGATACTTTGCAAATGTCCTTGTCACAAACTATCCTTTGAACAATATGGCAGTGTAAAAGTGTCATGTTTAATTAGTAACAGCAGATATACCAACAAATAATACATTTCAGGAGGGCACCATGAATGCAAGAATCGGCTATCATATCAGGCAATTACTGTCCTAGACCAGTAGTTCCCAACCTGTGGTCTGGGGACCCCTGGAGGCCCGCAAAGCCTCCTCAGGGGGTCCACGATTGCTTAGAAAATGTGATCATTTTAACAGATTAAGGGCCATATGTACCAACGCATTTTCCCATTGACACAGAATGGGTAAAACCCTTTGCTACATCTGGCCCTAAGTCCCCAGCTGTTAATAATGACTTGGTGGGGGTCCCTGGATTCCAATAATGATTCAGTGGGGGTCCCTGGGTTCCAAAATTGAGAAAATGGGGGTCCGCAGAAGTCAAAAGTTTGGGAACCACTGGCCTAGACTTCATCAGGTCCACACGTGCCACCTTCCTTTGGCAGGTCGACTGTTTGAGGCGTTTTTACCTCAGAAGTCTGCAAACTGGTTCAATGTCAGTGGGACAAAACCAGAGACGGGTTACGAGACAAAAGGGAGGTGAATATCCTCCTCCATTGCAGTTAAACTAAATTATTTGTCAGGAAGGACTAGGACCCTGGCCTCCCTATCTGGGAAGGTGCAGGATCATTGCTCAGGCCAAATCCAAGGGCTGCAGACGGTGAGAAAAATGAATCTTAAGCAGGGACGTGCTGACTTAAGACCAGATGCAATGCCGAACAAGTGGAGTTAATATAATTTAAATAGGGATTTCAAATGTTAAGTACTTATGTTGACCCATTCGTAAGATCGGACACATAAACTCACTAGTTTTAATTAATGCTGTTCCATGTCCTTTGTTTCTGGGCAAAGGTACATGGTTTTGGTGTGCAGTTGTTCACACCCTCGTTGCGCAAACTTGTCTCTGCATTTGGTTACAGATAAAGCGCGCTATTTCTACCAGGTATGCTAATTATTTGAGATACTGCCTGCTTATGAGAGAGTGCAGCAAAGAAACAGGAAGTGATAAAACAAAAGGATTCGCATACGGAGGTGAAACTAGCCTAGCTTTGACCAGGCCTATGAATCCTGGACATGTGGAGAGGGAGCCCCAGTGCGGGAGGGCCAGGATGTCCCTCAGGACAGTCCTGGTCCAACACAAACAGTGAAGTTGCAGAGTGAACTAATTGTGTGCACCTTTCTAAGAAGCTTATAGTAAGTGTGCCAAAGTGCCTTTTTGCTTATATGCCTGCTTTCACTCAGTTTTACGGAGCTAGCACTTCATGCAAATGAAAGAACACCCCCTTCACATTGCATGGCTGGTACTGGTGAACCACATACTGGGTATCAAAGAAGAGTCTGTGCGGGTTTCTGCAGGTCCAGCTGGATATTTTGCCCTGGATTGACATTTGCACATGAAGAAATGTGAAAGAAAATATGAAGATTGTATTTTTCACCATATTGATTGTTGTTTCTTCATTTTCCCAATTACTCCAGCTTAAAGTTGGTTTTAAGTGTGCGTAGACTCTAAGCAAGCACAACTGTGAGTGTTAATGATAGAGGACAATGGCTACAAATAGAACTTGAGCACTTGCTATTAGAAACACTGCAAAATGGTCAAGAGAAAGGGAATTAAAGGAGATTGACATTGGTTCAAATTTTAGTCATTGTTACCCGAAGCAACAATAGCAGTTTAAAGAGGCGACGACCTATTTGTGACTCCTGCATACATTTGTTCACGTTTAAGAGGACTTGCGGGTTCAGTCCTTTTGAAATGGCAAAATATCCATGTTGTTCCTTTTTTAAATGCACTTTTAATATATCACATCCTGGCAAAACTGTATTTGTGGAATGTTATATTCATTTGGTGTGAGGTGAATAAATGGCCTGCACCTGTCATGGGGAGAGTTGAGGAAATGCCGGTTTCTATGTATACAAACATAAAAACATTAACAGCATTTTTCCACAATAATTGGTAACAGCATTGACAAGTACAAGTATTATGTACATATATACATCTTAGTGCCAGGTCCTGTATTGAAAACTAGAGATCTTTGGGGAAGAGGGTGATCGTTTGGGTTGGGGTGGGAGTAGTATTTTAGTTGTAGAAAGACGGAATTTTAATTGCGTTTGAATTTCTTCAGGGAGGTGGTAGCCTTGATACAGATGGGTGTGAGGGGCATTACATAAAAGAGAGCTGCAGGCTTAGAAAAAATGTTGAGTAGTCCGTTGGGAAGCTATGTACAGAGAAGACATTCAGATTTGTTCGGTGTTGGAAGAAAGCAGGGGTATTGGGTGACACCAGTTGGGACAGGTGATGCGAGCATTTAACTTTCCGCCTGGTAAATTCCAGCTTGAATTGTGACTGTATGTCAAGGTGAGATATCGCCTTGGCAAGTTAAAGTGTCCTTGTGGCGAAATTGATATTTTTTTTCATAGGGAGCAAATATACATTTTGAAAATTCGGCAAGGTATTTGAATAATCTAGATTTCTGAAGGGTAATGCATCAATGACACATCTGACTTTTTCAATTGGTAGAATTTGGTGATTTCTTCTTAAATTGAGCATATAATATTACCCGGCTTTAATGATTAATGTGATAAATAACTCCTGATTAATGTTGGAGTTGAATAGTGCTCTTATTCACGTTGGCGAGGTAGGTATTAGTTTGTCTGGGGTGAATGTGATGGAACATGTTAGAGAGTTGCTCAGAAGACTGGACTATTACAGACCCTCTTTTTATGTTGAGCCTGCCAGACAGCAGACCTTCTGCGGGCTTGTCAAGATCTTACAGGGGCTGAAAGACAGTCCCTAGTATAAGCGGGTTTTATTGTCACTCTCATTTGTTTGCGTCTTTTTCGAGAGATTCAAGTGCCCCAGCTATTCCCTGTGCCTTTTTATCTCTTTGATTAGCTTTTCTATCTCTTTGATTAGCTTGCTTTTATCCCTCCACTTTTATTTTTTTGCAAAGTACTCCTTGAGTGCGCATGTGCTTTCCAGATGTCTCACTTGGGTATTTCTGTTCCCCACCTACCGCCTGTGCTACTTTGTCTCACCCAGGGGCTTCTCCCCCAATCCCCACACAATCTGTATTACACTGTCCCTCATGTGCTACTCTTCTCACCCTATGTATTTCCTTCTTCTTTTGCCTCTCCCCTCACTCCATGTTACTTCTTTACCCGTGTGCTGCTTTCCCCTCCCTCTTCCCCACGTCTCTTTTATGTTTACTTCAGCACCCGAATCAGGTGGTCCCACTGGCTCTTCCATTTCGATCTATACATATATTTTTAAGGAGGACCGGGCAGCAAGTCGCTGTTGGCCAATCTTCTTAAAAATGCTTTCATGCTTCTCAGTTTTCATTTTTTTTGAATGAACATACATATCTCCGATCAGTAAATAAAGAAAAATGGCAAGCATGTCACTTAGAAGGCGTGCACATGCTTGGCCACCCATGTAGGCACATATCAGTATACATGCACATGCCTACCAAATAAAGCAGGCACTGGTGGCTGCATCATCTTGCCCTTTTTTCCTTTTTTTTACTTTGGGTCAAGCTGCACAGCATCAGTAAACAAATGTTTTTTCAGTGCTGTACAATATCACAAAAGGCACTGGAAAAGGCAATACTTCTCAAAGGGGAGATTTATTCAGTTTGCCAATGCTTATTTTTTGTAATTTTAACATGCAAGAGCAAACACCCCATCCTATGTATGATAGTCACTAAACAGTAAGGGATTTTTTTGGGGTTGCAATCTGAAGGTGAGAGGGAGAAGATTTACCTCTCATGATAAAGATGATTAGAGAATGGAAACAGTACATGATGTTAATGAGAGAGGCATTGTAGAAGGACAACAATAGAGCACCCACAATTCATCTTTCAACCATTTCAACTGTAAGGCCATATGCTTCTAAATAGCTGAATATCAGGAAGCAAGGCATTTAAATGATAAGGAGTGGGGCATTTGTGTATTTAAAAGCAGAGAGGCAGGACATTTTGTATTTGTCACTTTCCTTGAGGAAAAATTGTTTTCAGGCTTGAGAGTTCAAGGCTGAAAGTAATTTTGAATAAAAGGCATTCATGGATGTTGGAAAATGGCCCTCTCTGAAGGGTCTCCCCAAACATTTTGCTTTCCTCCTCCTCCTCTTTTTCTGACCTCATTTTTCTTGGTTGTAAGACTCTGCGCATTGCTCACCAGTGATGAAGTGCATGTGCTCTCTCCCCTAAACATGGTAACATTGGCTCATACCCAATTGGTATATTTAATTTACCTGTACATCCCTAATAAAGTGCATTAGATGTGCCCCTTGATCATGTCTCAGGCCTGCCATTGCAAAGCCTGTGTGAGCAGTTTGACTGCCACTTCGACTTGGCATTCAAAACTACTTGCTAAGTCTTAAAGTCCCTTCTTCCTACATATAAGTCAACCCTAAGGTAGTCCCTAGGTAACCCACAGGCCAGGATGCTATGTATGTAAAAGGCAGGGCATTTACTAATGTGTTATACATGTCCTGGTAGTGAAAAACTCATAAATTCATTTTCCACTACTGTGAGGCCTGATCCTCTCATAGGCCAGCATTGGAACTGCCCTTATTTACTTTTAAGTGGTAGATTCTGATCTGAAAGGAGTTGCCCTGTCATGTTTAGTATGACTAGAAATGGTGATAGAAAATCCTGCCTACTGGTGAAGTTGGATTTAATATTACTATTTTAGAAATTACATTTTTAGAAAATGGTCATTTCTCAGCACATACTGCCATCTGTGCCTTACAGCCTTTCTCCAATTCACGTCTGGGCTGTGCCCGTTGACAACTCCCCTTGTGCATTCTACCCAGACAGCCATAAACACAGGACACTCAGTCACATCTGCATTCATCTGCATACTGAATCGGTCTCCCCAGGCAAGAAGGGAAGAGGAGCTCTCCTTTGTACTTCAAAGGCCAGTGGCCTGCTCTCACACAAAGGATTGATAACCCCCTACAGAGATCCTAGAAGACAGGACTGGGCTGAAAGGGGAACACGTACACTTCAAAGCCACTCTTTGACTTTTTCCCCACTTGAAAGGCATTTGTAGGTGTATATGTACTGAGTCTCTGACCCCACCAAATCAGACACTTCTGCATCTACAACTTGACTCTGTCAAAGGGACTGCATGGCTGCCCAAAACACTCAAATGGACTGCTTTGCTGCAAGGACTACTGTCCTACTTGTTGCCCTGCTGCCTGCTGGCCCCTTACTCTGCTGGAAGGACTCTGGGGGTCATTCTGACCCCGGCGGGCGGCGGGAGCCGCCCGCCTGGAGGGAACCGCCGAATGACCGCACCACGGTCAAAAGACCGCGGCGGTCATTCTGGCTTTCCCGCTGGGCCGGCGGGCGACCGCCAGAAGGACGCCCGCCGGCCCAGCGGGAAACCCCCCTCAACAATGAAGCCGGCTCCGAATGGAGCCGGCGGAGTTGTAGGGGTGCGACGGGTGCAGTGGCACCCGTCACGATTTTCAGTGTCTGCAAAGCAGACACTGAAAATCTTTTTTGGGCCCTGTTAGGGGGCCCCTGCACTGCCCATGCCAGTGGCATGGGCAGTACAGGGGCCCCCAGGGGCCCCACGACACCCGTTCCCACCATCCTAATCCTGACGGTAAACACCGCCAGGAACAGGATGGCGGGAAGGGGGTCGGAATCCCCATGGCGGCGCTGCAAGCAGCGCCGCCATGGAGGATTCCCTGGGCCAGAGGTAAACCGGCAGGAAACCGCCGGTTGCCCTTTTCTGACCGCGGCTTTACCGCTGCGGTCAGAATGGCCCAGGAAGCACCGCCAGCCTGTTGGCGGTGCTTCCGTGGTCCCCAGCCCTGGTGGTCATGGACCGCCAGGGTCGGAATGACCCCCTCTGTCTTTCCCACAAGTGCTCTCTAAGGGCTTGGGTTGAGCTTGACCCCTGTTCTGAAGTCTCAGTGCTACAAAGGCTTCACTAAAGAGAAGAAAATCTTAGTGTGTTGGAAAATCAATGCAATACCTGCAGAAATTAACGTATCGCCTGCCTTACAGCTGAAAAAATCACTGCATCGTCAATTGGATCGACGCAGCACCTGCTCCTTCTCACCAGCACATCAAGGATTTTCAATGCATTGTTACTGGACATTATTGCAGTGAGTAGTCAAGGCTGCACTCCTGGAAATCGACACATCACCTTGCAGCGTGGAAAGAAACTCCTATTGTCTGAGCTGCCCCGGAAAATCTGACATATCGCCCGTGCATTGTTTTTTTATCCATCCCAGGTACTGTGTGTTAAAAGGATACAGCCACTGATTCCTAAACATTGAGACTCAGTTAAAATCTTGACATGTTTATATAAGATTATAGAAGATTTTTGTCATTTTGGTCTTATTTTATTCAGATAACTATTATTTATCTTCCTTAACTGATGTGGAGTACTTTTTGTGGTATTTTCACTGTGCACCTGTATGTGTTACTGCACAAATACTTTGCATATTGCCTTCTAAGTTAAGGCTGCCTGCTCTGTGCCAAGCTATGGGAGGCTGAGCACAGGATATTTTGGATTGTGTTGTGATAACACAGGCTAGGATTGTGGTCCCTTCTTGGACAGGGTGCATACCTCTCCCAACTAGAGACCCAATTTCTAACAATGGGCAAATAGCACATTCTTTTTCCCAGACAAAGAAAAAGGGGGAGAAGGTATAAGTTGTAATCCAAGTTGGTATATTTGTATAAGCTAAGACGTTTGTCATGAATAACGTAACAAAATTATGAATTATGAGTCTGTGCCTTCTCGTATAGCAAGCCTCTTCACATGATCAACTCACATATCACTAAGCCTTCTTCCTGTAACAGCTAACTGAGAACATCACAAAGTTCTAATGAATAACTAATATTCACCTAGCTCACAGAATGTGCATGCAGGATCAGTGGCAGTTGGTGGCAAATTACATTGAAGGGTACAAAACACATACACAAACAAATACACAATAACATACACACTAGAATATATATATTTTAAAAATCACTTACCTTACTCGATGTTCTGCAGCATGTCCCCGTTGTTCTGCAGCAGCAAACTCTGAGCACGAAGCCCAGAGCCAGCTCCCTCATCCAATCAAGGCTCTTTTTTCATGCTCTTAAGCAGCATGAAAAAATTGTCTTGATTGGCTGGAGTGGGCTGGCACTGTAGACCTGTGCCTGCTCTCCAACCTAACTGTCCAAGACAGCCAGGTTATAGGGGTTTGAATTGTGCATGTAGGTTTGTCTGTAGCATGGAAGTTGGTCAAACCAACATGCACACTTCAAACTTAAGTGACCACTATTCACTGCTGTGATGCACTGGCCCTGTCCTGCACTTGCACTCCATTTGCTGGCAGAAAGCGTCAAAAATAAAATGGTAATAAAATACTGTTATTACCATTTTATATTTGATGCTTTCTACACACCAGTGTGGTGGGGGGGCGACACTTCTCTGCCTCCAATGGAGGAACTATCTATGCACACACATATATATATATATATATATATATATATATATATATATATATATATATGTATATATATATATATATATAGATATATATAGATAGATAGATAGATAGATAGATAGATAGATAGATAGATAGATAGATAGATAGATATAGATATAAACACCTTCTAAAAGGAAAAAACTCTTGAATCTCCTGAGAGTGCAAAAGTAAATTTATTTCAAGCCTCTCCTGATGAATTTCAGTCCAAATGGACCTTCGTCACGGGTAACAGGAGTGTAGTTACCAAACACATTTAAACACACTACAAACAATAAAAGGATCAATGTAATAGTAATAACATGGGCGCCATCTTGGAATGGTATTATACACAATATAAATACTGATTAACATTCATTGTATTTAGAAAGGAAACAAGATACAAAGTTCATTCTTAGTTGCAATTTGAATCATTATCATGTGATATAAAGAAAAAATATCCTAATACATACTATGTACATAACTGGACAAAGTTATTTTGTGAATCTACTACTAAAATGATCTTTCTGAAATATAGGAAAGCTAATCAGAAAAATGATCCAATTTACAAGTATTGCAAGATAATGCCCAAGTGGGCTATAGTTCCACGTACAATCAAAACTGGCCCATGTGGGCTATTTAATTTCTAAGGACTGTATCAGTTTCCTTAATCATACTCGTATTATTGTCCACATTACTAAACATTAATCTAAGTGAAAAAATAATAAATGAAAAAAAGTGATTCAATATGGTGACTAAACATCCTAGTGAAGCAAAAAGGAAAAAAGGCAAGCAAATAGTATACCATAACAGTATATATAGGTCAGTATAAATGTACTACCATTTCCTCATCTGAATTTAATCCCTGAGGCACTAGTGTCTTGAACTGCAAAATGTATTTTGGTTCAAGTACTCGCAGTTCTCTTTCTCTACTACCACCTCTAATATTGGCCTCAACTTTATCAATTGTCACAAATTGTAGCACACTAGAAATGCTTGAGTGTATTTCTGCAAAGGGCCTAGCAACTGGGTATGAAGTATCATTATGTCTGATAGCTCTCATGTGTTCTAACACCCATTTTATTTACTTAGTGTATGGTGCTTCCCACATAGATGTGTTTACAAGGACATATCAGACAATATACCCCATACTTAATATTGCATGAGGTGTGTTTTCTAATGACAAATTCCTTTGCTGTATTAAGGATTTGAAGTTTCTTAGTGTCATGAATCTTTTTGCAAGCTTTACAATTCTTACAACAAAAGAAGCCTTGTATTTGTTTGTCAGGGGTATTTTCAGTCATCACATTCTTGCTCAATGTGTCTTTTAATGAGGGAGACCGTCTAAAAGTTATTTGCAGGGTGGAAGTTATGTATTTGCTGAGAGTATTTTCAGTCTGTAAGGTATGCCAATGTGTCATTAATATTTTCCTCACTCTAAGTGCTTGATTTAAGAAATTTATAATTAATCTCAAATCATTTGATATCTCTCCCTGTGGTCCAAGTTTCAGATACAATAGATTCTGTTGGGGTATTTATTAAAAAAAATAATAATAATAATAATAATAATATATATATATATATATATATATATATATATATATATATATATATACACACTCACACATACATATAATAAGTAAATAATAAGTACACAAAAATAACAATAAAGTAATATATAAAATAATTAACAAAGGTTACATGGACGTTATAGTTTGGGTTCTGAATTTACTTGCTTAAAACTAGAGATATTCTACACTTATAGTTAGAGATATATTAAGTAGCTGTAACAGTCACCACTGTTGGGGACCGCTGGGAGAGCCTCAATGCCTCCGCAGTCCCAGCTGTCTCTCTGCCTCCTGCATTGCTGTCACAGACAGGAAACTACTAAACATGCAGCTCCATTTCTTTGAGAACAATAGTTGCATCTATTTCCCTGCCTGCATCGCTGCAAAGGAAACCTCTGCTTTCTGCCACTACAGCTGTCAAGCAGCTCTCTCTTGCTGGGAGTGGAGTTATGTTTGCTCTGAATTGGCAGGAGCTGCCAAAACTCCTGCCATGTCAGAGGAAACAGCTGTGTTCAGGGACGGGTACTCTGGGACTGGGACATAGCAGGAGCCGTCTCTGGAGGGTGGTGGTTCCTCTTCAATGTTTGTATTTAGCCCCGGGGAGGTTGTGGTCCCCGGGGTTATGGGTCCACAACAGACCCCCTATCTCCTTTCATTTCAACCCCAGGGAGGTGGCGGTCCCCAGGGCTATGCGGGGGCAGCATTACTCCTCCTTAGTCTGAAACAATTGCGCTGGGGAGGTTGTGGTCCCCTCCTTATTTTAGCATAATTGCCCCAGGGAGGTGGTGGTCCCTGGGGCTGCAGGTGGGGCACACACACCCTTTATTTCATACAATTCCCCCTGGGTGGTGATCTGAGAGGCATAAATAAAGCCAATAGGGGGGCTCCACGCACCCCCCTTCTTTATTTTTGACATGCCTTTAGGACATGCCCCATCCAGGGGCTCTAAAACAAGTATGAGAGACCATACTTCTTTTTACTTAAAATGTGTGCTGCAACATTGTAGCTAATTTTTTTAATGTGTTTTGCCCTGGGGGTCCCTCTGGGACCCCAACACCAGAGCTAAGGGGTCAGGGAGTCCCTACCCTGGCCCCTTTTCTGCTTTTTAATCTTTTTTTCAGGTATTCAGCTGAAGCCAACTCCCAAGATGGCTGCCAACACTTACTGGTTGAAGTGCTGGCAGCCAAACAGAACACTGCAGATCTCTGCACTAGCTCATTATTATTTGTGAAGCCTTCACACTTCCAGATATCTATATTTAAGTTTCTTTTAATAATCCAAAATCTACTGAACGGATTCACACCAAACAACAAAAAGGCGTCTTTCTGGACCAAAAGCTATCTTTCTGACAAATTTGGTGTAATTCTGACTAGTACTTTTGAAATTATAATGGGAAACACACTTTTCCCCCCCCCCACCCTTTTCTTGGCCCCACTTGACAGATCACCTGGAAACTTCCCCTGTACAACAATATTTTAGGGAACCCTTTTTTGGAAAATATTGTGAAGATTCTTCTAACTACACAAAAGATATAGGCAATTCAAAAAATGCCCTAAGGTTACTATACCTTGTGCCCTCGCCATCCACTGCTAATTACCCCACAAATTACGGCCCCCTGACATCTTTGATGACATCCTTGATAATATCAATGTAATATTTGCAGGAAATGTTTTTAGGAAAAAACTGTGCATGGAGGGGTGCAAGTTATAGTTACCTTAGGGCATGAGTTATGGTTACTAAATAAAACTGCTGAATTTCTATGGTTTTGTATGCTTGCAATGTGAGTCTAACTATAACGTCCCTCTAACCTTTGTTTTTTTCAGTGAATTTCTATGGATTTTCTTCAATCTATTTCCTAACTATACTATCAATCTATCTATAAATATTAAATATTCCACAGAAAAAGCATAGTCTTTAGACATGCCTGCAGCCCAAACCACTGGACAGAATTACACCAAATTTGGCAGAAAGGTAGCTTTTGGTTCAGAGATCATGCTTTTTTAATTTGGTGTAAATCTGTCCTGAAGCAGGAATACTTTGCAAATTGTCCTGAGCTTGTGCCGAGATTTGATTGACTGCCAACACTTCAACCAGGAAGTGTTGGCAGCCACTTTGGGACTCCCCAAAATAATGCTAAAGAAGAAAAGGGTTCAAGGTAGGAACACCCTAACTCCTTAGCCTTGGTCAAAGGGTCCTCTGGGTCCCTGTCAGGCAAATAAAAACATTTTATTTTAATTCACGGTGAAATTTGTGAATATTTGTAAACTTTCCTGTGAATTTAAACAAAGCAGTGTACAGCACTTGCTTGGTTTCAATTTTGTTCCCAGGTGGGGCATCCCTAACATATTAAATATGGAGTGTGCGTAGGGCCCCCCTCCTAGGACTTCTAAAAGCACTGGAGATTACCACCTCCCCAGGCTACATGTAATAAAAATAAGGGGGCCCTGCGGTCTCCCGGTGACCACCACCTCCGCAGACAACAACAATAAAATTAGGTGGGGGGCCATGCAGACTTCCCCAGGGCCCAGGGACCACCACTTTCCAGGGCTATACTAATGTTGTAAAAGTAAAGGGGGGTTGTGAGGGCCCCCATGGGCCCCGGGGCCCACCACCTCATTGTTGGAAATAAAACATCACTGTTAAGGTCTACATGGACATCCCATGCCCTGGGGACCACCACCTCCTTGGGGCCTTTCAACTTTTTAAAGCAGTGTGGGGTGATCGAACATCCCCTCTCCTTGGCCATATATGGCACTGGGGACCATCACCTCCCTGGGGCAAGCCTGTGTATAAAATAGGAGTGGAGCCCCGTGGCCACTCTCCAGGACACATATATGGCCCTGGAGACTGCCTTCCCCCATGTTCCGCTCTGTGTGAGAAATTGGGTTGTTGGTTGACTGGGGAGTGAACCCTGGTCAAGCAACTGCCACAATTCCTTGCAGGCTGAACCACAAAAAGTCACAGAATTAACCTGTGCTTAAGCCTGGGTAGCTAAGAACAAATAAGCAGTCAGGCTAAACCTAAGTATTTATGCAGTACACAGCCAGCAACAGTGTGAAAACACAGCACAATGAAAGTCCCAAACCAATTTAAAAATAGGGAATATATAAATACATTGTGTGACACCAAAACCATCAAAATCCAAGAACTAGAACCAGAGTTATTTTTTATTTTTTTAAGTTTAAGGTTCAAATTAGCAAGTTCTCAATTTTAGAAAAGGGTCACCTGGGTACTTTGGCACCACAACCAAGGGTCCAGGTGTGGAGGAAGACTTCTTAGTGGTGAAAGACTCGCTCAGGCTGGGTCCAGGTGTAGGTTTAAGATGGTAGGGGCAGCTAAACTAGCTCTTGGGGTCTCTTCTGGAGTCCTGGGTGTAGGTGGCGATGCAACCTTTGTTTTTTTAGTGAATAAACATACATATTCACTTTAAAAAAACAAAGGTTACAGTGATGTTATACTATAACGTGTGCCCCTGCCATGCACAGTTTTCTCATCAATATTGTTACTGTAAATATAACAGTGATATTATCAATGATGTTATAAAAGATGCTGTAATGTCTGGGGTATTACGCAGTGCATTATGGGGGTGCAAGTTATAGTTAGCTGAGTTAACCAAAATTGCTGAATTTCTATGGGTTTGTACGAGTAAATTTAGTACCTAACTATAACGTCCCTATAAGCTTTGTTTTTATAAGTGAATTTCTATGATTTCTTAATTCTATTTCCTAACTATAACATTCCTGTTACCTTTGTTTTTTTCTATGGTTTGGTTGACGCAAAGTAATTCTAATTACTTTACTCTAATCCAACTATGGCTGCACATGACCTTTGGCTATGCACTGCAGAGTTTGGCTGCAGGAACCATTTTATCCAGTCTTCTAGGAGCTGGGCACCATGGTATAAAAAGAGCACTCCCAGACTTGCTTCTCAGTTCACTACTGGGCCTTTGGAAGGATTGTCATAGGACTGCCTGTTAATGTTACCTGCTGTGCACTCTGTCAGACGGATGTACCTGGAAGGACTGATTTGCTGCTTGAAGCCTGCTTGAGGCCTTCACACGCCTGCCTGCAGGAGTGGGCAGACTGAATTGTGACTGCCTGCTCTCATAGTAGGTAGTTTGTGTGCTCTGTGTGCCTGGGGAGCTGGTAAGGGCAGTCAGGTTGGGCTCTCTGAGCTGCCCTCCAACGAGGCAGCACCAGATGGGATGTCATGACTGGGTTCTGGGCACCACAAACGAAAGCAGGACACAGTGCGAGGCTGCATGTAGAAAAAAAAAGAACTAAGGAAAATGAAAAGAAAACCAAAGCGGCTCTCCCTAGCTCGGCATAAGAGCCGCTAATTGAATATACATGCTCTAGAGGGAGCACCCCATAATTCCTTGTGATGCACAATGTTTTTGGCCCTTTCTCTGCTTGTGGGTCCCCAGGAAGATGAGGGAACTGCCAATGGAAAGCCAATGGATGGGGGATTTGCAGGAGCACAGGAGCCTTCCCCCAACAGAATGTTTTGTGTCATCATCCTAGGTTGGGTGGGACTTCAAAATTATAATCCCCCAAGGGATGCAACAGGTTTTTAACCAAGCTCCATATTCTGTTTTAGGACTTTTAAGTTTTTAATGTATTTCTTAAATTTTCATTGATTTTATCATTCATTAGTGGTTTTAATAAGAATTTATTTTCCTTATGAACCATACTTTTGCACATTACAATGCACTTTACTGCAATTGCACTGCGAAATAAGCCAGCGGGGTTTGCTATTTGAAGGCACTTTATAAAAGTTTTCATCTTAGGACTGATGCACTTCATATATTGAAGAATGGTATGGTAATAACATTTTAATATATGTTTGCTGGGCAGTGATTTGGATGTATAGAACTTCACAGATAAGCCATTTTTTACGGCTTTTAAGCAGGTGTTATTTGTCTGTCCCTCTTTAACTACTTTGAGGAAAACGACCGAAACCGCTTTATTTAAATTTTGATAGTCACTCAGCAGAACAGGCTTTGAAATCATTGTGTGAGCCACTGGATGAAATACTATGATTTAGAACTTTCTAGTTTTTTTTAAGCCATTCTTAAATATATATTGATTTTATTATTATTTGCTGGGTGTAATAAGAATGTATTTTTCTAAGGATCTATTCTTTTGTACATCACAATGCACCTTATAGTACTTTCACTGTGAAACAGGATGGAGTGGTTGAGATTCGAAGACACTTTATAGAAGTTCTTCTCTCGGACTGATGCATTTTATATATCAAAGCATTGAACGGTAATGACATTGCAATACATGATTGTTGGGTAGCGACTTGGATGTATTGAATTTTATAGATAACACATCATTCAAATTTTATTGTAGATGTTATTCTCATTTTATGTATTGTATTTGATTTACTACTTGTGTATGTAGACCTCTTTGGAGTTCCAAATCATGAACTAAATAAATTGAATTGAATTGAACCAAGCTCCAGCCAGAACTTTTGTTTGAGGGTGATAGCATTGCACCCTCTAGGGGCAAAGATCATGGCTGCAGTCTTTGTGGCCTGAACGGTGAGAACAACAGAATTGTTATAATGGTGAACACCCTCTAGTGTTAAAAGGCTGTAATTGTTGGTGTTCTTACAATAATGGAGTCCTTTAGGGACTATACCTAAATTGGGAGCATGTTATGCTGAATGTGTTTTAAAATGTGACCACACCCTCTAGGGGTGAAAGATGATATGACATTCTGATTAACAACTAATTGATGTCCTTTAGGGACTGTGTCAACTGTGCATCATTTTTAAGTTGGGTAATTTAATGTGTATTATGATAAACCTTGGCCCACACCCTTTAAGGGTGTGGGTAAACTGCATACATCAACCAGAGAGTAATACTAATAATGCCAACCACTCCAGCTTGCTTAGATATGTTCCTTGTTGATGCTCATTTGAGTAATGAGTCTGACACCCACCAGTGATCAGAGTAGGTATACTTTATTGCCAGTATAAGGTGCTCCGTCTCTCAAGTTACAGTCAAAAATTGCATTGAACTACAAGTGAATGTTCTGCCATGTAGGTTGTTGGTTTATATCTCCCCTTGGGAGAGACAATGAGCATGCAATGTCATTCAAACGTAATTCCATCAAGTTGTGTATATTTGTAAATTGTTGCATAGTATTGAGTAGTGTGTGTGTAATAAATTGTATTGTATTGTATTGTAATAGTATTTATATAGCGCTTACTACCCCTGACGAGGCGTAAAAGCGCTTTTCAGCAGTAGCACGCTACTCCGGAACCCAACAAGAATTAGTGAAAGAATAGTATTGGGAAATATGAGTACAGTTTTTGTATTATTATGAGTTAATTTGAGCCGCGGATATGAGAGTTTGTTAGTTAGATTGACTGGAGTAATGGAGGGGTGGTGGAGGAAAGAATCCAGAAGTGTTAATTGGGAGTATATAGTAATAGGATTTAGGCTTGGGATGAGTAAAGGAGGATGGAGGAGGGAAGAGTCTGTGGAAGGGGTTAGGGAGATTATAGTAGCAGGGTGAGATAAATGAGGGCAAATTTAGTAGGGTTGTTTGGGAGGTCATGGTAGTAAAGTTAAGTTTGGTGAGTTAGATGTGGAAGCGGAGGGAAGAGCTTAGGCGGAGTTATTTAGGAGATGAAAGTAGTAGAATGGATGTGGGATGAGTCAGAGTGGGAATGGAGGATAGATTGATAGAGACATGACATATGATGATGGGTAGATAAGTGTGATATAAGATGAGAGCAGGGATTCACAGATATCTAGTATAACAACCCACCCAGGAGCCATGCAATGACCCACGAACATGCCAAGGACAGAACAACATAAACACATACATACATATACACACACACACACATACATACACACATGAATGCACACATATGCACACATATATGTGCATACAATACATATTTCAAACCATGGGTAAATATACTTAGTTAAACAGGTTTAAAGAGTGTGTGTGTGGTTTATTGTTATGACATAGTAGCGATACATATTTTCTAAAGAACTAAACATAACTAGAAATACACACCTAATCAGAAAAAATATTTATCAAAATAGGCATATGCAGTCCATAGCTGTTTGAATATGGTGGTTATGAAAGAAAGAACCGTAGGAAAGTACCATCTTGCCTGGCATGTTACCCCCATATTTCACTGTATATATGTTGTTTTAGTTGTATGTGTCACTGGGACCCTGCCAGCCAGGGCCCCAGTGCTCATAAGTGTGCCCTGTATGTGTTACCTGTGTTATGACTAACTGTCTCACTGAGGCTCTGCTAATCAGAACCTCAGTGGTTATGCTCTCTCATTCCTTTCCAAATTGTCACTAACAGGCTAGTGACCAATTTTACCAATTTACATTGGCATACTGGAACACCCTTATAATTCCCTAGTATATGGTACTGAGGTACCCAGGGTATTGGGGTTCCAGGAGATCCCTATGGGCTGCAGCATTTCTTTTGCCACCCATAGGGACCTCTGACAATTCTTACACAGGCCTGCCACTGCAGCCTGAGTGAAATAACGTCCACGTTATTTCACAGCCATTTTACACTGCACTTAAGTAACTTATAAGTCACCTATATTTCTAACCTTTACCTGGTAAAGGTTGGGTGCTAAGTTACTTAGTGTGTGGGCACCCTGGCACTAGCCAAGGTGCCCCCACATTGTTCAGGGCCAATTCCCCGGACTTTGTGAGTGCGGGGACACCATTACACGCGTGCACTACATATAGTCACTACCTATGTGTAGCTTCACAATGGTGACTCCGAATATGGCCATGTAACATGTCTAAGATCATGGAATTGCCCCACCAATGCCATCCTGGTATTGGGGAGACAATCCCATGATTCCCCGGGTCTCTAGCATAGACCAGGGTACTGCCAAACTGCCTTTTCAGAGGTTTCACTGCAGCTGCTGCTGCTGCCAACCCCTCAGACAGGTTTCTGCCCTCCTGGGGTCCAGCCAGGCTTGGCCCAGGAAGGCAGAACAAAGGACTTCCTCAGAGAGAGGGTGTTACACCCTCTCCCTTTGGAATAAGGTGTCAGGGCTGGGGAGGAGTAGCCTCCCCCAGCCTCTGGAAATGCTTTGATGGGCACAGATGGTGCCCATCTCTGCATAAGCCAGTCTACACCGGTTCATGGATCCCTCACCTCTGGCGTGAAACTGGACAAAGGAAAGGGGAGTGACCACTCCCCTGACCTGCACCTCCCCTGGGAGGTGCCCAGAGCTCCTCCAGTGTGCTCCAGACCTCTGCCATCTTAGAAACAGAGGTGCTGCTGGCACACTGGACTGCTCTGAGTGGCCAGGGCCTGCAGGTGACATCAGAGACTCCTTCTGATAGGCTCCTTCAGGTGTTGCTAGCCTATCCTCTCTCCTAAGTAGCCAAACCCTCTTTTCTGGCTATTTAGGGTCTCTGCTTTGGGGAATTCCTTAGATAACGAATGCAAGAGCTCATCAGAGTTCCTCTGCATCTCTCTCTTCACCTTCTGCCAAGGAATCGACTGCTGACCACGCTGGAAGCCTGAAAAACTGCAACAAAGTAGCAACGACGACTACTGCGACACTGTAACGCTGATCCAGCCGCCTTCTCGACTGTTTTCCTGGTGGTGCATGCTGTGGGGGTAGTCTGCCTCCTCTCTGCACTAGAAGCTCCGAAGAAATCTCCCGTGGGTTGACGGAATCTTCCCCCTGCAACCGCAGGCACCAAAGAACTGCATCACCGGTCCTCTGGGTCTCCTCTCAGCACGACGAACGAGGTCCCTTGAATTCAGCAACTCTGTCCAAGTGACTCCCACAGTCCAGTGACTCTTCAGTCCAAGTTTGGTGGAGGTAAGTCCTTGCCTCCCCACGCCAGACTGCATTGCTGGGAACCGCGTGTTATGCAGCTACTCCGGCTCCTGTGCACTCCACGAAGATTTCCTTTGTGCACAACCAAGCCTGGGTCCACGGCACTCTAACCTGCATTGCACCACCTCCTGAGTTGTCCTCCGGCGGCGTGGGACTCTCCTGTGCAACTTTGGGTGAGCACCGTTTCACTCCACTTTGTAGTGCCTGTTCCAGCACTTCTTTCGGTGCTGCCTGCTTCTGAGAGGGCTTCTTGTCTTGCTGGGCACCCCCTCTGTCCCCTGACGTAATTGGTGACATCCTGGTCCCTCCTGGGCCACAGCAGTATCCAAAAACCCTAACCGCAAGCTTTGCAGCTAGCAAGGCTTGTTTGCGGTCTTTCTGCGGGAAAACACTTCTGCACAAGTCTTCTCGACGTGGGACATCCATCCTCCAAAGGGGATATTTCTAGCCCTTGTCGTTCATGCAGAATCCTCAGCTTCTACCATCAGGTGGCAGCTCCTTTGCATCCACAGCTGGCATTTCCTGGGCATCTGCCCACTCCCGACCTGATCGTGACTTTTGAACTTGGTCCCCTTGTTCCACAGGTACCCTCGTCTGGAAATCCATCATTGTTGCATTGTTGGTGTTGGTCTTTCCTGCAGAATTTCCCTATCACGACTTCTGTGCTCTTTGGGGAACTTAGGTGCACTTGGCACCCACTTTTCAGGGTCTTGGGGTGGGCTATTTTTCTAACCCTCACTGTTTCCTTACAGTCCCAGCGACCCTCTACGAGGTCACATAGGTGTGGAGTCCATTCGTGGTTCGCATTCCACTTCTAGAGTATATGGTTTGTGTTGCCCCTATCCCTATGTGCCCCCATTGCATTCTATTTTGACTATACATTGTTTGCACTGTTTTCTATTGCTATTACTGCATATTTTGGTATTGTGTACATATATCTTGTGTATATTTGCTATCCTCATACTGAGGGTACTCACTGAGATACTTTGGCATATTGTCATAAAAATAAAGTACCTTTATTTTTAGTATATCTGTGTATTGTGTTTTCTTATGATATTGTGCATATGACACTAGTGGTACTGTAGGAGCTTCACTCGTCTCCTAGTTCAGCCTAAGCTGCTCTGCTAAGCTACCGTTTCTATCAGCCTAAGCTGCTAGACACCCCTCTACACTAATAAGGGATACCTGGGCCTGGTGCAAGGTGTAAGTACCCCTTGGTACTCACTACAAGCCAGTCCAGCCTCCTACAAGAACCAACTCTTGAGTAGTTTTCTGAAGACAAGAAAGTTATCTGTGGCACTTATAGTTGGGGTAATGAATTCCATAGTTTGACTGCTTGAACGGAGAAGAATGTACCTTATATAGTCTTTTTCTTGTATGGTGGTGTGCTTAAGTGGGGTACCAATCTTGAGCAAAGGTTTCTTTGTTGAATGTATTTGGTTATTTTGTTTCTGATAAAAAGCGGTCCTGTTCCATGTATAGCTTTGTGGGTGATACAAAGCAGCTTGAAAGTGAATCTTCTGGCAACGGATAGCCAGTGTATTGCTCTCAAGGCAGGGGAGATGTGCGTTTGTGGCTTTAGATGTAATAGTAGCCTGGCTGCGGAGTTCTGAACACAATGTAGTTTTTTCATAATAGATAGAGATAATCCATGGTAGAGGCCATTGGCATAATCCAGTTTGGATAGTACAAGTGAGATAGTAGCTTGCACCTTGTGTGGAAATCCGAGGTGGGGGAAGATGCGTTGTAGAGTCTTCAAGGTGATGAAGCTTTTTTGTGCTAATTTGTCCACTTGAGCATTCATAGTTAACTTGGAGTCCATGGTGATTCAAAGATTTTTAACTTCCTTGGATAATTGAATAGGTGGTCCGAGATCGTCAGGCCAGGCACACAGTGGGTCAGAACTTTTCCAGCCACCACATATGAGTATTTCTGTTTTGGTGGTATTTAGTTTGAGATGGCTCCAGGTCATCCACTGATCAACGGCTCTAAGGCAACTGAAGATTTCTGAGTTTTCAATGTTTTTAGGGCATTTTAATTTAAGTAGTATTTGTGTGTCATCTGCATAGCTGTAGCATGTGAGATGAAAATCATTGATCAGTTCTGGTAATGATATCATGTAGATGTTGAAAAGCAAAGGTGAGATGATTGATCCTTGGGGGACCACTGCTTTTGTGAGGTAGGGTTTGGACTAGAAGGGGGGCGAGTAGATGATATTAGATATTTTTTGAAGATAGGAAGTAATCCAGTCGAGAGCAGTCCCTTGTATGCCGGCTTCGTGGAGTCTTTGAATTAGGGTGTCATGGTCAACCATATCAACGGCAGCCAAGAGGTCCAAGAGAAGTGGTGCAGCAACTCCATTGCGGTTGACTGTGTTTTTAAGATTGCTATGAGTGCCGATTCAGTGCCTCTTCCTGGGGGGAATCCAGCTTGGAAGTCTGAAAGTATAGAATTGTCTGTAATGAATTTTGACATCTGGATGAATGCTGCTCTTTCTATCAGTTTGCTCAGGAAAGGTCCACTTGTGATTGGTCTGTAGTTGTTGGGGTCCTGCGGGTCTAGGTTTGTTTTCTTTAATATTTTTGCCTTTTTCAGGTCTACAGGAAAGGTTCCTGTGGTTAAAGAGTTGCTGATGTTTCTTCTCACAGGTGTGGCAGCAGAAGTAGATAAAAGAATGTTCCTGAAGATTTGTGGTGGACAAGGGTTAGAAGGACAATCGGAAGGCCTACTTGCTTTGACCAAGTCCATAAATTCACCTTGGGATATTTGTTGAAAGGACTATAGAGGCTGGGTTGGTTTATTCTTAGATGGTGTTTTAGGTAAGGGGTTGGTGCTGATGGTTTTCTTCTGTTTTGAATAGGAGTCCAATTTGTGTGCCTTGGTTGTATAATGAGTTGCCAGTTTGTTTGTGAAATCTTGAGTAGTGGAATGACTTCCTTCCATGCATGTAGGTTTTCGAAATTAATTGAGAATTTTATGAAATTCCTTGGTTGTAGATTTAGCATTTTGAATTCTGTCTGAGTAGTACCTTTTTTTGCTTTTTTGCTTGATGATTTGTGTATTGTGTTAAGTTTGTGTAGCTAAAGTTTGTCTTGAATATTGTTTGTTTTGAGCCAGGTCCGCTGCAACTTTCTGATTTGCTGCTTTATCTTTTTAACTTCTGTGTTTCTCCAAGGTGTTGGTTTTCTTTTTTCCTGTTTAGTTTTTTAGTAACCAATCTGAGTGGTATTAGTATATCAAAAGCTTCCTGTACCCACTCATAAAGTTTTGGAACATAATTAATTGTATCTAGATCTGTGTTGGCTGTTAGTTGTGTTTCTAAGTCATCAAAATTGAGTTTGCTCCATGGTCGATAGGTGCTTGTATGTAAGTAGTTGTGGGTGTGTTGATTTGTGGAGATTTATGTTGGAAAGTTATCAAATGGTGGTCTGACCATGTGATTGGCATGATGCTATGAACTGTAACTAGTTCAGGCTTAGCAAAAATGTCATCTAGGATGTGTCCAGTGGTGTGTGTGGGATTATGTACAATCTGATGTAGGTTCAATGCGACTAGGCCAGTGGTGATAGCTTTTGGATGGGGCATATTGGGTTTGTCAAACCAAATGTTTAGATCCCCAAGAATGCATAGGTTGGAGTATAGTGTAATAAGGTTTGAGACTGTATCTAGAAAAGTATCTGGGAATGTTGAGTTGTTAGGTGGAGGTCTGTAAAGGAGGAAATCATTACAGGAGGAAGTTGGAGTATGGTGGCATCTGGTGAGGAGGGCTTCACAACCTTGTATGGAAATGTTGTCTGTTTTACTGAGGTTTATTGCCTGTTTGAATATAATAGCTAGTCTACCTCATCTCTTGCCTATACGTTATTGTGTAATGGTTCGACAGCCCGGAGGAAGGGCTTCGTGCAACACTGGGGCCAAGTCATCTCCCAACCAAGAATCTGTTATGAATAGTAAGTCATGTTGTGTGTCCGTGAGCAGGTCGTAGATGTGGTACTTGTTTTTTGAGAGTGATCGAGCATTTATGAGCTGGCAGTTTAGAAAAGGTGTGTTAGTGGCAGTGTTTTTTTGTTTAGGAGAAGGGTAAGCAGTATAATTTGAGCTTGAAGCAGGTTTGTTGTTAGTTTTGATATTTGTGTGAGGCTCACAATAGTCTTGCTTTTCAGTATAGTGTTCCTCTTCCAGCAGGTTAAGGAGGCATTTTGTTGGGTCTGTGTGTGTGGGTGGTGGACTTGGTGGCTGAGAGAGACATGAAGAGTGTACTGTTTTTGGTAGGGTAGTCTTATTATGTAATAGACAAGGGGATGCAGGGTTGTTAAGAGTGGCATGTTGTTTATTTTGTTTGCGTCTGTTTAGTGTGGATGGAGTATGGGTTAGGAGTGGTAGAGGAGCATGTGGATCATGATGTAAGGCTCTATATTGTGCAATGGAGGAAAGACGAGCAAATGAAATTTGCTGGGTTGGGGTGCTTGTGGTAGGTGTATGTGAAGAGTCGGAAAGTAGGGGTAAAGATAGGATGGACTTGTATTCTTTGTGTAGTCGTGAGGGTGGGAGTGGGTGTGACGATAAGTATAATGAAAGTTTGTGTTGATTTGATGTGCTGATGTGTGTGGTCTGTATTGTTTTTGTGGAATAGTGAGAGGGGATATTGATGTAGTTGTTTTTGGTGAGGGATTTGTATGTGAGTTGGTGCTGGTGAGTGGAATTAGAGTGTTAAGGGGTGTTGTGTTTTGAAGATAAATGTATGAGGTGTATAAGAGGGGATGGATGTGTGTCAGGGGAGTTAGTGTTAATTGTGATGACTGGAAGAGTTAATAAGTGTTGTGGAGTGAAGTGTGGGGATTGTATGGTTGAGTGTAATTCGTGAAGAGAGGGGAAGGGGGTTTGTAGATAGTGTGTTGCAAGGCTGGGTTTTGGCATTGTTATGATGAAACAGAGGATAGTGTGAACAGGGAGTGTGTATCTGGAAGGCTGAGAGAAAGGTATAGTGTGGTTTTGTGTTGTGTGGGTGATGGCAGGTTGTGTTAGTGGGAGTGGACAGAGTAGTGTTTGTTGTTTTTGTCGTGAGAATACAGGTGTTTGACTGTTGTAGTTGTGGAGGATATGCGTATATGTGTTGTATAATGGGTACTGTGTTGGGTGATGGGACATTACAATCTGTATTCGGTCAGTTTGTGATGCACGATTTGGATGTCTTTACAGATAATGTGTTTGCATGTTGATGGATGTGTAGGGATTGAAATCATTCCTGGTTAATTGAAAATTGGGCAGCATTTCTGGCCCTAGGCCCTAGTTCCTACCAGTCCCTTACAGGCCCAAACAGGAAACTGCTCTTGTCCTCTTTGGCCTTTGCCTTGACGCCCGGGCTGAGACGCCCTGAGTCCTAGGCTTAAATAGCCCTACTGGACAACAGAAACCTAGTCCTCACCCTAACCATTCAGATTTGTAACCCTGATTCAAACAACTAATGGGAGACCCAGCACTAATCCCCATTCATACCCCTAATCCTGACCACTAATCACAGCCCCAGCCCCGGAACCAGCAACCAATCAGATTCCCAGCCCTATACACCAATCACAGCCCTAGAACCAGTAACAAATCAGATTCTCAGCCCTATCCACCAATCACAGCCCTAGAACCAGTAACCAATCAGATTCCCAGCCCTATCCACCAATCACAGCCCTAGAACCAGCAACCAATCCGAATCTCAGCCCTATCCACCAATCACAGCCCTAGAACCAGTAACCAATCAGAATCTCAACCCTATCGACCAATCACAGCCCCAGCCGTGGAACCAGCAACCAATGGAAATACCAGCCCCCAACAACCTATCACAACAACAAATGCACCAACCAATAGGAGCTTATATAAGGAGCAAGTTAACTGAAGTCCAGTCCCTGTTGGCAAGGAGGAGGCAGCAGCTGCTCTATTTAGAATCACCTTGGAAACAGACGAGCTGAATCCACACTTACAAGCTAGCAGAGTCTACTTTCCAGGTAAGGGAGAGATTCTTTAAAAACAAACACTGGAATACTGCTTGTCGCGCAATCTGGAATGTGGCTTTTTTAAGGCAAAAAACAGGGGAAGGAGACAGTTTCTAAACACAATTTAAATCACAGAAACAGATTAAACAGTCTCTTAAACACACTCTGCAAGATGGGGGGGGGGGGTTATGAAGTCATGTGCCACAAACTAGAAAGGTAATTCACACAGTCACAACAAAAAAAAACAAAAAAAAAAACACCACATTAAAAGGTCAAGCTGCCTGAAACACAAAGAGTCTACAGTAAAACAGGCACGTGTAGCTGAAAAAAAACACTTTTGAATAAATAATAGTATTTACCCAGAAAAGTCTGGGGGCTCCTTACCTAGTTCTTTTAGCAATCCTTGAACACTGGGCTGTATTAGGACACAGGCAAGATGCTGGGCTCACAAAATAGAAGTGGCTGTCTTGGGCTTCCCTCCACAAACTTAAGGGGCCAGAGCAGGTGTGGAGGGGAGGGCCCAGGTTGACAGGGACTCAGAGAGCCAATCAGCTAAGTCCAGTCCCTGTGGGCAGGGAGGAGGCAGCTGCTACTCTATTCAGAATCACCTTGGATACAGACAAGCTGAATCCACACTTCCAAGCTAGCAGAGTCTACTTTCCAGTTAAGGGAGAGATTGTTTAAAAACAAACACTGGAATACTGCTTGTTGCGCACTCTGAAATGTGGCTTTTTTAAGGCAAAAAACAGGGGAAGCAGACAGTTTTTAAACACAATTTAAATCACAGAAACTGATTAAACAGTCTCCTAAACAGACTGCAAGATGTATGTAGCCTTTTTATCCGGAGACTTGGGGGAACACAGAATAGATGAACAAGTGGAATTGCCCCATGTCTTTCTCTACATTTTTTCGTTCCAACTGTAAGACAGTGTGTAAAAAAGGCGTATATTTGAAAAATGCCCTGTAATTCACATGCTAGTATGGGGACCCCAGTATTCAGAGCTGTGAAAATAACCACTGCTTCTCAACACCTTATCTTGTGCCCATTTTGGAAATACAAAGGTTTCCTTGATACCTATTTTTTACTCTTTATATTTCACCATATGAAATGCTGAATGCCCAGTATATAACGAAAACGCATTGCACGGTGCAGCTCCTTTATTGGCTCTGTGTACCTAGGGGTCTTGATGAACATACAAGCCCTATCTATACCCGCAACCAGAAGAGTCCAGCAGACGTAACGATATACTGCTTTTGAAAATCTGGCATGGTAGGAAAAAGTTACAGAGTAAAACGTGGAGAGAAATGGCTGTTTTTTCATCTCCATTTCAATATTTTTTATTTTAACTGTTATTTTTCTGTAGGAAAAACTTGTAGGATCTACAAAAATGACCCCATGCTGAAGTCAGAATTTTGTCTACTTTTCAGAAATGTTTAGCTCGCCAGTATGCACCCATTTCTGTCACTACCTGGAAGGAGGCTAAAAACACAAACAATAGTAAAAATGGGGTATGTCCCAGTAAAATGCCAAAATTGTGTTGAAAAATGTGGTTTTGTGATTCAAGTCTGCCTGTTCCTGAAAGCTGGGAACCCTTTGTAGATGTCATTTTTAGGAAAAAAATCACAAGCCTTCTTCTGCAGCCCTTTTTTCCATTTTTTTTAAATTAAATTGTTGCTGTATTTGGCTAAGTTCCTGGTCTCCTCAAGGAGAACCCACAAACTCTGGGTACCTCTAGAATACCTAGGATGTTGGAAAAATAGGACACAAATTTGGCGTGGGTAGCTTATGTGGACAAAACTATATGAGGGTCTAAGTGCGAACTGCCCCAAATAGCCAAAAAAATGTCTGCCACCTGAGGGGAAAAAGGCCTAGCAGCAAGGGGATCAAAGATCATTCTCTCATTATGTTCAGGAGGGGGGTCAAACTCAGAAACAGACTCAGAAGAAATGAGGCAGTCTCTAGCAACAAAAGGCATATGGTTTGTTCCAAAGGATTCTATATATGTACCACTTGTAAAGCTTGCAGATTTAGCTGGAACACAAGAAAACCAGCAAATATTTTTACCTGTTATTGTGTATCGATAAGTTTATTGACAAATTCTTAAATTGTCAATTTGATTTTTGTGTATATAACCCCTAGTTTGCCCATGTAAAAAGGTGTATATGGGAAGTAGTGCCTATCTCGTTGAGAAGCATTAAGAAGCGGGTGCTGGAGCACATGCAGGACATTAAGGCCCTCATTACAACCCTGGCAGTCGGTGATAAAGCGGTGGTAATATTGTCAACAGGCCGGCGGTTAAAAAAATGGAATCTCGACCATGGTGGAAACCGCCAACACAGACAGCCACTTTAATACTCCGACCGCCACGGCGGTAGAAACAAACACCGCGGCGGCAACCGCCAACAGACAGGCGTAAGACAATGTACCGCCCACTGTATTACAACAGGCCTATCCGCCACCTTTTCCAGGGGCGGTACCAACACCATCAAAAGCGAGGAACCAGGACGCCATGGAGCCTGAGTTACAGGTGCTACCAATGATGGTTTACCTCCTCTTCTATCAGGAGCAGCAAAGACGGCAGTGACGACCACAGTGAGTACTGCACCTAGCACACGGGGGGAGGAAAGAGAGAGTGACACACACACACGCAACACCACCACCCCCACCCTCACTCACAACAACATACACACAAATGCATGCATCAACATTACATTTACACCCCGTCACCCCTTGGAAGAACGCAAGGACAAAAGGAAATTATTGGAACAAGTGTAATCATCGAAAATTCAGATAGGCCAAGATAACTTAAAATCATCAGTATATACAAATATGTACAGCTACTACACAAGTCCAGATAGTGTCCAATTATTGTCCGTGGACCAGTGGTCCCAAAATGCATGGGCGAAGCCCACACATACCTGACTCGAAATGGAGAGAACACCGCTGGGGCATCAGCTCGAAAATAAAGAGGCACCTCAGGGGGAAGGGGGGGGGCACCTCAGCCGGATGAAGGGACGATACCACTGCTCCAGGAGGGGGCTCCATGCCCACTGATTGCTCCTGGGGAGTGCAAAGCCACAGTCTCTCAATTCTCTCTAGTGGGTTGGTTGCCCACTGATTGGTCCTGGGGAGTGCAAAGCCACAGTCTGTCAAGTCTCTCAAGTGGGTGGGTTGCCCACTGATTGGTCCTAGGGAGTGCAAAGCCACAGTCTCTCAAGTCTCTCAAGTGGGTGGGTTGCCCACTGCTTGGTCCTGGGGAGTGCAATGCCACAGTCTCTCTAGTGGATGCTGGCTTTCCACTGGTTCTGGAGGGGGCTTTGTGCCCAGAGCGCTTAATCCTGCCAAGGACTGGGGTAGTGGATGCCTTTCTCCACTGGTTCTGGAGGGGGCTTTGTGCCCAGAGTGCTTCATCCTGCCAAGGACTAGGGTAGTGGATGTGTTTCTCCACTGGTTCTGGAGGGGGCTTAGTGTCCAGAGTGCTACACATGCAGTGTGGCAGGTCCCATTCCCTCACCTGGGTGTGTGTGCCACGAGATTGCCTGGGAACAGGTAGCATGATACTCCATGGAGTCAGAGACACACTCCACCCTGCTGCGACTTTGCCTGCCACCTGCTGGTACTAACAGTGCTGGGTGTGGTGCCTCATGTACGCTGTGCATGGTCCAGGGTGTCTCCTGCAGCCTCGGACGGCTGTCCACTGGGAACGTTTGCCATGTCGGCTGTGGTGGCACTGTCTGTGCACATCAAGGGGCTGGTGGCGGTGGTTGCGCATTGTCTTTGGCGAAGATGCTGCCAGCCAGTAGTGCATGTGTCAGAACCTGTGGAGGGAAACAGCAGGACGTCTCCTGTAGCCTCGGACGGCTGCCTACTGGGGATGATGCTGGGGACTGTTGCTGAGGCAGCAGACGTGCAGGTGGTGGTGCAGGTGGCGGTGTCCACCGCCGTACAGGTTGCTGTTCTGTTTGCAAGTAGGGGTGACACTAGTCCCTCAGCCGGAGGCTCCGGGCCCTGTGCTGACTTCCCCTTAGCCTTGTGTCCCTTCCCCACCTTGGATGTCGCTGCTGGGCCCTTGGCACTGTCCCCTTTTGGATTGGAGGAGGCCTTGCTGGGTGGTTGGTGCGGCTTTTCCCTATGGCATGTGGGCCCCTTCTTCACCTTGGCAGGTGGCGGAATGGGCTGATCCTTGGCCTCGCTAGGTGGCACACTGTCAGCCCTGATGGGTGCCGCCCGCGATTTTACAGGATTTGCTGTGACCACAGTGCTGGAGGATTTGGTGGCAGAGGTGCTGGGCCATGATCTGCACATCCTGGCCCTAGGGAAAGGATGGGGGAGAGGTGTAGGGAAGAGGTCAATGTTAGCCAGCAGAAGTTTTTTAGACACACTGGGACGGGAAGATGGAGGGGGTTTGGGAGTGGAGGAAGAAGGAGTAGTTGTAGGAGGTGTACGTCTGCCAAATTTGGGTGAAGGTGCATGAGCCGGAGGCTGTTGTGAGGTGGATTGGTGTTGGGTGGGTGTGTGCCTGCATTTGTGTGGTTTGGAAGGAGGGCTCACAGACACACTGGGAGAGGACACAGGGGATGTGTGTATGGTAGTGGGGGTGGTGAGTGCACATGAGCGGTGTGTGGTGACGGGCGTGCTGGTGATGAAGGTAGTGACTGAGGATGTAGTGCATGCAGGTGTGAGTGGAGATGAGACAGGGAGGGAGGAGGAGGATGCAGAGAAGGGGGACACAGTTGCTGGTGTGTCTGCATGGGTCTGGTGATTGTGTGAGTGCCTGTGGGATGTGTGGTGCTTGTGTGTTGATGAGTGTGCATGTTTGTCTGATGGTGTGCTTGGGATAGGCTGAGGTAGAGGGGATTGGGTCTGGGTAGTGGAAGTTGGAGGGGGAGGCTGGACGCCCTCCAGGTATGCATTAGTTTGTTGCAAATGCCTCTCGACACCCTGGATAGCATTCAAAATGGTTGATTGCCCAACAGTGAGGGATCTCAGGAGGTCAATAGCCTCCTCACTGAGGGCAGCAGGACTAACTGGGGCAGGGACTGAGGTGACTGGGGCAAAGGAGATGCCCACCCTCCTGGGTGAGCGGGCACGGTAAACTCGATGAGGGGCTGCTGGAAGGGTGGTGCTGGTAGGGAAGGTGGTGGCTGTACCTGTTGTTGCGGTGGGCAGAGAGGTTCCCGCCACCGCAAGGAAGCTCCCATCAGAGAAGGAGTCGCTGTCGCTGGTGTCTGCTCCTGTCCCCGTCGTGGAGCTCCCCTCACCATCCGTCCCACTGGTGCCTTCAGACTCCGTAAATTCACCCTCCCGGGCCATGTGGGTTGCAACTCCCTCCTGCTCCGGTGCCAATGCTCCTCCGCCAGATGATGCTAATGCACACAAGGACAGGGTGACAAAACAAAAAGGGGGGGAAAGACAGAAGAGACACATGGTCCATGCTTGCAACACCACTACCGTTGGTGGACACAACACACAGGGAGCAGCCCTATGCACTAGCTCATGCACTGACAGTGCAGGAGAAAAGCACATTCTCATGGGGAACTCTGCCTATACCCATTTGATGCACACCTGGAACCACAGGACCCTGACTAGGTGTAGAGGGCCACTACCACCTTTGGGGTTGGAGTGGCACTGAGCATGCAAAACAATGGATCTACCTTGGTGCGTCTGCCCTGGCCTCGGGGAACCCACAGCCGACTTCCCCCAGCCAGACACCTCATAAAGCGCGCAGAGTCAGCTGAATGAGACTGTATTCACCCCCTTGTGGCTGCTGAGATGCCCTCAAGCGCCCATCCAACTCAGGATGGGCCACCGCCAGGATCTGATACATCAGGGGGGTCATGGTGCGACGGGCACCCCTTCCATGTTGGGAGGCCATCCCCAGCTGGGCTTCCGCCGTCTTCATGCTCCAGCGGCACAGGTCATCCCAACTTTTGTGGCAGTGGGTGCTCCGTCTATGGTAGACCCCAGGGTCTGCACTTCCTTGGCAATGGCACACCAAATACCCTTCTTCTGGTGGGCGCTGACCTAGAGGAAAAGTGAAGTAAGAATGGATGTTACTCCCCAGTCCAGTTCTTCTTTCTCATTGGCCACCAACCTCCCTCGCCCAAAAAAACATACACTCACCATCCTCACATGCTGGCCTGTGCCCCCCCCGTCTCTTCCATCCACGACACTCCATACATTCATGTGCCATCCACCATGCACACAGTTTACTCACCTGTTTGTCTGGAGGACCGTAGAGTAGCATGTAATAGGGGAGGACCCCATCCACCAGTTCCTCCAACTGCTCTGCAGTGGAGGCATGGGCCCTTTCCCCAGATACTGTAGCCATTGTTGCTTCCAGACAAAGGTCACAGCAGCACTTGTAGTGTAGGTCCTCTCCTGTTGAAGATCAGGTATCAAGTGAGTGAACAGATAGAAAATGGCGGTCACGTCCGCGGTGGTGCATACCATCAATGCCGGTGTACATCGTGATTGGCTCCTGGAACCCATAGGGCCCAATGAGAACCAATGCTGAATTGCGCAGAGGGCTTTGACCGCCTACCGCGACGCTGCACAACGCCAGCGTAGTTACCTCATTTCCCCTTGTCCCTCCTTACAGGTCAGGCAGCCCCAATTTCAGGGGGCCACATGGCAGGCCAACTAACTGCGTCACAGGACTTTTGGCCAGGAATATGGACAGACAAAGGCACACTCTGATTATATCACGATTGTGCCAAACAGCCTTGTGAAACCAATGTGGTGTATTACCCACTGCTCTCCCTTCTCCTCCATAGGGCACGTCCGCTGGGTCAGGTCATGAGATGGTGGCATCCTCCTGTATATAGACCCCTGGAGGACCTGTCGACAATGGAAGACAGACACATCATTATCACCTACAGACTTGATCATGCCACAATCCATGAACTGTGTGCCCAGTTGGAGCCAGACCTGATGTCAGCTATCTGCCATCCCACAGGAATCCCCCCTCTAGTGCAGGTCCTGTCAGTACTCCATTTCCTGGCCAGTGGTTCCTTTCAGACAACAGTGGCCATGGCATCAGGGATGTCACAGCCAAAGTTCTCTAACATGTTGTCCAGAGTGTTATCTGCCCTGCTGAAACACATTCACAGCTACATCGTGTTCCCTAAGGTGGAGGATTTGCCCACAGTAAAAGGTGACTTCTATGCCCTGGGACATATCCCCAACATCATTGGTGCCATAGATGGAAACATGTGGCATTTGTCCCACCCCGCAGGAATGAACAGGTGTACAGAAACCGCAAAAGCTACCATTCGATGAATGTGCAGATGGTGTGTTTGGCAGACCAGTACATCTCCCATGTGAATGCCAAGTATCCTGGCTCTGTGCATGATGCTTACATTTTGAGGAATAGCAGCATTCCTTATGTGATGGGGCAATTCCAGAGGCACCGGGTGTGGCTAATAGGCAAGCTCAAGGTCCCAATACAGTTGACATAGGTGTCTGGGTATGGGAGAGTCCCTAAGGGATGGAGGATTTCTAACAGTTGTACCTTGATATTTGCAGGTGACTCTGGTTACCCCAACCTGTTGTGGCTACTGACCCCAGTGTGGAATCTCAGGACAAGGGCCGAGGAACGCTACAATGAGGCACTTGGGCGAACATAGGAAGATAATAAAGCGCACCTTCGGCCTCCTGATGGCCAGATTCCGGTGCCTCCATCTGACAGGTGGCTCCCTGTACTACTCACCAAGAAGGTGTGCCAGATAATCGTGGCATGCTGTTTGTTGCACAACCTGGCTTTGCGACGCCAGGTGCCTTTGCTGCAGGAGGATGGGCCTGATGTTTGTCTTGTGGCAGCTGTGGAGCCTGTGGATAGTGAAGAAGAGGAGGCAAAAGAAGAAGATATAGACAACCGAAACAACATCATCATGCAATATTTCCAGTGAGACACAGGTAAGAGGATGGCACTGCTTCTCATATATCATACTACTGTAGGATATTGCATAAATCTGCCTTTGTACTTCTGTGTATGGACCCTGACATGTCACTTTGCCTTTCCATTTCAGAGATCTGGGTCCCACTTTGTGCCCTCTGCTATGTTTACTGCTGCCCAACAACTGTGTAACATTGGTATGTAAACATGAACATTGACATTGCTATATTTATGAGAGGTTGCAATTACACATTTGTGAAAGTACAGACTGACTCCAGGTTGATTTGTGATTCAAGGGTGTTTATTTCTGTGCTAATCATTGGAGGAGGGTGTGCAATGGGCTGGGGTGATGGTGGAGGAATGGCCATAGTAGAGTTCAGTCTTTTGGTCTCACAGGTGCATTGTCCAAGGGGGCATAGGAAGTGGAGTAATGGCAGTTCAAAGTTGTCAGGGTGACAAAGTGGGACAAAAGGGTGACAATCAGGAGAGTCTTATTTCCTGGTGGGGGTTTTGGCATTGCTCTCTGTCTTGTGCCTGGATCTCAGGGACCGTTTGCGGGCTGGTTCTCCTTCTGCAGGGGGTGGGGTGCTGGGGGCCTGTTGTTCCTGTGGCGGGACCTCTTGTCCACTAGGAGGTGGATGGCTGTTCATCATTCAGGCTAGTATCAGGGGCCCATTTGTGTGCCACTGTGTCCCTTATGGTGTTGGCCAGGTCTGCCAGCACACCTGCAAACAGTTACCAGGGTGGTGTTGTTGGACTTCAAGTCCTCCCTGATCCCCAGGTAGTGTTCCTCTTGCAGCCGCTGGGTTTCCTGAAACTTGGGCAGTACCATGCCGATGGTCTCTTGGGAGTGATGGTATGCTCCCATGATGTTGGAGAGTGCCTCGTGGAGAGTGCGTTCCCTGAGCCTGTCCTCCCCCTGTCGCACAGAAGTCCTCCCAGTTTCACTGTTATCCTGTGCCTCTGTCCCCTGAACCGTGTGCTCACTGCCACTGACCCCAGGTCCCCAATTGTCTAGGATTGGTGGGTTTGCCTGGGGTCCCTGTAGTGGTGGACACACTGCTGATTGACATGTCCTGGGGACAGAGGGATGGGCCTGCTGGGTGGGCGCTGTGGTGGTGTTTCCTGAGGGGGGAGGATCAGTGGTGGTTTGTGACAGTGGCAGGGGAACCGACTGTCTAGAGGTCCCTGATGGGCCGGGATGGTCATCTTGATCCAGATGTGCAGAGCTGCTGTCGTCACTGTGGGCCTCTTCTGTGGGGGAACTGGATATGTCCTGTCCTGTTGGGGTCCTGTTGCGGTGTAAATGCATATTTATTGTATCTGTGTGTGCCATCTTGTGCAATGGGTGAGTTACCCTTTACTCCTGTGCTTGCATTGTTGTGTTTGCCATTGTGTGATTAGTGTTTTGGGGTCTGTGTGGGTATCTATACTGGATATGCTTTGGTAAAGGGTGTCCATGCTTTGGTGATGCATGCAGGGGTTGGTATTGGGATGGGTGGGTTGTGATAGTGGGGCATATGTGAGGTGTTGGGGTGATGTGGGTGAGGCTGGGGTTATGTGATGGCATGCAGGTGGGGTGGTGGGATTTGGTAGTTAAGATATGACTTACCAGAGTCCAGTACTCCTGCTACTCCTGCGAGGCCCTCATGATGCAGTATTGCCATGACTTGCTCCTCCCATGTTGTTAGTTGTGGGGGAGGAGGTGGGGGTCCACCGCCAGTCCTCTGTACTGCTACCGGGTGTCTGGATACCACGGAACGCACCTTCCTCTGTAGGTCGTTCCACCTCTTCCTGATGTCATCTAATGTTCTTGGGTGCTGTCCCACTGCGTTGACGTTGTCAATGATTCTCCGCCATAGCTCCATCTTCCTAGCAATGGAGGTGTGCTGCACCTGTGCTCTGAAAAGCTGTGGCTCTACCCGGATGATTTCCTCCACCATGACCCTGAGCTCCTCCTCAGAAATCCTGGGGTGTCTCTGAGGTGCCATGATTTGGTGTGGGTAATGTGTGAGGTGATATTTGTTGTGCTGTGTGATGTGTTGTATGGGGTGTGTTGTTTGAGGTGCGTGGATATTGTATGGGTGATGGTGTTGTGTGCTTGCTGTAAGGGGTTGTGGGTAATGTGGGCATGTGTTTTATAGTGTTGTGAGTGTGTGGGTGTGGTGTGTGTATGTGTATCAGGTGTGTGTATTTTGAATTGTCCAATGTGGTGTTTTGTAAATGTGTGTGTATTTTGAGCGCAGCGATGTGTACTGCCAATGGATTACTGCGGTTGAAAGACCGCTGCGATGATTCGTGGGTCGTGATAGTGTGGGCATATTCCTGTTGATGTGACTGTGTGGATTTTGGTATCGCCAGTGTATCACTGACCTTTGGTGTGGCAGACTTGTGTGGGTGTCTGTATTGTGGCGGATTATGAGATGTGGGTCGTAACACCTGTAGAGGATTTACGCCATGGCCACAGTATGTTGCCGGCCTTCAGCACGGCGGTAAGTGGAATTTACTGCCAGGGTTGTAATGAGGGCCTAAGAACCTTGATGAGTCGTACCTTTTGGCCTGTCATTTTGTTACCTTTCAAGATAGCAACAATGCTTTCTTGAGATTTTTTGCTTTGGATAGAAACTCTCCCAGGTCACTTCATCAGGGGAGGCGATCGTATACAGAACTTGAGATGGTTAGACTCTAGGTATATTCTGGAGCTCAACACTAGGAGCCTCAATTGCCTGAATGCTTAGAAGGAATATGCATTATTATTGGTGACTAATGTTTACTCTGTGATATATGTTGCAACCATATTAACTCTCCAAAGGGAATTTTCTTTTCCATCAGGCTGCCTCATTAGTCTGTCGGGGATTTGTTGCAATGATAGTGTACATGCGTTTCGGTCTGTTATGTATAGTTTCCATTTCTTGGTCAATTATTTTACCAGTTTTCTTCTATGTGTGTATGTGTTCATATAGGATGAGGCCATAGGGTGAAGTGACAACACTGCTTGACCATTCCATCCTTCTTACGTCTGTGGGATATGATGTGATAAGACAGTTTTCTGTTATCATTTTGTTTATCAAATTGCTATATTATTTTTTTATTTTCTTCCTTTTTTATTGCGCCTTGCAGCATGTTTATATAGGCAAAAACAGTACACTGGAGCAGGACTGTTTGCTGCACTGACGTGTTACTAAGCCATTTGGATTTTGCACACAGGGACTGCATTTGAGTTTACAGTATTTGTTCATTTTTTCTATGTTACGCCAGGTTACTACTAGGAAGTTTTTGGTTGAAGTATCTTTTTCCACATAATTAAATAAACATAATATTATTTATAAAGACCATATAGTCATCAACCATGTTAGTTGCTGAATTTTGATAATTTCTAATAGTGCTTGGATGCCCACACTTACTGTTTTAAACTGTATTGCACTGTGTTCCATGGCACCTCTCTTTTTCATGCGCCCTTGTATGCTTTTCCTATTTGATTAATCAAGCAGGTGTTATTTTGGACTTGAAATCATGAACTTTCAATCCTTGTACTCATGAATTTTCTATCCTCAATAAATATTTGCTTACACCATTACGTTTTGTTATACTACATTGTAAGATGGTCGTCACATTTTACATCATTCATTCTCTTTGTGCCCCCATCCGTCGTCTAGGTTCACATTGGTGTTTGTTTAATGGGTGTACATACTCAACCGGTGATCAAGGCGTGTGATATGCCGAAATGCGTTGGGTGGTATTTTTTAGTGATCACACTGGAATAAATCTACTGTTATTTTTTGAGCAAAGCATGCTGTCTGTTTTTTAACCCCAGAGCACGCCTGCATGTGTGCGGATGGAATTGACTTAATACAATTAATTTTGAAGCCAGTTTACTCAAATGCAGGAAGGTTCGTCCAGTAATATAATGAAGTGGGAAAATGTAAAACAAAAAATAAAATATTTCTAAACACCTCATAATATTCCTAAGCACCTCATTTGAAGGGTTTTGCAGGGTTTTACTCCCACAGGGACACACATCTGTTCATTTTAAATACAAGATCAGCCTTCAAACAGCTTCCAGTGCCTGTAAAAATCAATTGACACACATTTAAATGGAACATTAGAAAACGGAAAAGTTTCTGTTGTAAAATGAAGAAGGTATTAAGTGAGATAGAAGGGTAGTCTGCATAAACTGATGTGGAAACGGGATGCTGGGCTTAAGATGGGATATTCCTCATTAATTATGTTTTACCCTTTTAAAATAACACAGGCAATAAATGACTAAATATGTACACCTACGTTCACATATTTTTACCCAGATGGTTCCATATCTGCATTGACACTTCAAAGCTCATTTACGTCAGCCTGCTCCATGGGAAAGGCTGTAAAATATAAATCTATTCAGCATCACAGCATCCATTTTGTTCTACTTATAAAGTGTTTGCACTCCAGTAGGTCATTAGAATTCTTACAGACTATTTCTGCTGTTGAACGTAAGTTTCAATCAACAGGCCTATTTCTGACATGAATGAGGTAGGTATGTGAGTTTTTGTGGAAATTCATCAGACATCATTTTGCTTTGCAGGGTACTAAGAACAATTTCTATACCAAAATGGAAACCAGCATTTTGATCTTTTATGGCAGTCTCCCAAATTAATTGGAAATATATTCAGTTCTACAGCACAAATTTCAGCTATTCCACTCTTGAGTATTGAATATAGAATGCTAGCTCTCTAGTTGGTCATTGGAACCGTGTGCTGAAGCTGTACTGAAGAATTAACTGACAGACTAGCACTCCTGCGAGAAGTCCATGCTATACTCAGTTTACTAGATTTATTCCTGAATTTATCAAAAACATGTCCTCCTTTTAGCTTCCGGAGTGCTTACCATCTATTCTGGGAGAAAATAATGTTTCATCAAATCCTAGCAGTGAGTCAGCGTTTTATTCATGGTGAAGTGATCTTAGAATTCATCTCAATCCTTAAAAGTAGTATGTCACCGCCAACAAATGAGCCATATTGTGACTAAAAGATGGTATCAGCATTTCTATATGCACCCTTTTGTAAGCAAAAGACCAGGCATTCTTTACAATGCATTGTAATGAAAAAAATGGTAGAGTTTTTCACCAAAAAACAATAGCTGTGCTTCTTGTCATCATCTACCTAAATTTGCCCTGTACAACTCTTAAGCAGTTTCTACTCAGATATCTTTTTCTTCTGTGGTCATGCTCGTGCTTAGCTACACTCCCAAACACCAGATACCACAAGATGCCAACAGCACAAGTGAGAGCAGATAAGTCAGAGAGAGTGTGCCAGTTACCCAGAAATATACACAACTATACATTGGATTGTGGATGAATTGAAGCAGGGAAACCATCAATTATTATGTTTGCTTGCATCATATAAGTTCCCTTCCGGGATTTCTCGGTGGCGGTGTGGGTGCCACTGTCCCTCAGCTGCATTGTGTCAGGAAAGCCACTACCTGTTTGCTCGAATCTTGCTCCCCACCAGTTCTTTCCCAGATCTCCCAGTGGTGGCACGTGTGCCACTTTCCCAATAAAACACAGCACTAACATACCGTTTTGCACCATTGACGTAGGAACGTGGCAGAGACATACTGCCCTCCAGCCACCCGCTTCTGGGTCCTCAAGAATTCAAGGATCATTCCTTAGGACCAGTTCCTCAATCAGGGAGTCTCTCCCTTCACTGTGCTTGCAGCAGGGTTTAAGTGGGCAACAGTTGTTGGAAACTGGGTGAAAGATGAGCAATGGTAGTGCACAATAGAGCTATTTAGGGCAATCTGAAAGCAGTACCCAGTCCCCAGCAGGCTCTTTGGCTGGTTTGTAGACCTTCATATCTAAAGGAGAATTAAATAAGGATCAAGGTGGCAGGTGGAGTAAGCAATGGCTGCAAGTTTTACAGTAGTAACAAGGTAATAGATGGGGTAAGTTAACAAATCCTACCACCCCATAAGTAGCGGTGGTTCCTAGATGAGGTTTAGCAAATAACTGTGGAGTATGGCTACTTACATAGTATCATATTATATCAACAGACAACTGACAGCTAATTGCTGTGAAAAGATGAGATTGATCCTGGGTGAACAGTTGTGAATGTGATTAGGCCATTGGTAACGCTACTATAGGGTGTTATTTATAATTCCATCAGTATTAAGTTAGAGAATGCTGACATCTAAGAAAAAAATAGCCATAGTTGGCAAAAAAGACACTGAAAGGAAGGGAGAGAGGATGAACAAGTTAGGGAAACATTAGGCAGCCCTCCTAGAGTATTACAATCCCCCACAACTCTCAACATGTCTTCTAGCACCTCAATATTAAGGTGGGGGCTTTGGCTGCCAGTGATTCCCTCCCTACGTTTCCTTAAACCTCTGTATCACCTTGGCAATGTCTATGAAAACATTTGTAGGGAAGCACTTTAAGTCAATGCAGAAAGGTGCGCAGCTTGAACCATTGAAGGGTATAGGATTAGATCAGCCTCATCAAGGACAAGGATTCATTCAGCAGGCAGCAAGGAAAATGAATAGGTCAATGGATCTTTTCATTGATTTAGGTTTTATGTGAATTTTAATGAGCCTAAAACTTTCTTCTTTCCCTCTGCTGGCATTTGCAGTAAAGGGCACCAGAGAAGGAATGGAGAATCTCATCTTTAATTTGCTGGATAATGGCATTTGTACTAGCCAGTCAAAAAACAGATAACAGGGCTTTGCACTAGAGGGAGGTAGCCCTTCTGACCTTCCCAATCCTTGCAGTAACAGTAACAATCAGAGTAATGAAAGTTGTGGTGATTTGTTTCAAGGTCTTAAAGATACATTGGATTGTCAATCTTCATTAATGTTGGATGTACTTTTGTTGATGCAAAGAACACTGAATGGGAAGTTAGAATCAGTATTATTAAGTAAAGAAGCAATGAAAGATTAGACAGCTTTACTAAAATCAATAGCAGGAAAATGGAAAACTATCAACTCCTGTATGCCAGGTGTTTTGAGGCAGGTAGAAGATCTAATGAGGAATTATATTTTAAATACTCAAGAGGGAAGCATAGTATTTGCTTCTCATCAGCCTATATTGATAACAAATGAGTGATCATGTATTTTAGAGAAAAGACTGGTCACCCAAATATTTTAATAAGAAGACTGGAGGAAGAGTGGTGGGAGGAAACACCTGAAAGAAAGGAAATGGAAAAAGCTCAATATGTCCTAAAAAAAAAGGGAGAATATTCTGGTAAATCAGGAGATGCTGAAAAAAGAAGCTCAGGTTTGGGTGGTGAAGCACTGGAAGTTAGCAGCCACAAGGAAATGTAAGGTAGATGAAAAAACAGGATTGCAATTAAGAATGTGAGAAGAAAGCAAGGCTGTAGGTTAAAAGAATTTAATGACACCCCCATAGTACAAAATCAAAGCTCCTCCCAGGGAAAGTTTGCAAAAACGAAGGGAATGGCAGAAAAGTTAAGCCTGTCATAAACTGTGGAGGAGGGAAATTTGAGGTTTCATGTGGATACTCTTAGAAAAGAAAAAATAAATGTTAAAGTAATACGACTAAACAGAGAACACCTTTTAAGAGTTTTTAGGAACTGGAAGGGTTTAGCCTCCATTTACTGAAACAATATCAACCTGGTTGGTTTTATACCAACTGAGGATGAGCAGGAAATAACAACTTTGGAGTTACCCATGTATATAGTAAAAACATTGATTCTGAAAGTGGAAGGGATTTTGGAAAATATGCTTATTAGAATTGTACCCCGACCCTCACCTTTTTTAAACAGCATGTTGCTCTAAAAAGTGAGCAAATGAGAATACTGTGGAACAAGGAGTCGTGACAAAAGTCTGTCTCCCAGATAGATAAGCAAAATGGAAAACTAAAGGGCAGCTCTACTAACATTTTGCAATGGGTTTGTGTCATGAAAGTGACACAAACCAGTACAAAATCTATTTTTCTATTATTTTCTTTCCAGCACAAACATTGTTTTGTGCTGGAAAATGACGGAAACGAATGCAATGTAGCGCAAGGTGCTGCTTTGCATTACTGTGCATCATGGGGGTGTTACATGAGTGTTCCCATGCAACCACCCACCCCTTTTAATGCAAAACCCATCTACCAAAAATGTGAGACAGGGTTTTGCTTAAAAAATTAACGCCTTTTAAAACCATAGAAATGTAATTTCTCCTCTCTTTTCCTACTTTGCATGTGTGCTGCACTATGCATCACACATACAAAGTAGGAAAAGTTTTAGAAGCTGTCTAGGCCTGGCATTTTGTACTGGAGGGATACCCTTCCAGTACAAAACCTATGCCAGACCCTCACACACACCCTTGAACTAAGGCGCAAAGGTGTGGCTGCTATTTAAAATAAAGCAAAAAAAGATAAGCATAATACTCGTCTCCATGTCTTAAATAAAATTAAGAGTATCCTTCATAATTTACTAGGAAAATCTACATTTCTAAATATACACTTTTCTGTAATAAAGGATATTTTTTAGGTAAATATGTATAGTTTTTTATTATACTTACTAGTTTAAAAATAAAATATATAGAATTTTACAAACTTTTTTCAAACAATTGTACAGCCAATGAAAATTTCACATGCCTATTTCATTCAGATATGCTTTATTATAACGTTTCTTTGTAATTTTTATTGGAGTCGTGTACCCATCACGCATGTTCGCGTTTGAGTTGCATCTTCATCATATTTTTAATATTGCTAAAACATATATAAACCCATTTTATAACCATAGTTTTCATCCAGACATTCACTGTTGAATTGTTACAAAACACAATTTTCAAAAGAATAGCAGCTGCCTAGCAGTCACTCCGAAGATGATGAGACCTAGAGGAAGAGAAAAGAGAGTATCACGTGGACTTTTTAACATTCTAGAAAGAGAAAAAGAAGTCAAGGCAAAAAAGTAACCTGCACTCTCTATGAGGTTTTATCTCTAGGTTCAGATAGAAAGTTCTCTTGTGGAACATCACCAATGAAAAAGCATCTTGAAGGCATGCACAGTGCTCACTTGGCACATGCATAACATGAAAGAGACCTTGCACTTGGCATTACTGCAAATGAAGATCCTCAACCTGGAACCTTGATAGGATCTGCTATTCCATCCACTACAAAGGTGATGGTGCTGGACTTTGCTGCAGTCAAGCAGCATTGCAAAAAGTGCAAACACACTTTGGCCCTCATTCTGACCCTGGCGGTCGGCGGAGAGGCGGCGGTCGGACCGCGAACAGACCGGCGGTATTAAAAATGGCATTCTGACCCTGGCGGGAACCGCCAACACAGCCCGCCAACTTAACACTCCGACCGCCACAGCGGTACAAACAAACAGCGCGGCGGTTCCCGCCAACAGCCCGGCGGCAGACAAAGTACCGCCCACCCTATTACGACCCACCAATCTGCCACCTTTTCCGGGGCGGGAGCACCGCCGATAAGAACACGGCGGAAACAGACTACGAACGGGAAAACGCTCACCTCTACGCACTCCACGGGAGATTCCGGCAGTATGGAGCCAGAGTTGCAGGTCATCCCTGCACTCCTATTCCTCCTCATATACCAGGAGCACGCCCGGCGGCGCGGAAGACATCGGTGAGTACTGCACCTACGACACAGGGGAGGGAAAAGATTACCGGCACACACCCACCCACCCACACCCACTACAACACACACATCAATGCATTCCCACAGATCACTGTCACAACCCACAAACCACCCCCCTCCGAAATAATGCAAAGACCAAAAGAAGAGATCATAAACGGCCAGATATATTGAAATAAACTATGTACAAAATATATACAGCTACTAAATGTAGTCCAACCACTGTCCGTGGATCACAGGGGTCCTGTGCAAAGGGGCAAGGCCCAGTCCCACGACAAGAACTCCACGGAGAGAACACTGCAGGGGCATCAGAAAGAAAATAGGACAGGCACCTCAGGGGGAAGGGAAGGGGGGGCACCTCAGCCACTTGAGTACACGACGCCAGATCCACGAGGGGACTCCATGACCACTGGGCCATCCTGGGGAGAGCAAAGCCACAGTCCATACAGTCCATACAGTGGGTGGCCTGCCCACTGGGCCATCCTGGGGAGAGCAAAGCCACAGTCCATACAGTCCATACAGTGGGTGGCCTGCCCACTGGGCCATCCTGGGGAGAGCAAAGCCACAGTCCAAACAGTCCATACAGTGGGTGGCCTGCCCACTGGGCCATCCTGGGGAGAGCAAAGCCACAGTCCATACAGTCCATACAGTGGGTGGCCTGCCCACTGGGCCATCCTGGGGAGAGCAAAGCCACAGTCCATACAGTCCATACAGTGGGTGGCCTGCCCACTGGGCCATCCTGGGGAGAGCAAAGCCACAGTCCAAACAGTCCATAACAGACCCCACTGCCACTGGAGGAGGCAAGTTGGCCAGAGGACATCCTGCAGCCCTGCCCGAGATAGATCCTGCCCTGCCACGTCTGCCAAAGGGCCAGCGGTTCTTGCCTTGAAGGGCCCAGTCCAGCGGTTCTTGAGACGGCGGGGCCCAGTTCAGCGGTTCTTGAGACGGCGGGGCCCAGTTCAGCGGTTCTTGAGACGGCGGGGCCCAGTTCAGCGGTTCTTGCCTTGAAGGGCCCAGTCCAGCGGTTCTTGAGACGGCGGGGCCCAGTTCAGCGGTTCTTGCCTTGAAGGGCCCAGTTCAGCGGTTCTTGAGACGGCGGGGCCCAGTTCAGCGGTTCTTGAGACGGCGGGGCCCAGTTCAGCGGTTCTTGAGACGGCGGGGCCCAGTTCAGCGGTTCTTGCCTTGAAGGGCCCAGGTCAGCGGTTCTTGAGACGGCGGGGCCCAGTTCAGCGGTTCTTGAGACGGCGGGGCCCAGTTCAGCGGTTCTTGAGACGGCGGGGCCCAGTTCAGCGGTTCTTGCCTTGAAGGGCCCAGTCCAGCGGTTCTTGAGACGGCGGGGCCCAGTTCAGCGGTTCTTGCCTTGAAGGGCCCAGTCCAGCGGTTCTTGAGACGGCGGGGCCCAGTTCAGCGGTTCTTGCCTTGAAGGGCCCAGTCCAGCGGTTCTTGAGACGGCGGGGCCCAGTTCAGCGGTTCTTGCCTTGAAGGGCCCAGTTCAGCGGTTCTTGAGACGGCGGGGCCCAGTTCAGCGGTTCTTGAGACGGCGGGGCCCAGTTCAGCGGTTCTTGAGACGGCGGGGCCCAGTTCAGCGGTTCCTGAGACGGCGGGGCCCAGTTCAGCGGTTCTTGAGACGGCGGGGCCCAGTTCAGCGGTTCTTGCCTTGAAGGGCCCAGTCCAGCGGTTCTTGAGACGGCGGGGCCCAGTTCAGCGGTTCTTGCCTTGAAGGGCCCAGTTCAGCGGTTCTTGAGACGGCGGGGCCCAGTTCAGCGGTTCTTGAGACGGCGGGGCCCAGTTCAGCGGTTCTTGAGACGGCGGGGCCCAGTTCAGCGGTTCTTGAGACGGCGGGGCCCAGTTCAGCGGTTCTTGAGACGGCGGGGCCCAGTTCAGCGGTTCTTGAGACGGCGGGGCCCAGTTCAGCGGTTATTGAGACGGCGGGGCCCAGTTCAGCGGTTCTTGAGACGGCGGGGCCCAGTTCAGCGGTTCTTGAGACGGCGGACGGTCTATGGCCAACTGCTAATTGCATGGTGGTGCCCTCCTGGGCAGCGGGGATGGTGCTCCTTCACTGCCCACCTGGGCTGTGGGTGGTGGGGCCCTCCTGGCCAGCTGGGCTGGGTCCTCCCTGGGCAGCGGCTATGGGGGTGGTGGGCTCTCCCGGGGCAGCGGCTATGGGGGTTGTGGGCTCCTCCTGGGCAGCAGGCCTGCTGCCTGACCTCTCCAACTTGCTGCCCTTGCCCTCCTTAGTCGTCGGCCTGTGGCCCTTGCCTCCCTTTGGAGCTGTGGCTGGTGACTGTCTCTGGGTGGTGTCCGGGGGGGATGTAGAAGGCGGGCTCCTGCGGCGCCCCTTCCGCCTTCTGCTCCTCTTCCCAGGGGGTGGGCTGGCTGTCCCCTTGCTGCTGGGTGAAGATCCAGACATGCGGGCTGGCGGGCTCCAATACCCCTGCACCCTTGTCAAGGGGGCTGCAGGGCTGGTGGTGGCTGAGGTGCTCTTCTTACCCCGACGAGAAGGAGGGGGGGGCTCAGGGTCAGGAAAGAAGTTAGTAGTGGCGAGGAAGAGCTTCTTGGGACAATGGAGAGTGGTAGGTACAGTGGGAATGGGAGTGGAGGGAGAGGATGTGGTTGTAGGTGAGTCACGTTTGCTGTCTTTGGGTGCAGGTGCAGGAGGGATAGGCTGTCGTGAGGTGGATGGCTGTTGGGTGGGTGGGTGGCTGCGTTTGTGTGGTGTGGAAGAGGGGGTGACAGACACAGTGGGAGAGGACACAGGGGACGTGTAAATGGCAGTGGGGGTGGTGACTGCACGTGTGCGGACTGGAGTGGAGGGTGTGCTGGTGATGGAAACACTGGCTGATGGTGAGGTGAATGGAGGTGTGAGTGTAGACGTCACAGGGAGGGAGGAGGGAGACGAGGAGGTGGGGGTCACAGAGGTGGTAGTGACTGTTGGCATGTCTGCATCGGAATGTTGCGTGTGTGAATGTCTGCGTGATCTGTGGTGCTTATGTTTGGATGAGCTTCTCTTGGGTGTTGAGGTGTGTGCAGGCTGGTCTGATGGTGTGGGTGGGACAGGCAGAGGAACAGGAGACTGGGAGGAGGGAGTTAGTAGAGGCAGGCAGGAGACAGGGACAATGGCTGCCGTCAGTGCTGAGGCCAGAGCCTGGAACGATCGCTGATGGGCAGCCTGACCCGAATGAATGCCCTCCAGGTACGCATTGCTGCGATGAACCTCCCTCTCCACCCCCTGGATGGCATTCAAAAGGGTAGTCTGCCCAACAATGAGCGTTCGGAGGAGGTCAATGACCTCCTCACTGAGGGCAGCGGGGGTAACAGGGGCAGGGCCTGAGGTGCCTGGGGCGAAGGAGATGCCCGGCTTCCTGGCAGAGCGGGCACGGGGCGAACGCGGAGGGGCTGCTGGGAGGGCGGAGATGGTGCGCTGGGTGGCGGCTGTACCTGTAATGGCGGGGGGCACGGATGGTGCCACCCCCGCAAGGGAGCCCCCTTCCGAGGACGTGTCCGTGTCGCTGCAGGCTCCAGTCGTCCCCGTCGTGGAGCTCCCCTCGCCCTCCGTCTCACTGGTCCAGTCTGACTCTGTGGCATGGCCCTCCTGGGCCATGTGAGATGCAGCTCCCTCCTGCCCCGATGCCACTTCTCCTCCGCCTGATGATGCTGATGCACACAAGCACAGAAAGACAAACAAAAAGGGGGGGGGAGAGAGAAATAAAGGGATATTGAGTACATGGATCTCCGGTACAGTTAGCGGACATGACAGACACAGATGCCCCCTGCACTAAGTTGCGCACTTGGGGTCCGCTACGCATTCCGTGGAACATGCCCTACACGCCTAGAGTTGTCAACTGCACCCATGGATGACACGGCCCAGGGATGGCTGTACTGACTCACTACTGAGGGTGGTGGCTGGGGACACAGGGGCTTACGGGGGTGCCCAGCCTACAGATATCGCCCTGGCCTAGGGGGACCCACAGCCCTCCTCCCCCACCCAGACACCTCCACTGCACGACAACAGAGTAGATGATGCTTCTACTCACCCCCTTGTGTCTGCTGTGCTGCCCTCACGCGCCCATCCAAATCAGGGTAGGCCACCGCCAGGATCCGGAACATCAGGGGGCTCAGTTGACGGCAGGCACCCCGCCTACGTTGGGAGGCCATCCCCAGCAGAGACTTGGCGGTCTTCTTGGTCCCGCGGCGGATGTCCTCCCACCTCTTGCGGCAGTGGGTGCCCCGTCGATGGTGGACCCCCAGGCCCCGGACTTCCTTGGCGATGGCACGCCAAATCCCAATCTTCTCATGGGCGCGGACCTATGTGACACGTACAGGGAGGGAGAAATACCACGTTCAAGTTACTCAGCATTTTCCTTTCCAGTGGCCCAACGCCCCCCATCCCCGCCAGGCCCCCCGCCAGGCCCCCCGCCATGCCCAACATGCCCCCCATCCCCGCCAGGCCCCCCGCCAGCCCCAACATGCCCCCCATCCCCGCCAGGCCCCCGCCAGGCCCCCCGCCATGCCCAACATGCACCCCATCCCCGCCAGGCCCCCCCGCCAGGCCCCCCGCCATGCCCAACATGCCCCCCATCCCCGCCAGGCCCCCCGCCAGGCCCCCCGCCATGCCCAACATGCCCCCCATCCCCGCCAGGCCCCCCGCCATGCCCAACATGCCCCCCATCCCCGCCAGGCCCCCGCCAGGCCCCCCGCCATGCCCAACATGCACCCCATCCCCGCCAGGCCCCCCGCCAGGCCCCCCGCCATGCCCAACATGCCCCCCATCCCCGCCAGGCCCCCCGCCAGGCCCCCCGCCATGCCCAACATGCCCCCCATCCCCGCCAGGCCCCCCGCCATGCCCAACATGCCCCCCATCCCCGCCAGGCCCCCGCCAGGCCCCCCGCCATGCCCAACATGCCCCCCATCCCCGCCAGGCCCCCCGCCAGGCCCCCCGCCATGCCCAACATGCCCCCCATCCCCGCCAGGCCCCCCGCCAGGCCCCCCGCCATGCCCAACATGCCCCCCATCCCCGCCAGGCCCCCGCCAGGCCCCCCGCCAGCCCCAACATGCACCCCATCCCCGCCAGGCCCCCCGCCAGCCCCAACATGCCCCCCATCCCCGCCAGGCCCCCCTCCAGCCCCAACATGCACCCCATCCCCGCCAGGCCCCCCGCCAGCCCCAACATGCACCCCATCCCCGCCAGGCCCCCAAGCCAGCCAGTGGCCCCAAATCCAGATAGAATTAAACTCACTTGTTGGTCTGGAGGACCGTAGAGTTGCGCATACTGGGGGAGGACCCCATCCACAAGTTTCTCCAACTCCTCTCCAGTGAAGGCAGGGGCCCTTTCCCCAGTCGCAGCAGCCATTGTCCCTTCCAGACCGAGGTCACAGCAACACTTGCAGTATAGGTCCTCTCCTGTGAAAGTTCAAGTCGCAAGTGGATAAGTAGATAGAAAATGGCGGTCACGTCCGCGGCGGTGCGTACCGCGGCGGTGCGTCCCGCGACCGCCGGCGCCCTTCGCCATTGGCTCCTGAAACCCATAGGCTTCAATGTTAACCAATGCGGCTTCGCGCCGCGGTCTTGGCCCGCCGCCCGCCGCGGTGTGCCACGCCAGCGCATTGACCTCACATCCCATTGTCACACTTCACAGGTCAGGCAGCCGCCATTTCCAGGGCCCACATGGCTCAATTTCAACTGCGTCACACAGGCCTAGGCCTTGCATAGCCACTCATACACGCCATTCACTGCATAGAGAATCGTATACTGTGCTAGCTGTGAGTACGTACCTGTGGGTTGCCTGACTGTGTGCTCCATGTTGTCCTTCCTAGGCACCGTCCGCTGGGTTGGGCGAGGAGACGGATGAATCCTCCCGTGTACCGACCGCTGGTGGACCTGTCGACAATGGAAGAACGCCACATTATCCTGACCTACCGTCTTAACCGTGCCACTATCCATGAACTGTGTGCCCGGCTGGAGCCCGACCTGATGTCCCCCATCCGCCAACCCACAGGGATTCCCCCTCTGGTGCAGGTCATGTCAGTACTCCATTTCTTGGCAAGTGGGTCATTTCAGACAACAGTGGGAATTGCTTCTGGGATGTCTCAGCCCATGTTTTCAAAGGTGTTATCCAGAGTGTTGTCTGCCCTGATGAAATCCGTGAGGAACTACATCATTTTCCCTGAGGTGGGCGAACTGGCTACAGTGAAGGGTGATTTCTACGCCCTTGGACATATTCCCAACGTAATTGGTGCCATTGATGGGACCCATGTGGCTTTGGTTCCCCCAAGAGACAGGGAGCAGGTGTACAGGAACAGAAAAAGTTACCATTCAATGAACATCCAGGTGGTGTGTTTGGCTGACCAGTACATCTCGCATGTAAATGCCAAATTCCCAGGGTCAGTGCATGACGCCTACATCATGCGGAATAGCAGCATCCCTTACGTGATGGAACAGCTACAGAGACACCGTGTATGGCTAGTGGGGGACTCTGGGTACCCCAACCTGTCGTGGCTACTGACCCCAGTAAGGAATCCCCGGACCAGGGCAGAGGAACGGTACAATGAGGCCCATGGGCGTACTAGGAGGGTGATCGAACGCACCTTTGGCCTCCTAAAGGCCAGGTTTCGCTGCCTGCATATGACCGGGGGATCCCTAATGTACTCACCTAAGAAGGTGTGTCACATCATCGTGGCCTGCTGCATGCTTCACAACCTGGCTTTGCGCCGCCAGGTGCCTTTCCTGCAGGAGGATGGTCGAGACGGTGGTGTTGTGGCAGCGGTTGAACCTGAGGAGAGTGACGAGGAGGAAGACGACGGGGCTGAAACAGACAACAGGGACAGAATCATTGAACAGTACTTCCAATAGGACACAGGTAACATTTCAAAGATAATTTAGTAAAAGTTAACTACTCTGCAGCATCTCTGCTGCCTGTCTATTTGCCCCAGTGTATGATGACTGAGTTTTGGCTTTTCCCTCCCTATTTCAGATCTGGGGTCCCCACTACGAGTCCTGTGCTTCGTTTCCCCATGGACTACAGCTTTGTGGCAGCTGTTTGTTGACTTCACCATGTACAAGGACATATTTGCACTGTCATGTCAATTACAATCTATTGAAATCACAGCCAGACTCCTGATATTTTGGTGCAAAATAGGTGTTTATTGAAGTGCTCAAAATGGGATGGGTGGTTTCAAGTGGGTGGGGGCTATGGTGAAGGAATGTACATGGCAGAGTCCAGAGTAACAGTCACACAGGTGCATTGTCCAGAGGCCTGTGGAGAGATGGAGCATGGGCAGTTCGAGGATGGACAGGGTGACAATGTGGGACAGTGGGATGACATCAGGTGGTATCCATTGCTGGCGGGGGTCTTGACATCCTACTCTGTCTTGCGAGATCTCAGGGCCCTCTTGCGGGGTGGTTCTTCTCCTGCAGGAGGTGGGGGTCTGGTGGGCTGCTGCTGTGCGGGGGCCTCCTGTCCACTAGCGCCGGCGGAGGTGGATGGCTGTTCTTGGTCCCGGCTAGTGGCAGGGGCCCTTGGGTGTTGTTCAGTGTCCGCCCTGCTGTTTACGAGGTCCTGCAGCAGCCCTACCATGGTAACCAGGGTGGTGTTGATGGCTCGGATGTCCTCCCTGTACCCCCGATAGTGTTCCTCCTGCAGCACCTGGATCTCCTGGAACCGGGCCAGTACCGTCGCCATCGTCTCCTGGGAGCGGTTGTATGCTCCCATGATGGTGGTGAGGACCTCGTGGAGAGTGGGTTCCCTGGGCCTCTCCTCCCCCCCCTGTCGCACAGCTGCCCGCCGAGTTGCCCTGTTTCCCTGGGCCTCTGCCCCCTGGCCGGTGTGCCCACTACCACTGCCCCCAGGTCCCTGTTGTTGTTGGGGTGGTGGGTTATCCTGGGTGCCCTGTAGTGGTAGACACACCGCAGATTGACGCGCCCTGGAGACAGAGGCATGGGCCCGCTGGGTGGGAGCTGTGCTGGTGTTCCCAGAGGGGTTAGGGTCTATAGTGGCCTGTGCCTGTGTGAGGGGAACCGACTGTCCAGAGGTCCCCGATGGTCCGGGCTGGTCATCGGTGTCCAGATCGACAGAGCTGCTGTCATCGCTGACGGCCTCTTGGGTGGGGGGTGTGGATAATTCTGGCCCCTCCGCCGCGGTGTGTTGACGGTCGGGTCCTGCAGGGGTATAGAGGTATGGTTATAGTTTCAATGTGTGGCATATGGGTGTATCTGTGGGTTCCCGTGTCCCCAAGTGCTGGCATTCGTGTGTGGGGGCTTTGGTGAGGGTGGCTTGTGGGGGGGATGTGTATATGCATTGGGCATGCTTTGGTGATGGGTGTCCATGCTTAGTGGACGCATGCAGGCCTAGGTTTTGGGATGTGTGGGTTGTGATGGTGAGACATTGGCGGGGAATAGGTGTGCTGGGGGTGGGGGTGAGGATGGTGGTGGGGGTGAGGATGGTGGTGGGGGTGAGGGTGGGGGTGAGGATGGTGGTGGGGGTGAGGGTGGGGGTGAGGATGGGGTGGGGGTGAGGGTGGGGTTCGAGGATGGGGGTGAGGGTTGGGGTCTGATTTGGCATGCAGGTGGGGGGGAAGCAGTATTGAAGCTTCAACTTACCAGTATCCATTCCTCCGCCGACTCCTGCGAGGCCGTCAGGATGCAGGATGTTCAAGACTTCCTCCTCCCATGATGTGAATTGTGGGGGTTGAGGTGGGGGTCCTCCGCCAGTCTTCTGCACGGCGATGTTGTGCCTGGATACCATGGAACGCACCTTCCCCCGTAGGTCGTTCCATCGCTTCCTGATGTCTTCCCGATTTCTGGGGTGCTGTCCCACTGCGTTCACCCTGTCGACAATCCTCTGCCATAGCTCCGTCCTCCGGGCAATGCTGGTGTATTGGACCTGTGTGCCGAACAGCTGGGGCTCTACACGAACGATTTCCTCCACCATAACCCTGAGTTCTTCGTCTGTGAAGCGGGGTTGTCTTTGGGGTGCCATGGGGTGGTGTGTATGATGTGTGGGGTGGAGTATGTGTATTTAAGTGAGTTGAGTGTGGTGGTGTGTGTTGTTTTGTGTGTGGATAGTGTGTGGGTGATGGTGTTGAGTGGCTGTGGCTGTTATGTTTTGGATGCTGGTGTCTCTCTCTTGCCTTCTTTACGATTTTGTAAGCGTAGGGGTTTGTGGGTGATGTGGGTGGGTGTTTTATATTGTATTGTGTGTGTGGGAGTGGTGTGTGTATGTGTATCAGGTGTGTGGGATTCAAATCGTCCAATGTGGGTGAGTTTTGTTCGTTGGTGGGTATTCTGACCGCGCCGGTGTGTCCCGCCAATGGAATACCGCGTTTGAATGACCGCCGCGTGGATTCGTGGGTCGTAATGGGATGGGCGTATTTCTGTTGGCGTGGCGGTGGAGGTTTGGTCACCTCCACCTTTCCGCCGACCGCTGGTCTGGCGGTCTGTTGTGGCGGTCGGATTTTCGGAGGTTTGCCTTCTGCGGGTCAGAATGACCGTGGCGGGTTTCCGCGACCGCGGCGGGATTATGGAGGATTTCTGACCGGCGGTAGGCGCCTTTTACCGCCGAGGTCAGAATGACCCCCTTTGTGTGTAGGAGAGCAGTCAATCCAAAGCATTGTTAATGCAATCCAAGCACACAAATGTTAGTTTTGTTTATTGTTGTAAACCAAGTTTGTGTGATTTCTTTTATAACACCACCATTTAATATGTTATTCTAAGAAAATATCAAAAATAACCAAAATTGTTGTACAAAAACACCAAAAACATTTAAACAAAATCTTAGAACCCCCCCCAAAAAAATAAATGGTTCTTCTCAGAAACACTATACTGGTTCAAAAATATATATATATGTATATATGTTTGTCAGTTTTTTTATAGCTGTTGGAGTATCTGAGTGGATGAGTGAGAGTTTTCATTAGTGCCTGTGTGAATGGCTATATGGGTGAATGACTGGGTGTGTTAGTGGTTAAATGGGTGAGTCTCTGGCTGCATGAGTGGCTGCATGGGTGAGTAACTGGGTGCACTTTTGCAATCCAGCAAAGTTAAGTAGAGAAATCACACAGATTGGATTTCAGTGGTACATGAGAAAGAGCAGTCTTCGCACTCATGGTGCCATGTGTAACTGAGTCTCAATATTTCATCAATATTCACATCTTCTTCTTCTAAACCTCCATGGATCACAATAATATATTCCTGTGCTTCTTGTTGAGCATTTACAGTAAATACTACAGATTAACTATATTTGTCTATGAGTTGTCGGATGCCTGAAGCAGTATGTATTACAGTTCTGTCACAAGAAAATAGTTAAAGGCAATTACATCGTGCTGTGCATAATTTCTTCCTTGGTTTATCTTGAATTGCATTTATAAAATGTGGTAAATGAAAGAGAACACTGAGAACAACATTGGCATAGCAGTTTACACTAGTAGTTTTATCCAACTGGTAACCTACAATATCTCCATCCATTTCCAGTTTTATTTTCTTCACACCTTCCTCTTTAGCACTGCTTTCCATCTTATCTATAATTTATTTTACTTTTTTGTCAGTTTCCGCTTAGGGCATAGTATCTGTTTTTCAGAAACAGGGTATTGTCCTAAATTTGGCCCATATTTACATCTTAACCTGTTGCACTCTCTCACACAATTTACATCTGAACTTACCTTCTGCTCATGAAAATCAACTAGAAACAAACCAGCTTTTGTTCAAACGTGTGACAATGCCACATATGTCATTCCTTCTATGAAAACTGTACTTTTGATATTAATAAATGCTGCATCAACACTTAAGCCTTGAGACTTGTGGATGTTACAGCATACACAAGACAAACTGGAAACTAATTTTGTTGGACATACAAACCTTTCACAAGCAAAAAGCATACAACAGATCTTCCAGTTTGCTTTATGCCATCAACCTGATCAAACATTACAGCTAGGAATTCAATCTCATCATGGTTAGAAAATTATTAAAATCAACAATTTTACCAATTACTCAATTTACCAATCCTTCTTCAATGATTAAATTATGTCTTAAAATTATCCTACAGTTCTTGTAGAACCACAAGGACTGTTCTAGTCCAGCAGTCCTGAAAACAGATTTCTCTGAAGAGTTCAGCTTTTCTTGTAATTGTTCACTGAGTAGTACAGTTACTCCATGGTGTCCCATTTTGTCAACAGCAGTAATCTCCAAAATGTTTTAATTCTCTAGTTTTAGTAATTCTTCATCAAAGGCAGAACCCTCTTGAAGTGTAGGCATCGAAGGAACTATATGCTTTCCATCTTTACACAAGTTATACATTAGCTCTGGAGTTGTCATGTTAGAGGGAAACAGTTTCTTAGTAAGTCAACTTTCCAACATCAATTTTCCCTCCTGTGTCAGAACTACCACTCTAATGGCCTTTAGAATGTTTCCATAGTCCATGTCAGAAACTTGACGAATACTTTTCACGTTACATGTATTGAAAATATTGACAAATGTTGACATTGCTAATACTCCCTAGTGAGTTTTGAGTGTCATCATGTGAAAGAGTTTTAAAAACCAGCTGACTTTTACAGGAGTAGTAGGTCTCCAAAAACAAATACTTTCCTCCAAACAAGACGCCATATTCAGTTTTTAAAATCTCTTGCATTCACAGGTGGATAAAGGCAAGCATTAGATTTGAAACCATGCTCACCTTGTCATTAATCAAAAGCTCCATCTTCTTCAAAATCTCTTCACAAGCTTCCCTAGATAACTTCAGGTATTCCAGTTTATTGTCATGTTCTGCCAGTAGCATAAGCAGTCTATATGATGTTATTCCCTTGATATTGCGTGCAGCTAATCAAGTAGGTTCTGTTACTACACACAATAAGTTTAAATCTATAGTTTTCTGTAAGTAAGTAGAGATAACTTTAATTACAAGTTTTTTCCAGTACCAATCTGACCAGTAATATTTAATAGTTTGGCTTGAGTGATGAGCAATTGCATTCCTTTTTCTCACGTTGTAGTCCATTTTCTATTTTTTCTTTCACTTCAATGTAGATGTCTTTCTGCTCATAGTTTAGTTGTCCAACTAACTGATATAGATCTACTAATTCCAGTCTAAATTATTCCATGGCAGTTTCTACTTAATTCATAGATATTACAGCTTCATTTTCAATAATAGGTTTTCAAAGAGGATCCTGAATTGAAGGTGTTGAAGTCTGGCTGCTTTGCGAACTATCCTTTGCTACCTCAGCAGCAATCATTCTTCTTGCTGTATCTCATCATTTAACATTTGTACATTTTGAACATGGGACACTGAATAGTATCTTTTATATCATCCAAGGGTTCCTCAGAGCAGTCATAATCTCTAAGTAATTCCAATTCAATGTGCCATGGTTTGAACAGTTGAAGAAGTGCTAAATAGAAAAAGTATCTTTTCTCAGAAGTTTGACAGCTAAGTTGTTGATGGTTAATTACATTTTGTTTTTCATGTTTGACTAAACATCCATCACATCCATGAACTGCATATTTCCCTTCTCCTATATTTTCACTTACATTACTTCTATATCTGTAGGTTTTAAGAATTTCATAAAGGCATTTGTCTTCTAGACATGCATTTCTTCTTGGATAGAATGCATCCAATATATTTGATTTTACAAGGTCTGTACATTCTGGATCAATCTCAGCCAGGTACTGAATTTCAGGGAAAGATTTCAGTACTCTATTCTAGATAGGCCAAGACATACCCTGACAATTCCTTTTGATAATGAGATCAAACCTGCTGAACTAAGACTGTCACAGGCCTCATATCAAATCAAATCAAATCAAATCATTAACATTTATCAAGCGTGCTACTCACCCGTGCGGGTCTCAAGGCGCTAGGGGGAAGGGGTTACTGCTGCTCGAAGAGCCAGGTCTTGAGGAGTCTCCGGAATACGGAGTGGTTCTGGGTGGTCCTGAGGATGGTGGGGAGGGTGTTCCAAGTCTTGGCCGCCAGGTAGGAGAAGGACCTCCCACCCGCTGTGGAGTGACGGATGCGAGGGACGGCGGCGAGAGCGAGGCTGGTGGAGTGGAGAAGACGGCTGGGGGCGTAGAAGCTGAGGCGGCGGTTGAGGTATTCTGGTCCCTTGTTGTGGAGGGCTTTGTGTGCGTGGGTGAGGAGTCGGAAGGTGATCCTTTTGCTGACGGGAAGCCAATGCAGGTGTCTCAGGTGGGCGGAGATGTGGCTGTTGCGGGGTATGTCGAGGATGAGGCGGGCGGAGGCGTTTTGAATTCGTTGCAGACGTTTCTGGAGTTTTGCGGTGGTCCCAGCATAAAGGGTGTTGCCATAGTCCAGGCGGCTAGTGACGAGGGCGTGTGTCACGGTCTTTCTGGTGTCGGCGGGGTCCAGCGGAAGATCTTCCGGAGCATGCGGAGGGTGAGGAAGCAGGAGGAGGACACGGCGCTGACTTGTTTGGTCATGGTGAGAAGTGGGTCCAAGATGAAGCCGAGGTTGCGAGCGTGGTCTGAAGGGGTCGGTGCGGTGCCAAGGGCCGTGGGCCACCAGGAGTCGTCCCAGGCGGACGGGGTGTTACCGAGGATGAGGACTTCCGTTTTGTCTGAGTTCAGTTTCAGACGGCTGAGTCTCATCCTATCTGCGACGTCCTTCATACCATCTTGCAGGTTGGTCTTTGCGCTGGTGGGGTCCTTGGTGAGGGAGAGTATAAGTTGAGTGTCGTCGGCGTAGGAGGTGATGATGATGCTGTGCTTGCGTACGATGTCGGCGAGGGGGCTCATGTAGACATTGAAGAGTGTCGGGCTGAGCGAGGAGCCTTGTGGGATGCCGCAGATGATCTCGGTGGGGTCTGAGCGAAAAGGTGGGAGGTAGACTCTTTGAGAGCGGTTGGAGAGGAAGGAGGCAATCCAGTCCAGGGCCTGGCCTTGGATCCCGGTGGAGCAGAGGCGGGTTATTAGGGTGCGGTGACAGACAGTGTCGAAGGCAGCTGAGAGGTCGAGGAGGATGAGGGCGACTGTTTCACCGTTGTCCATCAGGGTTCTGATGTCGTCTGTGACTGAGATGAGGGCGGTTTCAGTGCTGTGGTTGGCTCGGAATCCGGATTGAGAGGGGTCGAGAAGGTTGTTGTCTTCAAGGAAGTTGGTAAGCTGCTTGTTGACGGCCTTCTCTATGACTTTGGCAGGGAAGGGGAGGAGCGAGATGGGGCGGAAGTTCTTCAGGTCGCTTGGGTCAGCCGTAGGTTTCATCAGTAGGGCGTTGACTTCAGCGTGTTTCCAGCTTTCGGGGAAGGTAGCAGACGAAAACGAGGAGTTGATGATGGTCTGGAGGTGCGGGGCGTTGATGTCGTCGGCTTTATTGAAGATGAAGTGTGGGCAGGGGTCCGAGGGGGCACCGGAATGGATTGAGTTCATGGTGGTTTTGGTTTCTTCTGTGTTGATGTGGGTCCAGGCGTTGAGGGTGATGGCTGAGGGTGTGGGTTCAGCGTTGGTCGGCTGGGTCTTGTGTCCGAAGCTGTCGTGTAGGTCGGTAATCTTACGATGGAAGAAGGTTGTGAGGGAGTTGCACAGGTCTTGTGAGGGCGTGATGGCATTGGCGTTGGGGTTGGAGAACTCTTTTACGATGCTGAAGAGTTCTCTGCTGTTGTGGCTGTTTTTGTCCAGTCTGTCTGTGAAGAAATTCCTTTTGGCTGCGTGGATCAGGTGGTGGTGTTCGCGGGTAGCGTTCTTGAGGGCGGTCATGTTGTCTGCAGTGTGGTCCTTACGCCAGGCTTTCTCGAGGGCGAGACAGGTTTTCTTTGATTCTTTAAGGGTGTCAGAGAACCAGAGAGGTTTTTTGGTGTTGGCCTGTCTTGGAAGGTGTCTGAGGGGAGCGAGGTTGTCTGCGCAGTTGGTGATCCAGTTCGTTAGGCTGAGGGCTGCGTCGTTGGGGTCGCCGTTGAAGGTAGGTTGGTTGTCGATGAGCCTGGAGAAAAGCTGTTCTTCCGGGATTTTGTTCCACTGTCGACGAAGGATGGGTTGAGTGCGGAGGTGGCGGGTCTCGCGTCGGAAGGTGAAGTGGACACAACTGTGGTTGGTCCAGTGTAGAGCGGAGGCGTGGCTGAAGGAAACGTGTTTGCTGGCGGAGAAGATGGGGTCAAGCGTGTGTCCGGCGATGTGGGTGGGGGTGTTCACCAGTTGCTTGATGCCGAGGTTGGCGAGGTTGTCGAGCAGGGCGGTGGTGTTGGGGTCGTTGTTCTGTTCTAGATGGAAGTTGAGGTCGCCGAGGAGGATGTAGTCTGGCGAGGAGAGGGTGTGCAGGGAGATGAAGTCGGTGATGGAGTCGCTGAAGAGGGCGCGCGGTCCGGGGGGACGGTAGATGAGGGATCCTCTGAGGGTGGTCCTGGGGTCTGTGCGGATCTGGAAGTGCAGGTGCTCGGCGGCGAGGGGGGTGTCTTCGTTGGAGGTGGTGACGCTGATGGAGTCTTTGAAGACGATGGCGATTCCTCCTCCTACTTGGTTGGTGCGGTCTTTCCTGGAAATCTTGTAGCCTTCGGGGATGGCTATGGCGATGTCGGGGGCTGAAGAGGCGTTCATCCAGGTCTCAGTGATGAAGGCGACGTCTGGTGCTGTGGAGTCCAGGAGGTCCCAGAGTTCAATGGCGTGCTTGTGGACGGATCGAGCGTTGACCAGGATGCATTTGAGGTGGTTGATGGCGCGTGGGCTGGTGGTCGTGGTAGTTTCGTGGTGGAAGGTAAGTTTGCAGGTGTGACATGCGAAGGGTCCATGGGTACGTTTCGGGTTAGCTTGGGAGCAGGTGCTGGAGCGCCCTGGGTTGAGGGCGTGGAGGGTGATGGAGTCGTAGCGGTGCAGCGGGGTTTGGGAGTGCTGAGGACCAGGGGTCGTGGCGCTGGCGCGGGCCAGGAGCGGATGGGCGCAGACGGGCTTGCCTTTGGCATGGCAGCTGCGCGCCAGCTGCGCGCCCGCTGCGCCGTCGCGCAGCGGGCGCCATAAGAGGGAGGAGGGGGGAGGGGTCAGCTGGGGACGGGAGTGGGGCGACGAATGGGACCCCATTTACCTATGGGAAAGCATTTTCAAGCTGAATGAATATAATTTTTTGCTAAGTGTCTTCTCACCAGAAATCTACTGCCCTGTCTCCTTTTGTGATGTACAATGTGACATATCAAACCACAGCAATGGAGTTGTCTGTAGCAAATTGAATGTCCATGTTAGCATTCTACATTTTTTAAATCACTGGATGTATTTGGATTATTCTTTTCTTCTTAAGTTGTATGCATTCTTTGGAGATATCCTTGTCAGTGTATTTCTGACTGAAGACAAGCAGCTGTTTGTTCTTCCTTTTGAAATTAAAGGCCTTGGAAATTCAAATCAGCATCTTATATAAAATATTTCTTTTGACCTATATCTTTGACAACAATACTTCCCACATCTATGTGTTTGAAAGCGTAAAACTTGTTTGCTAAGTCCTTTCTCAGCTGTCTGTTTTGGTATAGTATGTGACATACTGTCCTAGAAAAGACAGCACAGGCTCATCACTTTGTTCTCCAAATTTGGGGGCACCCTTTATCAACAGAAGCATGTGAATGTAGGGTCATCTCTTGCCTGGTACTTTTTCCGCCAAAAGAAACCACTAAGTTCTCCAAGAGGAGGATTGGTCTTGCTTCAGATAAAAGCAAGTACTGTATAGCTTGAAACCGGTGGTTGAAATATCTACAAACAGTAGCAGGATCTAATGAGCACAATTCTTCAGCTGTCTATAAATTGATATCTTTTATATTCAAGTATGCCTCCCTCAAAAAATCAGTAATATCATCCCACGCATACTCTACACATCTCAATGTCAAAAACCAGGGTGGTGGTCCCAAGTTTCTAAGGATACATTTCAGTTCTCCTTGACGCCAAAAACAATATCAGTTGGTACACTTTTGGCAGGCAATTAAATTAATTAAGCTGTATACTAAGTTCTCATCCTATTCATGAACTTTGTTAACAAAATCTCTTGCAGATATATTTTGACGGTTAACTCCAGTTTTTAAAATGTGATTCACAGCATTGGAAAGTCTAGCCAAGTCCCTCTCAAACAGAAAGTGAAATATATAAGGGATACACTGTCTAAATCTTGGATCCTCTGAATATAATTGTGTTGATCAGTATTCAGCTGCTGGTATTTGTTTGGCCTCCTACTCCAATGGTAAACAGCGAGACTGTAAACTGTGTTTCTTACACATTCATGGGATCTCCTTTAGCTTGCTTAATTTGGAAAATGTCAATAGCATCACCAATTACTTCTTTTGAATGCTGGATGCTGTAGTGCTCATACATTTGTTCTTATCAGGATGGATCTACTATTTGTCCACTCCCTGGTAAACTGTCATCTTCAACATTTGAAACAACAGGTTCTACATTAACATTCTTATAATGAACATTATTTTGTCCCAGGCATAACACTGCTTGTTTAACTTTATTAACATCAGCTAACATTTGGCAAATTGTTTTACTCTTAATTGGTACACCATTTACCAAGATAATAAGCGGCCCTTCTCTAATCCTACAGTTTCTATTTTTTTTTAAAGTTTAATGGCAAATAAGCAACTCTACCTTTATCTTCAGTAACTCTGTTGGAGGCAATTTACCTGTTTTTGGTTCCAATCGTCTAATCGTTTGCAATGGGTATACAGATTGTATAAGGATAGATTTATATACATTTAAGTCTCTTAGTTGTTCTGGAATAGTCACAAGTTCGAACCTGTTCTACACTGCTGTAGCTGGTGTTTTCTCGACCTCTAACTTATCATGGCAGTACTTACATATAACTTGGTGAATGGACAAGTCAAAGTGCTCCTCTTTGAATAAATAAGCTGCAAAATGTTGTTGTTGTCTGTTTTCCCATTCAGTTTTGGAACAGACATTTCGTGTTTAACTTTTTTAGTGAGAGCGTCTACATCAGATGCAAACATACTTTGGCTTTTTAGAACAAGATGTATTAAACTTTATAATCTCTTGTTGAAAATTCTCAGTAGCAAGACATGTGCTCTCTTCCTCAATGGGTACATCTACTAATTCTTCATTCTCCCTAGAATCCTCTGAAGGACCAAAGAACTGAAACTGCACATCCTCACAAACTTTTTCTACCTCTTGTACAGTACCGTGCAAAAGTACCCTATTCATGTCCACAAAACACAACGCTGGACTCTTCAAAAAGGAAAGTCTCCTAACTAAGCTCTGTATTTTTGAAATGATAAACTGCCAACACCCTAATGTTCTAAAAGGTGTTTTGGCACACTTTATGGAATAAACATGCTAATGAATGTCCTAGTAAATTGGTTTACTTTCAAACTTTGCATGGGTCTAATCCCTGCAAAAATAGAAAATTTCAGTTTCAAAATTCTGTGTGGAAATTTCCTGACACAAGTCTTCAACAAATCAACTGTTGAACACTGCAAATCATACTAAAATTCCATTTATACACAGAAGCCTGTTTGTGCCTTCCCTAAACCTCTCCTACTGCCACCTCTTCCAAATTTCTAGTAACAATTTTTTTTCTTTTAACAGGACTTCCATCCTTTATCTCATAACATCAACCAATTGAATCTACTGCATGTACCTAATGTGTTCACCTGTGAATTCTCTTCTCCATTAAAGAAAGACTCTGTACTGGGGGCATACTTCTATTCACCTCTAAATATTTTACAACTTTTTTTATTAATCACTGTTTTCCTTTGGCTACATCTCTTCATATAACACTGTTCTATGCAGTGTTCTCATTCTTGTCAAACTCAAAATGAAGGGTATTCTCTTTAAGGCAAATGCCTTATCAACTACAGATTCAACATCTTGTTTCTGTTTCAGTATTTCCTTTCTCATTTTGTTTGGAGCTTTTTCATATTTTTATGAAGATTCTGAATTACTCTGGCACAAAACATTCTAACGCTAATCTCTTCAAACTATTGCTGCCTTCTGACCAACCTATCTGGTCTCTTCAATAATTTCTCACTGTGCTCCTCACATAATTTTTGTACCTTCTTTGTTCTTTTTGGTAACATAATTTGTTCACACTTTGCAGTTTCCCACATATGTTTTAACAAATGTTCTGCTTCTCTTACCAGGAAAATTTTTCTCTTTAACCACAATATCCTCATCTTTTGTCTTTTTTGTGTGTTCCAAGTAAATAATAGGCTTTCCTCTCTTGTCTTCTGGTTTTCCTTTTTAAATACATCTTCAGTATGACTTGTTAGTTAATAAAAAAATCTGGAAAAACAACAATATACGAACAGATCTAAATTTACATAAGACACTGTTAATTACATATTATTAAGATATACTTTTGAAACATTACTTCATATAAGTCCATTGTAGGCACTATACATATATTTGTTTATTAATTGCCCAACTCTTTAAACATATGTATCAGTCGTTGCTTATAAGTTTCTATATAATCAGGAACATCTCTGTCTGTCTATTAGTGACTACATAAGTACCACATTTAATATAACATTGCAACAACTACTATCTACCTTGTAGTGTTACTGTAGAGATCATTCTTTTTCATTCATGCCAACTTTAAAAAAAAAAAAAAAAATTACTGTGGGTTGGTCTGCACCAAGGATACTTTTATTAGCAATAGATAGCAATTAATTTCACAGAGCATAGGAAGAAAATAGAAAAGCAATATATCACACAGGTACAATTCATTTCTCCCCTTTCCAGATGGCAAAGGGCAGCACAATAAAGAGTTTCTTACACCTTGAGCACTGGGCCAAATAAACAACATCCTTTTTGTTAAAAAACACAGGGTCAGATTTATGAAAAGTACTTTTCTTGCAACCCTTAGTCCCCCCCCCCACCCCACCCCCCAACGCCACCATGTGTGCCCCATATTTTATATACTGTGCACCATGGCAACAGTTAGGGAACTAGAGTCAGAATTTTTTATTCTTGCTCAGAGCTTTGCAGGATTAGCGTCTAAAATGTTGACGCTAATCCTGCAAAGCATCCAGAGGCCAATTGAAACCAATGGGAGCCTTCTTTTAATGCCTGATCTGACCAGGCATTAAAAATCCCAGATAAAAGTACACAAATACATTTGTTAGATTTCTGTGTGCCATTTTTACGGACACCCTAATGAGGGAACATTCCCTTTGCATACATTATGCAAGGCACAGCCATAATGTAGCGAAAAGGGTTACAAAGTGGCGCAATGCATTCATTGCACCTCTTTGTAAATATGTTGCTGCGTTTTTAGCCTTCTAACTCCACATTAGCGTCAGAACAATGACGCTAATGTGGCGTTGGGATGGCACTAGGCCCTCTTAAATCTTGGCCACAGTATTTAAATATTGATGCTGTTAACAATTTCCTAAAATATTAAATACATTTCTAGATATCTGAATGAAATTGTTGACACTCTTCTGCCTATATGTCAGATATCTATATATTTAGACTTTTATCACTCTTATTCATAAACATACCTTATTTTAAAACAAACACTTTTAGTTGCATACCGTTTAATAGCAGAGGTTGTCAGGTAGAATAATATCTCAGTATCACTTTGGCTGCTTTTGTGTGTAAAGTAATCAAATCTCAGAATAAGAATGGTACACCATTCTTGTCCCAAGAAAAAAGTAATGACAACTAGATCACCTTCGCTCCCAGTGATACTATGCAAGTTAACAAATCACAAACTGTGTTTCATATTTTATTTATAATATCCCACATTTGAATGGTTGCTGAATTGTGACCCTATTTTGTGCTTCTAATAAGTAACCCAATTCACTGTGGCCCCCATGTAACTTTGCAATGGAGGTGTGACTCCAGTCGGGGGGATGTGTGAACCTATTTATCATAATTTTAGGTAAGATATTATGTACATCTTAAATTCACTAACAAAACTGATTTTGGAAAACTCATTTATTCTCACTTCTTTGTCCGACAAAATGCATTTTTTCTAAATGATATATGTCTCCTTTAAAAATTTAAAAACTACCCCCCACACTTTTTCTCCTCAGCTGCCATTGCAACCACCTGGAAAACACTCCACTGTAAAACTCGGCCAAACGTTTAGCGTATTGCTGCTCAGCCCATACTAACTTTAATGTGGGCACTACCAGGTGTGGTTCACTGTTACAGAAGCTGAGCATATCCAAAAAGGCATTACTTATTTAAGAAAGATTAAGAACCAGTCACTCACTAACTATGTATTTTTACTGACAACCTATATTTTTGTACCACTATATTCAGAAGATCCAATGAAATATCTGCTTTTCTAAAATCAAGGACTCATTTTAACCACCTCACATTTTCTGAAGTCCCTCATTCAGCTGCAGCTTTCTCCAGTGTGCAACTACTCCATTAATTCAAAATGTTCAGAGTGTGAATTGTAGGTCACAGCTATGTTTTTGGGCTAGTGAGTATGCTAGAAAGAGTGGCCTTTACATGAACCTTGCTATGCCTAATGTACATATTACTTGAGTTGATCACAGAGGGTTAAAGTGGCAGCAATTGCTTCCATTGGTTGAAACCATTAGAGATTGTCAACCACCTCACCTCATGATTGTGCACTGTGTTTAAAATGACCTGGGTTCTCTGACTGGGGTAGCACTGGAAATCCTAATGAAGGATACCTTTGTTCAATTGATGCACCTTTTCCCTCACACTGCATTTTGGTTCACTAACATATGCCAGTGGCAGAAATGGAAGTGGTCAAACCAGTTTTGTACACAAATTGACAAAGCTAGGAAATATGTTAATGAAACAGTTTCAACATACATCAGATACCATAACACGGGCTCCATATAGAACAATAACCTGCAGTTCCACGTGAATGACATATATAGAAGAGGTTGTGTGCACTTTACAGATGAAGGCAACCGAGTCTTTCTCAGCAACTTGGCACTCTGCATCTGCTCTTATATATACTAAACATATACACTGAATAAACACAAAGGCTCTTTTTAGAGCCACTCTATATCCCAAATACTCTTTAAATGTTAATTACAGTCGCAATATATTTTTAATAAAACATTTTAGAGTGAAGACTCACTAAACCAAAAGCACTTTTTTCAACATTTGTAAATACCTCATTGGAAATCTACTTGGGTTACCAAGTAAATGCACCAGTGTTTGTATGCATCTTAAAATTGGTGTATGGCATTCTGAGTGCTTTTCTATGTGAATGAGTGAGACTCTCACTCGTTCTTTGAGTAGATATGTGATAGTCACATATGGTCTGTGACTAGATTCATAAGGGTCTCAGTAGAACTTTAAGTGAGTGCGACAGAGTCTGAGTCGATCTGTGACTGCATACGCGAATGACTCAGCAGGTCTGTCAATGGATGCATAAAGATGTGAATGAGTCTGTCAGTGTATACAAGAGCGCATCAGTAGGTATCTTAAACACTGCATGAGGGTCTCACTCGGTCTGTGAGTAGTTACATGAGGATCTGAGTGGGTTCCTCAATGTATGAGTGGTTTTCTCACTGAGAGCATGCCAGTCTGACCCGGTCTGTCAGTGGATGATGGAAAGTGGATTATTGGTAAGGGCAGTTAAGTACCTACACTTAGCAATAGGCCACAAATCCCCACTAGGTCCAGTCAGGGTCTCAATAAATTAATCCCATCTCAACCCTTTGTAGCTTGGCAACAACGGTTAGGCTTAACTTAGGAGACAGGTGTGTAAAGCATTTATAAATCATAAAACAGTAAATAAGTAAAATACAATACAAGTTCAATATATTATATTGTTATCTTTAAAATGACACTAAAATGACAAAAATCCAATAATGGGAACCAAAGACATGAATTTTTAAAGAATAAGGCGGTCATTCCAACCGCGGTGGGCGGCGGTAGCCGCCCGCCTGGCAGGAACCGCCGAATGACCGCACCGCGGTCAAAAGAGACCGCGGCGGCCATTCTGGCTTTCCCGCTGGGCCGGCGGGCGACCGCCAAAAGGCCGCCCGCCGGCCCAGTGGGAAAGACCCAGCAATGATGAAGCCGGCTCCGAATGGAGCCGGCGGAGTTGCTGGGGTGCGACGGGTGCAGTGGCACCGTCGCGATTTTCGGTGTCTGCAAAGCAGACACTGAAAATCATTATGGGGCCCTGTTAGGGGGCCCCTGCACTGCCCATGCCAGTGGCATGGGCAGTGCAGGGGCCTCCAGGGGCCCCACGACACCCGTTCCCGCCATCCTGTTCCTGGTGGTAAAAACCGGCTTTACTGCGGCGGTCAGAATGGCCCAGGAAGCACCGCCAGCCTGTTGGCGGTGCTTCCGCGGTCCCCGGCCCTGGCGGTCATGGACCGCCAGGGTCGGAATGACCCCCTAAATGTGTTCTAGCACATAGTAAATAAAAACACCAACCTGGACATCTGGTCGCACTCGACCAGGGCAAAGTAAAAATTTGAGGCTGACCACGACGGAGCTCAGATTCAGTGATACAGTGACGAAGTCACAAGTTGAATCCAACCTCCCTGGAGCCGTCTTCAGATATGCTTCACTGGAGACCTCGTCAAGGATTCTACAGTCAGATTTAGATGATTTTTTGTGATGGAAATCTTCATCCTGGACCAAGTTGAAATTGAAGCCAACTTTCCTGGAGCCCTCCTCAGTTCCACTGCATGGGAAACCTCGGTCAACTTTTTACATTCAGACTTAAAAACTTTTTTGTAGCTTTATCTTTCTGACATCGGACAACCCTTGCAAGCAAGCCGATTTTGAGCCATCATTGTCGGATTGCCTTTCCACAGCCCCTGGTGAAAACCTAAAAGTTTGGGGCTGCAAGTCAGGCCGGGTCGCGGTCGGCATAAGCTGGCTTGACCCACGATGTCTGGTCGGTCCACTTATGGAACTTTTTTCCAAAGTTGCTACAAACTTCTCCAAACTTCTGAATCTTCTTTCAGAAGTTCCTCAAAGGTTCTGTATTAGTCCACAACTCACTCCAAGGTTCCAGAAGCTCCAAGCTGCTCCTCAAGGGTAAGGACTCCAAATTCCAGAATGCACCTGGCTCAAATCCAGAAATGACAACTGGTCACTGGTCAGCTGGTCAGTTTCTTCAGGGCTTGATGCAGGGGACTCTGGTCATGTATTGTCTATCTGTAGCAAAGAGGAGTCCCTTTCTGAAACATTAGAAGCCAGTCAAAGCCCTTTTTGTGGTGAAGCCCAAGTGTGCAGCTGGTGTAGTCCTTCTGAGTGCAGTGTGCAGGTGTAGGCCAGGGGTTTAGCAGGACAGTTCTTCTTCTTCTTGTCTTGTTCCCATAGGGATCTGAGGTGGGGTGCAGCTCTGCCAATTGTATCCTTGCTCCTGGGGTGGAAAACAGGGGGGCCTCTTGACCAATCATGTGTAAGCCACCACCCTCTTGAGCGATCAATTTCTCGGAATTGTGGCAAAAATCAATCACAGGGAGCAGCAGTCCTCCAAATCCAAGATGGCAAAAATTCAATCTTAGAGTTTAGGTCTGGCTAAGCCCACACACTGATGTGGCTATGTTTCCCTTAACACCCACTCCCTTCCTAAATCAAATCAGGGGATGCCTGGTTGCCTGGGGCTGCAGGAAATGGGGGAGGTAGAGAGGCTGTCCCAAATGTCCTTTCCTCCTTTGAAGTCTAGTTTGGCTGCTCTCCCCCCACCAGATGCTTTCTTTGTGTCAGCCCAAGCCACTTCACACCTCATCAAGGCAGCATGGCTCTGGCCACCAGAAGCTGACCAATCAGAGCAGGGCATTGCAGGGCTGAAACTAGTAACTTTTAGTAACAGCTCAAAAGCTCTTTCTAAGTCATAGGTAAATTGCATTCAACATTGGCAAGTTGTTGGATTTATTATAACTTTAATTTGATACTAAACATTCTATATGTAGCTCCTTCCTCTGGATTAATTAATTATTTAAAAATAAAGTATCTCTAAGTTCGCCTATGGAATCCATTCACTACCATTGGGAAAAACACATTTAGCTATGTTTCCCTCCACAGGGCTTATAAAACATCTTTTATATAGTCCCTGCTTATACACTCCATCCAAAAGTGGGGACACTTAGTGCATACTTTGGGGGTGACTTATATGTAACAATAAGGTAGCTTAGGACTTTGGAAGTACTTTTAATTCCAAAGTCGAATTTGAGGTTAACTTTAACTTCAAAGGAGCAAGCAAGGCAGGCCTCCTTTTAAAATGACACTGGGCACCACAGCATTGCACCTATGGGTGTACTACCTATGCTGGGGCCCCTAAACCTACATGCCCTGCCATATTGTAGGGACTTATAGGTAGGCTGACAAAGCCAGTTATAATTAGCCTAATCTGCATATCTCTTGTAAACAGAGCACAGGACCTGGGACTGTTTAGCAGTGCCCGGGCACCATCAGAGTCAGAAAAATACCAGCATAAGTAAAAAATGGGGGCAAAAAGTTAGGGGGCTTCTGCAATCAGCCCCCTTTTCCCACAGTGGGTGCATAATGGTGTGAGAAAGCCTGTGAGAATGTATGTAAGGGTCTTAGTAAATCTCTCACTTGGTGTATGAGAGTGTGAGTGAGTCTATAACTGTGTATATAAGGGTGTGAGTGAGTCTCTAAGTATATGCATTACTGAAAGATTGAGACTGTGAGTGCGTACATGAGGATCTGATTTGATCTGTAACTGACTGGATGACAGTGTAAGTGGGTCTGTTAGTGGCTGAATCTCAGTGGGTCCCTGAGTGGGTGCATAACTGTATCAGTGGGTCTGTGAGTGGGTACATGAGGGTCTGACTACGTCTGTGAGTGGGTGTTTTCGTCTCTGAGAGTGTCTGTGAGTGGATGCGTAACTGTATGAGTAGGTCTGTGATTGTGTCGCATAGACTCTCATTATTCTAATGAGACTAGTTGATTTTGAGCGGCAGAATCACCTGCGGTGTGGGAGACTGAGTCTGACCCACTACAGATGACACCTGTCGCCCCAATCCAGGTTTTGCTCCGGCTAACTATCAGTGCCTCATGTCTACCCAAAGGCAGGGATGATTGGGCAGCCAAGCGCATGACATAATTGATTTCTCAGGGAAATCATGGTGACTCAGGTCCCATCCGTTTCTCTCAGTTACATTAGTCTCACATACACAATGACAAACAGAGGCAGTGTATATTTCAATAAGGTTTTACTGAAGCAACTGTATCTTAGATAGCAAAGCATGGGCTGCAATAACCAGGACGATACAGCATGACAAGATTAAAATTGTGACAAGGAGAGTAAAGCATAGAAATAACACTATCATATTGTCACTAGAGTCACTAGACCAATTGCTACCTAGGCTATTTTAGAGCACAGCATGTTAAGCCCTAATTCTGGCCTTCAGGTTCCCCTAGGAAGACATCATCCCCCATACCTGAGCAAAGGCCTGAAGTCTGCATAAGCAGCTGTAGCGAAGCGTTCAGAAATCAGCATACAGTCATGATTCTCTGGCTGGAATCTCACTCCAACGTGTAAGGGACAGGGAAGTGTTTTTATCATAAAACAGATGATATTCTGAGAAAATGTCCCTATGTAAGGATATGTGTTTTTCTATGAATGTCAGAGACAAAACTTGTACCACGTTCACCAGCAATCTATCTTACTGCAGCCTTGAAAGAAGCACAGAGTGAGCAAGAATGTCTTGTTTAAGAACGTAGTGCTGGCCTAGGCAAAAACAGCTAGATAGAGAGAAATAAAACAGGACCACAAAAGTGGCTATTGTAAGAATAATAAAACAAAGCTGAATAAAAAATATCTAGGTGAAAGTGCACAGCGGCAGGCCTAATATGCTAAAATAACATGCACAGAGCTATAACTAAAATGTCTACACAACAAGTGTGTGCATGAGTGGCTGAGTGGGTGTATAACTGTTGGATTGGGATTGTGAGTGAGTGCATGAGTGTCCAAGGGGGTCTCTGAGTGGGTGCTTTAGAGTGGATCTGTGAGTTGCTGCATGAGCATCTGAGTGGTTTGTGAGTGGGTGAATGAAGGTGTAAGTAGATATGGGACTTGGTGCATGTGGGTCTGAGTGGGTCTGTCAGTGGGTGCATGATGGCTTGAGTGGGTAAATCAGTCTCTGAGTGAGTATGTGAGTAGGTGCATGAGCATCTGAGTAGGTTTGTGAATGGGTGCATAAAAGTCTGAGTGGGTCTGTAACTTGGTGCATGAGTGTCTGAGTGGGCCTGTGAGTGGGTGCATGAGGGTCTGAGTGGGTCTGTGAGTGTGTGAGTGACAGTGTGAGTGAATCTCTGAGTGTGTGCATAAATGTTTGAGTGGGTCTCTGAGTAGATGCATAAGGATGTGGGTGCATCTGTGATTGTGTGTGTTTTTTTTTAATTCTGTGGCAGGGTTTGCGACTCCATCGCAACATTACACAGGACTGCTCTTAGCACGGCAATGGAGTCACAATTCCCTGGGAAATCAATTATGTCATGCACTCGGCTGCCCAATCATCCCTGTCTTTGCGTAGAGATGAGGCACGGCTAGTTAGCCGGAACAAAACCCGGATTGGGGCGACAGGTGTCATCTGTAGTGGGTCAGACTCAGTCTCCCACACCGCAGGCAATTCTGCCACTCAAAATCCAGTAGTCTCATTAAAATAATGAAAGCCTACATGACATGGCACCGCCAACGTTTGGTCAGGCTCGAATTTTTGGGTCCTCCAGAGTATCTCTGCCTCACTATATACAAAGACACCCCAGTTCTATAGAAGGAGACACCCGTGGTATTGAGGATTTCCTCCTCAGCTAAATAGGGAACACCTAACTGACGCTGGAGGTTATTCCCCATTTGGTGTGTTTATCTCTGAACAAAATTACCACCTAATATGGTGAATCTGCAGCAGGTAGCAATTGCAGTTATTATGAGACCACCCCTTACTGCACCTTTATTGGTACATTCCCTATGGCCCAGGGGGGTCCAGTCACATTTGTTGTATACACAGATGCAGCTTACAGAACAGAACTCTTTTATTCTTGGGTCACATTTCCAGCAATTGATGGGCACACAAATACTTTTCATTATCATACACCTGCCATTGTACCTGGACAATACAGAGCGTACGCATATTTAGAAATACCTTTATTTTATCAAGAACATAATTATTGGCTTGATGGCGCCCTACCCAAACACGATTTTACCAGGTAGGTTAGGTCCTCTAAGTAATGATGGTCCTACCTGGCATTTATTGGCCACTTATACACTGCACCCTGCAGAAGCAAACCTAGTGGTAGCTGAAGTCTGTCGCTTGTATACTGATCTGATGGCAATATACAGACGTTTAGTACAGTTTGTAATGCAAACATTAAATACAAACCCAGCATGTGCTGCTCCAGCGCAACCACATGCAGTGACGCCAGGCATTAACCCTGCAACTGTACATTCGATCATGGGTAAAGGTACCCACCAAATGAGAAGAAATTCCGTTTTGGTTAGCTCAAAAAATAAATACACTGGAAGCAAAGGTATTTGGGACCTCAGGATAAACATAGAATACTAACAATGTGGTTGACATTTGGGATGGTTCCCACAATAGATAACTGTAATACATGTGGCACGATATTTGCCATGCTCTATACTACCGCACATGGTACACAGATACTTGCCAACTTATCGGAAGTGTTTAAACAGATTCAAGATGAATACGGGCTGCCCCAGCCCTAGATTTGGGGATGCAATTAATGGGCAATTGCTATAGTGTCCTCAATCATATTAAGTAACCTTAAAGGGGAAGCGGTCGCATTAGCAGTGCGCATGAGGCTCCGGGATGTTCCTCAACAGGATCAAGAACATGAGGTACCAAAGATTATCGAAGAGACCTACTCTAGTACAGGTCGAGATAGTCTGAGGGCCAGACGAACCAAACCACAACTTCAGGGTAAATCTTATAAAGATTTTACCAAGCAAGCTCCTGAGGGTAATGAGAAATGCTGGGATAAAAAACAACAAACTCCCAAAAAAGAAAGGGGAGAATCTCCGCGTACAGAGACACCACAGAATAGATATAATCTCAGAAATAGAGACAATATAAAAACACCCGACAGTTATCAATATACTGATACATGGCAATCTCCTTCCTTTCAGGACTCGTGGGAAAAAGCAGTGAGAGAGGTGGGCAGTCAGAGAAGAGAGTACATGAAACCGAGATGGGAATCACAATGCTCAACAGAGGTTTCTGTTAAAAAGGAAGAGAAACCTCCCCAACAAAAACCCCAATTTAAAATGAAAAACGTGGTAGCAGTTGCAGTTCGACATGCCACTTAAGATGACGGTCCTCTTGAAGAACAGGAAGTTGGCACTAGTGCTGCTAGACTGCGCGGCAGAGGTCACAATAGTTTGCCGGAGTCTTCTAGAGCATCAGGAGGTGACAGCAACTGATGACTTTCTACAAGTAGAAACTGCAGACATGCGTGACTCCATGCCTGATAGGGTGTACAAAGTAACGCTTCAGTTAGAAGGAGGCATTGAATGCACAATAGACACAATCTTCTGGGATTGCGTGGTAAATATATATGATATCTTGGTGGCTGAACAAGACTGGCCACCTGAATTTGCTGGTACATGCCCATATGGGGAAGATGTTATTAAAACTTCTTTCTCTCCCCTTGTTTCAGAGGAACTCATAGAATCCTACGCCATTGATTGGTCATCGGCGCAGGCACCCGCGTTATGTCACAACCACATAGGTTGGGACAAAGAATCCCCTTACCATGTAATTCCTATTAAAAATCAACCCCATCCTCAACCCCAATATCCAATAAAACATGATACTAAAGCATCCGTGAGAGAAATTCTCACACAACTGGAGTACCAGGGCGTAATTGAACCCTGTGTCTCTCCAATGAATAATCCTTTACTCCCACTAGCTAAACCGGACCATTCATACAGAATAGTCTTAGACTACAGACATTTAAACAGTCATGCACGCACATACGCTATACAAAACTCAAATAGCACAGCACTGATGAACAACATAGTGCGCAAAAACTACAAAACAACACTGGACATTTCCAATGTTTTTTTCTGCCAGAAAATAGCACCTGAGAGTAGAGACTTAACAAGTCTCAGCGCACTAGGCTCCCAGAAAAATTCTGTTGTTTACCCTAGGGGTACAAGAACAGTCCAGGACTGTTTGCGGCTCATGTGACTTCAATCTTGCATGACATTGATCCTGAAGCATTGTCCTATGTAGATGATATCTATCTCACGGATGATGAATTGCTGCAACATTTAACATGGGTAGCCTGCATTGTTGTGTTATTTGCTGAATTTGGCTACAAATTCAATAAAAAAAAAAATAGCCTTCCTTAGCGTCCTATTTTTGGGATATGAGCTATCGAGTGAAGGAAAGATCCTAGTGCCACAATTCTTAGAAAAATGCACACAATTACAACCTCCAAATACCATTAAAAAACTCCAATCTCTATTTTGTTTCCTAAATTTTGGCAAAACTTACATTCCTGACTATGCAACACGCATAAAACCTTTTTTTGACTTAATACGTCCTGACTTTTCAAGTAAATTTTGGACAGTTGAACATACACACAGTATCAGAGACCTGCAGAGAGACATGCTTGCAGTACAACGTTTACATACAAGAGACAACGAAACACACTTGGTCATCAGGGTAATTGCTGGTGCTATTGGTTTCAGTTGTGTGACCTTTAACGAGGGTGAGACCATCCCAATTGCACACAAATCACACTTGATCTCAGCAGCTGAACAACGCTTTGCTCCCACTGAGGACATTCTCACTGCTGTACAGATGGCTGTCATTAAATAAAGACCTCTAGCTCAGGGCAAACGAATTATTGTCGTCTCTCCAATTCCAGCCCTTGAGGCTGTCACCAAAGCCAGCGTTCCAAACGCTGAAGCATTACATCCACGTTGGATACAATGGGCCATGTCTTTGACAGCCACTGATGTGTACTACATTTTCGACCCAACATTACAAACTCAAGGATTTTTGCAATATGAACTAGAATACCCAGTTCCAGCAAACACACTGCCTATTGATCAGTATCAAAGAGTCATGTACACCAATGGCTCAGCGCAACCTGCAAATGGCACAAGCATCGTAAGTGGCTACATGGAGGATAATAAATTTTTTCCCCAACATACATACACGCAAACCCTAGCGATTGCACAGCAAAATTAGCAGAGCTAAAAGCTCTGGTGATGGGACTGGAACATACAGATCCTGCACAGTTAACACTTATTGTTTGCAATTCGTACTATTGTGTTCAGTCCTTCACTGAATACCTGCATTACTGGCGCCAGAATGGGTTCAGAGATTCTAAAGGCAACATCACTGAACACAGACAAACCCCTTCTGTGGGGGAAAGTAGCAGATCTGAAGGAAACGCTACCAAATGTCCATGTTGTACATACATTAGGACACCAGCGCGTTGAAATACACGTTGCTGGGAATAAACTGGCTGATGAACCGGCAAAGTCAGCAGTAGTCACAGCCACTGTTGCTGCAGTAACACGCTTAGGTGCGAAACTGGACGAAGACATATGGGCTGCCATGAAAGCTACGGTTGATGGTACGCCCTATCCAAAAGCATTTGCTGCGAAATATTCCTACTGAATGGGAGGCTGACTAAATGCTGAGGTTAAGATACCAGGCGTGGGGGTTTGAGATATTCCCAGCAAGGATATAGGACCAGAGTTGATTAAAGCAGTGCATGAGGTGGCAGCATCTGCCCATGCTGGTGTGGCGGCTACAATATCATAATTGCAAGCCTGTTATTGGTGGCCAGGCCTATACAAAGAGGCCAACCAGTATGTCCTTTGTTGTGACATCTGCCAACAAATTAAAGTTTCTACTGCTAAGCACCCATCGCAGACACCCCTCCTAATTTCCAACAAACGTTTACAATGTGTGTACTTAGACCATTGCGGTCCCCTAACACTGGACAGTGCATACAAATACCTCTTAGTCGCTGTTGAATCCTGCTCCAGATTTCTATGGGTGTGGCCACAATGCTCGGCTGACGATCGGACTGTTATTAAAGATTTGCGAGTCTTTATCAGTACATATACAGTTGCGGCTTTCCACTCAGTCCAGGGCCATGCTTTCGCCAAAGGGCATTCAGGGATGCCATGGCTTCATTGGGGGTCTAACTCCAGTACTCATCTCCATTTCTCTCTGAGGGAAATAGTGTAGTGGAGCGATTAAACCGTGATTTAAAGCAACCCTTAACAGCCAGAGTCTTAGGTACTGGTCGTAGGATAACTTAATCACTTGTATGGAGTCCAGAGAGCACTTAACAATCTGCCTAGAAGGCCCCTGGGGGGTCGTACTTCATATGAGTGCCTGTTTGGAACTCAAATGTATGTTCCAGATCTTGATGGTCCTGGAGTGGAGGTGGCAGAATCACCCTTTGACATAAATGAACATGTCACTGTCTTACAGGAATTGCAATAGTTCTGTGATGACAACGCTTCTACCAGTGCTGCTTCCACAGGAATTAAGGATGTATGAAGGATGTACCTGTAATGCCTACAGGATGGATTCCTAAAGTTGGGGATCTAGTATGTGAAAAAGTTGCTGTGCAAAAGGAGTTTGGCCCTTCTTTTCATGCACCAGTACCAGTTTTGGGAATACACGCTACCAGAACTGTCATTCTACCACAGTTGGCAGGTGCCAAAGAAAACCGCTTTGAATCTATCGACAATGTCAAACTACACCATGTGGACGATCCTGAATAGCCGACCAAAAGAAATAGCCGGTAGTTCCGCAATCCCTCTCACTACTGGTCATGATTTTCCTTTACAAGTTGTAATAAGCAACACTGATACCTCTCTGAGCGTGGGAAGGGTGGAAAATTATTTTGCATTTGTTCCACTGACATCAAACAATACAGAAATTACTGATCGATTTGACACAACTTCAACACAGACGGATGGCGTCATCTATTCTGAGCCACCGCGGATAACACCAACTCCACCTACAAAGACGGCTCCAGTTTTGCAAGAGCTGTTTCTGGATACTTCGCCAACATCAACGACAAAGTTGCAGACTCATTCGCCTCTTCGACACCTGAACTGTCAAAAACATGTAAGCTGATAAATTGGCTTAAAACATCTTACTTTATTTTTCCATGGAACTATCTGTGGCTTTCCTTGACTGTACTGGCTTTCCTGCTTTGGATAGGTTTTGTTATAATGTTCTTTTTATTAATACATGGTCATTTTCTTCCTGAAAAATGAACCGTTGAACTCGTGGATGTGGTCCTAAAACCACATTTTTCCTCTCACAAGGACTTGTCTTTTGTGAACATTTCTGTCTTACCAATTCCTGATGGGATTGTTTAGGATAAAGTAACATTCGATATATACGGCCCTACAGACGTCATTCAAATACCTTATGTGTTTAAACTTTCAATGAACGATATAATAATACCCAGAGTTGTTTCTAATGATTGGTATGTGAAAACAGTTGATTCTATGATGACTGAATTACAGTATTACACTGTATTTGAAAACAAAGATGTGTTTCAATCTAAAGAGAATTATGGTGATATGTTTGGCTATAATTATTATGGGCACCATTTAACCCACAGAGCAAGCACCCCAAAGACTGTTTTTAATTACACACAATGAGAACATTGTCCAACTCCACCACAAGGGAGTTCTAAAACATACTCTGAAAAGTTAACATATTTTTCTGAGCATGATGTTAAAAATGCTGAGTCACATTATTTTAAATTGCCACCAACAGAAAATGTACGCATATTATTGACAAATACGAAATGTATTTATTCGGATTCCTTTGTTTTCCGTTTGACTATAGAAGGCTATGAATACTGGCTGAAGTCGATTGACTTAAAACGTTTGTGGGGAACTAGACATTTGCTAATACGTTGGAAGGAAGCTTTGCTTAGAGCATGCCTAATACCTGTTCAAATGATTTTTTTAAATGAAACTGTGCAACAAACAAGTTGTTTAGGCTTAGCAAAGATTAAGGAATTGAATACGCCCAGTATTCCTGCCCCTGCAAAATTTCATAAATGACAAAAATATATAAATGCACCTGAAGATCACCTCGATGAATGGGTCTAGAATGGCACGTTTAATGCTTCACAGTCATGTCCATGCGGGTGGTTATTGTGGCCAATAGATAACAATGAGTGTCATAAGTCTTTTATAAACTCCACTGGTGTTTTAGAACAAGTAGGCCGGACCCTCTCTATAAATCATCTGAACATGCTGCGGGTATAGTAGCAACATACAGTGTAGGAAAACTATGCCAGCAGTGGTTAAAGAGTTCCTCACTAGATGCGGTTAGAGAACACCTCAGTCTCTTGTCTAATAATACTGACTTACAGGACTTCCTGTTAGGCCCCAGAAAACAACGCAGAAAGCGCTTCTTCTTATATGAAGTATATAATGACATTTGGAAGCTTTCCCAACAAGAAGCTGCTGCCCGGTTAAGGCAAATAGACCAGTAAAATTTACAGAAGGCATTAGCTGTTGTAGATAATGGGATTAATACCCTGTCTGACCAGATATACACCTTAAATAGTATTGTCTCTGCAGCTATAGACATCATACAAACAGATATGTCTTCCTTACACCATGGACAGAGTCAACTAAGGTCCATTATGCAGTTGAGTTGGACACTTCAAACATTGAAGGCAGGTTGCGTTCCCTGGCAAAATGTCAATGCAAGGGAAATATTTTCTACTTTTAATTTAACGCGACAACAGCAACTAATGGCTAAGAAAGAAGCGACTTATATCATGTTAAACATCGAGATATTTGAAAAGTTGCCCTTTACTGTAGCTGAAATACCATCTTTTGAGTGGCTGATACATGGGGTCATTCATCTGCCTATTTCCACACTTCAATTCACTTCCTGTTTAAAACACAATCCGGTAGGCAGATATGAATGACTGGAAGATAGTTACATTCATGAGGTGTGGGAGTTGCCCTTCTTGTACAAATGTCTCAGTGGCATGAAAGAAGTCTTTCTTACCGGTAGTGAATGTAAGACTTCTGTCAGCCATTCAATGGTTTGTAAACAGCTGTCTTTGCATGGGGCGTGTAACGCTTCTGCAGCGAACTTGGCTTGTTAGCTGAAGGAAATTCCAGTCCCCTTCATTAGACCTACGTTCCAGGTGCTTTTAAACAGCAGCATTGTTCTCCTCAATGGTGAAGACTGTTGTGGGATGCGAGCCGGAATAGTTTATGTTGTTTCGGTCTCTAAGATTGTTACATGCTGCGGGAACGTACTTTTTCCTCCCACTAGATCAAAAGAGGTAGCTGACATTTGGCCTCTTATTGCTACTTCTAATGTGAATTTTGACAATTCGAGCAGACTCAAGGCTTTACTGTTTCAAAAACATGTGACTCTCACATCTGCACGCAAGATCTACGCACTTCAGTTGGCAAGGTCGTCAGTAGAGATACAGTCCCTTTTAAGTGCCAACTTTCCGAGACACTATGGTGACCTCATGGGATGAATATTTAATGCATCCAGTACTACTGGAATCGCAAATTTCTTTAAGGCTGTTGGTTCTGGTTTTGTTCACACCTTCTCCTCCATATTTGGTTTAATACCATCAGCCATCCACTCAATATACTCCACTATTTTCAGGGGATTTCCAATAACTTTGGCTATAATAGTTGCCATTTTGCTGTTGCTACTTTTCATGCGCTATGGCAGTCCCGCCATATTTACATATGTGTGTGTGTATATATTTATTCACTATTTCACTAAAAAAGCAAAGGCTATGTGGACAATAAAGTGAGGTTTAGATTTTACATTCACAAAACCATAGAAATTCAGCTGTTATAATTAGTTATATAGACAGGGTGCAAGTTATAGCTACCGTAGGGCACAAGTTTTAGTTACTTGAAATAACTCTAACAGCTGAATTTTGATGGTTTTGTATGTTCAAAATGTGAGCCTAACTATATTGTACCTGTAACTTTTGGTTGTGTAACTGAATTTCTATTTTTTAAAAATTCAATTTCTTAAGTATAACGTCCCAATAACTTTTGCCCGAGCCAACCCCTTTTCACCCTCCAACCCATGCAACGCACAACCTTCTTCTGTGCACTGCATGGGTTGGCTGCAGGGCCTGGCCAACTATAACCATACAAGCCCCATGCCATGCGCGACCTTTGGCTGTGGAGGAGAGGCAGGGTCTGTGGCCCCTTACGGAGCAGGAGTTGACAATGATAGTTTTATGGAAGGGGCCCGACCCGCTCTCCTTCATGCAAACAAGGCATATATCCGAGTAATATATTGAAAATGGAGGTGAGCAAGGGATAGGAGGGAGACAGTGTGCCTCTCCTCTTACTTTTCATGTATTCCTTGTATAGCTGTTATCATGCTGGGCAGCAACTGTAAAAGCAAGTGGACTATCAAGTAATGGATACCTAATGCACACAAGAACATTTATATGGTGAACTGAAGTGCCTGTGACGCTATTGCAGCTATATGGAAATTAAGCGCTCCAGTTCAGGAAGTTATTTATATGGAACTGTGCATTATGGGAGTTGGAGTTTGGTTATTGAAGTCACATGACTGTGTATTTAAAAAGCACTGGATCACTCACACCTGCTCTTACTTACCTGTGAACAAGGCATGCTGTTGCCGAAATGCGTCAGGATTTTTTGTCTTGCTGCTCAGAAATGCTATTAAATGCTTGGATTTTAACATGGACTGGTGCCTGGGCTTTCGTTTTTTGTGTGTGTGTATACACACACACACACAAAAATAAACCAAAGTTTAAAGGGACACAAGGACACAATCATTCAGTCAAAATATACTGTGTGAAACACTTGTAAACTAACAAAATGACTGAAATTCACTAGTTATTGTTTTTTAAGCAACTATAAATCTTGCCCTAAAATGGCAATCTCTCACACACCCACCATTAACAGGGTTGTCATCAATTATGTTGTTTCAGATGTTGCAGTGATGTGATCAATGATGTCACAGTGCATGCCATAGAGTGATATACTATGTGAGATAATTAGCAGTGCATGGTGAGGGAGTAAGTTGTAGTTACTTTAGGGCTGCCCCAACCAGGCCCGGGAGGGCAAGGTATCGCTACCCTGCCCCCTATATGTTTTTTTTTCTTTTGTGGGACAGGGGACTGCGGCTCAGCATTCTAAAATGGCCACAGCTTTGTTGATGCAGTGGCAACCAATAAGATATTATCTCTACATCGGTTGGATCTGTGTAGGATCCATGTTCATATAGATACTTAAATTTTGAACCTTTATTTCTCTAAAACTACTGATTGAGTTTACAGCAAGTGACAAAAAGCACACTTTCTGGACCAAGTGCTAGCTGTCAAATTTGGTGTAATCTTAATCACAAGGGTTGGTGGTATCACTGTTCAATTTCCCTATGGAAAATTGAATAGGTAAAACGTGTTTTGGGACCCCCTTTTTTTACCCGTGTTAATAACCCACACACTTCTCATACTTTGGCCATAATGCACCAATTGGCTGATGGCATCTGGTCCCCTGGATTAACTACCAAAAAAGGCATACAACTAGGGGCCCTTTCAAAAAGATGCCTTCACAGTCCTCTGCAGGCACTGCAGGAGCACCCTTGTTCATTGCTAATTGTTGTGAGTTACTTGGTGATAAAGTGACTGCGAAGCTGGAGTCCATGGTAGCCCTTTCTTTTACTTCTAGTGCAGTTTAGCCCCTCTTTTGTACTGTTGAAGCTGAGCGTTTAGCTGGGGTTGCAAACAACATTCTAGTCTTGCCTAATGTACATAATCACACTAGTTCACAGTGCCCTGTACGTAACTATGTTCCACTATGGAGTCCTCTGATAAACAATGGCATCCTCTGGTTGGTTCCAATCAAAAGGCACCAATGTGCATTTTGTGATCTTGCCCTGTACCTTTTAGCCCTGGTTTACCTCCAGCTGCCACTCCCAATTATTTTATCTTGCTTAAGGAAGCCCCTACTGGGTAATCAAGCAGCTGGGGTGAAAAACCCATACATTTAACAACATTAGTTCAGTGAGGAGCGTTCTCTGGGTGGACTCTCAACCAAAATTTTTTGAGGAGGACTGAGTCATAGTGAATTTAAACAACACTATGACAGCTGGCCTTCTGTTTAATTATCTGCTTTTTAGGAATGAGTACTTCTTACCCAGTGGTCAAGGCACGAGCAAGGTTCCTGGTGTGTCTACTGCAATTATTATATCAACTGACTTTGCTACTAGCATAAGTATTTCTAATAGAATTACTCCTTTGAATACTCTGGCGATTGACTGCCACCCACTTCTGACATTAAAACATCTATTAGTCATTAAGGCATTTTACCTCACACAGGGCCTTTTAACTGTCTAAATAGTTTAAGCTGCAAGATAGCTAGGTTGGCTGGACAATCTGCTGATGTGGATTTTTGTTCTTTCCTGCAAGAATTCAATACTGATCCCTTCAAGACACCTGGGATGTTGGTGCAGTTTTTTTTCTTAATCGCTGCAGGTCCATTTGTTTCCACCATTCCGTCCAAATTTGGGTGGGTCAAAGGAGGTCTCCTCATTTTGATTGTGGTAAACCTAGGCCGTAAAGCTAAGGTGTTAAGCATAAGGTCCCCAAATTTAGCTGAAGTCCTTTTAACATTTTCTGATTTCTCCAGTTTACTTGTTGCAAACTTTCACAATGCTTTTTGTCAGTCAGGACTTTTAGGTGAAGCTCAGATATTTAAAGACTTTTAGGAAGGTCACCCATTTGTAATAGTGCTAATAAATCTGTCATTTTAGCTAGCAATTATAATTTGCATCTTTGTTTCCAGGGTTGTTTTCCACTACAATATGTTGTTGACTCTGTGTTTACCAGTTCACCGTTGTTTATTCACACACCTCATGAAAAAACAATAAATTCTATTATAAGCAATTTTAACCTTTTACCTACTGCTACTTTTTGACCAGTAGTAGAGATTACTCCAGAAGCAGCAGGTTTCATTGGTAGAGGCTGTCCCACAGTGGCTTTCTGTCTGTTTATTTCACCCTCTTTAGTTTATTGTCTCACAAGGTTTGAAGTAGTATGAAACCCTCAGAGTGATCACAATGCTTTAATATCACCCTTTGCATGGGAACCCAAAGAAAGTAATCCTGTCTGTCTTGTCAAGGACACTTTTAACACCCAAACACTAGGGTGATGCCTTAAATTGAATAAAGTTCTCCCTGATTACTTACCTTGAACATTTTAGGGACTGTCAGCACAGCTTTGATATCTGTCAGAACTTTGGGCCAGATGTAGCAAAAATAAAAATTGCGACTCGCATTTTGCGAGTTGATGCGACTCGCAAAATGCGAGTCGCAAATTGGAATGCCAGAAAAAAAAGCGATCCGATTTTGCGACTCGCAGCCGGACTCGCAACGCTGTGTGCGAGTCCGCAGTTTGCGAGGTCGCTGTTTGCGAGTGTGCAAAAAACGAACTCGCAATTAGCGAGTGGGTGTCGCAAATTGCGAATACCTTCATAATTGCTTGCAGATGCAGCAGAACACTCCAGAAAGCATACCAGAACACCCTGGAAACACTTCCTGGCACATGATGATGACATCACAGCCAGGAAGTTAACAAATACACCTGGGAGGAGGGCTCAACAGTGAGCAGTGTCTCTGCCACTCACAGTAGGGTGCTGAGGAGTGGTAGGCACAGCACCATGGACGCAGCAGGGACCAGCCAGGCTGGCAGGAGGGGCAGGAGATCATAGATAACAGCCACGACAGATTAATGTGGCACATGGCGTTAATGTGCCACATGACTGGTTGGCATTTTCCTGCCCATGGACAATTTCAACTTGTATATAGTTTCTTCATGACATTAATAAAACAGTTATTTTTGTTCCACTTAACAAATGGTTAATAGGTGAGTATGGTGGGAGTTGACACGTACCGTCCAAAATATTGCGTTGCAATGTGGTCCCGTCTCAGTCTGCCTTGATTAGCTAGACTCCTATCCCCATGATGGCGATGTGGTTGTTCTTGCTCTTCATCATCAGGATCTGGGTCTGCAGGGGTGAGAGGTAGCCCACGTCGGGTGGCTATGTTGTGGAGGATGGCGCATGCGACCACAATTTTGAAAGCGGTAATGGGGGTGTATTGGAGGGCGCCTCCACTGCGGTGGAGGCATCTGAATCTTGCCTTCAGCAGTCCGAAGGTGCGCTCGATCAGGTTCCTGGTCCTCTTATGCGCACTGTTGTATTGCCTCTCTGATTCAGTTCTGGGTGTTAAAAACGGAGTCATGATCCAAGGCCTGAGAGCATATGCACTGTCACCTGTTGGGCACAAAAGTACACGGTTAGGAAGTCCAGATTGTCGTGCACAGTGACCTGTGTGTATGTCTGCAAGTGTCTGTGGCTCTACCTAGGAGGTAACCGTCTCCAAATTCCCCACGTTCCAGGCGTTGATGTATCCCACTATGCCTAAAAATGTATGAGTCATGGGTACTGCCAGGAAACTTAGCTACGATGTCCGTGATGACATAATGGGCATCACAAACAACCTGTATGTTGAGTGAGTGGGTACACTTCCTGTTGCGGAAAATGTGTTCCAGATTAGCAGGGGGGCATGTTTGAATGTGTGTCCCATCTACACACCCTATGACATGAGGAAAGTGGGCAATGCGGTAAAAGTCCAGCTTGGTGCTGTTAATTTCTGCCTCATTCCTTGGTAAGTATATGAAGTGAGACATGTGCGTGACTAAGGCATCTAGGAATGCCCTGAGGAACCTTGACACTGCACTTTGGGATACCCCACCTGCCACGGCAATGACCCCCTGATAGCTCCCTGAGGCCAAGAGGTGCAGTGCGCATAGCACTTGCACATGCGTAGGGATGGCGCAGCCACGCAGAGTCTTGAGTTCTAGCTGTGGTTTCAGTAAATCTATTAATTCTAGAATGGCTGCGCTGCTAAGGCGGTATTTGTCATAGATCTCCTCTTCAGTTTGCTGAAAAAGAGTCTGCCTGGTTCTATATATCTTCTCCTGTCTGTGGCCCCTCCTCCTCCTCTGCTGGGCTGCGTAGACTCTCCTCCTCACTGCTATCAGGTATATCTCCGCCATCTTGAGTAACCCAGATGCCTTCTGGGTCCCCTTTTATACTTTGGTAATGGTTACCACCTGCTCTGAGTTAGTGGTAAATGGGACATGCAAACTGGGCTTTTTGCGACTAGTCGCAATTTGCGAGTTGCAATTGCATGAGGTTTGCGACTCGCAAATTGCGACTTGCAATTTGCGGGTCCCAAAATGGGGTCGCAACGGATGCGACTCGCAAACGGGTCCCATCGCTTTTTGCGACTCGGAAATGGGCTTTTTGCATCCCATTTCCGATTTTGCACTGTCGCAAATTGCGAATCGGCCCGTTTGCTAGTCGCAAACGTTTGCTACATCTGGCCCTACATCCCTTGCAATGGTTCTATTATTCTTTCTTTTGCTTACATTTCTGAAAACATTATCAAATCAGTGTTGACTTGCTCGGTAAAATCCTCATGTACCAAGCCGTACAAATGGTTTGATCACCAGTGCTCCAGGGCAAATCATGACCTATTGGAGGCAGTAAAAACAAATTTTAGTGATCGCTTATGAGTTACCTCCTGTCGTGCAATATTGAAAAGGGTCTCTAAAAACTGTAAAACCATTTTACAGTGAGGGGTCATGGAATGAACCTTTGTGTGCTTGCAGGTCCAGGGACAGTTCCAGGTTCTGGTACATTATTAATAATCATTTTTTTAAGTAGCAGTAGTGCTTGCTCTGTCTTCCAATATCTTGCCAGATTTACGGGTCAGGATCTTCAAAGCTATTTATGATGCACCTAATCCTGTCTCTGAGTGCTGTGATTCCCCCACAAAAATGATGGTTTTCCACATATCAGCTTTTCATGGCAAGAGGTGAAAGATGTGATTCAGGAATTTCTTAAAAACACAGCACATGATCCTGATTTGGTGTACATGGATGTTTTTACATCTGACACTGCACTTTGGGCTCCCCGGATTACTTTGCATATCAATGAAAGGGAACAAAGCAAATCGTGGTTGCTACCACTCCATTCCTCTGATTAGTTAATTGGTAAAAATATTAGGACCTGTGTAGTCTTAAATAGGTTAGGGACCTGGGCTAGTTAATGTAATATATGATCTGACGTCCAGTTTGGTTTTTGGCCTGACCTTAGGACAGTTGATCAATGTCTCAACCTGTATCTTATTGTTAATCTGAATACAGTTGCCAAGCAAGATGCAATACATTTGGCTGTTATGAATTTCAGCGCCTCATTTAATAGGGTCAACAGAGAGAAACTTTGGGGTGTCATGTTGCGACTGGGTGTTGCAGCTAACAAGTTAATTTGCTATGTTACTTGTACTCTAACATATCCACTGCAGTCAGGTACAGGACTCTAGGGGAATGCACTGAGTGATTTACCCTAAACAGGGGGCTGTGCCTAGGTTGCCTATTGGCACACTTTTATGCACTCTATATCTTAACCATTTGTAGACAACACTTGTTGCTGGAGGAGGGACACTCCCCAGAATGGCTCACAATCATTACCAGTTCTGTTATATGTCGAAGACCCTCTTCTTATTTTTAGGACAGTGTTGGGGCTAGAGCATTTGCTTTTTTTGTGTGTGCAGTTTATAGACTGTATAGAGCTGAGCACTCAATTGATTAAATCCAATATGATGGTGGTCGGACCAAGATTTACTAATACCAGAACCTTCTCTGTTAAAGGTAACAACATTAGTTGTGTGGCCACTGTTCCAAATCTTGGAGTGTTTTTTGACCTGGTGTCTCCTAGTTCCCTATAGACATAATATTTTCACATGAGCATAGCATCTGTTTTTTACTTGTCTGAAAGGCTGGGATTTAAATCCATCACGTTCACCTTGGGTTATTATAAGGCCAAATGCATTCCCCTTGCTGCCTATGGCACTGAAATGTGGGGTCTTGCTAACTTTTTGGCATTATCTGTAACTAAGAATACGTCTTTTAGGAGACTTTGATGTCTTCCTCAAAGTTTGCCTGTAAGAAAACAGCCTTTTGTCAAGTTTTCCCCACTTTTTCACTTATTTGAAATACTAGCTGCTGTTTTTTTTACTTTGAGAGTGCACTGAGGCCTGCCAATGAGAGTTCTAAGCCCTTTCAAAGTATATGTTGAATTACCTATAGCCTAGTCCTATTATATGGTACCCAGAGTACCCAGGGGCTGCAAGGCAATGTCCATACAGGGTTGCAGCACTGATTGTGCCACCCTGTGTGTGTGATAAAGTAGAAAAAGGCTCCCAGCCTGCCACTGCAGACTGGAAGGGCAATGTTTTCACTGCCAGTTCGACTTTCCCATTTAAATCAATGGCAAAGCCAACCCTTCCCTTAACAATATATGTCTCCCCTCAGGAAGGTCTATAGCACGCTTTAGCAGGGAGCTGTAAATGATTAAGTGAGACACCTAATTTTCAGATGCCTCAGCAGCAACACTTCCTAAACTGTTGTTTTGCTGTGGAAAGTTAGCAGTCCCATAAGCTAGTATAGAGGTACCAGCTGACACACCAGTCTTGCTAACTTCTGAATGGAACTAACTACCTGGGTACTGTAATGTTTCAAGTTAATTGTGGCATTGAACCAGACCTGATGCCCAGGTTGAAAATAATGTTACTATTAAAATTGAGCAACTTTTAGAAAGTGTTCCAGCAGATTCAGTGGCCTCACAAGGGCTCTTGCCAACAGACAGCTTTATGCGCACCAGGCGTAGAAGCAATAGCAGCCCATGGAAGGGAGTAGAGTCATCTCCGCCTTGCAGAGAGCCACTCAGCGTGTTTTTCCAAAAGGTGAGCTTCAAAGGGTAAAGCACCATTGATGGGCAAATGTTGTTATCACTCATGAGTGGCTGCCTTTTGTCCAAGTAGACAAGTTGTAGACATGGCCAGAGAGGGAGAACTTGTCCCCAAACCAGTTTTCCTTTGGGTGGGTAGCCCTTGGGTGTGGAAAGAGTGTTGCACTCTGGGATTGCCAAATGCATACATCACTGGAACTTTGTCACCAAAGAGAAGGGGAACTACTGGTCAATGGGCAGAGACCAGGTTGTTCCCTCTGCACTTTTTTCTGGGATGAATATGGCACTCCTGGAACCCTGGACCTCAGCACACATTGGATTTGGCGGAAGGAACAAAGGAGGACTGCCCTGCTGAAACTGCACAAAGAGAGGCACTGTTGGAAGAACTGCACCTGCTGCACTTTGGGCTAGTGAGGTTTGAACTGTGCCTTTGGCTCCTGGCTCTGGTAAAAGTTGATTCCCAGCCCCAGATAGAAGCAGTGACTCCAGGGGTCCGTCGCATGACCCACTCAAACAGTAATTGGGACAGCAAAGCTGAATCAAAGCCCAAACTGGCAAGTTGGTAGCCACCACAGAAGTTTTGCTTCTACCTGTGGTCAGGTGCCCAATGTGACCAATCCTCAATGGCCAAATGCTGCACCCGCACTTCCTGGACCCAGGAGTACCATCAGAGTAAATTAATTGCTCAAAAAGGACACTAGCCCTCACCAAATGATTTTGCCTCACACACAATGCAAGAAGACCAGTAGCCCAGCATAAGCTGTCCAGCTACTACATCAAAGAGAACTGTGTGGGACCCCGACCTCTGTGGACAAAGTCACCACACATCACCCGTGGACCAAAGAATCACCACAAAGGCACCTCCGTTGACCACACCTCAACCAGAGCATCCTTGAGCATCTTTTCATCCTACATCCCTAGCATCAGGACCAATCAATTATAGTCTATGGTGGTCATTCCTTAAACTCTGGAACTGGACAGGAAAAGACTCTGGTGGCCAGTAACTGTCTAGAGTATTCTTACTGGCTTCATATATGTCTGCCCTTTTGGAATTGGTCACTCAAGACAGGTCAGGAATGCTGAACAAATTCCTTCAAACTTTAAAAACAAATCCAAACTTTTTGATGACTAGTGCATGCTTACGGTTAAATAAAAAAGTTAATAAAAGCTTAAAAATTCATATTCTGGAACCCTGCGATCAGTTGTCATGAAGAAGAACTCTATTTTAATAAATTGTTGTTGTGTCCCCTTCTTGTTGTGTCACTTTCTTATTCCATTGTTTCAGCACTGTTAAAAGCTTTATACTAAGGGGCATATTTATGCTTTTTGATGTAAAACTGCACTAATGCAGTTTTGCATCAAAATGTTTACCACTGGCGTGCGCCAATCCATGAGCATCAGCTGGGTGCCTTATTTATGGAATGGCGCAAGCCGGAGCAAGGGGTGGGCTAGTGTAAAAAAAATGACGTTAGCTGTGTGGGGATGGCGGTATGGGAGAAGGGGGTTTTGCACCAAAAAATGACGTTAGGCTGGTTACAGGCAAAAAATCTGCCTCTAACCAGCCTAGCATCATTTTCTGACGCAAAACCACCCATACGACATGACTCCTGTCTTAGAAAAGACAGGAGTCATGCTCACCACTCCAGTGGCCAGCACAGGGACCAGTGTCCCCTTGACATGGCCATTGCACCCTGTGCCATGCAGGGGGGCCCCAGTTGGACCCCTTATGGCACTTTAATTTAAAAGAAAAAATACTTAACTATACTTACCCAGGATGGGGTCCCCCATCCTCCGGGTGTCCCTCTGGTGTGGGTGTCCTTGGGGCTTGCGGAGGGCACCCGTGGACCCACTCCATGGTATTTAACCATGGGAATGGGTCCACAGGTCCCCTTATCCCTGGTCTGCCAGGCATTAAATAATGTTTAAAGCAAGCTTTGCACGTTTATTTAGCCCCTCCTCCCATTCGTGCGTCATTTTAGCATGGGGGGGATAAGTATGGGGCTATGGGGTTAGCACCATTTTTTTAGATGGAAACGCCTACCTTGCATCTCATTGACATAATGTAGGTTCATGCATCTAAAAATGGTGCAGACTCCAATATTTTGACATTATACAGGTCTTACGTCAAAATATAAATATGGAGTTAATTTTGCGCCAAATTTGTGTGAAAAAAATGACACAAATTTGGCGCAAATGGAGTATATATATGCCCCTAAGTTCCTTAATTAAGCCATGCTGCTCAAAGCCACAGCTAACCACGGTTGTGTTGATACTGAAAAAGTTGATGTCGATGTGCATAATGATACATTCATATATAAAAATGAAATAGCATCACTATTATCAAATTCATCCGTCATGAACTCTCCATCAACATCGACTCAGAAATATGTGGGCAGGCAGGTTCTGAGACCGAGGCCCAAGGTTATTGATTGATAGGTCACAGGTTGTGAAGCAATGTATCCGGCAGACAAATACCTGAACTAGAAACTCAGATCAGTCCCACAGATAGGTGCAGCAACCCCACAATGGTCTAAGAAAATCGGACTTAATAAAGCCCACATGGCCCGGAGGAGTGTGTGCATTCCCAAAACACCATAAAGTCAGATGTCACATGAAGTTAGGAACACTCAGCCAATCAGAACCGAGCACACACAGTACACACAGTGATCATGCACCCCCCATCTGGACACGTTACCCACAGGTCATCGTGTCCACAAAAGGTCGAGGCCCACCTGCATTAGTTGCCAGAAACCTTATTTATGACTCCAAAACAACAGCCCACATTCTTTACTAAAAAAGTGATCCTAAATTGTTTTATGCTGTCCAGAGAAAATGTACAAAACACTGCTCTGATCGACTGTATTTTAAGACAACTGTGCCTGTTTTGCCAAATGCCTCTTGACTTTTGTTTTTTTCAAGAGAAATCCATATTCAAGCAACATTTTGGTGAGCCAGATAGGGGCTGCTTGATACCTCAGACCCGACTACAGCCAAAGTAAGGGGACCTCGCCTGGACAGACTCATATTTGTACAACAAGGAAGGTGAGCAGACTCTGCAATTAATTGCAAGTTCTGCTGAATCAAGGTGGCGGTGATCCATCCTGAAGCTGCAGGCAGAGGGTAAGAGGCTACATCTGAGCCTTAGTCCAAGCATTTGGCAGTGGCAATGTAGGAAGAGGTGTAAATAATTAACCTGAGCACCCTGCCATTGAAAGAAATCTGCCATGGTACCTATTTATTATTTATTGTGTCCAAACTGATTAGTCTCATGGTGACTTCGGAGGCGTTCCTGCACAAGTCACAGTTTTTCCATAGTCAGCACGCTAGGAAAGGTGAATATTGTTTATGGCTTGGACCACTGGGTGTGACACAGATGGTGCGCTTAGGCCCTGTGTGTGATATAGGGCCAGCACCTCAATATGTAAGAAGTGTTTGTTGCTTGGACTGCTAGGCATGACACAGATGGTACACATAGGCCCTTGGCACCTCAATAAGTGAGAGGTGTCTATCACTTGGACCACTTTGCATGACTCAGATGGTACAAATGGGCCCTGGGTGTGAATGTAGAGCCGACACCTCAATAAATGAGAAGTTTTGTTCGCTTGTACCACTGGGCATGAGAGAGATGGAATGCTTGTCTCCTGTGAGGCCTCTCCGCTTGGACCGCTGGGCATGGTATCCTTGGGCCCTGGGTAGAATATAGGGCTGGCACCTCAATGTTGTTTTTTAGTCTAAAAGGGTTTTCTCAGTGCTACTGGTTTCTTATCACTGGTTTCTGAAAGAAGTGAGAGGTGTTCGCTCAGACCTCAGCATTACACACATGGTATGCCTGACACCTGGGTGTTATATAGGGTGTGATTCTGATGGTAGGGAAAAAGATTTGGATCTGGGAGTTTAGGTGTAGCTTGTGTTTGGCCAGGAAGTGCCTATGGTTGTTGAGTTATCCCTTTTCTCCTCATAAATTATTGTCATTGTCCTGGAGCTGACATTGACAGACTATCCAGCTCACTTAGTTTGAATTAACAATTGCACTTTCTATTAGGTTGTGACCTTTCATATGCATTGCTATTTGTGTTTTTTTAAATGTTTATGATGATGCGTTTGTAAATTACTCTGAGCTCATAGTAAAGTAGTTAGAACTAGCAATCCCTGTGTATATATTTCCCAATGACCAGCGTAGAACTTAAGGTCTCAAAAAGTATAAAATGGTAGAGGTGTATTTGTTCCCTAAAAATTGCCCAACTTATCATGGAGTAGCCACTAAAGTACATACAAACCAGGTTCCCTACCCAGTCTAAAATATGTAACAAGTTTTGCCACGAATAGCACACACACACTAAGGCACACTCATTTACCTGGCCAAAGGAGGGAACTTTTGACAACAACATAATCAAACACATGAGCACATACAAACGGATCAATTACATAGGGCAAAAGAAGAACAAGAGAGAAGCACTATTAGAATTATGGGCATTCTTTGAGGAGACCCAGACCCATAATCCTATCCTACAGTAAGCAAGCAAGGTGTCGGCACCTACCCTGCCATATGGAGGAGTGGAGGTGCTCTCCCTGATGCCTGTCACACCCACATTAGGTTATACCAATCTTCCAGTCAAGAGAGCTGGAGGGTCCCCTACTGAACAATCAACTGTTAGGTCCAGACATTACAGGCTAACAGGCCAGCAGGCAATCCCAGCACAACTCCAATCCCATGCTAGAGCTCCCTGAAGTTTGACAACCCGTCCGTGATGGTTCTGGACAGTGACACAACTAGCAGGGGTGGGGAAAGAGGTCCGAGTCCTCTGAAACCCTAGAGTTTGGCACTGCTGGGCCTCAGCACAGAAGGCTGACCCCCAGGGAGATAGTTGCAAGAGTTGAAGGAGAAATCTTTGCATGCCTGTTCGGCGACTTGCTAGCAGACTGGACTAAGGAGGGGGAACTAATTTGACTGATCCTGCCCTAGGGGAGGGCCATTTGAGCCAGAGGACATGGCTATGGCAGGGGATTGCATCCGATACGGGAGGGGGACCCTGACTGGAATTTCCCTTACATGCATCATAGCCTTGTGAAGTGGGAAAGAAGGCAAGTCAAGGGAAGAAGGGAAGAGAGAGAGAGAAGTGGTTGGGATGGAGCCAGGACATTACTGTGAAATACTGAGTTGGGAGGAGGTGGTCCCGATCAGAAAAGCTATGGCCGCAAAGGCGCAGAAGGCGGCTGCATCAATGAGGGTACAGCCGCAGATGTTTGGAAAGGATAAAATCATGGCAGCAGAATTTGAGTAAGTAGTACAGGGGATTCCAAAATCCGGGACCTGGTCACAGTCCCTCTCCACTCCCAGAGCAAGATAAGTCATGGGGGTGACATGGGTTAGTCCTGCATCCGGTGGATGATACACACACACTCACATACTCTCACGTTTCCTGTGCTGTCAGTGATTTGACAATCTGAGGAGGAACCCAACATAGCAGTGCTGGTAAATAACACACCCTACAGCTTCCTAATTGACACAGGGACAACAAAATTATGTTTAAAGAAAGGGATGGTGCCCCTATCCAAAGACTCCATGGACACGCATGGGTTCTCTGGCATGATTATGAGGGTTCCCTTCAAAAAAAACCTGTAGTTAGATGTGGGAGGCAGCTGCATCAAGGTAAAGCTGCTATATCACCCCACATCCCTGACCAATCTCTTGGGAAGAAACTTAGGCCCTCATTACAACATTGGTGGTAAATGCCGCCTACGGCCGTGCCGACAGCCTCCAACATACCGTGACCGTGGCAGTATACTGTTGCGGGTATTATGACCCACACAGAGAAATCCGCCCCTTATCAGGCACCCACACAAGTCCGCCAGATGGTCAGTGATAAACTGGTGGTACCAAAACCCACACGGTTACGGCAACAGAAATATGCCCACAGTATCAGGACCCACGAATCACCGTGACGGTCTTTCAACCGCGGTAAACCATTGGCGGTACACACCACCGCGCTCAAAATACACACAAACTAACAAAACTACACCACATTGGACAATTCAAAATACACATACCTGACACACATACACAGACCACACCCACACACACAGACCAATATAAAACACACGCCCACATTACCCACAACCCTTTCAACAAAAAAAAGATTGCTGACCCAGAGAGAGACAAGCCAGGAGCACCCACTCAATCTGAGCCACAGAACACCATCACCCATACACCATCCACACACCTCACAGCACAGCCCCAACACTTCACCCCACACACCCTCACACATACCACACACACCACATCCATGGCACCCCAAAGACACCCCAGGTTTTCAGAGGGGGAGCTAAGTGTCATGGTGGAGGAAATCATCCAGGTAGAGCCACAGCTATTCGGATCACAGTTGCAGCAGACGTCCATTGCTAGGAAGATGGAGCTATGGCGGAGAGTCGTGGGCAGGGTCAACGCCATGGGACAGCACCCCAGGACAAGGGATGACATCAGGAAGAGGTAGAACGACCTACGGGGGAAGGTGCGTTCCGTGATTGCAAGATACCAGGTAGCTGTAAGGAGGACAGGCGGTGGACCCTCACCCCATCCCTCACAACTAACAACATGGGCGGAGCAAGTCATGTCAATAATGCATCCTGAGGGCCTCACAGGAGTAGCAGGAGGACTGGACTATGGTAAGTAAAATCTTTACTATTATACCCCCCACCCTACCTGCATGCCATCACAAACTCCTACTCCTACCCTCATTCCCATCACTCCACCACCTCACATATACCCCACTATCACAACTCACCCATCCCAAAACCAGGCCCTGCATGCCACACCAATGCATGGACACCCATCACAGACCCATCACTAAAGCATGCACATTAGAGAGAATCACCTAGCCCACAAAATCACCACTCACACAAGGCAGAGCTGACAGGGCAATCACAACCATACAGGGAAACACATCCATGCACAAGATGGCACACGCAGATACAATAACACTGCATTTACATCCCCACAGGACCCCCACTCAACGTCACCGGAGAGGAGGTGCCACCAACATCCAGTCCCCCCACAGAAGAGGCCCACAGTGATGACAGGAGCTCTACACGCCTGGATCACGATGACCAACCTGGCCCAACAGGGACCTCTGGACAGTCGGTTACCCTGCCACAGTCCCATAATGCCACAGAGCCTCCCCCCTCAGAAAACACCAGCCAGCACACACCCAGCGGCCCATTTCACTGTCCCCAGGACACGTCAATCAGCAGTGTGTTCACCACTACAGGGACCCCAGGCAACCACACAAACACAGGACGATCAGGGACCTGGGGTCAGTGGCAGTGGGCACACAGTTCAGGGGACAGAGGCACAGGACAACAGGAAAGCTGGGAGGACTGCTGTGCAACAGGGGGAGGTCAGGCCCAGGGGACCCACTCTCCACAAGGCACTTGCAGGGATCCTGGGACCATACCACCATTCCCTGGAGACCTTGAGCCAGATAATGGCAAGTTGCAGGAGACCCAGCGGCTGCAGGAGGGACAATACCTGGGGATCAGGGAGGACCGCAAACACATCCACACCATCCTTGTCACCATTGCAGGGGTGCTGGCTGACATGGCCAACACCATGAAGAAGGCAGTGGCACACCAACGGGCCCCTGACACTAGCCACCCCGAAGATCAGCCCTCCACCTCTGCCGGCGCTAGTGGATGGGAGGCCCCGCCACAGGACCAACAGGCCACCAGCACCCCACCCCCTGCAGAAGGAGAAACACCCCACAAACGGTCCCTGCGATCCAGGCAGAAGCCAGAGAACATTGTCAAGACTCCCGCCAGGAAATAGGACTCTCCTGAATGTCACCCTTGTGTCCCACTATGTCACCCTGTCCACCTTGGACTGCCATTGCTTCCCTTCCTATGCCCTCTTGGACAATGCACCTGTGATACAAAGAGACTGGACTCTATCTGGACATTCCTCCACCATCACCCAGCCCATTGCACACCCCCCTCCACCTCTTAGCACTTAAATAAACACCCTTGGAACCAAATACAAGTATGAAGTCTGTCAATTGATTGAAATATGTATTAGTTTAACAAGCAGTAAGCAGTTCAATTCATATGTATAATTATATATACACATTGGAATGACCTGTAGTGGGCAGCAGTAAACACCCCAGGAGCCAGAGTGGGCCACAGAGATCTGAAAATAGAGATGCCAAAGGGTACAGTAAGTGGCCATAGACATCGGGAAATCAGGCTGCCATGTCCAATGTCTAACACAAAACTGCAAAGTAAAGTGAAGTTACAGGTTCTTACCTGTGTGTCACTAGAAGTACTGTTGAATGAGAGAACTTCTGGCGTCCACATCTTCATCCTCTGCCTCCTCTTCGTCACTGTCCATAGGCTCCACCGCTGCCACCAGACCATCTCCAGGCTCATCCTCCTGCAGAAAAGGCACCTGGCGTCTCAAGGCCAGGTTGTGTAACATGCAACATGCAACGATGATCTGGCTCCAATTGAGCACACAGTTCTTGGATTGTGGCCCGATCAAGTCTGTAGGTAAGGAATCAAATCAAATCATAAACATCTATAAAGCGCGCTACTCACCTGTGCGGGTCTCAAGGCGCTAGGGGGAAGGGGTTACTGCTGTTCGAAAAGCCAGGTCTTGAGTAGTCTCCGGAATGCGGAGTGGTCCTGGGTGGTCCTGAGGATGGTGGGGAGGGTGTTCCAAGTCTTGGCCGCCAGGTAGGAGAAGGACCTCCCACCCGCCGTGGAGCGGCGGATTCGAGGGACGGCGGCGAGAGCGAGGCTGGTGGAGCGGAGAAGACGGGTGGGAGCGTAGAAGCTGAGGCGGCGGTTGAGGTATTCTGGTCCCTTGTTGTGGAGGGCTTTGTGTGCGTGGGTGAGGAGTCAGAAGGTGATTCTTTTGCTGACGGGAAGCCAATGTAGGTGTCTCAGGTGTGCGGAGATGTGGCTGTTGCGGGGTATGTTGAGGATGAGGCGGGCGGAGGCATTTTGAATTCGTTGCAGACGTTTCTGGAGTTTAGCGGTGGTTCCTGCGTATAGGGTGTTGCCGTAGTCCAGGCGGCTCGTGACGAGGGCATGGGTCACGGTCTTTCTGGTGTCGGCGGGGATCCAACGGAAGATCTTCCGGAGCATGCGAAGGGTGAGGAAGCAGGAGGATGATACGGCATTGACTTGTTTGGTCATGGTGAGAAGTGGGTCCAGGATGAAACCGAGGTTGTGTGCGTGGTCTGAGGGGGTCGGTGCGGTGCCAAGGGCCGTGGGCCACCAGGAGTCGTCCCAGGAGGTCGGGGTGTTTCCGAGGATGAGGACTTCTGTTTTGTCTGAGTTCAGTTTCAGACGTCTTAGTTTCATCCAGTCTGCGACGTCTTTCATTCCGTCTTGCAGGTTGGTCTTGGCGCTGGTGGGGTCCTTGGTGAGGGAAAGTATCAGCTGGGTGTCGTCGGCGTAGGAGGTGATGATGATGCTGTGTTTGCGTACGATGTCAGCGAGGGGGCTCATGTAGACATTGAAGAGAGTCGGGCTGAGCGAGGAGCCTTGTGGGACGCCGCAGATGATCTCGGTGGGGTTTGAGCGGAAAGGTGGGAGGTAGACTCTTTGGGAGCGGTTGGAAAGGAAGGAGGTGATCCAGTCTAGGGCCTGTCCTTGGATCCCGGTAGAGCGGGTTATTAGGGTGCGGTGGCAGACGGTGCCGAAGGCAGCCGAGAGGTCGAGGAGGATGAGGGCGACTGTTTCTCCGTTGTCCATCAGGGTTCTGATGTCGTCTGTGACTGAGATGAGGGCGGTTTCTGTGCTGTGGTTGGCTCGGAATCCGGACTGAGAGGGGTCGAGAAGGTTGTTGTCTTCAAGGAAGTTGGTAAGCTGCTTGTTGACGGTCTTCTCTATGACTTTGGCAGGGAAGGGGAGGAGCGAAATGGGGCGGAAGTTCTTCAGGTCGCTTGGGTCAGCAGTAGGATTCTTTAGTAGGGCATTGACTTCAGCGTGTTTCCAGCTCTCGGGGAAGGTAGCAGATGAAAAGGAGCTGTTGATGATGGTCTGGAGGTGCGGGGCGATGATGTCGTCGGCTTTGTTGAAGATAAAGTGTGGGCAGGGGTCCGAGGAGGCACTGGAGTAGATGGAGTTCATGGTGGCTTTGGTCTCTTCTGTGTTGCTGTGGGTCCAGGCGTTGAGGGTGATGGCTGGGGTTGTGGGTTCTGTGGTGGTCGGCTGGGTCTGGTGTCCGAAGCTGTCATGTAGGTCGGTGATCTTACGATGGAAGAAGGTGGCGAGGGAGTTGCAAAGGTATTGTGAGGGTGTGATGGCGTTGGCGTTGGGGTTGGAGAGCTCTTTTACGATGTTGAAGAGTTCTCTGCTGTTGTGGCTGTTTTTGTCCAGTCTGTCTGTGAATCAGGTGGTGGTGTTCGCGGGTAGCGTTCTTGAGGGCAGTCATGTTATCTGCGGTGTGGTCCTTACGCCAGGCTTTCTCGAGAGTGCGGCAGGTTTCTTTGATTCCTTAAGGGTGTCAGTGAACCAGAGAGGTTTTTTGGTGTTGGTCTGTCTTGGGAGGCGTCTGAGGGGAGTGAGGTTGTCTGCGCAGTTGGTGATCCAGTTCGTGAGGCTGAGGGCTGCATCGTTGGGGTCAGAGGAGAAGGTGGGTTGGTTGTCGATGAGAGTGGAGAGAAGCTGTTTTTCGGGGATTTTGTTCCACTGTCGATGTGGGATGGGTTGTGTGCGGAGGTGGCGAGTCTCACGACGGAAGGTGAAGTGGACACATCTGTGGTCTGTCCAGTGTAGAGCGGAGGAGTGGCTGAAGGATGCGTGGTTGCTGGCGGAGAAGATGGGGTCGAGCGTGTGTCCGGCGATGTGGGTGGGGGTGTTCACCAGTTGCTTGAGACCGAGGTTGGCGAGGTTGTCGAGCAGGGCGGTGGTGTTGGGGTCGTTGTTATGTTCCACATGGAAGTTGAGGTCGCCGAGGAGGATGTAGTCCGGGAGGCAAGGGCGTGCGGGGAGATGAAGTCGGTGATGGAGTCGCTGAAGAGGGCGCGCGGTCCGGGGGGATGGTAGAGGAGAGATCCTCTGAGGGTGGTCCTGGGGTCTGTGCGGATCTGGAAGTGCAGGTGTTCGGCAGCGAGGGGGTTGTCTTCGGTGGAGGTGGTGACGTTGACGGAGTCCTTGAAGACGATGGAGATTCCTCCTCCTACTTGGTTGGTGTGGTCTTTCCTGGAAATCTTGTAGCCTTCGGGGATGGCTATGGCGATGTCGGGGGCCGAGGAGGCGTTCATCCAGGTCTCAGTGATGAAGGCGACCTCTGGTGCGGTGGAGTCCAGGAGGTCCCAGAGTTCAACGGCGTGCTTGTGGATGGAGAATGCGTTGATCAGGATGCATTTGAGGTGGTTGATGGCGCGTGGGCTAGCGGACGTGGTGGTTTCGTGGTGGAAGGTAAGTTTGCAGGTGTGACATACGAAGGGTCCGTGGGTACGTTTCGGGTTGGCTTGAAAGCAGGTGCTGGAGCGCCCCGGGTTGAGGGCATGGAGGGTGATGGGGTCGTAGCGGTGCAGCGGGGTTTGGGAGTGCTGGGGGCCAGGGGTCGTGCCTGTCCTCCATAGTCACCAGGTCCAACAGGGGTCTGTACATTGGGGATGTCTCCATCTCCTATTCATTCTCAGCGGTTGAACTCTAAGGTGGAAAACGGTGAGCAGAAGTTCATATTCACACATATATGAAAATAAAAATTCATTTCTTCCTTTACAGAAACAGTATGTGAATTTGAAAGTCAGTTGATGTGCTAATGTCTGCTGTGACACAGTTAGGTACCATAGCCTGTGCCCCCCTGAAATGGCGGCTGCCTGACCTGTGAGGAGAGACAACTGAAAATGAAGTAATTCCGCTGGCATTGTGCGATGTCGTGGTCGACGGTTGATGACCGCCGTGCAACTTCTCATTTGTTATCATTGGGCCCTATAGGTTCCAGGAGGCAATGGTGATGTACGCTGGTGGTGACGGTACCACCACCACAGACTTAACCACCATTTTCTATCTGTTCAATCACTTGCTACCTGACCTTCAACAGGAGAGGACCTATACTGCAAGTGGTGCTATGACCTGTGTCTGGAAGCGACAATGGATCGAGTGTCTGGGGAAAGGGCCCCCGCCTTCACTTCAGAGGAGTTGGAGAGACTGGTGGATGGGGTCCTACCCAGTATACTTCACTCTATGGTCCTCCAGGCAAACAGGTGAGTACACTGAGGGGTGCCCATCGTACCCTGACCTCCCTGATGTTCTGCATCCTGGCGGTGGCCTATCCGGAATTGGATGGGCGCTTGAAGGCATCACAGCAGCCACAAGGGGGTGAGTACAGATTCAGATTCATTACTTTGCGTGTGTTAAAGTTGTACTTGCGTGGGGGATGTGAGCTGTGGGTGCCCCTAGGCCAGGGCGAACTGGCAGGGTTAAGTCCCTTGTTGGTCAGACCCTGAAGCACTCCAACCCCAATAGTGTTAGTGGGCATCTACTACTGGACAGGGTCCTGTTGGTTTCAGCTGTGCAGCCAATAGGGTTGGGCTATGTACCCCATGGGGTGGTGACTAGCATTGTAACTGGTAGTGCATGGCCAAGTTCATAGTGCTGATCCCTGTGTGTTGTGTGCGCCAACGGTAGTGTTGTTGCTGGCATTGACCAAGTTTATCGTCTGTCTCTCGCCCATTCCCTTTTTGTTTGGTCACCCCATCCTTGTGTGCATTAGCATCATCTGGCAGAGGAGCAGAGGCACCTGCGATGGAGGGAGCTGCATTCCACATGGGCCTGGAGGCCGAATCCACCGATGGTGAGGGCACCAGTGGGACGGAGGGCAAGGGGAGCACCACGACAGGGACAGGAGGGGACACTACAGACAGCGACTCCTCCTCCGATGGAAGCTCCCTAGCAGTGGCAGACACCCCTGTGCCCACCCTAACAACAGGTACAACCGCCACCCCCTGTTGCAGCACCGCCTTCCCACCAGCCCCTCAGCGTGTTTCCCATGCCCGCTCACCCAGGAGGGTGGGCATCTCCTTCGCCCCAGGCACCTCAGGCCCTGCTGCAGTCAGCCCTGCTGCCCTGAGTGAGGAGGCTATTGACCTCCTGAGATCCCTCACTGTTGGGCAGTCAACCATACTGAATGCCATCCAGGGTGTCGAGAGGCATTTGCAACAAACAAATGCATACCTGGAGGGCATTCACTCTGGTGTGGCAGTCCAACAGAGAGCATTTCAGGCTCTGGCCTCCGCACTGATGGCACCCATTGCACCTGTCTCTAGCCTCCCACCTCCAACTTCCACAAACCAGCCCCAATCCCCTCAACCCCAACCTATCCCAAGGACACCTTCAGACCAGCATTCACCCAAATCAACACACAGAAGTGGCTCAGGAAAACACAAGCACCACTCATCATCCCACAGGCACTCACACAAACACCATCCAGAAGCAGAAACAACAACATCCACTGCCTCCACTGTGTCCCCCTCCTCCTCCTCATCCACCTCCCTCCCACTAGGGTCTCCACTCACACCTGCATGCACTACATCCTCATCCACTACCTCCATCACCAGCACGCCTATCACTACACACCCCTCACTGGCTGTCACCACCCCCACATCCATGCACACGTCCTCTGTGTCCTCTCCCACTGTGTCTGTGACCCCTCCTCCCATAGTTCAAAAACACAAGCATACACCCACCCAACAGCCATCCACCTCGCAACAGCATCCAGCTCATGCACCTGCACCCAAACACAGCAGACTGACCCCTCCTACAACTACTCCCTCTTCCTCCACTCCCAAATCTTCACCCTCTTCCCACCCTAGTGTCCCTAAGAAGCTTTTCCTCGCCACCCTTGACCTCTTCCCTACTCCTCCCCCCCGTCCTTCACCTCAGGCTTGGGTGGCCAGAACCCAGCTCAGCACCTCAGCCACCAAGTCCACGTCCGCTGTGGTTTCTACAGCTCTGAGAGGCTCTAAGGAGGCACCCTTCAGCCCAGCCAGTGTGCCACCAACACCTGCCAAGACCAAGAAGGTTCCGCCACCTAGAAAGGGCAAAAAGGGGAGAGCATCCAGCAAGGAAAAGGAGGCACAACCAGCCAGCAAGACCAAGACAAAGACTCCAGCTGGCAGAAGCAAGGAGGCACCACCATCTGCCAAAGGCAGGAAGGGGCACAGAACACCAGTAAGGGCACTTCAGCCTTCCGAGGCTGCAGCGGAAGGGCTGGAGTCTTCCTCCTCTACTGGCAGCACCACCACCTTGCACCACGGACAGCACCTCCACCTACACCGTGGCCAGCACCTTCACCTGCACCGTGGCCAGCAGCGCCGCAAGCTGCACCGCCACTAACTTCGCCACCAGAAGCAGCACCCCCAGTGGGCAGCCGTCCGAGGCTGCAGGTGAGGGCTGGAGCCTCCTCCCTCCACTGGCAGCACAGACACCTGCACCGCGGCCAGCACCGCCACCTGCACCACGGCCAGCAGCACAGCCAGCAGCACCGCAAGCAGCTCCACCACCAGCACCAGAAGCCCCAGTGGGCTGGAGCCTCCCCCCTCTACTGGCAGCGCTGACACCTGCACCGGCACTGCAACCACTGTACAGCGGTCCCCGCCGGCGGATGGACTGTGTTAGATGGGGTCTTTGGTTGGCAGTCAGGTTGCCCCTGTCCAAGCAAGGACCCTCACTCTAGTCAGGGTATATCACACACAATCCAAATTATCCTGTGCCCACCCTCTGGTGGCTTGGCAGTCAGGCTTAACTTAGAAGGCAATGTGTAAAGTATTTGTGCAATAAATCATACAATAACACAATATAGCACCACAAAAATACACCACACAGTGTTTAGAAAAATATATAATATTTATCTTAATAAATGCCGGTCAAAAACGATTAAAGTTGAAATGTAGGGATATTACTGAAAGTGATATTAAGTGTCTTTAGAGTTCAAAGATTACTGTAAAAGCAATAGAAAGTGTCTTAAGTTCTCCTAGAAACAACAAGTGTCTCTTGCAGGGCAAAGTACCTAGTTTGCATTGAAAAATCCTCGTAAGGGACGGCAGAGGAAGAGATGCTGGGAAAACGGTGAGTGTGCGTCGGTTTCGCCCCTTCGCACATGGACTTGCATTGTTATTTTCCACGCTAGCAAGATGTTGCGTCGATTTCTGAGGTGCGGAATTGGATCCTCTTCGGGTTGCGGGGTTTTCAGACGAAGTTCTGGTCACGTCGCTGGCTCTGTGTCAATCTTCTGTTGCGAATTCGGGCTGAGTCGTTCCGGACTTGGTATGCGGTGAAATTTTCACTGCGAGCAGGCTGTGCATCGTTCTTGGCAGCCGGTGCGTCGAATTTTCAACGCGCGGGGATTTCAGCTGCAGGAGAGAAGTCTTTTTGGTCCTGAGACTTCAGGTAACAGGAGGCAAGCTCTATCCAAGCCCTTGGAGAGCACTTCTGCAGCAAATCAAGAGAGCAGCAAGACAGCAGGACAACAGCAAGGCAGCAGTCCTCTTCAGAAAGCAGTCAGGTGAGTCCTGTAGGCAGCCAGGCAGTTCTTCTTGTCAGGGTGCAGGTTCTGGTTCAGGTTTCTTCTCCAGAAGTGTCTGATGTGCTAGGGCAGAGGCCCTGATTTTATACCCAAATGTGCCTTTGAAGTGGGGGAGACTTCAAAGAGTGGCTTAGAAGTGCACCAGGCCCCCTTTCAGTTCAATCCTGTCTGCCAAGGTCCCAGTAGGGGGTGTGGCAGTCCTTTGTGTGAGAGCAGGCCCTCCACCCTCCCAGCCCAGGAAGACCCATTCAAAATGCAGATGTATGTAAGTGAGGCTGAGTGTCCTGTGTTTGGGGTGTGTCTGAGTGAATGCACAAGGAGCTGTCAACTAAACCCAGCCAGACGGGGATAGTAAGGCACAGAAAGATTGAATTGCAGAGAAATGCTCACTTTCTAAAATTGGCATTTCTAAAATAGTAATATTAAATCCAACTTCACCAGTCAGCAGGATTTTGTATTACCATTCTGGCCATACTAAATATGACCTTCCAACTCCTTTCAGATCAACAGCTACCACTCAAAACAATGCATGAGGGCAGCCCCAATGTTAGCCTATGAAGCCCTTCCAGGACATGTGAACTACACAGGTACATGTCCTGCCTTTTACCCACACAGCACCCTGCCCTAGGGGTTACCTAGGGCACACCTTAGGAATGACTTATATGTAGAAAAAGGGGAGTTTTAAGCTTGGCAAGTACTTTTAAATGCCAAGTCGAATTGGCAGTGAAACTGCACACACAGGCCTTGCAATGGTCTGAGACAAGGTTAAGGGGCTACTTAAGTGGGTGGCACAACCAGTGCTGCAGGCCCACTAGTAGCATTTAATCTACAGGCCCTGGGCACATATAGTGCACACTACTAGGGACTTATAAATAAATTAAAAAGTCCAATTGGGTATGATCCAATGTTACCACGTTTAAAGGGAGAGAGCATATATACTTTAGCACTGGTTAGCAGTGGTAAAGTGCACAGAGTCTAAAAACCAGCAAAAACAGTGTCCAAAAAGTGGAGGGAGGCAGGCAAAAAGTTTGGGGTGACCACCTTAAGGCTGTCAGGTGTAACAGACTGTAGTCCTGTATCCTTGGTGTGTCATGCATCCTACCTACAGAAAATCGTGTGGATCTGACACCCAGGTGAGTGACTGTGACCTTGCACACCCCATGTGCTTCATCACTGTGCACAATGCCCCCTCCAGAATCAGTGGAAGAAGGCATCCACTTGAAAGACTGTGGCTTTGTTCTCCCCAGGACCAAGCAGTGGGCAAACCACTCACTTGAGAGACTGTGCCCTTGCACTCCCCAGGACCAGGCAGTGGGCAAACCACCCACTTGAGAGACTGGGGCCTTGCACTCCCCAGGACCAGGCAGTGGGCAAAGAACCCACTTGAGAGACTGTGGCTTTGCACTCCCCAGGAGCAAGCAGTGGGCAAACCACCCACTTGAGAGACTGTGGCCTTGCACTCCCCAGGACCAAGCAGTGGGCAAACCACCCACTTGAGAGACTGTGGCCTTGCACTCCCCAGGACCAGGCAGTGGGCAAACCACCCACTTGAGAGGCTGTGGCCTTGCACTCCCCAGGACCAGTCAGTGGGCAAACCACCCACTTGAGAGACTGTGACTTTGCACTCCCCAGGACCAAGCAGTGGGCATGGAGCCCCCTCCAGGAGCAGTGGCATTGTACCATCTTCTGGCTGAGGTGCCCCCCCTTCCCCATCTCCCTGAGGTGCCTGTGTGTTTTCAACCTGATGCCCCTGCAGTGTTCTCTCCGTATTAAGGCAGGAGTCAAGTTTGGGCTTAGCTTATGTGTTTGGCCCAGTGGGCCATGGAAAGTTTTTAGTGGACATTGTCCTGCCTTTTGTAAATATTATGTATTTTGTAAATACTGTTTTTGAAATATAAACATATTTCTAACTATTTCTAATATAACACTCATTTTAATCCATTCCTTTTTGTCCTTGCGTTAGGCCAGAGGGTCACCGGGTATATATGTAATGTTGTTGCATGTGCTTGTGTGTATGGTGTTGGGGTTAGGGGTGTAGCGTGTTGCGTGTGTGTGTCACTATCTTTTTCCTCTCCCCCTCCCCTGTGTGCTAGGTGCAGTACTCACCGTGGTCGTTGTCGCCGGCGTTGGTGCTCCTGGTATATGAGCAGATACACCAGCATGAGGAAGACCTGCAGCTCGGGCTCCATGGCGTCCTGGTTCTTCTTTGAGTGTCGATAGGTGAGTCGTTTCCCTTCAGAACACTGTTTCCACCATACTTTTGATGGTGCTGGTACCGCCTCGGAAAAAGTGGCGGATAGGCCTCTTGTAATACAGTGGGCAGATCCTTGTCTTTTGCCTGACTGTTGGCAGTTACCGCCACGGTGTTTGTTGCTACCGCCGTGGCGGTCAGAGTGTTAAAGTGGCTGTATGTGTTGGCGGTTTCCGCCGTGGTCATGATTCCATTTTTTTTTTTACCACTGGCCTGTTGACGGTGTTACTGCCACTTTACCACCGACCGCCAGCGTTGCAATAAGGGCCTTAATGGCCAAACTAATCATGACCATTTATTTCTCAGAAGATGGAACAGTAACCTGCTCAACCCCTGGGACTGCCCCATCAAGACTCATCTCTTTAACCCACCCACACTGTCCAGACCGGATTCCAACCTGACAGCCTTCACTAACACTGCCCTCACAATTATTGCTACTGCACTAGGACTGCTGGGTCGGAGGATAGAACTGCCTTGCTAATTTGTGTTCAACTGGTAGGGTCACCATGATTTGAAAATCCAAGAAGAGGTGCTGCTTTGCTTGGAGGCTATTGAGGTGCCACCCAAATATAGGGTCCTGCTGGCGACCGACCAAGCAAATGCAATGTGGTCATGTATTATCTTTGTTACGCCTGGGCTTAGTATATGGAAGGTTACCACTGACCAGCTGTTCGGTGAGTGTCCAGGGAAGTCAGAAATTTTTTACCCTGATCCAATTAAGTTTAGGGTAGAACTCCGGAACAGGGCTCCATTGCCCATGGTGGTATTGATGACATGGCTGGAGCAAGACTTGTCAAATGTACCACCACAGTTATGGGCATATGGACCTTATGATGTGGCAATCATCAATACCACTGAACCAGTTAGGATAACACTACGAGAATAGGCCATCCTACCCCGGGTTCGTCAGTGCCCTCTCTCCAAGAAAGCTGATGAGGGTATAGCACCCTCAATCCAAGCACTGTTTAATCAGAATGTCTTCTACATCGGGGTCTCCCCTGCAATACACTGATCTTCCCAGTCCAAAAGAGTAAGTGAGGGACCTGGCGCCTGGTGAAGGACCTGAACCCTCTCAATGACATCATGATCCAGGGATTTCCCTGAGGTGCCAGACCGTTTCATTATACTAACCAACATACCTGCAGATGTTATTTCTCTGTGATAGATATCAAGAACATGTTCTTTAGCATTCTGCTGCACCTTGCAGTCAGTACGTAACCATGTTAACTTTCCGAGGGGTTCAGCTGATATAACTAAGACTACCACAAAGGTACTGAGTCTCCCTGTATCTTCAATCGAATACTGAGAGAGAACCTCGCTAACCTTTGATTGAATAGCACCCTGATACAGTAGGCTGATGCCATCTTGCTATGCAGTCCCACTGAGGACATATGTTATCAGGACATGATAACCCTGCTGACTGCACTTCCCAAGAGAGTGTAAAATATAGAGAAGGGGTAGATGCAGTATTTACACCAGGAGGTTAGTTATCTGAGTCATCTGATCTCAGCGGCCAGTTGGTGGATCACGCTGGAATGCGCAGATTCTATCAGGGCTATTCCACCACCAAAATCATAAAAGGCCATGCAAAGGTTTTTAGGATTATGCAGCTATGTCTGGCAGTGGGTCTTTGCCTACAGCATGCTTGTTGCCCCCTTAGTCGAGACCATAAAAAAGGTGAAAGTGGGCCACAAAGAACTAGCATGGTTGTCTGAGAGGCACACAGCCTTCTGCAAGCTCAAAAAAGATATAACTCACTCCCCTGTGTGAGGAACACCTGGCTTTAAGAAGGGATTCTTCTTTATCAGGCACAGCGACGGGCGAGTTATGTTAGCAGTACTGACATGAAAGTATCCCCTGTGTCACAAACCTCTTGCATACAACAGCGGGCTCTTAGACTCAGTCATGGAGTGTCATTTCCCATGTGAGTAGACACTAGGAGCAACTGCCTTTGCCATTGACAAAAGCACCTCTATTGAAATGGGGGGACTGCTGACACGGTATGTAGAACATTCAGTGTTTGCAGTCATACAAAAGAGCAAGAGCACAATGACTACACAACAGGTTTCACATTACAAACGGATGCTCTCCAGGACATCACTAAGAATAGTATGGTGCAATATAGTAAACCCAGCCACCTTCCCGTCCCATGTGCTTCAAGAGGTGGAGGAGATCCATGATTGCACAACATACACCCCAAAGGGGGATCAGCCAGGCAGAGGAGGGTCCCATCATAGATAGCGAAGAAACTGAGGTGAGACACATGGGGCAGCAGTAATAATGGCTCATATCCATGCGCCCTAAAAATAACTGTCACCACACAGCTAACTCTCCTCCCCTACCTCTCAGCACAGGAAGCAGAGCTGACAGCATTAATTGAGGCCCTCACCCAAAGCTCAGGAAAGACGGTAACCATTTACTAAGATTCAGCCTATGGCAATACCACGGTGAACTCTAGCATGGGAAGTTTCTGAAATTGGATGGCACACCCGTCACACACCAGGATCTCCTAGAATCACTGAACAACACGTTGACCCTACCTAAACATTTGGCCATGGTAAAATGCTCTGTACATATGGGGGTATGTACTTCATATCTCAAGGAAATGCATTAGGGGATCAATCTGCAAAAAGGGCAGCCTATGGAACGGTTATGGAAGCATGGTATTTCCCTTACAATAGGCATCAGAGGTGGAACCCCCACAGGACAAGCCTTACACAGAAAACGTGGTATTGTACTTGAGGCAGTTGCGAGAAACTGTATTGCCTGATGAGAAGGAGCGATGGGTAGCCAGGGGCTGCACACAGACCACACAAGACGTTGTATACCCAAGGGTAGGTCGCTCCCCCTGCCGCTGCAGCTCCTCCAGGTTCCTGAGTTCCTGAGTTCCTGAGACCCACCTCACAGTAAGTACCCCCCCCTCCCAGCCTCTCGCTCTGCCCCGCGCTATTCACCCTCTCTCCTGCTCCTGCTTCTTTTCTTCTTTTCTTCTTCTCTGTTCTTCTGTTCTTCCTCCTCGCTCCTCGTCTGTAATCTTCTTCTGTACTCTTCTTTCCCCCGTCTTCACTCTTCTTCTCTTCTTCCTCATCTTCTTCTGTGGTCTTCTGCCCTCTGTTCTTCGTTTTTCTGTATCTTCTTCTGTGTTCTTCTGTGTTCTTCTGTGTTCTTCTGTGTTCTTCTATGTTCTTCTGTGTTCTTCCGGTCTTCCTTTCTTCTCTCCTTCCGGTCTTCTGTTCTTCTGTTCTTCTGTTCTTCTTGTCTTCTGTTCTTCTTGTCTTCGGCTCTTCTGCCTCCTCCGTCCTCTTCTCCCCGCGCCTGCCCTCCTGCTCCTGCCTCATCCCCCTCCCCCACTCGCATCCCCCTCTCTATCTCTCCTATCTAACCCGTTCACTATCTACCTCCCTCACTCCTCCTATCTACCTATCTCTCTATCCCACTATCTAACTCCCTCACTCTCCACCTCCTCCTATCTTCCTATCTCTCTATCTATTTCCCTACCTATCGATTTCCCTATCTATTTTCTCTATCTATTTCTCTATCTCTCCCCCCTCCCTCACCCCCTCTATTACCTATCTTCCTATCCTCTCACTCTACCTCTCACCCTCACACACCTCTACAACCCCCCCTCCCCTTTCTTCTCAACCCTACTCCTATCTTTCTCCCTTATCTCCTAAACCTCTAACACTCACCCCTCTCCACCCTTAAACCCCCCTCCCCCAGTTCTTCTCACTCTACCTGTCCCCCCCTCCCTCGCGCTTTCCCGCCGCGACCTCCTGCACGCCCCCCAGCTCCCATTCGCCCCCACCTGACCCCTCCCCCCCCTACCTCATATGGCGCCCGCTGCGCGACAGTGGTAGCGACCCTTGACCCAAGGGTAGGTCGCTCCCCCTGCCGCTGCAGCTCCTCCAGGTTCCTGAGTTCCTGAGACCCACCTCACAGTAAGTACCCCCCCTCCCAGCCCCTCGCTCTGCCCCGCGCTACTCACCCTCTCTCCTGCTTCTTTTCTTCTTTTCTTCTTCTCTGTTCTTCTGTTCTTCCTCCTCGCTCCTCGTCTGTAATCTTCTTCTGTACTCTTCTTTCCCCCGTCTTCACTCTTCTTCTCTTCTTCCTCATCTTCTTCTGTGGTCTTCTGCCCTCTGTTCTTCGTTTTTCTGTATCTTCTTCTGTGTTCTTCTGTGTTCTTCTGTGTTCTTCTATGTTCTTCTGTGTTCTTCCGGTCTTCCTTTCTTCTCTCCTTCCGGTCTTCTGATCTTCCTTTCTTCTCTCCTTCCGGTCTTCTGTTCTTCTGTTCTTCTGTTCTTCTTGTCTTCTTGTCTTCTGTTCTTCTGTTCTTCTGTTCTTCTTGTCTTCTGTTCTTCCGTTCTTCTGTTCTTCTTGTCTTCTGTTCTTCTTGTCTTCTGTTCTTCTTGTCTTCGGCTCTTCTGCCTCCTCCGTCCTCTTCTCCCCGCGCCTGCCCTCCTGTTCCTGCCTCATCCCCCTCCCCCACTCGCATCCCCCTCTCTATCTCTCCTATCTAACCCGTTCACTATCTACCTCCCTCACTCCTCCTATCTACCTATCTCTCTATCTCTCTATCCCACTATCTAACTCCCTCACTCTCCACCTCCTCCTATCTTCCTATCTCTCTATCTATTTCACTATCTATTTTCTCTATCTATTTCTCTATCTCTCCCCCCCTCCCTCACCCCTTCTATTACCTATCTTCCTATCCTCTCACTCTACCTCTCACCCTCACCCACCTCTACAACCCCCCCTCCCCTATCTTCTCAACCCTACTCCTATCTTTCTCCCTTATCTCCTAAACCTCTAACACTCACCCCCCTCCACCCTTAAACCCCCCTCCCCCAGCTCTTCTCACTCTACCTGTCCCCCCCTCCCTCGCGCTTTCCCGCCGCGACCTCCTGCACGCCCCCGCCCCCCAGCTCCCATTCGCCCCCACCTGACCCCTCCCCCCTCCTACCTCATATGGCGGCCGCTGCGCGACTGTGCAGCGGGCGCGCCGGAGGCGCGACAGAGGCAAGCCCGTCTGCGCCCTTCTGCGACTGGCCCGCGCCCAGCGCCACGACCCCTGGTCCCCAGCTCTCCCAAGCCCCGCTGACCCGCTACGACCCCACCACCCTCCACGCCCTCAACCCAGGACGCTCCAACACCTGCTTCCAAGCTCACCCCAAACGCACCCATGGACCCTTCGCCTGCAACTCCTGCAAACGCACCTTCCACCACGCAACAACCACGACCACAAGCCCACGCGCCATCAACCACCTCAAGTGCATCCTAGTCAACGCTCGCTCCGTCCACAAACACGCCATTGAACTCTGGGACCTCCTGGACTCCATAGCACGGGACGTCGCCTTCATCACGGAGACCTGGATGAACGCCTCCTCGGCCCCTGACATCGCCACTGCCATCCCCGAAGGCTACAAGATCTCCAGAAAAGACCGCACCAACCAGGTAGGAGGAGGTATCGCCATCGTCTTCAAAGACTCCATCAGCGTCACCACCTCCACCGAAGACACCCCTCTCGCCGCTGAACACCTGCATTTTCAGATTCGCACCGATCCGAGGACCACCCTCAGAGGATCCCTCGTCTACCGTCCTCGCGGCCCACGCGCCCCTTTCAGCGACGCCATCGCCAACTTCATCTCCCCGCACGCCCTCGCCTCGCCGGACTACATCCTCCTAGGTGACCTCAACTTCCATCTGGAACAAAACAACGACCCCAACACCACCACCCTGCTCGACAACCTCGCCAACCTCGGCCTCAAACAACTGGTGAACACCGCCACCCACGTCGCCGGACACACGCTTGACCCCATCTTCTCTGCCAGCAAACACGTCTTCTTCAGCCATGCCTCCGCCCTACACTGGACCGACCACAGCTGCGTCCACTTCACATTCTGACGCGAGACCCGCCACCTCCGCACCCAACCCATCCCTCGTCGACAGTGGAACAATATCCCCGAAGAGCAACTCTTCTCCGCACTCGCTGCCAACCAACCCACCCTCACCACCGACCCCAACGACGCAGCCCTCAACCTCACAAACTGGATCTCCAACTGCGCAGACATCCTTGCTCCCCTCAAACGCACACATCGACAGACCAACACCAAAAAACCTCTCTGGTTCTCTGACACCCTCAAAGAATCAAAGAAAACTTGTCGCGCCCTTGAGAAAGCCTGGCGCAAGGACTGCACCGCCGACAACATGACCGCCCTCAAGAATGCTACCCACGAACACCACCACCTGATCCGCGCTGCCAAAAGGAACTTTTTCACCGACAGAATGGACAAAAACAGACACAACAGCAGAGAACTCTTCAGCATCGTCAAGGAGTTCTCCAACCCCAGCGCCAACGCCGTCACGCCCTCACAGGATCTGTGCGAATCCCTCGCCACTTTCTTCCATCGCAAGATTAGCGACCTCCACGACAGCTTCGGACACCAGACCCAACCATACACCACCGAACCGGCATCCACGGCCATCACCCTCAACAACTGGTCCCACATCAACACGGAAGAAACCAAATCCATCATGAACTCTATCCACTCCGGCGCCCCTTCGGACCCCTGCCCGCACTTCACCTTTAACAAAGCCGACGACATCATCGCCCCGCACCTCCAGACCATCATCAACTCTTCTTTTTCTTCTGCTACCTTCCCCGAATGCTGGAAACATGCCGAAGTCAACGCCCTACTAAAGAAACCTACGGCTGACCCGAGCGACCTATAAAAAATTTCCGCCCCCTCTCTCTTCTGCCTTTCCCAGCCAAAGTAATAGAGAAGACCGTCAACAAACAGCTGACCACCTTCCTGGAAGACAACAACCTGCTCGACCCCTCACAAACCGGATTCCGAACCAACCACAGCACTGAAACCGCCCTCATCTCAGTCACTGACGACATCAGAACCCTGATGGACAACGGTGAAACAGTCGCCCTCATTCTGCTCGACCTCTCGGCTGCCTTTGACACCGTCTGTCACCGCACCCTAATCACCCGCATCCGCTCCACCGGGATCCAAGGCCAGGCCCTGGACTGGATCGCCTCCTTCATCTCAAACCGTTCCCAAAGAGTTTACCTCCCTATGTTTCGCTCAGAACCCACTGAGATCATCTGCGGCGTACCCCAAGGCTCATCACTCAGCCTGACACTCTTCAATGTCTACATGAGCCCCCTCGCCAACATCGTACGCAAGCACGACATCATCATCACCTCCTACGCCGACGACACCCAACTTATACTCTCCCTCACCAAGGACCCCGCCAGCGCCAAGACCAACCTACAAGAGGGTATGAAGGACGTCGCAGATTGGATGAGGCTCAGCCGCCTAAAGCTGAACTCTGAAAAAACAGAAGTCCTCATCCTCGGCAACACCCCGTCCGCCTGGGACGACTCCTGATGGCCCACGGCCCTCGGCACCGCACCGACCCCCACAGACCATGCCCGCAACCTCGGCTTCATCTTGGACCCTCTTCTCACCATGACCAAGCAAGTCAACGCCGTGTCCTCCGCCTGCTTCCTCACCCTCCGCATGCTCCGCAAGATCTTCCGCTGGATCCCCGCCGACACCAGAAAAACCATGACCCACGCCCTCGTCACGAGCCGCCTGGACTACGGCAACACCCTCTACGCCGGGACCACAGCCAAACTCCAAAATCGCCTGCAACGCATTCAAAACGCCTCGGCCCGCCTCATCCTCGACATACCCCGCAGCAGCCACATCTCCGCACACCTGAGACACCTGCATTGGCTCCCAGTCAGCAAAAGGATCACCTTCCGACTTCTCACCCATGCACACAAAGCCCTCCACGACAAGGGACCGGAATACCTCAACAGACGCCTCAGCTTCTACGTCCCCACCCGCCTCCTCCGCTCCTCTGGCCTCGCACTCGCTGCTGTCCCTCTCATCCGCCGCTCCACGGCGGGTGGGAGATCTTTCTCCTTCCTGGCGGCCAAGACCTGGAACTCCCTCCCCACCAGCCTCAGGACCACCCAGGACCACTCCGCTTTCCGGAGACTCCTAAAGACCTGGCTGTTCGAACAGCGATAACCCCCCCCTTTTTCCCCTAGCGCCTTGAGACCCGCACGGGTGAGTAGCGCGCTTTATAAATGTTAATGATTTGATTTGATTTGATTTGATATACTGACACACATCCATAGGGAAACCCGTCATGCTGAAGAACTTAGTCGACATAGCTTTGCCCCTAGTTACACTTACCAGCACACACAGCCAAAGACAACATGACAGTGGAACTTCAGAGTGACTGGTTTATCCCCAACCTTTCCGAAACCGTGACGGTGTATTCAAACGGATTTACCATCTGCCAATTATACTCACCCAAACCTACACTCAACTATCCCAAGAGCAACGGTGCTTTTCACGGCATTAGACATTGACTCTATTGATATGATTGATCAATGTGCTCACTATCAATTTTTGATTGTAGTAGTCCGCCCATACTCTGCCCATACTCTAGGTGGATGGAAGCCGGTCCTTTCATGCACTGTGACGCAAAGGCAGCGGCAACGTTCCTTGCCAGGGAGGTAATACCCAGGTGGGGGGTACCAGACATTATTGGGTCAGACAACAGAAAACACTTTGTCAACTCCTTGTTCAATCGCATCTGCACCCTTTTAGGAATAACACATAAACTGGACTCAGTGTATCTCCCCAAAGGAACGACATTGTTGAGAGACTCAATGGCCTTTTAAAAAAGAAAATAAGCAAAATCTGCACCCACTTTAATAAGTAGTGGCTCCTCTGTCTGCCCCAAGCCTTGTTTGCACTAAGGAACACCCCCAGCAGCTGTCACCATCTTACATCACACCTGATTGCAACAGGTAGACTGATGAGTACATCCATCCCAAAAACATGGACCAAATTATGCACCAAAACTATCTGTCAAACACTAGGGGACAATTTATAAGTGTATCTCTCTGAACTAATTGGAAAAACAGGTCGGCCATCAGAGCTCCAAGTGCACCACCGCCAAGCTATAATATCAAACACCTCAACCTGGACAAGAAGTCTACGTCTGAAATTTTATAAGGAATTGGAAGCAATCCAAATTCAAAGGAAAATACCAAATGATCTTCGCAATACCTACTGCCCTCAAGGTGTGGTGGAAAGATGTGTCAGTCCAACCCTCTGACATGTGACTGAAACCTTCCTCAGCAAACCTCCCATGAGCCACACCATGAACATTTTTGAACTGTCAAGAAACCTCCCATCTCCAGAGGACTACAGAGATCTCTCCTGGATTCATCACAAGACCTGTAGTGCTCTATAAGTTACGGACTGTTGCACATTTCTATGCCTTCTGTTTAGTAGGGGTGTTGCCGCACCCATTTATTTCCAAAGAACTGCCTAGTCAAATGGAGTCCATCCAGCAATTGTCACAGTGCTTGCGTAGGGACCTCTCCTATGTCACCAGTAATTACAATGCACCCAATACTAGCATTCCATGTGCACTACATCGTGCCCTCTTACACAACACACGGTAGCAGCACATGACCATTGTGTGTACCAAGACATCATCTAGGTCATGTTACGTCTATTCGCTGATACTGCAAGTAGTGGGCACAGACAGGCTTTACTTGTCCCAGAGGTAGCCCCTGAAAAAGCAAAATGCCTTCTCCACCTATACCTTTGCAGGATTAGAGCTAAGATATAACCCAACAGAGTAGAACCTCATAGAGTAGTACTGAATCTGACCTGATACAAGACTTATCCCACAGCTCTACCTTTTCACCAAACCTAGCGATATTTAAATGGAGCTAGATAGAATGCGCAGGAGGATCACCATAGGGAAGGATACAGTTTGGTCCCAAGACTTTGCAGAAAAGAGATTCTTAGATGCAGCAAAACCACCAAAGCAATGCATGAATACATCTGCTCCTGCTTCCATCGGTGGTCCCAGGGTGGCCCTTAACATATCTGGCGCTGTCTTTCTTAATAATGAGTGGACCCCAGACATGGATTTCTAGTGTAGGGCCATCCATCTCAATGATATAAAGGGAAATGTGTCTCATTGCTGAGGGTTGAATGACAGCATAGATACCCCCTGTCAAAAAATCTAGTATACTGAGGTTGATAGATATACGTGGATAGAAGAGAGAGGGCAACCCTTAATTGTACAGAAACTTACACTGTATTCCTTGTGTTTCAGAGGTAAAGGAACAATTCCATTGGGAACAAATAAAAATTGTGGTACAATCCTGCACATTCCTGACATGCAATGGGGCACCTCCATGCTGAAGGATACTTACAGGAAATGCGGAGAGTTTGCCTATACTCAGCTCGTCCCCGGATGGTATGGCCTCTGCTCGCCTCTTCACCATGCACACCCCACCCCTGCTCATTTCCGGGGGAACATCTGTCAGAGTTGTACCAACACCAGCTAAAGAAGAAAACAACACTGTTGCATCAGGCTCAAAAAAAAAGAAATGCAGATTATTTTGCTGGGCTCAATACAAGGACATTCCAGAAGAATTCAGACTGTTCTCTGATGCATAAATATCAGTGGGAGGGTCCACACTCTTCTTCACCATGCAAATGAAAGTGAACACACTGGTTACAGATAACCAGTTGAGAAATGCTGATGAACAGCACTGAGCTTGGCCTTAGTTCGATCAAGGAAGAACTGGGAGTCATCCACCTCACTGCGATTCAGCACTGATTTGGGTTGGACTTAGTACTTACTGACCACAATGGAGAGAGGGATGTCTACCAAGTTTGGTGCATCCTGCTGCACATTTGTCTCAGGCAATGACATGGACAATGGGACTATGACTATTGCCATCCAAGCATTGTACATTTACAAAAAGACATAGGTGAGGTTCACAAACTGGTTCTCCTGGCTGCCCTGGTGGCTGACTGGTCTGTGCACATCATTATTGCCCATTTTCATACTATTATTGTTTTTTTGGTTTCCTGTAAGTTGGGGTTTCCTGCTGTAAAAATGCAGTCTTCAAATTGGGTAGAATGTAGGTAACTAGGGAAGCAGTAATAGCTGAAGAACAACAAGCCCCCAATAATGTAACTGTCATGAAGTACGAGTTAGATTATGTAGTTGAGAATTCAACTAGAGGGCGGAAAGTTGATATTTTAAAAGTCGATGTTGATGTGCACAGTGATACATTTATATATAAAACCAAAATCACTATTATCAAATTCACCCGTCATGAACTCTCCTGCAACCCGACTCAGGAATACGTAGTCAGGCAGGCTCTGAGACCTAGGCCCACGGTTACATATTGACAAGTCATAGGTTGGGTGGCATGTAGCTGGCACACAATCATGTTAACAAGATACTCAGATCAATCCCATCAATAGGTGCAGCGACACCACAATGAAGCCCACATGACCAAAGGGGTGCCCGCGTTCCCAGAACACCACAAATTTAGATGCCGCATAAAGTTAGGAACACTCAGCCAATCAGAACACAGCACACACAGTACACACAGTGATCGCATGCCCTTCATGACGGTCATCTGGGCATGTTACAACTGGCTCGCATTGTAGCACTCAAGGCCACTTGCATTTGTTATCAGAAACCTTATTTATGACTCTGGGACTATGTCTGACATTATATACCTAAGAAAGAATGCTAAATTGTATTATGATGTCCAGAGAAAATGTACAAAACACTGCTCAGATCAATTGTACTTTGAGACAGTGCTCAGATCTAATTTCTGTAACTTTTCTCCTGGCCGTAGTGTTTAATTAAACCAAATGCTCCTGTTTTGCCAAACACCTCTTGTCTTTAGTTTTTTCAAGGTAAATCCTCCTTCGGGCACGAAGACCCATGTCTGGGCATACCCTTGCAAATTAGGGTGCATATAGCAACACCACAAAATAAAATGATGGACAGTTGAACAGATGAGTGTTGAAACTTTTCAAACAGTCGCCCTGAGTCAAAGATCATGGGTTAAATTCATTGTCATTTTCCTCAACACGTCAACCTAGTTTGGACCCAGCCATATGCAAACCAGCCTTGGCTCTGTTACTCAAGGGAACAGTCCAGCCCGAACTGCCAAGCCAGGTCTTCCCTGGACAAGAAACAAGCATCCTGAGACCAAGTTCGGGGTATCACCCCTCATTAGCCATTTTTGCAGCCAGCCAATGTGCTCTTGCCATTGGCTTGCATGTGATATCAGTTTAATATGTGTGAGGATCATTGTAGAATTTTTTTCTATTATGAATATGATTAAGTTAAACAACACTTCATATTACATGCACTATTTTGCATTTTTCATCTGCACCTCCTTGCCTCCCATAAGGTTTCTCATACTCCAGTTGTGCAAACATCAGCAATTCATTTTTGTCTTTATTTTAAATGTTTCTTTTATTTATTTTTTTGTTTTAGGTTTGATTTTATATTTAATTTTATTTTTGTAAGGTATTATTCCATTTCTCGCTGGTCCCCCTGTCTGCCATAGAGTAGGTGCACTACATCCACACTAGCATCATTGATTTTTTCATGATTATTCAGTTTCCCACTGGATCACCTTGCCTGCCATTGGCACACAATAACCTTCACTTTTTTAAGGATTATTCCTATTACCCGTGCACCTTGCAGACTGTCACAGGTGTCTCTTTTAGAATTGATGCATATAAAGCATTACCTATATCTGTATGTTGTGTTATCCAGATTGGAAGTTAAGGCCCATATTTATACTTTTTGACACAAATCAACGTCAGGGCAGATATGCGTCAAAAAGTTTACCGCCAGCTAACGCCATTCCAACGCACCAGCCGGGCACCTTATTTATGGAATGACGTTAGCCGGCACTGCGGCCTGGTTAGCGTCAAAATAAATGACTCTAACCGAGCAGTGTGGCGAAGGGAAGACTGGGGGTTGTGTGCCAAAGAATGGTGCAAGTCAGGTTAGAGTCAAAAATATTGGCTTTAACCTGGCTTGCAACCATTTTTTGACGCACAACTCCCATGGAAATGACTCCTGTCTTAGCAAAGACATGAGTCATGCCCCGTGCCCAATGGCCATGCCCAGGGGACTTCTGTCCCCTGGGCATGGCCATTGGGCACAGTGGCATGTAAGGGGGTCCAAGTTAGGCCCCCCTATGCCACTTTAAAAACATAAGCAAATAATACTTACCTGTACTTGTCTGCACTCACCATGGATGGGGCCCCCTTCCATGAGTGTCTTCCAGGGGTGGGCTACGGTGGCAGGGGGTGTCACTGGGTGCAGGGAAGGGCACCTGTAGACTGCTTCCATGGTCTCCCACCATGGAAATGAGCCCACAGGTCCCTTAACGCTTGCCCTGACCCAGGTGTTAAAAAACGGCTCAAATCCATCTGGGCGCCATGTTTTAAGGCCCGCCTCCTCCTGTGCATCATTTTGAAGCTGGAGGATAAATAAGGCGCACATGCCTTACAGTAATTTTTTGCACGGTAACGCAAAGTCGGTTTTCGCGTCCAAAAAAATGACTCACACTCCATAACTTTGGCACTGGACTGGTCTAGCGCCAAAGTATAAATATGGAGTTAAGTTTGCACCGAATTTCCGTTAAAAAAAATGACGCAAATCCGGCTCAAACAAAGTATAAATTTGAGCCTAAATTTTATGTTATGGTGGTGTGGTTTGACTTTAAAATGGTTGGAAACATTGTGGTTAATTATTATTACCAACTACACTAAAGTATATTGCCTTTGACAGTACTAATTCAAACTGCAACAATGCCATGTTTCATTAAATGTTTTTCTTGCTTGTTTGCTTTTAGGAGCACAACAGAAGAACAGACATCACCCACAGTACTGCCAAACAGAAGGCCTCTACAAAAGAAAAATTGGCATCAGTCCTCTAATCTCATTCGCCTGTCCAGCTTAATACCACTGCCAACTGACAGCTTTAAGATGGTCCCAGAGAAAGCAGCCGTCAATAAAGTAGCCAGTAAGAAGAAGCAGCTTTCTGACAATAGTGTGCCAACCACAGCCTTTTTCAGGAGACATGAGCATGCCGAACCGGCCTCTGGAGAGGAACCTTGGAGTATCACTCCAGCATTAACAACACCACTCCAGCCTAAGCTCCAGCCAATGTCTATCAGTGAGGCAACCACTGCATCGTGGTGATGCCAACGAGTAGTGATATTGATTTGAATTTGTTTCTTTCACAAAGTAGTACCCAATCATTTCAGGAAACAGAGCAAAGTGGACAGCAGCTGCAGCCAGCAATTGTAGAACAAAAACCTCTTCTTTTAAAATCATTGGCTCCCAGTATCCAGCAAGAAAAAGGAAGGGTTCTCCTCCATCAGAATGGCACTCCTGGGCAGACGTTCTGGGGTGCCACCTTAAACTTGTAGAGAGAGCAGTCTTGTCTCACAGCAGCCAAAACTATCAACAAGAACACCATATAAAATCATAAATATAGGAACAGAAGAATTGGCCCCAACCTATACATTGGCTTGGTTTCAAGTGGCAGGTCTTAAGTTCAGTGCAGAGTCAAAGACAAAAGAGGTCACGCAAAAGGCATCATCAATGACCATTGAGACGATGTTCCAAGAGTATCTGGATGACCCAAAAGAGATCTATTTGGATCAAAACCCATTAGTGTATTAGTATGTGGAGATGTGCCAATGGCCAGTGCTCAGTATGCTGGCAATAAAGTATCTGGCTTGTCCTGTAACAAGTGTGTCCACTGAGCATGTGTTCAGTGCAGCTGGTACTGTTGTCACAGTGAGAAGGACCTGTCTCTCGCCTCAAAACGTGGAAAGATTGACCATGATCAAAATGAACCACCATTTCATACAACACGATTACACTATTCCTGAAACAGTAAAGGCGGAGGAAGATGATTTGTCAGAACTGAGTGTGCTAGCTGACCAACTTCTGGGCAAACCACCTGAGTTTGAGGACAAACACTATTTCCCTCACCAAGTATGCCACCATAGTACTTTTCAATTATTTATCATCGCCCAAAACAAAAATTATATTGCTAGTGGAACACTATGTTTGTGTCTGATTTGCTCTGCCCCACCATTTTTTGTCACATGTATGACCATTATGGAGTTGGACCAATGTGCAGTGAAGATGCCTCCGCATTCCCTTCAGGACATTGAAGACAATGCCTGCCTCCATTGCATGCCTATTCTTTATTTGCATCACCTTGCAGGGCTGCCCCATATGATCACTAATTTATAAGACTGCCAGTGCCAATGCCAAATTCCAATGTGTTACTTGCATCAAAGAGAAGATACAATTTTGTACCTACCACCATGCTAGGATTGGAAGAGGTAACTACTAATTATTACACTGATGAGTGATTATCTATTATTTAGTGATTGTGAGTGATGATTGATTATGTATGTGGTAGCAGACAGTAAGGGAGGGTGTTCAGCTAATATGTAACATGATTTTGATGAATTGCAATGTTTGAGATGTTTGAGACCTGGTTTGCAATGTTTGCGACCTGGTGGGTGATCATTTTTCCTGAAGGTGATTGGACTTTAAAAGTTAGCAAAATGTACCTGCAGGATCCACTCCTTTTTCAGCTTCTTCAAAGACCAGACCAGTCACTTTAGTTAACAATTACAAATCTACACAAAATACTCCATTTATGTTTCTCTATTTGTTCTTCAACAGCCATGCACTACTGGTCTATCTCACTCGGGTTGTAAGTTGGTCAGAGCTACTCAGATGCAGGAGGAAGAAGAAGGGAATCAGAGTGGGACTACTTCAACATCCAAAAGAAGGAAGTTATTGACTTCAAAGGGAAACGATGGTGACCCTGAGGCCTAGTGCTCTCTCAACTCTGTGGAGTGGAGAGAGGTGCATACATTTGGGAAATGGGGAAATGCTGCTGACTGTGTGTGTGCTACCTTACTGGCTCAAATGTGAAACTTCTCTTATGTTCTTGCTCTGTCTCTGAATCTTCTTGGTACACTCCATACTCCTCATGAAGCTTACCATCCTTCTGTACTTCTCCTTGACTGTACAATATAGTTTCTATTTTTCAATCCATAGGCCTTCTACTCTCCTACACAAATAAAATGTGAAACCTCAACACTCCTGCTTACCTACTGGACAGGTTCAGCCAGGCACCCAAGAGTGGTGGACATTCTGAGAAAAATGCAGATGCAGCGCCCACTTTGGCAATACAGTATAATTTTTCTTTCAACAATCATAATTTCTAGGACTGGGTGGGTTCACTTAATGCTGCCATAATTGTATTTTTCAAATCTAGATGACAGAAAATGTAGATATGTACTATCTTGGGTCTTTGGGGCTAAAGGACTGCTTACAATGCATTTAACTGAACTGTGTCATATTAATTCCTTGATTTCTTTCCTCAACAGATTGATGATGATGTGCTGCTCAGTGCCCTGATGAATAATATTGTTGTTTAGTGTAGTGTTGGTCTTTGTCACACCTTTCACCAAATCCAATTTCCCATCCATTCCTTGCACATCTAACCCTCTTCCACAAGGCTGTTTGATTTATTGAGGCGTGACTTAATTTTACACCATAAATGGATCACACACTTGGTTAGGCTGATGTGGTGAAAGAAACACCAAATCACTGCAGAATCTTTTATTACCTGATAAATGGACCATACAGGCCCCATTTACCCACCCACATATCATTCTTCATCATCATCATTCAGGCCTTGTTGTCTGTTGCATAAACACTTAACCTTGTCCACTCTACTCTTGAATCTGACCCTAGTTCTCCTGATGTGAGGATTCATAATTTTAGTTTTCATTTAATACTAGCTCCCTATTTTGCAGAAGAAGTTGCCATTGCTAGGTTTTGTTATCATTTCAGTCAATGTTTGTTGTGTGCCATTGTGGTAGTCTTGTATCAGTCTTTCTAAAGTTATGATAAAAATAATATGAACTACTAGCTCTATGTTTTCTTTCAACCTAGTTGCCTGTGATGGATAACCCTTTCATTAATCCTACAGTTGGAGTTCACCTACGTGGGAGAGGAATGTCGCCTGTGATGTCTTTCCTGTTAGCACGCTAGACTGCTACTACTACCACCATATCATGAATTGGCTCCTTGGGAAACCCTACAGTAAGAGGATTAAGAGTGGTAGCAGCCCTTGCTTCATCTATTCAGGTAAGATAACTATGTAGTGAAGTGAAATAGTTTAGTTAGTAATTAACTTCTACTGAGGATGTTTTTTGTGTGTCTCTAGGTTTTTGTATGTAATATAGGCAATAGCAATCACTCCGTATTGTCCAATATAGTTACCATGGGTAGTATGACAAGGTATAACTTACTCACATACTCCTTTTTAAGCAGATTTAACAAAGGTTTGAGGCATAAATAAAGTAAAATAAATAATTCCTCTTTTATTTTTGACATTATAAAACCCACCCTTTCCACCAACAACAGGCCCACCCCTCTTCCCAAACAAATCACCCCTTCCCCAAATAATGTCCAAGCAAAGTCCAAAGTAAAAGTCTGAAGTATCCAACGTGAAAAAACCCAGTCCCACCTCCCTTTTCCACCGTCTCCACCCACAAGAAATGCCTCTCCCACCACAACAAAAATGAAAAAAGGTTTAAAAGAGGGCATTCTCCATTTAGGGCCTGAGATCATTGAGGTTTCCCACAATCTGTGTCACCCTGCAGCCCAGCTGCTCTAGATATTGTAGGACCAGTGCAGGAAGGTGCGGTCTGAGCAGGAAGGGGGGCAGCAGTGATCTGATGTGAATGGGCTGGTGCCACCTGGCACTGACACCAATGTTGTTGCCGCTGGGAGGATGGAGGCACTGACAGCTGGCTGGAGGAACTAGAACCCACAGTCAAGGCTGCTGTCTCGTCCTCCTCCTCCTGTAGAGCCACCAGCCGATGGTACTCGACACGTATGCTCTCCAGGATCTATTGATGCAGCCTCGATGCTGTCTGCTGGCATGTAGGTGGTCCACCAGGAGTAACTATAGCAAGAAAGATGAAAGAAAAAGACTAACTGTAAAAAGTTCTTTGTGCAAACAATTGTTGAAAAATAGAGTGGCACAGTAGCAGTACATGGCTGGTCCCTTAGGACCATTGGAATATGATGTGCCTGATTATGAGACGTAGGGCCCTTTTTTACCCACACAGTCTCACTGTAATTGATGAATGTTGAAAGGGTAAAATTTGAACTGCCACGAACCTGTTATGGAAGCTATAAAACATTATTCACTTGTCCAGAAAAATGTGGTGCATACCAGAAAGGGATTTATCAATGTTTTTTTGGGGGGGTAGCTGGAAAAGAACTTAGGAAAGAATGTAGGACTGAAGTACTAGTAGGTGACTGAGTGGAAAGTGGGAGGGAAGGGAAATTCATCTTGTTTTCAGTTTGCAATGCACTGAAAGCTTTGTAAGCGCTGCATTGACTGAAGCAGATGTAAATTGCACAGACAACACCATTGTACTGCTCAATGGAACCATGCTGCAGTTACGTTATACCATGGTTGACTAAATTCCATGGGAAGGGAAATAATAAATGATGATGGGTAGGAGGATACATATCTGCCTTGCTTAACAAATACTGTGCGTAAAGGGAGTAGGTAGAAAATTAAAATACCCCACATTTTGAAACATAGCTTTGATTGTCAAGCAAATAAGGTGAAGTAGGTGAACATGTCCCTCTCCAGAATACCTCCCTTCTGTCTTCATCCAAGCAATTAGCCATTTATCCTTCCATTGTTCTATTCACCCTTTGATACCCACCATTTAAGCTTTGAATTCTCTCATCCAGTCTTTCAACATTCCAATCCATCTATCCATTTATCCACCCATCCATCCATACATTCGCCTGTCCACCCTTTCAACCATCATTCTACCCACCCATCCATTTACCCACGCATTATTACCCTCCACCCATACTTTAACCCACCAAGCATCCTTTTACCCATCCACCCTTCATCCACCCAAGCATCCTTTCACACATATACTCTTTCATCCATCCTTTCACCCACCATGCATCTCCAGTCACCCACCTGCACATCTTTTTGCTCACCCACACATACTCTCAATCATATAACAATTCACGTATTCATTCTTTCAACCATCCATCTTTCTTTCCTTTTTCCATTAGTCTATGATTTGTATAATTTATTATGAGCTTTTATCTACTGAGCTGCAGATAGAAGAGGCCATTAAGAAAACATCCCCTGCTGTAGCATAAGCAACACCCTTGGAGTGAATATACTAGTAATTGTCAATAAGCAAGCATCATGACTTACCAACGCCCATGCCTACTGCCGCCAGTTCTCCCTCTCCAACTGCTGCTGCATTCAGCACACTGGTGCTACTGCTAGCCCCAGCACTGGCGGTTGATGTGGCTGGAAAAAACATTACACATTTTAGATGCCAGATACACCTCCCTTTGTTATTTTTAAGGACTGATTTAACAATATACAACCGCAATAGATCACTACAGTTCTGTCTTCTTCTTTCATTCACTTCAGGAATTGTGTTGGTGAACTATCTTAGAAAATTTAGGCAGTCAAGTCAAGTTTAGGGATGGGTGGAACTCGCAGGGATTTACTCCATGGAATTCTGTGGAGTTACATAAGAACACCAAGATTCAGCAGAGTTTCACCTACCATTGACCATATTATATGTGTTTTGGGGATGGAGGAAACGCTTGTGATAATAATAGAGGTGCAAGTTTATACTCACTTAGTGTGGATTCAAAATAACACTTCCAGGCTACATCCTCCCATTTGGATGCGAGGGATTACCAAACACAAAATAATTCTGCATGGTAAAATGTTCGAATGTGGGGGACATAATAAAGCACCTTGTAGTGGGAGGCCTGATGGTGGCCTGTAGGGAATGTCTCTTTCTCTGCTTGAAGAGCATAAAATGAAGCATCTTTTAATGTGCACTACAGGTGCTACTGCCACAGCCTGTAAGGGAATGGCATCCCGTGATACGGCAGCATCAGTTTCACTAGTACTGGGAGCATTAACGAGTAATGGATAGGTGGATGTGCCTAGAAGTGCCAGCGGTATGTGTGCTACATAGCTGTGTGTGCTGTTGGTCCCTGAACTCGTCGCCATTGGCTTGTTGCTTCCTCCCTGTGATTGGCTTGGGGTGTATTTCATTGTCTTTATTCTGGAGCACTGATATATCTCGACCCTTTATTTCCGGCCACAGGGATTGATCTGGCATTGTGAGAGAGGAGAGTGTACATGACTCATAGTGACACCTGGTTAGCAGTGCACGCAGTTAAATGGAAGGTTACCCGCACTGTGGCAGGTGGGCAGGGCTTCGAATCCACCCTGTTCCACGTGCACCCACAACAGGGAATCTCAGACACTAACCTTTTACTCAGTAGTGTATGTGATGGATGTTTCGATGCTCGTGTGTGCACATGCGAACACACACAAGTTGCATGCTTACATATGTATGTTCTTGTTTACATCTTAAAGGTGCCAAGCTCCCTAAACTGCTGGTGTTATTTGCTTTTTAATCTATATATTTGTGCTTTATATAGTGAAATCTGCAATTATCACTTCAGACTCCATTTTTAGAAGTTCTACAGTATGCATAACACAGAAAAGGATACATCTGGATACAACACTGATTTATATATTTTTAAGATACATTCTTTTCACCTTCTATTTGAGTGCTTTCCCGCAATCCATTTTGCAGGTTATGAACTCTGTCGCTCGAGACCTGTGACATGCGATTACTGACAGCTGTTGTTATGTAGAACTGACACAAGTCCCAGTCTCACTGGTGTCCTGAAGGATGTTTCCACAGCCAAAGCACACAGAACAGACTGCGGGCCCCACATCCCTTCCACCCTCTGCTTCTAAGGCCTCCGGCACATGCTTGACTTGGCTCCTTGCTTGCATGAGCTCACACAGAATAAAATCAAAGTGCTTCTAATGCACAGTTTCAAACACAGTGTGATCCTACCCTGTCCCTGACTCTCCCACTGATGCAGGCCACTCACTGCTAATCTGGCACATCCTGCATCCCCAGCTCAGTCTCAGTAATTTCTGTCAGTAGACATGGTCCTTTAAGGGCTCTGCAGACCTCGCTGTACATACAGTACCAGAGCAGATAGAGTGTTGACTCACATTATGTGGACAATTCATACTGCCTGTGGAAGTCACAGCCCACATCCCTTGCACTGCGCTGTTCAGGGGGTTCACCTGCCTCGAGGCACTAGAAGAAGCAGCTAGCACCCACTCTCACACAGCCTGCCATTCCAAATGCTAAACAAAAGCGCATGTCAATGTCACCTTTTAAAGGGCTGTCCACTCTAAATGGGATATTCATTCAGTACTATAGATAAAAAGGTCTGAAAGATATTTACCACACACCAACATTGTGTGCGGTGTCTAGAACTGGTCAGTGTGGCATTTACAGGAATATATGTACTACACCACCAAATAAGGGAATGAGGTTAGTAGTGTCTGGGAGGAAACGGTATCTAAGGACCATGCAGAATAATTCAGACTACCTCTCTTGGCAGCCATGTGGGGTCCTGTGTGGTCCTAGCCAGGTCATATTATTGCCCCATCCCCAGTTTGGTAATATTGAGAGTGACTAAGCAAAACATATTAAATAAAAGTAGTAAGCGCTAAACAACTTGTGCATCACACTGTGATTTTACAAACGAGTGTGCAGGACACTGCAGTGCGGAAGAAACACAACAAAGCACATCACATTGTGTGTCTCCGCTTGTTTGTACAGGGTTTGGTCTTGAGATATTGTGTTTTTTCACTGAGCTCCATATGTATTCCGTGGAGTTCGTTGGCTCATGTCCAGATTTACTACACATATGTTAAAAGGCACACCAGTATCATGTATTCCTTTAAAAAAATAAGATGTAAATCTGACCCTCCTCTTGCATTTTAGATACATATTACTGTGACACTTATGTGGGCGAGGGGACTTGTACTCACTTACTGGTCTGGAATACTGGCACTTCAGTGGCACCAATGAGGCTGGGTTCTGCCAGATTCCGAAGAGCAGTTGGGAGATTAGTTGAGGATGACCCATGATCATTGCTGCTGTGAAGCATGTGTTGTTCTGTGGTGCCTTGTTTCCTGCAGTTTGAGGTGCCCCGACTCATGTGGGGATGCCCCACATGACTTGACGCGAAAACAGGAAGGGAATACCAGACAACGCTGACTATGAAATGGGAGCCACTTCTTGCCTCCAGAAGGGTATGTCCTTACGTTTTGCCTGGGAAGTCATTGCTTAGCTCCTTGTGCATAAACACATTAATAAATCGCTATGCTCACAAAAAGGATCAAAGTGTTGCATTTGAATTCAACTTCTGTGCAGTAAATGGAAAGGGCAGCTGGAGTAATTTCTGCTGAACTGAAGCACGGAGTGGCAAAAACTCTGCAAACTCCACCAGTAGAGGAGAGTTTATTACCACCCTCCTCTAGCCGCAAATGTTTTGTAATGGAGGGACAGAACTAAATCACTGAAGCGCAATAAATGGGTGGAATAATCTGTCAATCAAGTACACATGGTGAGGTCTTGGTTGGTGTATTCAATGGGACCATCCTCATACTGCTTTCCACCCATGCTGCACTGTCATTGAATCTGCTGGTATGGCATACTACTGTATAAATGAATAATACAAACAGCACAACATTGGGAGGGGGTCCTCCATGACCATGGCCACTACTTGATTTTACTGTTTTAGCATGAGCAAGAAAAAGAAAGCCTTCTCAACAAAAATACTTAGAAAGACTGACTTAGGCATGTGATCTTCACAGTAGAGTGCCTGTTCCAAAATCTGTCCTCTTAGTCTTACAGTACCAGTCCACAAGATATATAAGGGGATAGGGAAAGCTAAGCTTACTGACAAAGCAGAAGAAAGCTACAGAACAGTACAGACAGGAGGAAGTCAGCTACAGGAACATGAAATATAGAACAAAACTAGGATAATGCAGGGATAACAAGCTTTTAACAAAACTTAGAAAGGAGACAGGCAAAGTAAAAAAACGAAACAAATGTTCTAAATGGGGTGAGGTAAAAGTTAGAGATATAATAATAATATAACAGCAGGACTTACTTGTGCGAGCATATCTGCAAGCTGCCACACTGGTGGTGGCACTCTTGTCTCCCCGACCCACTTCTGAATCCCTTGGTTGCTGAAGTAAGAAATAAAGAAGATACAAAAATAGATTAGTGGAACAGTTCGTCTCCCCAAAAATATTTTCACAGGCAAAAGCAACTGCTGTAACATTGTACTTTTCTAAATCAGATCACTTATAGTACTAGTATCGAGTTGACCTAATAATTTCCAAAACATAAGCCCTATTCCAAATTTCCTACACTTAAACTACATTTAGAATTACTAATGCATTGCAACAAATGATCTTTGCTTCTCAACCACCTTTGATGGGCCAATTCAGTCTCCCTTTTCAATGCATAGATGTACACCTTACATCACTGTGAGATTGCCGTTGGGACTGCATAAGCTACATAAAGAAAGGTACAGAGAAGAGAAAGCTAACATACTGATATTACTTACTAACACTACCACTATCTTAGTGAAAGGACAGAGGAGTCTGAATGGTTTCTTAAATAATCAGCCCAAGCGAATATCGATGAGTACAATTATGTAGCGCAGAGCACCCGGCCAGCTCAAATGGGATCACTTAATATTAGTCATAATATAAACTTAACTTTGAGTTTAAACACTTCTATTTGAAAAAATAGCACTGTGGAACACACACAACAAAGATATAATTAATTACTCACCAAACCCCAACACCTCGATGCCCAGAAGGTTGAGCAGGTCCTGCTCAAGTTCCAGTATATCCGGCAGTGGTGCGTGAACTGCTGCTGGGTGAACTGGTCCCCAGTATGCTGACACACACACTGGCACACCCTCCCCCACAGCAGTCGATACTCCTGCATGGCATAACTGCTCCCAGGACCTCCAACCGCTGCCAGTATGGAGAGGACATGACACTGGAGAAAAGAACACAAGGGCTACCATCTCCACCTCAGAAAAAAATGTGGTGGGGCTGCCCCCTCAACAGCTAACACTCACTCTGCCGCCCTTCCCTGCCATGGGGCTGGGTGGAAAAAAGGGAAGAAATAGGAGGAGGAAAGAAAAAAAGATAAAGAAGTTAACAGTCACAAAAAACACAAAGACATAAAATACACCACGACATACACTGACACAGTAAATGAAAATGATGGGTGGATGAACTAGATAGGGGTGGGAATGAAAAGATTAAGGTTAGGCCCAGCACCATGCACAGAAACAAAAGAAAACAAAATGGCCACACAAATGTGACCTGTGTGGTCATGTTTGTGTGCTATATTCAGTACGAAAACATGCATCACACTCTTTAGTATCAAAAATGGGCGTGTCAAGCAGCTATGTCCACTGACTAAATTCCACAAAGGCGCAGAGAGTTTTTGGCCCGCTTCTCGGAATCCCGTGAAGCAGAACTCTGCGAGCTCCCCCCCGGGCCTAACTTTTGCCTTTTTCTATTTGTGCTCCAGAATGCATCACACATTACAAGAGGAAAAAAAAAAGAGGAAAAATAAAGAGATATTTCCTCCCTTGGGGAGGCCTAAGATTTTGGTGCATCCCCAAGTTTACAGGCTTTTGTAAATCTGGGAATGCATCAAAATCCATGGGTGTTGTATGGGAAAATCCACCGCAACACCCAAGGAATGCCTCCCCGGTGCAGGTAAGGCAACGGAGGGACTTGCATTGCCTTGCCTTACTCCATATCCATGAGGACTTTCAAAACCACACAAAGTGGCTTTGCGTGGCCTCATAGATATGTTTGAGAGGTTTGTTCCACCTCTGCATCAATAAAAGTGATGCAGCAGCGACACAAGCCTCTCATAAATATGACCCTGTGTTTATTAGGCTAGACAAGCTAAAAGCGATGGATAGGAGTCTGCACGGAGTAAGTACAAGTAGTTGGGTTCATTAAATATGTCCATAAACTACCTTTTTTGCTGAGTGTGCTAACATATGTACATCTTACCAAAGGTGTCAAATAAAGAAGCATCAATACCAATTTTAAATCTAGCCAACCAAATAAAGAATACAAACTCGATTAATGCAATAGCTCCAGAAACGAGTGTCTACGTTTTCAGTCTAATTAAAAAGTGATATTTTAATGCAATTTGCATTTTTGTAAGAACTTTGAAAATCTTGCCCCGAGGATACATATGAAAAACAAAATAATAGAGCCGTTTTCAATTATTTTGCAGAACAGTTTACAAAATGTTGTTCATCTAGGTGGTTATTATTTTCTTTTTAATTAACAAATTAATAACAGTAACCATGTATGTGTAAACTTGCAACTAAAAAGTTAAAATGTTATTTACACCTACCTCTGTGAGAAAAAATGACAGTCTGCAAATATTTTGCAAATTAATGATTGTTTTCCATAAAGTGATAGACTTGCAGTTTTGTGCTATCCAGCCCTCTACACGCTACATGTAAAGTAAGTTAGTTTACAAGTACTCTGGGTACTTCATGAATGTAATATTTAGTCCTAAAAGTGAAACCGGACAATGTTGTCATAGACTCCTACAAGCAATACATTGTCAAGCTGTTAATTATTTTATATATTAAAACTAGTTCTAATACAACCTAAAATTATTGTTGCCTGAGTCACAAAATTGAGGAAAACCGTAAGCAAGTGGAGCACAGGATCCTTTAAATGCAGAAACTAAATAAGTATTAGTTACTGTATTGTGCACGCAACCTACCTTCAGCAGATTTATAGGAAAAAATCCAGTGCGGTGACATACATATGACTCGGCTGTTCAGCAATGCTTCATTGACTTTAACTGTATTTCATTGTGCAAACATCTGGCTTCTCAAGGTAGAAAAGACTATAGTTCTTAGAGACTGACTCCTCTTTTTAGTTTGTTGTTTTAATTGGATTGCTAATGATTTAACATAGCCATAGGGGCATAATAATGAAGGCAGTTGCGTCGCAATGTGGCACAAGCGCACCCCAAGCCCAAAATGTGATTTATGAAGCTACACAAAGGCACCCTGCATGGCCCTGAATGACTTGGTAAATCTAGAGCAACATAATGCAGCACTGAGCGCTGAGTTGCATTTCTCTGCCCCAGGGAAACAATCCTGCCTCCATCACAGGCACCCTTATACCATTGTGCAATGGCACAAGGCTACCAAAACGGCGCCAGAGCAGGAAAAAGGTAGGAATGCTCTGTATTGTTTTAAATACAGCACATTCCTACCCTTTACCTGTTGCGCAGTGTAGTGCAGCAAGGTGACGTTTTGGGCTGCACCACAGTGTCATAAATATACACCTTAGTGCCTGCTGTTGAGGGTTGTATCATTACAGGCAAAGTATTGGTAGGATCAAGAAATGAACATACAGATAAATATATAACAAAGGGCTCCAATTAGAGTTGGACGAAATGCTAATTTGACTGGTGACAGGAGATAGAAGTCATATTAGAATTACAACTCCAAAGGGAAACTGCACAGGGTGGCTCTGGACTGGATTTGCCTATCAGACTATCCTGAAAGGCAGTACCTAACATCAGGCAGTGCCTGAAGGGCAGATCTGACAGGCTAGTGGGTGGGCTGTTTTTTTTTGGTTCTTTGTGGGCCTCTTTTATGGCTGAGTGGGAAACCAGCTGAAAAATAGAGAATTATTATGGGATTTGGATGCAGTAATATCAATTACTATACTTATACCAGATTTATGCTGGTGTTGCACCGTTCTAACGGCACAAAACGCCGAATCATAGTTACAAATTGGCGCAAAGGAAGCATTGCACCACTTTGTAACCCTTTGCACCACATTATGCCTGTGTCAGGCAAAATGTATGCAAGAGGGGTGTTCCGGATCTAGGGGTGACCATAAACATGGTGCAAAGGAATCTATGAGATTCCTTTGCACTATTTAGGTCAGCATTTTTTAGTGCCTACTAAGTGCAGGTGTTAAAAAGAGGCTCCTGTTGATTACAGTGGGCCTATGGGTGCTTTGCAGGATTAGAGTCATAATTTTTTACGGTAGTCCTGCAAAGCACTGGACTAGTGTAAAAACATTATGACGCTAGTCACAGTAATAACTGCTATGGGGCGCCAAATTTTAAATATAGTGCTACCATGGTGGCATTATGGGGGTACTGGAAAAGTGGCGCTGCACTAGGTGCAGCAAAACGTTTTACAAATCTGCCCCTGAGAATCCTGAAATAACGGCTAATATACATATCATTAAATAATGCTGTCTGTAATCAGAATTTCATGATGTATTTCATTAGCTCTCTACCATACATGACAAACGAAACATGAAGTGTAAGGCAAAAAATGATTGTCTACTAGGGAAGGGGGTGGAGATGGTCAAGGAGCTAGTCCAATTTTTGGCAATCATATAGACCACCGACAAAGTCAGAAATATTTGGCTGTGCATGCCTTTCAGCGATAATTAATTGTTTCACATGCACTTCGTCCTCTTTTATTTCTTCTGAATTGTGTTGTATATGTTATTTTGTCACCCTAATGTTAATATTTAGGCCCTCATTACAACCCTGGCGGTCGGTGTTAAAGTGGCAGTAATACCGCCAACAGGCCAGCGGTAAACAAAATGGGATCACGACCAGGGTGGAAACCGCCAACACAGACAGCCACTTTAACACTCCGACCACCACGGCGGTAGCAAAAAACACCGCGGTGGTAACCGCCAACAAACAGGCGGAAGACAAGGTACTGCCCACTCTATTACAAGGCACCAATCCGCCAGCTTTTCCGGGGTGGTACCAATGCCATCAAAAGCACAGCACAAACAGTACACAGAAGGGAAACCACTCACCGTTCGACACCCAAGGAAGAACTAGGACGCCATGGAGCCCGAATTGCAGATCCTACCCATGTTGTTGTATCTATTAATACACCACAAAGTGGAAAGAAGGCGGCAGCGGCGATGACGACAGTGAGTACTGCACCTAGCACACAGGGGAAAGGAGAAGGGAAAAGAGAGTGACACACACACACAACACACGACACGCAACACCCCCACTCCCCGCCTACAACAACATACACACACACATATCCAATAACATCACAGATACACCCCGTCACCCCCTGGAAGAACGCAAGGACAAAACAAAATGAGTTTAACTAGTGTTATATTGGAACAATCAGATAGATCAAGAGAACAACAAATATTCAGTATACACAAATATTTACATCAAGTACACAAGTGCGTACACTGTCCCATGAAATGTCCATGGACCAGTGGTCCCAAATAGCATGGGCGAAGTCCACACATGACACCTGCCTCAAAACGGAGAGAACACTAAAGGGGCATCAGGTCGAAAAAAAACAAGGCACCTCAGGGGGAAGGGGAGGGGGAGCACCTCAGTCGATGATAGTACGACACCACTACTCCTCAATGGGGCTCCATGCCCACTACTTGGTCCTGGGGAGGGCAAAGCCACAGTCTCTCAAGTCTCTCAGGTGGGTGCAATGCCCACTGCTTGGTCCTCTGGAGTGCAAAGCCACAGTCTCTCAAGTCTCTCAAGTGGGTTCACTGCCCACTGCTTGGTCCTGGGGAGTGCAAAGCCACAGTCTCTCAAGTGGGTGATTTGCCAACATGCTCTGGAGGGGGCTTTGTGCCCAGAGTGTTTCATCCTGCCAAGGACTGGGGGAGTGGATGCATTTCCCTACTGGTTCTGGAGGGGGCTTTATACCCAGTGATGCTGCACTGGGGGTGTGGCAGTTGACATCCTCTCACCTGTGTGTCTTTGCCACACGATGTAGCCGGATCAGGTAGCATGATACTCCATGGAGGCAGAGCCACACTCCATCCTGCGGCGATTTAGGCTGCCAATTGCTGCTTTGTGTCAGTGCTGGAGGTGGTGTCTCAAGTGGCGTGTCCAGTGTCTAGGACGTCACCTGCAGACTCTGACAGCTGCCCACTGGGGATGGGGCTGACGTCCGACAGAGTGCCACCGGCTGTGCACGTGATGGTGCTGATGGTGGTGCAGGTGGCGGTGGCTGCAGCGGAGATGCTGCCAGTGCTGGCCGTGTTGCAAATGACTGTTGTGGTAGATGGAGACACCATACCGTCCTCGGATGGCTGATCCTTGGGGAGGATGCTGCAGCCAGACGTTGTGGCAGCAGTGGTGCAGGTGGCAGTGCAGGTAGCGGTGCAAGTGGCCGTCAGAGCGGCGGTGGTGACTGTGGTGCATGTGGCTGCCATGCCTAATGATATGGTGGTCACCAGCCCCTCACCAGGAGACATTGTGCACTGAAGTGACGTGCCCATTGGCTTGTGGCCCTTCCCCATCTTGACAGTTGCTGCAGGGACCTTGGCACTGTCCACTCAGTGTTTGGGCGAGGCCTTGCTGGGTGGGTGGTGTGACTGTCCCCTGCTGGAAGCAGGCCCCTTTTTGACCTTTGCAGGTGGTGGAATAGGGTGGTCCTTCTTTTCTGTTGGTGGCACACTGGAAGCTCTGACAGGTGCCCCCTTAGATCGTACTGGACTAGCAGGGACCACAGCGAATGCAGATTTGGTGGCTGAGGTGCTGGGCTGGGATCTAGACATCCTGGCCCTAGGGGAAGGACGAGGGAGGAGGTGTAGGCAAGAGGTTAATGTTAGCTAGGAAAAGTTTTTTAGACACACTGGGACGGGAAGATGAAGGGGGTGTGGGAGTGGAGAAGAGGTAGTGGTTGTAGGAGGTGCACGTCTGCTGAGTTTGGGTCAAGGTGCATGGGCTGGAGGCTGTTGTGAGGTGGATGGCTGTTGAGTGGGTGTGTGTCTGTGTTTGTGTACTTTGGGAGGAGGGCTCACATACACACTGGGAGAGGACACAGGGGACGTGTGAATGGTAGTAGGTGTGGTGATTGCACATGAGCGGTGTGTAGTGATGGGCGTGCTGGTGATGGAGTCAGTGGCTGATGATGTAGTGCATGCAGGTGTGAGTGGAGACGAGACAGGGAGGGAGGTGGAGGACGTGGAGGAGGGGGACACAGTGGAGGAAGTGGATGTTGGTATGTGTGCATGGGTATGGTGCTTCTGTGAGTGCCTGTGGGATGTGTGGTGCTTATGTTTTCCTGAGCACTTTTGTATGTTGATGTGTGTACATGCTGTTCTGATGGTGTGCTTGGGACAGACTGAGGTAGAGGGGATTGGGTGTGGGTAGTGGAAGTTGGAGGGGGGAGGCTGGACACAGGGACAATGGCTGCCATCAGTGCTGAGGCCAGAGCCTGAAATGCTCTCTGTTGGGTCGCCACACCAGAATGAATGCCCTCCAGGTATGCATTTGTTTGCTACAAATGCCTCTCGACACCCTGGATGGCATTCAGAATGATTGTCTGCCCAACAGTGAGGGATCTCAGGAGGTCAATAGCCTCCTCACTCAGGGCAGCATGGCTGACTGGGGCAGGACCTGAGGTGCCTGGGGCAAAGTAGATGCCCACCCACCTGGGTGAGTGGGCACAGGAAACACACTGAGGGGCTGCTAGGAGGGTGGTGCTGGTAGGGGGGGTGGCGGCTGTACCTGTGTTTGGCGGACCAGTACATTTCCCATGTGAATGCCAAGTATCCTGGCTCTGTGCATGACGCCTACATTTTGAGGAATAGCAGTATCCCTTATGTGATGGGCCAACTCCAGAGGCACCAGGTGTGGCTAATAGGTGAGCCCAAAGTCGCAACACAGTATGAGTAGGTGTCTGGGTATGGGGTAGTCCCTAAGGGTTAGTGTGTGTCTAACAGTTATCCCTCGACATTTGTAGGTGACTCTGGTTACCCCAACCTGTCATGGCTACTGACCCCAGTGAGGAATGCCAGGACAAGGGCAGAGGTCTGCTACAATGAAGCACATGGGCAAACTAGGCATATTATTGAGAGGTCGTTCAGCCTCCTGAAGGCCAGATTCCGGTGCCTCCATCTAACAGGTGGCTCCCTATACTACTCACTGAAGAAGGTGTGCCAGATAATTGTGGCATGCTGCATGTTGCACAACCTAGCATTGCGACACCAGGTGCCTTTTCTGCATGAGGATGAGCATGTTGATGGTCATGTGGCAGCGGTGGAGCCTCTGGACAGCAAGGAAGAGGAGGCAGAAGAAGAAGATATTGACAACCGAACGAACATCATCATGCAGTACTTCCATTGACACAGGTAAGAGACTGTAACTCCTCGTCACATCTCTGAAAGCTGTAGGACAGTGTATAAGTCAGCCTCTTAATCTCTGTCTATGGACACTGACAGATCACTCTGCCTTCTGCTATACGTACTGCTGCCCAACAACTGTCATACAACGGTATGATCAAATGAACATTTACTGTGCTATTTGTTGCTGATGTTGTAATAATACATTTGTGAAAGATCAGACTGACTCCAGATTGGTTTGTGATTAAAGGGTGTTTATTTAGGGGCTAATGAGTATAGGGGCATGTGCAAGGGGCTGGGGTGATGGTGGAGGAAAGTCCATGGTAGAGTCCAGTCTCTTGGTATCACAGGTGCATTGTCCAATGGGGCATAGGAAGTGGAGTAATGGCAGTTCAAGGTAGGCAGGGTAACTGAGTGGGACAGAAGGGTGACAATCAGGACGGTCCTTTTTCCTGGCGGGGGTCTTGGCAATGTTCTCTGTCTTCTGCCTGGATCTCAGGGACCGTTTATGGGGTGGTTCTCCTTCTGCAGGGGGTGGGCTGCTGGTGGCCTGTTGGTCCTGTGGCGGGGCCTCCTGTCCACTAAGGGCCGGCAGAGGTGGAGGGCTGTTCCTCGATTTGGCTAGTTTCAGGGGCCCTTTGATGTGCCACTGCCTCCCTCATGGTCTTGCCTGTGTCAGCCAGCGCCTCTGTTATGGTGACCAGGAATGGTGTATATGTTGGTGAGGTGCTCCCTGATCCCCATGCATTGTCCCTCCTGCAGCCGCTGGATCATCTTAAACTTGGCCAGTACCCTGGCCATGGTCTCCTGGGAATGATGGTATGCTCCCATGATGTTTGATAGTGCCTTGTGGAGGGTCAGTTCCCTGGGTCTTTCATCCCCATCGCACAGCAGTCCTCCCAGCTTCCCTGTTGTCCTGTGACCCTGTCCCCTGAACTGTGTGCCCACTGCCACTGCCCCCAGGTTCCTGATCGTCCTGGGTTAGTGGGTTTGCCTGGGGTCCCTGTAGTGGTGGACACACTGCTGATTGACGTGTCCTGGGACAGTGGCATGGGCCCGCTGGGTGGGTGTTGTTTCCTGAGGGGGGAGTTTCTGTGGTGGCTTGGGACTGTGGCAGGGGAAACGACTGTCCAGATGTCCCAGATGGGCGAGGCTGGTCATCTTGATCCAGGCGTGCAGAGATGCTGTCATCACTGTGGGCCTCTTCCGTGGGGGGACTGGATATGGCTGGCACCTCCTGTCTGGTGACGTTGGGTAGGGGTCTTGTTGGGATGTAAATGCATTGTTATTGTATCTGTGTGTGCCATCTTGTGCAATGGGTGTGTTTCCCTCTATTACTGTGCTTGCACTATTGCCTTGGCCCTTGTGTGAGTGGTGATTGTGTGCCCTGGGTGAGTCTCTCTATTGGACATGCTTTGGTGATGGGTGTACATGCATGTCTGTAATGGGTGTCCATGCATTGTTGTTGCATGCAGGGCTTGGTTGTTGGAGTGGTGGGTCATGATGTGGGGTGTGTAGGAGATGGTGGAGTAATGGGAGTGAGGGTGTGAGTATGTGATGGCATGCAGGTAGGGTGGAGGAGATATAGGGGGTCATTCTGACCCCGGCGGTCAAGGACCGCAGGGGTCGGCGGGAGCACCGCCAACAGGCTGGCGGTGCTCCGCAGGGCATTCTGACCGCGGCGGTACAGCCGCGGCCAGAAACGGAAAGTCGGAGGTGTACCGCCGACTTTCCGCTGCCCATGGGAATCCTCCATGGCGGCGCAGCTTGCTGCGCCGCCATGGGGATTCCGACCCCCTCACCGCCATCCTGTCCCTGGCGGTTTCGACCGCCAGGAACAGGATGGCGGTGAGGGGTGTCGTGGGGCCCCCGTAAGAGGGCCCCACTTTGAATTTCAGTGTCTGCTCAGCAGACACTGAAATTCGCGACGGGTGCTACTGCACCCATCGCACACCTTCCACTCCGCCGGCTCCATTCGGAGCCGGCTTCATCGTGGAAGGGTGTTTCCCACTGGGCTGGCGGGCGGCCTTTTGGCGGTCGCCCGCCAGCCCAGTGGGAAACCCAGAATGACCGCCGCGGTCTTTTGACCGCGGTACGGTCTTCTGGCGGTCCCAGCCAGGCCGGCGGCTACCGCCGCCGGCCGGGGTCAGAATGACCCCCATAGTATTAAAGATTTGCCTTATCAGAGTCCAGTCCTTCTGCTACTCCTGCGAGGTCCTCAGGCTGCATGATCGCCAAGACTTGCTCCTCCCATGTTGTTAGTTGTGGGGGAAGAGGTGGGGGTCCACCGCCAGTCCTCTGTATTGCTACCTGGTGTCTTGAAATCACGGAACATACCCTCCCTCGTAGGTCGTTCCACCTCTTCCTGATGTCATCCCTTGTTCATGGATGCTGTCCCACGGCATTGACCCTGTCCACAATTCACCGCCATAGCTCCATCTTCCTCGCAATAAAGGTGTGCTGCACCTGTGATCCGAATAGCTGTGGCTCTACCCGGATGGTTTCCTCCACCATGACCCTGAGCTCCTCCTCCGAAAACCTGGGGTGTCTTTGAGGTGCCGTGATGTGATGTGAGTGATGTGTGAGGTGATGGTTGATGTGATGTGTGGAGTGATGTGTTGGGGTGTGTGGTGTGAGGTGCGTGGATGGGGTATGAGTGATGGTGTTGTGTGACTTTGGATGCTGGTGTGGTCTTTGCTTTTCTCTCTCTCTGCTTCTTCCAAACGTTTTGCAGTAAGGGGTTTTGGGTAATGTGGGGTGTGTGTTTTATAGTGTTGTGAGTGTGTGGGTGTGGTGTGTGTATGTGTGTCAGGTGTGTGTATTTTGAATTGTCCAATGTGGTGTCGTTTTGTAAGTGTGTGGGTATTTTGAGTGCGGTGGTGTGTACCGCCAATGGTTACCGCGGTTGTAAGACCGCCACGTTGATTCGTGGGTCGTGATACTGTGGGCGTATTCCTGTTGGCGTAACAGTGTGGGTTTTGCTATCGCCAGTTTGTCACTGACCTTTGGTGTGGCGTACTTGTGTGGGTGTCTGTATAGTGGTGGAATTCTCAGTGTGGGTCATAATACCCGTTGTGGATTTCCACCACGGACACAGTATGTTGGTGGCTGTCGGCACGGTGGTAAACAGGATTTACCTCCAGGGTTGTAATGTGAGCCTTAGTATGCACGGTGAAATGCATTTGTGATTCTTCGACTCTTGCTTAATTGTTCTTTGTAAAGTGCACAGACACACGGAGGGGCAAAGAAGCACTATTTCGAAATGTAAATAAATAAATATATTTGTTGTTTTAAATTGTATAGTCTGTTTTAAATGCAGATGTTTCTCACCTATACTTGATGTCTTACATTATCATAGAAAAGGACATAATAAAGCCACAATAATTAGCGCAAATAATGGCTCACAAACCAGATTTGCATTTTTACTTGTTTTGAAAGAATTTAAGTAGGTTGCACATTGCTTTTTTACACTCTGCTTTTGTCTTTCTTTGCATATTCTTGGAGCAAGTGCTAAGTAGTTTATAAATATAACCTCATTAAGACACCTTTTCACAGTTACATTTAGTGTAAGTAACTATAAAGATACAACAAAGACATCACAAATTTGTTGCAAGTTTTTTGTTCACCTACCTCCCAAAAACAATAAGAACACTTTTAGTGCTGTTAAGGAAGACGATAATGGCAAGGATGCAGTACTAAACAATTACTTGCAATACTCCGAATATGACAAAATTGAGACAGTTTACTTTAGACTCCGCCTGGTGGTTTGTGGCATCTTGATTTAAAGTATTACCCTAAGTGTCCAAAACAGTGTATTTCTATATTCTAAAGCATTTATTAAAGAACATTTATTTTCATGGAAGGTACACTTGTTGAAGAGTGAAAGGTACACTTGATGAACACCCTTGAAAATAAGATTGGTTATTCTGCCTGTGGCTAATTTTTTTCGGGTCAAGCGCAAAGCGCTCCGTCCCTGTTGTTATCTCTTTACAGGCTTGTAACCACTCCCATGTCAAGCCCATGAGTTTGGTTGGTTCCTGGGCTTGCCTTTAACAATTTGCTTCATTTCATTAGTGGAAGGCATGCATACCTCATGCCTTTTCCGGTGTTTAGCCCTCCTCGAGCGCACAGGCCAACTACTGAAAACATATGAGGCTCCATGTTTTCAGTTTAGTATCTGGACTACTTTTTCTCTTTATTTATTTTTTGTATCTGAGAATGCGAAGTGGTAAGTGTTGCAAAGTGAGAAATAGGTAAGGTAGTTTCAGCTTTGTAATGTGCGGGGGGCCCTTTGGAGCGCGGGCGAAAATTCACTAGTCCAAAGCTCGGGCACGACCGTCCTGCCATTTCAGAAGGTTTGGTAAAATGTTAACATTTTCAGGAGAGTTTTGTATTTTGAACCACCTTAAGTTTTTTTTATTTTTATTGGCTACATCGTTGTTGTTGCGGTTTATTTTGGCCAGATCAGAGATGCTAACATTAATATTGTACGGAAATTAGAACGTATTTGTTTACTACATCCCACTCGTTTAGTCTATCAAACCTCTCTCTGAAAAGTGTCTTTTCTTGAAATAATCAGAACGAATGAGGGGCATCCATGACGTCATTAATAGAATGTGTACAAATTGGTTACTCACGAGGCCCACGTGTTTTATATTTATAACTCTTAAAAGGCTAAAACTCGTGTAAGATAAGGATGAAAGCGTTATCTCTGAATGCGCCGACACTATTTAAAATGTGTATAGGGGCTCTAGCGTGACGTGTTCCGGCATTTTTTATGATTGTGTCATGTGCATTTTAATAACGGTTTTTGTTAACATTACATTTTGTTGTCGGGGTTGGGGTGGAAACTATTCTGCTGCATCACTCTGAGCTTCAAGCAAGTCCGTGCCGTCTTGTCACTTAATCGAAAGCTAGCAATATTTACAATTTATTTGAAGGAAAACTGCCTGCGTCTTACATTTTAAATAAATGTAACCTACCTGGTGAAAAAATTCATTGAGTTAAATGACTGTCGCAGAAATGTGTGCAGCCTCCAAGTCAAATTTTGACAGCAACTATCGCTTATCACCCTGTAAAGCTACAATATAGGGTGCTTGCAGCGGGGTCTAGGCGTACCTAGTTAGTCCTCCTAAATTGATATGGCATTGAAGTGTCAGTGCCACTGTTGGTCTATCCCGTAGTATTATGCAGTCTTCCTTCAGATCCGCCCGCACTGATCACATTATAGTGTATTTAAAACTAAATTTCACATTTTCATTTGTTTCTGTTAAAAGGAAAACAACTTACCCCCCTCCCATTGTTCAGTTGTCGAATCTCCCTTCTATACATTTTGTAGGCTGAAATTAGCCGGGCTTTGGTCACAATGCGCTTGGACTCGGATTGTAGCACAAAGGGAAACTTTTTAACTCCTTCAACTCTTTTTCTCTACTTTTTTCTGGGCGGCCCATATTCGGCCTTAGTCTCCCAGTAGCCTCCACCCTTGGCCTCCTAGCAGCGTTTGGTTGCAGGGCTGCTTCTGGGGCTTGATTAAATGATCAAGTGGTGGTGGATGGAGCAGCCTGCCTAGATTACCTTTGATTGGTAGGGTGATCACCCATCCATAAATTTCACGGACTGCCCCTATTTTCGCCCTGCCAACCATTGCCTGTGGGATTTTGTCCGTAATTTTAGCCTTTCACCAAGAGGACAAGAGATGGTAGGGCAAATTTTCGGCCAGATTATTTTCCCCAGCGGGATTGGAAGGCAGGGAGTCTCCTGTACTCAGAGGGAGGGGAGGGGCAGGTAGATAAGAAACAGACCTTCTTGCCAGGGTGTCTCCTTCCCTAAAGAAATGCAAATATGGGAAACTGGTAAATCTGAAATGCAAAGGGGCTTGAAAGCCTGCATTGACTTTAACCAAATGAGTCACTTGAAGCTTTCTTATGGCAAAGACATTTTCCTTTAGACAGGTACTGTAATGGTGTTCCAAGGTGAGCTATGGAGAGTGTGGTTTTAATGGAGTGTTATACATTTTTTTAGTACTAGTTATAAACTGTATATCATTCAAATCTGTATTTGAGAAGCACTTTTTTTATTTAAACAAAATGTATTTGTACATTTTGTAGCAGCCTTTATTATGATGTAATTGTATTTATATACTGCTTACTACCCCTGATGAGGCATTGAATGCATGTTTAAAATAAGGACTTACACATTCACAGTTTTTCATCGGTCTCAGTACCTCATAGTACTAACAAACATTGGCAAAGCCAATAGGTCTCGTCTATGCCAGAGTTATTGGCTTTGCTAATATGTTTAGCCATGTTATACACAAGAGAGGCTGCTGTTCAGCATGACTAAAAGTTAGTGGCATAGTGGTGTGGAGTGGAGTAGAGTGGCATAGGAGTAGTGGCATAGAGCCCAGTGGTGCGGAGTACAGTGCAGTGGGGTACAGTGCAGTTGTTTAGAGTACATTGGCGTAGAGTGCAGTGGCATGGAGTGGCATGGGACAGAGTAGAGTGGCATAGAGTGCAGTGGAGTAGAGTGGCATACAGTAGAGAGGCAGAAAGTGCAGTAGTTTAGGTTGGTGCAGTGGCATAGAGTGCAGAGTAGACTCACGTGGCAGAAAGTGCAGGGGCATAGTGTAGAGTGATGCAGTGCAGAGTAAAGTATATTGCTGTAGGGTGCAGTCATGTAGAGTGGAGTGATGCCGAGTGAAGTGGCATAGAGTGCAGGGGCATAGAGTGCAGTGGTGTAGAATGTAGTAGTACAGAGTAGATTGGTGTACAGTACAGTGGCGGAGAGTGCAATGTTGCAGAGTAGAATGTCAGTGCAGTGTTGTAGAGTAGAGTAGAGTGGCACAGAGAGCAGTGGCGTAAAGTACAGTGGTGCAGAGTAGAGGGCAGATGCGTACAGTGCAGTTGTTTAGAGTGCATTGATGCAGAGTGCAGTGGCATAGAGTGGCATGGGGTAGAGTAGCATAGAGTGCAGTGAAGTAGAGTCGGATGCAATAGAGTGGAAGAGTGCAGTAATGCGGAGTGGTGCAGTGTCATAGAGTGCAAATTAGACTCATGTGGCATAGAGTGCAGTGGCGTAAAGTGGTGCACAGTGGAGTATGGTTTAGTGGTGCAGTGCAGAGTAGAGTATAGTGCCTAGAGTGCAGTGGCATAGAGTGCAGTGATGCACAGTGCAGTTGCATAGAGTATAGTGCCATAGAAAGCAGTAGTACAGAGTAGAGTGGTGTAGAGTGCAGTGTTACAGAGTAGAGTGTCAGTGCAGTGGTGAAGAGTGGTACAGAGAACAATGGCATAAAGTACAGTGGTGCAGAGTAAAGTGCAGTGGCATACAGTGCAGTTGTTTAGAGTGCACTGGTGTAGAGTGCAGTGGCATAGAGTGGCTTGGGGGAAAGTAGAGTGTCATAGAGTGTGGTGGAATAGAGTGTATTGGTGCAGAATGTAGTAGTACAGAGTTGAGTGGTGTAGAGTATAGTGGCAGCCAGTGCAGTGTTGCAGAGTAGATGTATGCGTACAGTGGTGAAGAGTGCATTGAACTAGAGTGCAGTGGTCAGAGTGGCATAGAGTGCAGTGGCGTAGAATAGATTGTTTCAGAGTAGATGGCAGTTGCATAGAGTGGAGAGGTGCAGGGTAGAGTGCGGTGGCATAGAATGCAGTAGCACAGAGTGCAGCAGCATAAAGTAGATTGTTTCACAGTAGAGTGAAGTGGCATAGAGTGGAGAGGTACAGGGTGGAGTGGAGTTGCATAGAGTGGCATACAGTGTCATGGCATAGAGTGCAGAGGTGCATAATAGATTAGAGTGACATAGAGAGTATTGATGTAAAGTGCAGGGGCATAGAGTTGAGTGTTACAGAGTAAAGTGCACTAGCATAGAGTGTATTAGCTTAGAGTGCAGTGGCATACAGTGCAGTGTTGCAGAGTGGCATAGAGTGGAGTTGTGCGGAATAGATTGGTGTTGCCTAGACTGGAGTGGTATAGCGTGCAGAGGAGCAGAGTGCAGTGGTGTAGAGAGGCACAAAGTGCATTGGCATAGAGTGGTACAGAGTAGAGTATAGAGGCACAGTGTGAAGTAGCATAGATTGCAGTGGCATAATGAGGAGTGGTTCAGAATGAAGAAGAGTGCAGTGGCAAGGAGTGGCGTAAAGTGGAGTGATACAGAGTAGGGTACAGTGGTGTGGAGTGGTGCAGAGCAGAGTGGAGTATGTATGATGTGGTAACACACTGCCATTACAAACAACACATTTTTGATTGAAATGACCATTACATTTGCACAGATATACAGTTTTTCAAATCAAACTATACTGTGCACAGACGATGATGTGTGGAAATTGCATCACCTAATGCAGTGATTTGTTTTAATCATATAAAGGTATTTGTTTCCAGCACAGTTCAGAATTAACAAAAATGTGCTTCATTTGTACTCCTAATTCTGATATAGTCTGAAGTTTAGTTAAATATTGTCATATGATAGAAAAAACTCTTTTCTAACCCCAGTATCCAGCAAGTTTACAGCATAAATCCTCTCACTTTGAAGTCAGAGAAAGAAAAGTAAACACTAAGTTCCCACCGAAGACAAAGCCTGAAATTTGACTTTGAATACACAGCAAATGTGATGAGATAAGAACAAGATTTACAGGCCTGTTTACAGAAAGGGAGCACTGGCAAGGATACTGTAAATAAGGTTTTGGCAAGGGAATGGGGAACTCAAGCTGCATAGCCTAAAACAAATACAACCAGCAAATTGAAAGGAACAAAATGTGAGTTACAAACCACAAGGCCAATGGCAAGCAATGTGCGAAATGCTTCACAAGGAAGCACTATGAATTTACTTAAAGTGACAGCCGTGGGATACTTTGTGGGGAAAGTCCAGTATTTTAGTCCAGTCCATATCCTGCAGAGGTTTGGCCACATCAATCACCCAGGGACTAAGACAAGAAGACCTGGGGTGGCTTCCATGTTGTAGTAAAGGTCTGTACACCCATTCTATCAGTTTGCAACCAGTTCCTATGGTCTAGAGCTTCTGGCACACCTCTTGCAGGGTTAGTGCTTGGTGGCAGACATGAAATAGAGACTTTAATGATTATTCAAGGTGGTTGTAAGTAAGGAGTTGACCAGGGTGAAGATGGTAGTCTGTCACAAGGGTTTGAAATTTAGTTGCTCTGAGCACAGCCATCCTGTATGAGTGGGAAGGCTTAGCACAGTTAGTGCAGGAGCACAGGGTTTCTTTGTGTCAGTGAGTTTAAAGGTTCTAGCATGGCAAGAGAAAGCTGCGCGTCATAACCCTGGATGGTGATCAGTAGAATGGTCAGCAGGAAACAATGAGCAGTGCATTAAGCCTTCCTTAAAAGTCTTTACTGGTAAACCCCATCTCATGCAGGGGGGTGGACAGAAAGCCAGCAAGCCACCCATTGGACTTGTGCATCTGAATAATAGCAGTCCAGAAGACCTAATCCACTCGCAGTCACGGGTAGCTTTAGAGTGGAAAGAGCTACCTGATGGTGCTGCAGTGACCAAATCAGATTTGTGGCATGTCTGAAGAAGGAATGAAGGATGAGCAGGGGAAGGTTTGCAAAATAATACTATCATTGGTGTAGCGCATCATCTTCACTAGTGCCACGTGGCCCACTAGAGAAAGCAGAAGAGAAGACCAAAAAGCAAACTGGGCTTGGAGGGACCGTGAAGCTCCCGAGATTTCCATCCTGTAAATCCGTGGGAGAATGCTAGATATTAATCACTAGGTATCAAAAGGTAACTGGTTCCCAGTTCAATCTGAGATCTAATTGCATATAAAGAGGAAACAGTGCCATATGTTAAAGAAACACTAATGACATTTTACAATTTGTACATTTTGTGGTGCAATTTACATCCCCAATATTTTGAAGATTCTGTGTGTACTTGACACTTAGGGATAACCCAGATCACTTCTTTGGCTTTTGCTCAATTTCAAAACCATTTAAAGACAAGGACAAAGTGGGCATATGCCTTGCACAGCCTTGCAAGGGGTCTGGCTCCTGCTCACCCTTCACAAGCACGAACAGCGGACCATTGCACCAGAAGAGTTTCGCAAGGTGGATGGTGCAGAGACAACACCACCGGTACGCAGTACCTTCCGGTAGTCTTGGTGAACCCATTTTGTCTGATTTTAGGGATTGCCCCACCTTGTTCTTCTCTTCCTAATTTATCCAGTTTTTAGCAACAACCCTTTGAATAACCTGCCGTGGATCTCCCATTTGATCTTGATTTCATCCTCCTCTTTTATTTTCTTTGATTGGTAGTCTTGGCTCCCATTTCTGAAATAAATGTAGAGTCCCAGACATACACTCTAGTGCTGTGAGACTACAGACAAGTTGTGGGTACCTCACATCCTGACATTAGGTGTGAGACAGTCGCCAAAACCATCTACCCTGCCCTTTTAAAAAAAATGAGGTTGAAAGTCCATAGGCGGTTGGGGTAAGTCGGATGTTTTTGTTCAATTTGTTTAAACTAGCATAAAGTTAATTGCCTTAATGTTTCCCAAACTGTTTGCCAGGGGTTTTAAAATGTTCATAAACATAATAAAATGTTGCTATTACTTTCTCTTCAAGAAAGATTGGGTAGATTTGGGTAGGGGTGATGACCTTGCTACAGTACTGAAGGGCATTCATTTACTACTGAACAAGGACATAATGTGACACCTAAATGTACCATAATAGGAGACAATCACAAAAAGACCACAGTGAATAAATAGTGCTATGTTAAAAAAGAGTAAATACACGCACTGACAACATAGTGAGGCATGGCCTCTCTTTCGTGTGTCTGTAATACTGACATTTGTTCCTGAATTTTTGTCCTGAATTTTGACCTTTTGTCCTGAATTTATGTCCTGAATTTTGACCTTTTGTCCTGAATTTTGCTCAGTCCTGTCCAGAATTTGCCTCAATGAAAGGGGGTCACCCTATTGATTGGCCTAGTGGCGGTTAAAAATACAAAGTCTGCTTTTACTTATCATTCAGCCAGTTGTATGGTGACCAGGCTCTGGAAACTAAAAACCGGGACATTTCACACAAATAAAAGGACTAAAATTTCACACAAACAAAGGGCAGAGAGTGACAGCGCTTATTGTAAAAGAAACAGACAAACAAGGTCCTAGGGAAAAAAATTATTAGCAAGTTTTAAACCCATAATCATATATGTTAATTAAATTGCTATCACGTAAACTATTAGGTAGTCCTGCTTTGGGACACATAATGAATCTGCCCCCCTCTGTTTTCAGTCAACCCTTATTGAAAACCGGGACATAAATGCAATTTACCAAAATATGCCAGGACAGCTGTAGAAAAACAGGGACTTACCCAGAAAATACGGGACTCCTGGTCACCCTGACCATTTTGTATGTCCATTTTGGTTACAGCAAAACCTCTTATAAGCTACTGTTACTTTTAAGGCTCCCTTTATAAATTTTTGGATCTGTTTGTTTACTCTAAAAGAGGATTCTGTTTTATTTAAAATATTTGTTTGCTCCATGGAAGTGTATGACTGCAAGTGGACGCAAGTCTAGGAGAGACAGGCAGAGAAGAGAGTGTGTTTTCACCTTTGATCTACCTGATTGGTGCTTTCAAAGACTGAGCTGAATAAGGCAAAGACCAGGACACCTTGTTTAATAATTCAGTGGGACGTTTGGGCAGTTTTATCCATACTTCAGGGACTTGCTGCCTCTGAACCACCCCCCCAGAATGAACTGGGCAGCTTAGGCCATGCAGTTTGGTCCCCTACGTGTCTGCACTCCTCTCCTCACACAATGGAGTTCTTCAACATGTCTAGCGTTCTTTCTGAAGAGGATATACTTGCTTACATAAGCACTAACTGTTACTCGATTTCCAACACATACTCGTATTAGGTTTCAAATTAAATTAGTTTAGTCATCAGTTCCCAAGTAACTCCACATCTTGCGTAGCACCTTCAAACCCTCCTGCTTTTTGATCCAACAGCGTTTCTCATGCTGGTATTTTTACTTCAATACTAATTCTGGTAAAAAGGAAAATATCAGCCCTAAAATGCTAAGCGGTGTTGGCTTAAAAAATCATGCACAGGCTGGAAGTAGCAATTGATTAGTTGATCACAAAAATCTGCAAAGTTAGTGATGGTATGTTAGGCACATGTGCATTTGTTTCAAATATCCGATTATTTCAAAATAAGAAAAATCTGAAACTAGTCAGATATCCTAGCACTTTGACTGAAAACCATAATATTCTTGCATTTTATTTGCTCTCCACAGTTTGTAGGGATGGCACTTTAAATGGACTTGCTTATGTAAACCTGTATTACTTTTCATTTTCAATTTATTTGGCAAGAAAAGTCTGGTTAGGACTTTACAAAGCTAATAGCTCTAAATCAAACAAATGCGAGTCCTATTGCATTGAGTTTGGAGGTAGAAGCTATTGCAAGTGATGCACACCAGAGGTCTATGATTTTTTTGGGGATGATGGTGTGTGAGCTAGGTGGGGCCAGGGTAGTGTAGAGCCCTGTAGGTGTGGTAGAGCAGATTGAATAGGCATTGTCTCTGAATGGGGGCTCATAATTGTGTCTTAAGGAGGCAAGGGGTGATGTGTGTGCTGAAAGGTAGGGTGAGTAATAGTTAATCACTGCTGTGTATGATAGTTTAACACATGTGTTACAGCTATGAAAAGATGCTGTGGTAGAGGGAATTGGTGTACTACAGTCCACATGTGATTAGGGCCTGGGGGATGGAGCCACCGATGAAAGGAGGGAAAAAGAAGACAAGAGGTCTGTATATGCAACATATGTAAAATCAGGTGGATGTAGACCTGGGATTCATGAATTATAACGGTGATGTAGGTATCCAGGATGATAGTTAGGTGTCTGGGATGGTTGGAGGAAGAGGGGGTTGGGCCTAATTGTGTAGGCACACAGGGTGGGTACATGTTGTAGATTATCCTCACTAACATCTACTGAGGTTCCATGTGACTCATTACTCTCACATACAGGTAGACCTGCTAGACAACAGGCTAATGTAACAAATATTTGTGGTGTGCATGTCTTCTGAGAGTCATTGCATGATATGGGTGTCATCAGTGTGTGAGATGAAGTACAGTGTCTGAATAAACATTGTCTGAGGAGTCATGTACAAGTACAACTGAGTCTGGCTGAGTAAAGAGATTAGTGGGACTCTGAAGATGAGTATTTTGGGTCCAGAGTCAATGGATTGAGTTTAAGATGTTGCATAATTTTAATTTGGATGTTTGTAATCCCATTCAGAGATGGAGGTCAGTGTTTACTGTTCTGTACACTGGAGATGAATGTGTGTCCTAGGAAACTACTGGATATGGTAATAAATGAAATTGAAATATTGTATAAACATGTCTTTACCCATTCTTGCAGTGTGGCGAGGATTGCTTGCTGTGGTGAGTTACCTGGATGTGTGACACATATGAACTCTATGCCACATAATTTGTTACAATTGTTGGCAAAACAGTACAGCAAGGACATTTTTTGTGGTTTACTGTGTGCAAGGCATCGTGCAGGATAATGTATTGAACATAACAAAATAATATGTTTCAGTAGTGGGGTGAAGAATGTAATGTAATATCACGGTAGGCACTAACCACAAAAAATCATGTTCAATGTAAGAAGTGCTTATTAACTGCATTCAGTCTTTTATTCAGTGCAGGCCAGTAATCCGCCAAGCTGCATTGCATTGTGTATCATTAAACTAATAGTACCCCTTGTTCATACAGAGGTAGTCTGACCAATGTTACAGTTCTGTCATGTGTGAGGCAACAATAGTTGAACATGGCCTAAACTACTTCTTGTAACATATTGCAGCATATCCATATGTATTTGGCAACTGAAACCAACAGTATGAATGTCAGTAAAAAAAATAACTTATGTCATAATATATTATGGAACAATATTGACATATTCCTATCTCTTTCCAGAGGAACAAACAACACTTCCTGTTGAGCAGCTGGTCATTGAAGACTAACCTGTTCAGGACACCATCTTTCCTCCCATGGATAATGACACCATCTGACAACTCCTGAACTCTATTGAATCTCCTTCTCCTGTCTTGCCAAGTGAGGATGACATTGTATGGTCTCCACAGGATCCACAATCCACAGGACAGGCACAATATAGCTGTGCAATCCCTGCTGAGGACTCCGAGGACCCCCAAGTTTAATTTCAATGGCGAGTCGGAGTTGTCCAGAAGCGCTAGGCTGAGGAGGTGTGGGCATGGATGAGACCATAGCGGAAACCCTAAAAGGAGTCCATAGGTGTTGGAGTCCTTATAAGGATGTGGCTAAGACTCTGCAGACACCTATACCTGGCTCAAGTCGATTGATGAGTCGTTATGTGACATTGCTGCTCTAATGATACAGGTGTGAATGACATCAGACCTCTAGTTCTGACACCACTAAAGTTGCCACACAGCTGGGGGTCATCTGTAACACCTCATAATCCATGGAGCGCAAGTTGGACTTCTACATAACAACAATAGGTACCCATAATAGTAACAATGCTGCTTTGTTGGCAAGTCACCACACCCTTGTCAGGGATTTCCAAACTGCCTTACTGTCACTGATATGTGTGAGTAAGATGCTTCCTATGCAAACACCATCACATGCAGGGAAGGCACAGCACCCAACAGTTGAGGAAGAATTGGACTTCACCAGGTTTCAACGGTATTCTGTCCGATGACATTTGGGAGTGCCTCCAGGTCAGTTTCATAATGGTCCTGTGTTTGGCATCATGCCACCACTTTTGTTACCCAGTACTGTACTTTTTGTTTGGGCATCTGTTGATTGTAACTACTTTTGGACGTTAAAACAGTCATAGCTTCTCTAATGGCAATTTGTACCTCCTCAGTGAAATTCTCTTCACCTTTACATGTAACATGACATGTCTACCAAATGGACTCTGTCTGGACAATCTTTGCTCACAACATTAATGTAGGCGTTGTTGCCCCAAACACTACAAAAATGCCCATGCTGGCCCAGTTGCTTGACTGACACACAGTGAAAAGTCCTTACTAAATATACACACTCCTTCCTGCTAAAAATGGGGCCTGAGAGGTATTTGAGCCAAAAACACTATTACACTCATCCACACATAACTTACTAGGTAAACATGGCAATATGATCAAACATATATGAGAACCTCAATGCTCAGACTGAAGAGATCCTTAAGTACAAAAATGACCATGGTTGTACTAGGCAGATACTCATGCCCAGACTCCTTGAGATTTTGAGTCATACCTGTGCCACACAAGGATGCAAGAGGGCAGTCCAAGACCTTGGATGTCAGTGTGCATGAAATGCAAGGGAGTATTTTTGTGGTTCTGTGTCAACTGATAAATGGTGATTAAAGGTATACTGAGATATTTTAGGTAAATGTGTTCCTCTGCTCCTGGGCGGCGTCACATCATGTGAGTGTAACAACACATTACATCTATTGTACAATATACACAGATATTACTACATAGGAGCCAGAGCACAGAAGCAGGAGCAAGCAATACTTCCCCAGGGAAAAGGGAAATAGGAAATGGGAGCGAAGGTTCTAAACCTTTGTAAGTAGTTTAACCCCTTCATTGCTAGTCCTCCCCTGCACTAAGCCTTCTTTTGGCTATTTGGGAGAGTTCAATCTTAGGCCCCCATAACCGTTTGACCTCATAAACTATCCATGCCAAATTTGTGTCATTATTGTCCAACATCCAGGGGATTCTAAAGATACTGGAGGTTTGTGGATGACCCTGGAGAGGGCCAAGAAAATGGGCAAAATATTCCTGAATTTTGAGTTTTTTAAAAAAATGGGTAAGAAGTGATGCAGAAGAAGGCATCTGTTTTGCTTCCCTGCAAATTAGCATAAACAAAGGATTTGTGATCCATCTTCCCAACTTTTAGGAGCAGTCAGACGTGACTCAGAAAACACATTTTTCAACACAGTTTTGACATTTTACTGGGACATAGTCAATTTTTTCTATTCTTTGTACTTTCAACCTCCTTCCAGGTAGTGGCAGCAATGGATGTTAAACCAGTCATGGATCCCAGAAAGCTATACATTTCTAAGGAGTAGGAAAACTTCTGAATTCAGCAATGGGGTATGGTGTAGATCCTTCAAGGTTTTTCTATAGAAAGTAACAGCTGAAATAAAACAATAGTGAAATAGAGTTAAGAAAACAGCCATATGTGGCTACTTTTTCATCCGTAACTTTTTCTAACTATGGCACATTTTCAAAAGCAATATATCGTTACGTCCGCTGGACCCTTTGTGTTTCAGGTATATGTAGGGCTTGTAGGTTTACCAAGAACCCGTGTACCCAGAGCCAATAACTGAGCTGCAGAGCTGCACCTTACAATGGATTTTCCTTGTATACCTGGAATACAGCAATTCATTGGGTAAAATATAAATAGCGAAAAGTAGGTTTCAAGAAAACCAATGTATTTCAGAAATGGTCGCAAGATATGAAGTTTAGAAGCAGGGTTTTTCTGCACATCTCTGAATTTCTCAAAATTGCCTCTTTCTTACATATTGTCTTACATTTGGAAGGTGCAAATGCAGAGAAATACTATTGGTAATAACACTTGTTCCACTATTCTGTGCTCTCTCATGTCTCCCAGTAAAAATGTGATCTCACTTGTGTGGGTAGGCCTGGTGCCCGCAATAGGAAACACCGCAAAGCACACCATGACTACATCAAATTTTTTCACGCAAAGTGGGTAGCTGTGGTTTTTGGGCCCTACCTCAGCTGACTCCTTGTGAAACCTAGCAAACATGCACATTTTCAAAATCTAGACAGGTAGGGAAATCCAGCATGGGGTGGCTTATTTGGCTTTCATCAGGTTTTTCTACTCAAAATCCCTTGCAAACCTCAAACACTAACTAAAAAACACATTTTCCTCAAATTTCTGTAATGGAAAGTTCTGGAATCCACACAGAGCCACAAACTTCCTTCCACCCAGCATTCTCCTACATCTTCTAATGAAGATTGTACCTCACTTGTGTGGGTAGGCCTAGTGCCCATGACAGGAAATGGTCCTAAACGCAACATGGATACATCACATTTTTCTACGCAAAACTGACCTATTTTTTGCAAAATGGGTAGCTGTAGTTTTTGGGCCCTACCTCTGCTGGCACTTAAGGAAACCTAGCAAACCTGTACATTTCTGAAAACTAGACATCTAGGAGAACTCCAAGATGGGGTGACATGTTTTGCTCTCACCAGGTTGTTTTACCCAGAATCCCTTGCAAACCTCAAACTTTGACTAAAAAACTCATGTTCCTCACATTTCTGTGATGGAAAGTTCTGGAATCTACACAGAGCCACAAACTTCCTTTCACCCACCATTCCCCTGCATATTTTGATGGAAATGGTACCTCACTTGAGTGGGTAGTCCTAACATCCACGACAGGAAACAGATCAAAACCCACCAAAGAAACGTTATTTTTCCTAGGTAAAACTAACCTCTTTTTTGCAAAGTGGGTAGCTGTGGTTTTTAGGCCCTAGGTCAGCCGGCACTTAGAGAAAAGTAGCACTCCTGTACATTTCTGAAATCTAAACACCTTGGGAAATCCAGGGAGGGGTGACTTGCATGGATCTCATAAGATTTGTGTTACCTACAATGTCCTGCAAACCTCAAACCTTGCCTGAGATCACATAGATTCCGGAAGTTTGAAAATGTATGTTTTAAGTCAATTTTGAGGTTTGCAGGGCATTGTGGTAAAGAAAATGGTGCAAGATGGATGTAAAGCACACCACCCTCGACTCCCCCAGATGTCTAGTTTACAGAATTGTCTGCGTCTGGTAGGTTCTTCCATGGGGGCAGCTTAACCAAGTCCAAAATGTGCAGCTGTTCACCACTGCAAGTGGGATGATACTGTAATTAGCTCAACTCTCCTGGGCTAATTTGAAAAACACTCAACAAAATCAAATATTCTCTTGCTTGCCATTGGGGTGAAAAATTGTAGTCCGCAGTAGAGCAGATAGACTGTTTCCCCATTATTGAGGTGGTGGGGGCATGGCCATGCCCATGCTGGGCAGTCTCCATCCCTACCAAAAAGTAATCCCTGGTTCTAGTGGGCTTTCTGCCTCACCAAGGGGCAGATAGGGTAATTTCCCCCATCTGCCCTCGGGGACAGAAAGACTGTTTCCATTTTTGGTTAGAGGAGAATGAACATGCTCATGTTGGGCAGCCACCACCGATACAAATGAGAAAAAGTAATCCCTGTTGTCCAATGGGCTTCCTATCCCCTGGGAGGCAGATGGGGCTAATTGCCCCTGTCTGCCCCCAGGGCAGAAATACTGTTTCCCTATTTTGAGGCCCCTACCAAAACAAATAAAAAAGAAATCCCTGGTGCCCAGTAGGCTTTCTGACCCCGTGAGGAACAGATGGGGGTAATTGCCCCATCTGCCCCCTGGGAGAAGAAGAAAGACTGCTCTCATTTGTGTCTGGGGGTGTGGGTGCACTGGCATGTCCAATGTGGGCTACCCCCTACCCAACTTTTATTAAAAAAAATCCCTGGTGTCTAGCAGACTTTCTTCCCCTCTGGTGGGCAGATCAGGGGTAATAACCCCCATCTGCCCCTCATGGGGGGCAGAAAGGCTGTTCCTATTTGTATCTGGGGTATTGTGGTACTGGCATGCCCATTGTGGGCAACCTCTGCCCTTCTTTCATGAAACAAAAAATCCCTGGCTTCTTTTGGATTTTTAGTGACCCATGGGGGGCAGATGAGGGGTAATACCCCCATATGCCTCCCGTGGGGGCACAGAAAGACATTTATTAGTGTTTTATGGATGGGGACATCGGCATTCCCATTTTGGGCAGCCCCCACCCTATGTAATAAAAAAAAGAACCCTGGTGCATAGTAGGTCAGATTGGTGGCTATTACCCATATCTTCCCACCAGGGGGGCATAAAGACTGATTATGTGAAAGAAAGTAAGGGGGAACAAAACCCCTTGTCTAAGGGGACATTCCCACTTCCCTGGTGTCTAGTGGGTTATTAACCCCTTTCCATTGAAACTTCTCCCATCTGCCTAGGTGCTCGGTGGACTGAGATAGCCCCACAAGCACTTAGGAAGTGAAAATGAAATGAGTCAATCAGCTCATTTCACTTTTATTTTCAGTGAAATGGCATCAGCATGCCATGCGTGCTGCTCGTCATTTCACTGAAAACAAGAAACAACCTTCGGAGCAGGGAAAGCTATATCCCAGCTCACTAGGCTGTTATAGAAAAAACAAATGCTTCTGCTGTAAACAGCAGAGGGATTTGGAGCACATGTGATGAAGACGGTACAGTACCGACCTCAGCACACAAGTGCCAGTGTGAATGACAAAACAGTTCCATCATGAGTACCAAAGGAGTTAACAAAGTGACATGCAGGAAGTGCCACAATTAGCACAAATCATGGCCAATGACAATAGAGGTTCTTCTGACAGTTGTAGACATATTCATAATTTGTACCAGCCAAAAACAATAACCCACTTGCACAATGGTGTAATGGTGTGTGTTGTAGTGGCAGTTACCAGTCTGTGTCCTAACACAGCCATGAATCTGTAATCTGTAGTGACAAAACCATTCCATCTAGTCATGCTGTATCTCTTTCACTCACAGTGCTACAGGTGACTATCTGTTTTGGGCTGTGAGTCAAATCACATAAAGAAGACCACTTACAGTGCCTTAAGAATGGTAAAGAGTCCTTAAGTGACTCAAAGGCAAGGTATACTGACTCTTGTCATTAGGTCTCTCACGAAGCAACACGACCCTTCAAAGACTGCAGGGCAATAGCTACATCATGTACTCAACTCAGCAGGCACAATGATAAAAACTTTTAATGATGTTAACGCCTCACTGCCATTAACAGACATAGGGGGTGATTCTGACCCCGGCGGTCAGAGACCGCCGGGGCCAGGGTCGGCGGGAGCACCGCCGACAGGCTGGTGGTGCCCCGCAGGGCATTCTGACCGCGGCGGTTCGGCCGCGGTCAGATGCGGAAAACCGGCGGTCTCCCGCCGGTTTTCCGCTGCCCATGTGAATCCTCCATGGCGGCGGAGCGCGCTCCGCCGCCATGGGAATTCTGACACCCCCTACCGACATCCTGTTCCTGGCGGGTCTCCCGCCAGGAACAGGATGGCGGTAGGGGGTGCCGCGGGGCTCCTGGGGGCCCCTGCAGTGCCCATGCACTGGCATGGGCACTGCAGGGGCCCCCGTAAGAGGGCCCCACTTTGTATTTCAGTGTCTGCTATGCAGACACTGAAATACGCGACGGGTGCCACTGCACCCATCGCTCCTTCCCACTCCGCCGGCTCAATTCTGAGCCGGCGTCCTCGTGGGAAGGATGATTTGCCATGGGCTGGCGGGCGGCCTTTTGGCGGTCGCCCGCCAGCCCAGGGCAAATCCCAAAATACCCTCAGCGGTCTTTCGACCGCGGAGCGGTATTTTGGTTGGGGAAGTCTGGCGGGCGGCCTGCGCCGCCCGCCAGACTTAGAATGACCCCCATAGATTGGCCCAGTACAAACACAACTACACCTAAACATATTCTAACTACACATGTAAAGCTAAACAAATATATATATATATATGTATTTTGAATTGTATATATAGAAATATGTATATATATATATATCAAAACTACAATATATACAGAAATATAATGCAAACAACTTTTCCCTTACTATCCAGTTGTGAACAATTGCAAAAGCTTTTTCCAAAACTGCCTGTCATTGCTTACCGCAGAGCTCCCAATTCACGCTTGCTTATTGTGAGAGCTGAACCTAAGCAAGCTGTCACAAATGCAGGAGTTTATTGCTGTGATTCTAAAAGGTGCATCACATGTAAATACCTTTTACAAACATCATCAGCAACTAGCTATGTTACATGAAAAGCCTAAGACATAAGACAGCATCATACATGTCGGCCAACATGCATTATTTATGTGATTCAGTGCCAACCCCAAAGCTGTAAAAAGCAATATGTAGGTCAAACAGTGAATGACCTCTGTGCACGATTCTGGAACCACAAATCAGCAATAGACAACAAGAAACTTGACCAGCCTATATTCAATCATTTTAACCTGTGGACCATTTACTATCAGATTTGAAGATTTTCCCTGTGGAACATGTCTTAAAGGAAGAAATACTGGACATCAGAGAAAACTTCTGGAAGTACTGTTTAAAATCACTGCATCCAGCTGGACTGAAAATCACTGACAATACCACTTGCTTTCTGCATATATGAAGATTTCTCAGGACTGCATTGATTCCACATTCCAATTGGAATCTTCACTCATGATGCTTTTTTTAAATCCAGCAGTGTCAGCTGTGCAGCCACGAAGCAAACCATCTTGTACTACCTGAGGAAGGCGGAAGCCAAAATATTGTAGGGGAAATATATTTTTGTTCTTTGGTTAGACCATCTGTTTGATTGTCTTCTTTCTTCTTTCTTTCTGGTAGCATTTGGGTCCTGGAAACTGTCCACCTCACCCGAGGTAATTGGGAGATGTCCACCTATCAGTCAATCAATCAGTATTTTTAAAGGATGACTTGTCCCCCATGAAGGCACAAGCACAGGTCTCAATTGAAGAGCCAGTTCTTGAGCACTTTTCTGAATTCGGTTCGCGTATGTGATGAGGTGGAGGGCATTTCAGGCCTTGGCAGCAAGAAATGAGAAGGAGCGACTTTTGGCACAGCAGCAGTATGTGCATGGGATCTGCACGTGGGCCAGGTATGTCCCTGACCCACATGAAGGTTCCTTCAGCGGAGGTTCCTACAGGGGTGGTGGAAGTGCAGATGCTGGTTCAGGTAGTTGGGTGCTTGGTTGTGGAGGGCTTTGTAGGCATGGGAGTAGAGCCTAAAGTGCCATCTCTTCTGGATAGTTAGCCAGTGGAGGTCTTTCAGGTGCTGAGAGATGTGGGCTCTCTAAGGTAGGTCAAGGATCAGCCTAATTGCAGCATTCTGTATTGATTGGAGCCTTTGCATGAGTTTGGTTGTGTTGCTTGAGTAGAGTGCGTTGCCGCAGTAAAGGTGGCTGGGGATGAGCGCATGATTAACTGTCTTCTTTGTGTTGATGGCGAGTCACTTGAAGATTTTCCGGGGCACGCGAACCATGTAGAAGACAAGAAATTGAACACTGCATTGTAAATAGTGCAGTTACTTATGGTTGCTTTTATATCTCACAAACTATGTCATCCCAGTATTTCATATACACGGTACAGTTTAGACACATGTATCACATTAATATAAGACACAGCTAGTCAGCTTGCAGGTCTGTGCTGGCTTTATGATGAAGGTCAGAGGTATCCATCATCACATGCCTAAAGCATGCATCAGGCATGTGATGTATGTAATAATGCTGGCCAGCATCATGTCAGACTCCAGTGTACCATGATACATGGGTGACACCTCTAACCTTCAACAGAACTAAATAGTGCTTTGATGGGAAAAGACAGGCATACACTATGTGTGACATCATAAAAGCCATATAAGTGTTTATTGGCACTGGTGCACAGAGTGCTGACTAGAGGAAAATCTTTATACCTTCCAACCTTGTGCAAGGATGCATACCTTGTCAGAAGTATTATGTTTTGGTGTTGCCCTATAAAAACCACTGTTCTGGACATGTACATATGTATGGGGCATATTGATCTGTGTACATGTGTAGCACAATGCAGCCCACATGGAACATTTTACATAAATGGAGTTTGGACAAATATCCCCTGCTAGGCCATAAATAGTAGTTATCTGGCAATGTGGGAACCGCCCCTGGTTATTCACTTCTGTTACTTAAGAATGGTCATAATTGCATGCATTTACATTGAAAACATCCACCCCACAACCCATTGAACAGCCCCTTGTGCCAGGGTATGTCAGGAATGTCAATGCAGCTATTGCCACTGCGCTTTCTTTCCGCTTTCTTGATGTAGCCACTCTCAGGCACTGAAAGTTCCCTAAGGTAGCTACATTTCCTATGCTAAGTTAATATTATGTACATGCTGCACATTGCATTCTGAAAATACAACTAACAAATGATGTACATTCTATGTTTATCTTGTGCATTACTGCTATAACTAAGGGCCAGATGTAGCACACCGTTTGCGCCATGCAAACGGCCTCACGCGATGCACATTCCCAAATTGCGAGTCAGTACCGACTCGCAATTTTGGGAATGTGACTCGCAGATAGGAAGGGGTGTTCCCTTCCTATTTGCGACTCGCATCGCAATTCAGAATTGTGCTTCCCACGTATATCAGACCACATACACAAATAATGCAGTACACAGTATATTTAGTGTTATGTCCCAGCTTTCTGGCTCCACCTGCCAAAACATCCCAGCCTACTTGGCTCCCTAACTCACCAACTGGCTTTTATAAATGTGGTTGCTGTGTTTCAGGATCTATGGCTCTCAACAAAACGACAACTTTTTCTTACAACACTGGGGTCACCCACCACATTAGACAATTTATCAACTGTAACACTACATATACTGTGTACTGCATTATTTGTGTATGTGGTCTGATATACGTGGGAAGCACAATTCGAACTTTGAAAGAACGAATACAAGAGCATATTAGAGTTATCAGAAACCACACTCAAACTTACCCTCTTGCTACACATTTCAATCTACTGCATGGAGAGAATGACATTCTCAATATCAGATTGCTCGGTATTGCCCATGTTAACACTGCACTTAGATTTGGCAATAGGACTGAGGCCAGATGGATATGGAATCTCAGGGCTGTTGATATGGGCCTCAATTTGGACCAGGAATTAGATGTTTTTCTTAACTAGCCCGGTCCTCATTGAATACGCAACTACTGTATGCATTACTGTCCCTTCTATTGGGGTGCCCTTCCTGCTTTGATGAAACTATCAATTATGTCTATATTGTTCTTGGTCTCGCTGAAAGTGGGACTATATCCCATAATGAGTCTCCTTGTTTGTACTAGGTATACTTCTTTGTGCGACATTGTGGTTGGCCATTCTGAGAAAAATCCTGTTACTGTACTTTTCATGTTAGACATGTTGTTTACATATACATATGTTCGTATGACTATGACCATCATAGACTTGACCAACTTCAACCTTTATGAATAATCACTGTTTAATCTCTTTCGTTTGCAATTTGTAATACATTTATTTTTTATATCTTTGTATAACTATATGCATGTCCTCAAGGCTGCACCCCATTTTTGTACGTACCTTATATATATTGTTTCTGTCTTACCATTGTTGCTTAAATCTGTTGCACCTTTTAGGACCTAGGCATGACTGGAACCTGGGCTTTCCTTTACCTTCTGTTTCTTTTTACTACATGGCATCTTTCTTTTGTGTCCTAGCTGCCCTTTGCATACCCATTAGCTTACAGCTACTCGGTGTTCACATTGTACTTTGTTTTTCGATTTATGTAGTTCTTGCACTTAATATGGCTCCCCTTTTTACTGGTATATTTACTCTTTGTCGTCGTTCATGGTTTCGATAGTCCTACCTTTATTTTGGTGACTGTTTAAGTCACGTGTATCACGTGGACTACTTAGAAGCGTTCTCAACGTTCTACCGGGAACCGATGGAAACATAACAAATCATGGGCTTACGGCATTAGACGTTTACGCGGTGAGTCGGAACTTGGGTTCCAGGTTTAAATTTTTTGAGAATCAGTTATTTTCATGGGCCTACGGCATTAGTCTCTTATGCGGCGAGTCGGAGCTTGAGTTCCGGGCTTTTTGAGTCTAAGAACTAGCTATGTTTCTACGTAGCACTGTTTTCGTGGGCCGAATGGACGCCCGTATAGGAGCATGAGATAGTTTATTATTGGCTGTTTTCTTTTCTAATTTTACAAATATTGTCACTTGTTACCTAACTGGCGGTACTAGTCGCTTTACTCGTGCGACTCCAAATTCCATAACCTATGTTAGGGGTGGCATTTGGCTTTGGTTTCACTTATTTTTCAGTTGTAATTTTAACTTTAATTCTCTCCTGGGTTTCTTTTGGATCATGAGTCGTTGGGTTGGTTTGCCCCTAGAGACTTTTCTTTTTTTACTTTCGCATAATAATGGTCTTTTATATATTTTTTCTTAGAATTTGGCTCTTGGACTTACCATGGTCCTAATTATTGGCTATCCTTTACCTAAATTGGACGCCTTTTCCAGTGTGGCACATTAATACCGGCAATAACTAGTTACAGGTATTTTTCACATTTGGATATTTCAATAGATCCCTTAACTTGTATTTTTTCTACGGTTGTCCATGCTTCACATTTTTTATTTTTAGCTTATTCTGTTTCCCCTTTTTTCTCAGACTATTCTGATGCAAGGACTTTACTTCTATTCCCGAGATTGTTTAGATTTATCTTGTTGTTACCATTACGCAGAATAGGTATGTTCTGAGACCATTGGTCTCCTTGATTCTCTTGAATCTGACTTATGGTTCTCACTTGTGTTTAAACCTTTTTTTCTACTTTCCCTGTTTTTATCACTCGGTTTTTAGTCACCTTAACTGAGTTCTCTTCCATGTCACTACACTTGGTCACTAGAGATTCTCATACTACTCAACTCATGGAAACTTGCAAGAATTCTGCTGTCTTTTTCACCTCTTGTGGCTTGGGTGTTATTTGGTACACACAGGTGATATTGCTGGAATATTTTAGCCATGTCCATGGTTCGTATATTTGCTTGCCTGACTTTGGGATCTTGTTACCCCTTGCACAAACCCTTGCACATGATGGCTTCCTTTGGTCATGTATACATGTTTCAATTTGTAATTTCTATCGATACATCAAGTATGTACATATATGTTTTTCTACAGCCTTGAAAAAGTCACCAGTGTGACGAAACACGTGTTGGCTGTGTTTGGAATGATGCTCTTTGCTTATTGAATGCAGCTTCGCCCACAATAAAGGAACTCACTTCTCAAGACAAGATTCAAACACTGATGTGCCTGTTTTCTTCATCTACTCTACTTAACCCAATACTACGGAGTGTCATGACTTTTTTGTTTTACTATTGCGCATTGTGTGCTGTGATCTGTTTTTGCTTATTATTACTTGTGTAAAGTTTTACACAGTGTCTGTGTCCATGGGTAGTAGGGCACTCTGATCACCTGCACCATATTCTGTTCCTCAAATCCTCTACATTACTGTACACTCCCCTAAGAGTGCGGCTAATTTCACCCTTACTGCCGGTTATAACTATAAATATCCCTAAAAGTGTAAACTCTAAAAAGACAAACTCTCAACAATACAGAGACAAATGTATTGACAAAACGAAATGAATTGACAAACATTTACTACAAACACACAAGACAGGGGCAGATCACACACTGACAAGACCAAAAATTCAAAAAATAAGAGAAATTGAAAGTGACTTCACACTTCCTGATATGCAGCCTGCCACGCCCATTGCATTATTTCCTGGGCACATCCCACCCATTTTCAACAATTGTGCAATTTGTTTATGACTCATTGCTACTGAAATTGCCATTAAATGATGAATGCACAGCACATTAGCTCTTCAGCAGTCACTTCCACGCATTGCTGTCAATGCTTACAATCAACGCAATTGGTGCAATGCCCCAACAATAGGGCCTATGCCTGGTTTCTGTCACACGCAAATGGGACAATGTGCAAGATGTTCTGTAGGGGACTGGATAATGCTGAAGTACAAACCTTGCGCACATTTCCATTGGTCCAGGACTGGGGTGGCACCACTTGGCAGATGTGAGTGACAAAGAGAAGTATCCAGGTGGTCAATCTGGGTGGTTGTAAGAACTGCATGTCCCCGTAACTTCATTACAGGTGTTCAGGCAGAGTGCCCGTGGAATCAGTCTGGGTTCAAGGAATGCATTCCTTATCACCCAGACAGGGTAACAGCATGCAGCATGTCAGCACAGCAATGCAGGACTCATGAGCTGTATGATCAGTCATCAGTTGTCACAGCCGTTACCAGGGTACACAGCTGGATGTCCCCCACAGACATATGTACATGTGAAGAATGCTCCTGGTGCAAAAATGTCTGCATTTCATGCAAGATTTTCTTAGTGCAGGTAGGAGCACGTTCCTGCACATAAATAAACCTTAGAGGCATATTCTTCTATGTGTGACACAAATAGCAGCACAATTAGGAAGCAAAAGTGATTTGGACTACTTATCTCATTTATCCTTGTTACACATCACCTGGGGAGGCATATTTATTTTACCCAGGTTTACCATGTTTGGTATACATGCATCATAAACCATGGGAGTTGCATGGATACACCCACACAATGTCCATGGAACACCTCCCTTTCACACAGTAATGCAACACAGCATTTTGTGCTGTGTTGCTTTACTTCAGATTTATGACACCATTCAAAGGCATACAAAGTGCTTTGTATGTCCTCAAATATCTGACTTAGGGGTTTGCATCACATATGTTCCACAATGCATGGTGCAAGTATGAGGCATCCTTCTCATACATATGCCCCTAAATTCATCGAAAGACACAGAGATGGCTATTATGTCATACATTTCTACATTTCTGTTGGTATGTTGTGTATTTCACATTTCCTTACCAACAAATAGGCCATTCCCATGTTGGCCATCTGGAAACGCTCCTTGATGATACTGTGCCAGAAGATGTAGGCATCATGCACATTTCCAAGGTATTTGGCCAGCACATTGATGAACTTCCGCAGATGTCCACGATCACCTGGATCTTAATAGAGTAGGTGTGCTTCCAGTTCCTGCACAGATGGGATGTTCCTGCAGCGGAAACCAATTGCACGTGTGTGCAATCAATTGCACCTAACACGTAGAGAAATCCTACAATGCATAGAAGCCTTGCTTGGTCTCAAATACTGCTGGGTCTTGGAGAAGAAGAAATACTGTGGTGTGAGCCTGAAAATGGCATCCAGGACAGAGGGTAGGAAGACAGAAAATGATGCCTGTGATATTCAGGCCACTCTAGCTGTTGTGACCTGCGAGGAACCAGGTGCCAGCATGTGGAGCACACCCATCAGCTTGACCTATGGAGGAATGTTGTGGGTCTGGCACTTGGTGGTTGGAGACCCTGATGTTAATAAGGGAGATGCACTGCTGAAACACATGCTCCTACCTCCTTCTCTGCCTATGTGGCTGTGGTCTCCTTGTGACTCCTAGCTGCAGGATAACAACCTTGATGGCCTAGATGAGTCTACCAAAGTGTTCTTTAATGTGTAGGTTTTTATACCACAGGCATTGCATAAATTTTGTACCGCTGGGTAACCGATGGGCATATTTTTTGGCACATTTCGGTCTTTGCATGTAGCATGCAAACTATGCATTACACATTACCAAACTCATAAATATCACAGCATTAGATTTTGTGGGAGAACACCTACATTGCATATTAGGCATAGCTTTTGCCTTACCAAAGCCTTCAAAAACAACACATTTGAGCAAATGTGTTGCCTTTTAAATATGGAGTATTGCTTCCACCGCCATTGCGTCACAAATTGTGGCACAAATTGTGGCACAACTCTGGTGCAAGCTTCTCATAAATATGCCTGTATATGCCATTATGCTGGGAGGAAGTTATCACATCTCATTAAACACCAATTTGTTGTGTGTTGGTGTCACGAGGTGCAGCATAACATCACCACTACAATTTCTGACTTTGTAACCATTCTGAGCTGAGTTGCAAAACTTAAAATATGCAATATCTCTCCCACACAAATTATCATGTTCTTCCCAGCAAGACTTAAAAAAATATGTTATCACAACACAGTTTGTGATCATTAGGTGTGTGGAAACTTGTGTTTGAGTACAATTTGGGATTATTGCTCAGAGCAAGGGTTCAGATGTTCACTCTCAAACATTAAAAAACAGGAAGCCTCAAAGGAAAGTTAAAGGCAGGGTGGTGTGAGTTCATAATTCTGCAGACAAAGTTTGTAGCAAACAATTTCAGGAGTTTGTAATGTTTGACATATTTGCAACATTATACTAAAAATTGCTTTTTGACAGAAGTATATTTCTACTAAACATTATTAAACAGAATTATTAAACAAATTGTTATTTTGCTGCTTTTTATGAAACAATATGTAATCTATGCTTTCTTTTAATTTCCCATAAATCCTACTTTTTCAGGATTCAGCATTTGTTACTTTTTGAAAACGATTTCACCTTGGCAACAAAGTCACCTTTAACATACAATAAGTGTGAAATTTGTAAAGGCAACATTTTCCACCTTTCCCAGCTATGTGGAAAGCAAAGCACTGCCATAAGTTGGATATTGAGAGTTATAGACCCCCAAAACTCAATGTTGAAAAATGACTGGGTGGTATGATGGTGATATTTATGAAATCACAAGCGATCCATTAAACCAACCTTGCAAATATGCCAACTCTACTAATGCAAGTAGCTACTGCCACTAGTTGCGAAGGGCACAAGTTTTGTTTTGCTTTATGAAGTGGTTTATACAAGTGATTTTTAGAGACAAAATTAGATTCTTGAGACAGGGCTCTCAAAAGTTAAAAATGTTCTCAATTTCAAAGTGTCCACTTTTTGCATCATGGTGCACTTTGGTATTGCACAAATTGCCATAAACACTTGTGAGGCTCCTTCTGTAATAAAGTCTGTGCTGGTGCACATGTGAGCCAAATGAAACAGTAATTATACAGTAGGTGGTCAGCACCAAGACACGAAGAGCTTCATTTACAAGGATCTGACGTATCAGCTCCGATTTGAGATAATTGTTGTGCTGCCCTACTACCACCTAACAACACCACAGATGCACTGTATTTACAATACAGAGCTCCATGGTGCACGTTTTCACAGATGCGTCAGAAATTCTGGTGCATGTGTGGTGCTAATCTCACACATTGTTGACTAGTGTCAAAAAATGATGCTACTCCAGCAATGCCTGGAGGCCCCCCTTGAGAAAAGCCCTGCATCAGTTTTATGCATGCTCTGAGCAGGCTGTAAAATTCTGACACAGTGAAGGCATAGAATGACACAGTGAAATGTTGTAAATTTCACAGTGTCAGTTCTGCATGGCACAGGCATAATATGCAGCAAGGCTTTACAAACTGACACATTGGGCCCAATGCATCAGTTTGTAAATGTGGAGCAGGGGAATATGATTTGAGGAAACAACTGTAGAGTTAGGAAGTTCTTCCTCTGAAGATTTCCTTTACTCTTAAGTGACTCAAGACACATCTTCCACAGGGCTTCCACTCTCTTTATTTCAAATCTAGGGACTATCTCCAAATATCAGTAAAACACTTACTGATCATTCCTAGAAGCAATCAAAAAGTCAGCAGGGACCAGGGGGGTAACAGAGGCTCCCACAGCACTTGCTGTGCTTCGACAGCCTCTAAACTTATCCACACTGGAAGGGCCTCCCTAAACTCCTACTCATGTTAATGTGGGGGGCCCTTCAGCATACCATGAACCGAGCCCCCTCATGTTTTGTTATACCACTGGAAAGGACCACAGTAAGCAAGACAGTCCTAAAGATTGGCAAAGAGGTGGCCAACCTCAGAAGATGTTCATGGTAGATACCTCAAACTTCTGCTCATCACGTGTTGCTCTTTCTAGTTCCTTAATCATCAAAACAGGGATTTCATTATGGAAGCACCCATGCATTATTTTCTTCAATGTAGTACATGAGCAATTGTAATCTAAAGGAGGTTTTGGTCAGGGGATGCATACATAGACTGAAAGAGAGAGACACTGCAGCAGATGGGCAGAGGCTGATAACAAGTACAGTATGTGTTGCATGTGACACTCACTCCAACCTTTTCTTCAAAAACCCTTGGGGACATCTGCTTAACAATGCATAAGAGTCCGGTTTAAGACAAGAGGCAGACCTGAATAAGTTGCTTAAGATCCAGGTTATAGTACTACATGCAGGATGACCAGAGGGGACTGCGGAGTGATGTCTGACAATCACTCCAAATGGTCATGGATTATTGATCCTAGTTTAGTCCTGAATACATTTATTTAATGCTAGTGTCTTCCACTAATACTTTTTCTGCTTTAGCTTCCATTCCTCTCTTTCAATGCCATAGAGTGCCTCAGAGTTTGGAAAAGTAGAAGAAGTCTCAGGAGCTTACATACCACACTTTATACTGAGGGGGTAATACAGAAATGTATTTACAAATATGTGTAGTAGTACTAATCCTGTAACACTAGTACAGATATTCATAAAAGCAATCCTCAAAGGTGCAACCCAAGACTATGCCTACATCGGTCCTTATTCTTTTGGGGCTAAATCACAAATATATTTTCAGATTTAAATGTCTGGTTGTGGCCTAAAATCCCTATATTTTGGCCCACTAGAAATAAAAATAGAACCCTTGCAGAATTTATTGGGTTTACTACTGCAGAGTCTTTGTCACGCGTAAAAAGAATTTGAAGTAATAAATTCCACACAAATTGTAACAAGGAGTGGTTAGATTTGAAAGTTTTAGAAAACACAGCTACTCAGATATTTATGGACAATTCCAAACTCTGAACTGGCACATTTCCACCCTGGAAATAAAAAGAGGTTTACTTCTTCCAAGGACAGGAGTAACCCCACTTCCAGAATGGGAAGGTAAATGGCTAATTCCCTGATTTTATGGGGGTGTAGAGGGAGAGGTTTCAGTACAAGAAAAGTATTTTCTCTAATTTAAAGCTATGTTATTTATAATTATGTGCATAGGTATCAGAAAGATAGGGGTCATATAACATGATAATTTCAGTGGAATATCTGCAAACCTGCACAAGGCTCAAATTTGCAGGCACACTACTGAAAGGCAAAAAGTAGTAAGTCTGCACCCTGACATGGTTCCCTGTCAAAATTAGTTCTGTTTATGTGAAACGGCTGCTTTATATTCAAAGGCCAACATTCACAATAGCTGCCAAACCTATTCCTGTACACTCTCAACCAAGCATATTCAACAACTCAATTGCACTAAATGATGTCCCCAAATCCGATCTCAAAATGTGCTGAACTATAATTTTATATATATATATATAGGTGGTCACCACTAGGTAGTTATAGTTAGGGCCTTGTTTCTATAGAAAACACAGTTTTTTGCTTACCTATATCTTTGACACCACTTGATGAATCTTCATGAACTTTTCCCAAAAAAATTAACAGTCTCAGAGCTGCTGTCTGAAAAGTTTTGAGGTGATCCGTCAAGCAGGGGCTGAGATAAAGGGGGGGTGAGCTTTAGAGCCTTTCCAATATTAATTCCTATGGAAAAACTGAACAGTAATAGCACAAAAAACAATGGACAGAATTACACAAAATTTGGTAGAAAGCTCTTGGTCCACAAAGAGCCCTTTTTGTTATTTGGTGGAAATCCGTTCAGTATTTTGAGAAATTTAAGGTAATCAAAATGTTACATCTAGAGATGTAAAGGATTTTCAACCCCTCCTAATCTTATGCTGAGATCTCATTGGAAGCCAACACTTCAAACCAGGAAGTGTTGGCAGCCATGTTAAGACTCTGCTTGAGCCGGGTCCCAGAAAAAAATCATACAAATCACAAAAGGGGCCAGGGTATGAGCACCCTGACCTCTTAGCTCTGGTGCTGGGGTCCCAATGGGACACCTAAGGCTAAAAAGCTTTTTTTTAAAATTATTTTCTACTGCGGAGTCACAACAGGTTCGTGAATCCAAGGTAAAAAAATTTTTTACAAACAAGCACGGCCTCCTGTGTGTGTTTTTAAAAAAGCCCCCGGGTGGGCCAGGTTCAGGGGCACTATTTTCTTTAAGGGGGCTGCCTGCCCCCCTCCCCCACAGCCCTGGAGACCAACTCCCCCATGTTTCCCACTGACCACCACCTCCAGGTCAAAAATGCTTTTTGTATGTGAAGAAGGCCTAATGGTCTCCTCCACAGTCCCTGGGACCACCACCTCCCTGGGGCTTTTATGAATGATGAGCAGGGAGGCAGGGTGCCCCCCCTGCCCTGTGGATCACCACCTCCCTGGGGCACAATACTAAATAATGTAAAGGGGGTCCATTTTGGACCCCCATTAGCCCCGGGGACCACCACCTCCCTGGGGCTATGTGCATGTTGGAGGAGGGCTGCACGGCCCCCCTCATGGAGCCACTGATGGCCCTGTGGACCACCGCCCCCCGGGGCTGACTCCTGCTATGTCCTGGGGGGACCACCCCCGGGACTTAGTTGTTTGCTGTGGCTTGACTGCAGCTTTGCAGCTGCTGTAAATCCACAGCAAACACTTCAGTTTTCGATAGTTGGACCTGTCAAACAGGTCACCCTGTCAAAAAGTGACGCTTTAATCTCTGTCCCCTGCACGCTTGCAGGTAACAGAGATGAAATGCTTCAGCAAGCAGGGAGCTGCTGTTAAAAGCAGCTTCTTGCTTGCTGAAGTAATGGCACCACGAGGTGAGCCTTGAGGCTTACCTCACGTGCCAGGTAGCCCGTAAAGGGCGTTTTCATAAATAATAATTTCAAAAAGAATATACATATAGGGACCCCCTTGGAGTGCTTGAGGGCTCCCTCACGGTCCCAGATAGCCCACAAAGGGCTAGAAAACACACAACAAAGAGAAAGGTATAGCTCAGTGTGAAGGTCGCAGACACTGAGCATTCAGGGTTTGAGTCCAAAAGGGCTCGCTTCCCATTTAAAAAAAAAAAAAAGACACATACATTTTTTATTTTAAATTGAGCAGAAATATCTCATTCTAAGTATATCATATATCAAAGCCTAAAACGTGCTATTTCTCTCCCTCTTACTTTCTCTCTCTCTGTCTCTCTTTTAATCAATTTCTCCCACTCACACACCCACTCAGACACTTACACACCCACTCACAGACCCACTCAGACACTCACACACTCATTAACAGACCCACTCAGACCCTTGTGCACCCACGCACAGCCACAGTCAGACCTTCACGCACCCATTCACAGACCCACTCAAAGAGTTATGCACCCACTCACAGACCTATTCAGACTCTCACATACCCATTCAGAGACCCACTGAAAGACTCATGCACCCACTCACAGACCTCTACACATATTGACGCACCCACTAAAACACGGATGTATGCATTCTCACAACCAGAAGGACACTTTCACAGCCACTCTCACCCCCAGATACACCCCCTCACACCTATTTTCACACCCAGAATGGCCAGGGCCAATTCACAAATGTTGCTGCAAATTTGCGGCAAAACAATAATTTAAAAAATGCCCACCAGTGCTAAGGGGTGAGAGTGTCACTACTCTATCACTGATGACATCTACAATGACATCACCGATGACATCATACAGTGAGTGTGGGGTTTTTCTAAATGTTTTTAAATGTTAAGCATATATACCAAGGTACTACAAAAGTTAAAATAGTATACTTTCTATACTACTGAGTGATACTATTTTTAACATATATTATGTGAGTGGCTGTGTGACTGTGTGTATCCTTGTGTGAGTGGATGCCTGAGTGCCTGTATGGGTGTGAGAGTGGGTGGGTATTTAAGTGCCTGTACGGGTGTATTAGTAGGTATGGAAGCATCTGTATGGTTGAGTGAGTGGCTGTGTGACTGACTATATTGTTGAGGGAATGGGTGTGACAGTGGCTGTTTGAGTGTCTTTATGGGTTGGTGGGTGGGTGTGTGAGTGACTGCATGGGTGTGTGAGTAGGGGTCTGAATGGCTGTATAAGTGAATGACTGGCTGTGAAAGTGGCTAAATGGGTGAGTGAGTGGCTCTTTCAGTGGCTGTTTGGTTAAGTGAGTTTCTATGTGAGTGGCTGTACTGTAGAGTAAGTGTCTGTGTTAATAGATGTATGGGTGAGTGAACAAATTTCTGAGTGCCTGTATGGATATGTGAATGGGTATGTAAGTAGTTGTTTGGTTGTGTGAGTGCTCCTATGGGTGAGTGAGTGGCTGTGTTGAAAGGCTGTATGGGTGAGTGGGTGGGTATGTGAATTGCTGTACATACGACTGAGTAGGTGTGAATGTAGCTTTTTGGGTGGGTGGTAGTCTCTTTGAGCGGCTGAATGGGTAAGTGACTGGTTGCATGAATAGCTGTATGGGTGAGTGAGAGGTTTTGTGAGTGCCTGCATATGTGAGTGGCTCTATGGATGAGTGAGTGTTTCTTTGAGTATGTGTACAGGTCTGTGCATAGGTATCTGAGTGGATGTGTGGGTGTGTGAGTTAGTGTATGAGAGGTTGTATAGGGGTGTGGGTAGGTACTTGAGTGCCTCTGTGGATGATGCCATCAGTGATATCATCATTGATGTCATTTGAGATGGCAATGATGTCATGAGTGATGTCACTGACCATGTCATGAATGATGTAATATTTGAGGTCATAAGCATTGCTTTGTGAGGGCATAAAATATAGTTAGCTCAGGTAACTATAACCGGTGAATTTCACTGGTTTTGTATGAGTGAAATGTGAGCCTAACTATAACATTCCTGTATTCTTTGTCATTGAATTTGTAATTTTTTTACATTCTATTTCCTAACTATATTGACCCTGTAACTCTTGTTTTTTGTCAGTGAATTTCTAAGGTTTTTTTCATGGTGTTTCCAATCTATAAGTCCCTGTAACCTTTGTTTTTAAGTGAACATATATATATATTAATAATTACCATAGGAGCTTTGAACATGACTATAGCCCAAACCACTGAACGGAATTACACCAAATTCGTCCGAAAGCTAGCTGTCAGTAGGCAGATTGTGCTTTTGGTTATTTGGTGTAAGTATGTTCAGTAGCTTATGAGAAATGAAAGAAAATCCAAGTTTGTATATATGAGGTTGCAAATAATTCAAGAATATTTGCAAATTCTTACGAATGCACGTGTGAATAGTGGCGCTGCAATTGGCTGGCCACAACGTGAACAAAACGTTGCAGCAGCCATTTTGTTTGTGGGTCAAATTCTGGGTTTAAAATGATTTTTCTTCACCATGTGCGATTTTTGCTATCAATCAAGATTAATCACGAATAGGCAAAAAAAGGAAGAAAAATTCACACTCATTCATACACTAATGCATTCACTCATACATGCACTCAAAGACTCAAGTGCTCACTCACAAACCCACTCAGACACTGACACACCCACTCACAGACCCACTCAGACACTCATACACCAACTAAGAAACCCACTCAGACCCTCATGCACCCACTCACAGACACACTTAGACACTGACACACCCACTCAGAGATCCACTCAGACCGTCACACGCTAACTCACAGACCCACTCAGACATTTATGCACCCACACACAAACCCACTCAGACCCTCATGCACCCACTCACAGACCCACTTGAACATGGGTGTACCCACTCACAGACCCACTCCATACCTCATGCACCCACTCACAGACCCACTTGAACACTGATGCACCCACTCAGAGATCCACTCAGACCCTTACACACTAACTCAAAGACCCAATCAGACACTCATTCACCCACTCACAAACCCACCCAGACCCTCATGCACCCACTCACAGACCCACCTGGACACTGATGCACCCACTCAGAGATTCACTCAGACCTTTACACACTAACTCATAGACTCAATCAGACACTCATGCACCACTCACAAACCCACTCAGACCCTGATACACCCACTCACTGACCCTCTTGAACACTGATGCACCCACTAATACACCCACCCGGACACTGACGTACCCACTCACAGACCTACTCTGACCCTCATGCACCCACTCACAAACTCACTTGAACACTGATGCTCTCACTTGCAGACCCACTCAGACATTGAAGCACCAACTCACAGATCCACTCCAACACTGACACACCCACTCACAGACCCACTCAGGCCCACAGATACCCACTCACAGACCCACTCAGAAACTCACGCACCCATTCACACACCCATTCAAACCTTCATGCACCCACTTACAGATCACTCAAACACTGACACACCCACTCACAACCCTATTCAGATACTGATGCACCCACTCACTGAGCCACTTGAACACTAATGCACCCACTCACCGACCCACTTGAACTCTGAAACAACCCCTCACAGACCTATTCAGACCCTCTGGTACCCACTCACAAACCCACTCAGACACTCAGAGACCCACTCAGACACTCACAGACCCACTCACAGACCCACTTAGACCCTCATGCACCCACTCACAGACTCACTCAAACACTGACACACCCACTCATAAATGTACTCAGACACTGATGAGCCCACTCACAAACCCACTTAGGCTCTCATGCACCCACTCACCAACCACTCAGACCCTCATGCACCCACTTTCACACCCACACAGACACTTTCCCACACAGAGACACCCTCTCATACCTATTATCACACAACAAGAGACAGACTGTTCGGCTGTGCATAGTGGAGGCTTGGGTGGTTATGGGGGTTGGCCGTAGGATCTGGCCACCGGCCAGGTCCTGCAGCCATCCCCACCATACACGGCCAAAGGCCGTGCATGGTGCTGGTTGGGTGATTATCAGGGGTTGGCCATAGGTCAGGGTTGGCCCATTATAGGGTTTGGCCTCCTTGGGTCCTGCGGCCAACTCTTGCTCTGAACAGCCAAAGGTTACAGGGCCATTATAGTTATGAAATAGAATTTAAAAATCCTTAGAAATTCACTAACGTTATAGTTAGGTTCTGAATTTACTGATACAAAACCATAGAAATGCAGCCGTTATAGTTAGAGTTATTTGAAGTAACTATAACTCACACACTAAAATAAGTATAACTCGTCTTGCACTGTTAATTACCCTAGATATTACAGAACTTCTATATGGTCCTTAAAACTATAAATGAAACATTAGCAGTCACATTTGTGAAGAAAAACGTGTGCATGGCAGGGGCATGAGTTATGGTTACCTCAGGGCATGAGTTATAGTTATAGTTACTTAAAAGAACTCTAACTATGGCTACTGAATTTCTATGGTTTTGTAGAAGTAAATTAAAAAAACATCCCTGTAACTTTTGTTTTTATCAGTGAAGATATATATATATATATATATATATATATATATATATCTTCACTGATATATATATATATCACTTGCCTTCGATTATCCAAGAAGGTAAAAGGCACTCCAAAAGCACTGTGAAATGCTTTTATGATTATTAATGGCGCATAGCGGGACGCGTTTCGGCGTTAGACCGCCTTTGTCAACCTCGCGGTCACCATATTGACTTTTACATTTATACCTCCAATGTGATCACGTGATTTTAAAATTATAATCTACACTTGACACAAACTTGATCCAATATAACGATCTTATCAATATAGTTACTAGCCAACGTATTATGATGGAAAATTATGAAAATGCTTCTCATTCATCATTTAGCCACATATAAATAAACAAATGCTAAAATAAACACCAAATATATAACGATGCTCGACGATTACACAATAAAAAAATACTATTGTTAAATTACTTCTCAATTCACAAGTGTGTAACATGGAATCAAATAGAGGAGTAAATCACAAAAATGAATTATAATAGCTTAATATCCTCGCACACAATTGTAACACGTACTTCAATGGCCTAATATCACCTGTATATGTACTGCTAATTCTGTGTATAAATGTATATGTACTGCTAATTCTTCATGTATGTTCAACCCATTAGGTTCCTTAGCATCTAGTTTAATTATGTATTTAGATTCCAACGTTGGCAATTTTAATTCTCTATTTCCTCCTCTAATATCATTAGGAATGCCATCAATGATACAAAATTTAATATTGTTAATGTTGTCTGTATGGCATAAATGCATCTGTCGTGTGACAGGAAATGTTTCATCATTATTTTGTATAGCTCTTAGATGCTGTAAAATCCGTTTATACGCCTGTAACTTGGTACTACCCACATAAATTTTTGGGCAACTGCATCTCAAAATATATATAACATATTCACTTTTATGTGTATAATGTCCCTTGATGGTATGTAGAATTTTCTTTCCTTGCTTTATGAATTTGATGTTATCCCCATTTTTACACGCTTTACATTTGAAACATTTAAAATATCCATCTTGTTGTTTCAACCAACTTTGTTGCATATGATCAGTCCTGATATCACTTTTGACTAAAATGTCATGCATGGACATGCTTCTCTTATACGTTATCAGCGGAGTATTAGAGAACATTTTGCCTATGACTGGATCACTCTGTAATATATGCCAGTGCTTGTCATTTATTACAATATATGACCGTTGTGGCATAATTAATGTCCACCCTCTTATAAAACGGTGTATCATTTATTTGTTTATATGCCTCTTCCATGTAGTAATTGACGGCCCAAATAACAATATTCCCGCCCTAGTCTCAACTGCGTTCCATTTGGTGAATTTTTACGAGCCAAAATAATTTGCAGTACTCAAGAGTTTTTTGATAATACTCACAGTAAGATAAAACAAGATTGAAAGAACGAGGGTATACAGATAGAACCCTTACAGGCACCACAAAGAAAATCTATGGCCGTTCTAGAGATTCACTTCTGTTAAGCTCTGATGAAAAAATGACAAAAAAGAAAGAAACAAGATCTAGTGTGGTTAGATTTATCACCACATATAACACAGCACATTATCAGATTAGAAATACATTATGCAAGACCTGACAATCCCCAAAGTACACCAATATCTGTTGTTTTTAAATCTGTCCCTGGGATGCCAACGCCCCCATTTATCCCCCAGTTATCCCCTCTTGGAATACATTGCCTCTGCCTTTGCAACACAGAAAGACATTGTCCAAAAGTAACATGTGGTTAATTGTGTAATCCTTCTTCAGCCTTTTGAGCCTATGTTTATGTGTTACGCTATTTGTATGTATAGTTTTACAATGGATAATGTATTGAGTGATTGATTATTCATAATTTATTTTCTTTTGTATGTTTGGCTACTTAATGCTTGTACTAAAACTATTTGTAATAATTCAATATGCTTCGGTCATCTTTTAAAGTTTTTTTTAAAAATGGTAGAATGAAAATGTATAGTCTGATTTTCAGTTGATTTTTTTTTATTGTAGACATTTATTCTTACACTCATATACGCATTACACGGCCTTGCACTTTTGACAAACTGAGTTTAAAGTAGACTTGCTGTTTTCTTTTACATACTTCATAACAATATTATTGTTGTTTACTAGATTGCTTCAATATAGATCTAGAAAATTTCTAAACGTCGTAACTTAAGATATTTTACTAATAAAATATATAGAGTGCTCCCCACATGTGATGGCTAGAGAATTCTGCACCTGCATCTTGTTATACTCTAACCTAGCAGCAGCTTTTTTTATACACTTGAATACAGATTTTGTATAAATGCTATGCTCGGGCAATGCCACTGAACTGTTAGACACTGTAACCTTGTAGATATCCAAAAACATTCCTACCCAATGTGTTCCACCCTTGTAATGCAGATCTGTGTTAAAGACCAGCAAGCGCCATCTTTCTACACCTATTTCCGCGGGTAGCCCGTCGCTTGTGAACAGTATTCCTTAGCATATTTATGCCGGTTTAAGAACTCACGTATCTGTACAGTATCCATTGTACAATATTTTAAAGATAGTCAGACATAACCTGGCAGGCATGGTTGACCTGGATGACGCTGTCAAACACCAAGAATACAATCATGTTCACATTGGTAGCTAGCGGTTGACTAAAATGCATTTCAGCTTTCAGCTTTCCATTTTTGATCAGATTATAATGATCACTGTCTTCCATGTCAGGTATCAGATCGAAAGCGAGCAGTGTGTAGCCAGCCCCATAGCCTTCTCTTGATACAACAACAACAGAGTCCCTCAGAAGTTTACCTGTTATTGACACCAGCATAAGATATTCCCTGACAAAATTAGCTGTCCCAAAACTCGGTATGTATGGCTTTGCAGGAATCATTGGCCCCCTTGTGTAGCAGTGCCACATAGTCGATGCGGTAGTGTTTGAAATGGAAAGGGCTTGAGGTATACAGATCGCTAAAAGCTGTATTGTCCACAAAACCTATGATAATAAGTTTTAGTTGCTGTCCCAGAAGTACATGTTGCTGTTGGGTTAATCTGCTACCAGATGGAATGCTGTAAATCTTCAGAGCTACTCTTTCCACTGCATACTTGGTGTGAGCCAGTCTGACAGTTGGTGACACTTTCACTCTCTTTACAAACAAACTGGTGGCCAGTATAACAAGTTTATACTGTTTTGCATATGCACTGATGAGACAGAACGAGTCCTTGTTGTGGGTTAATTTGATTTTAAGATTGATGTCATTGACGAGTATTTTATCTTCGTAGAAAAGGACCGAATGTATACGGTCTAGCAGGTCAAACTCCCTACTGCCTGCGGCAAAGCTTGTCCTTTTTACAAAACCCTGATTGTGACCATCCAATGCCCTATCTTCAAAATGGCCGTAAGTGTCTTTGTAGAAGAGTCCCTCCAAAAGTTGGGTTCCAGGGCTTCACAGCTGTATTTAAGAATAGTCTCAATGTATGCCCTATGCATGTACGTGTTATCACTGCATGAGAAGCCCATCACCAAGAGTGATATCCGCCTGATTAAACATGGTTCCGATGGGGTAAGTGATCGTCGCCACTTTAGCGTTATTCGCTATGTTGGAACCATGGGCCCTTACAATTTTGCAGATGAGGTACAGTAGCGTATTGTTGCGATCCAGGTACATATCCGTGGACTCTGACACAAAAAACTCTATCACCGCTAAAGGTGTCAAAGTGGCTAGTGGCGATACCGCCATGGAAAAACAGTTTTTGATGCTAGCCTGCATGGGTTCTGGAGAAAACAGGTCTAACTCTGATTTAGGGCATTCACCCAATATGCAATATACGAAGGCCATGTTTGCACAACTTTAAAAACATATTTACATTACCGCCCGTTCTCTTCTTCTTCTTCAAGGCTCTGTTCCAACTTACAAATCGTTGTTTGCGAGCTCTTTTTGAAGATCGGCATCCCTGCTTTTTGAAACACTGTGCTTCCTTTTTAACGTGTGCAAGACTTATACGCTATCTCCGCTCCTTTTTGAGGTTGCTTATTTATACGTTTGACAACCGCAGATGTCACAGAACCCACCACATCCTTTGCAATGTTCGTAGCAGCTGCTTTGATGTACGATTTTGCAATTTTGTAGCCTCTTCTCAAAACGGCATGGTTCTTATAAACAAACTATGGAAGAAACCACCCAAACTTGCCCCATTCATAACAAGGGCCCCTTAAAAAAGTACAGTGATGGGGCTCCATATCCCGCCTCATTTCTGTAATAATCCCTATACATAGAGGGGTCACCGTATGTTTTCATAATCACCATGATGACTTGTTAATAGTCACTGTCACATTGCGGTCTTAAATGAAGCTTAACACTAACTTTCCTGTATTTAAAGGACACCAGCTCAGCGTGGTCATCTTAGATCATGATCGTAATGGTGTCAAAATGTTTTTTAGAAATTGATACATAGTCTGGTTTGCTGTATTGTACATTAACCATTGTGTTATTTTCACCCTTCACCTGGAACCATCTTAGCAATGGCGAATAACTTTCCCCCTGTCCTCTGCGACTCTACGATGTCGCTATAGACGTAGAGTTTATAGAAGCTGCCGTTAATATCTGGCCATGACGAGTCCAGTTCCACTTGGCTTTTTATATGTTGTACTGTTCCTAAAACCCTTCTTACCTGAACAGCTAAACATGGGAGCGTGATTCAGAGCTTTAAGAAACACCTTCCTTCAAACATTATCTAACACTAGCTGAATATTCATATACGTTTCAGTGCTGGCAATGGATTGGTTGATGGTTTGGACCACGTAGCAATGGATGGTAATAGCAGTGAGGAAATCAGGCGTGGATGCTCAAAGGGTCCTTATCATACTTTATAGTAAATTTGGCCTCGAGCTTTAGCCAGTTTCACTGTATAATTAGAAATGCAATTGTCAGGGAACATGTCCCTTGAAGCGTTGGACGGCAGAGTAATATAAAATGGCGTTGTCTCCATCTTGCCGCCTACAGTGAGACCTCTCCATTCCCACACAACCTGCACGGAACTGGCCAGCACCTAACTGTTACATTTTCTGGGGCACCCCTGCCATTTGACAAAACCTGTCAGTTAGCTCTGCTAATTTTCCTTTTTAGAATCTTTTAATCCCTATAAACCCTGTGTGAGTCATTAGGTTCCTTTTGTAGCTCCTCCTTGTAAAAGAGGCCCAACTCTTTTTCCCCATCACAGTCATTTAACTTGTAAATATATATATATATCCTCTTTAAGTTCCATACTTTCAACTTTAAAAATCTTGTCACTAAAAGTCTGTTGGTTAGCCTTCGTAAAGACCCCTTTCAATTTTGAAACCCTAACATGGTCACCTTCTTTTAAAAGAGGCTTGTTTACACCAGCAGAGATCAGACTCCCGTACACCGTTCTCCATACCTTTAACGAATTATCACCCGTTACCTCTAGGGTGCCGTTTTGATGGTTCTGTGGTAAGTGGCATTATAAATATCTCTAAATGCTTGTAGAACATCCATGTATCGCTAGGTGTTATGGGCCATGAAATGTCTCTGCATCATAGACTTTAAGGTTCTGTTAAAATACTCTATAACAGCTGCATTTACCTCTGTGTGCATTACAAAATGTTTAAAATTGTGCTGCTTTAATAACTTCTGAAACACTTTGTTTAAAAAACATTTTTCAGAGTCTGTTTGTAGTTTTTAAGGGGTTCACCCTTTCATGAAGATGGCTTTAAAAGCTTCGGTCACACTGGTCCCACTTTTATCACTTAACGCTTCTTCATAGGCGTACCTGGACAATACATCTATAACCGTTAATGTGTATCGAGCACCGTTATGCTTTGCTAAATCTTGAAGACTGATTATGTACGCCTGCCACTGATAATCTAGTTGCGCATTAATGATGGTAAGTCTTCCCTTGAAACGCTTCCGGGTGGGATTATGGAGTGAATACACCTCTTCCCCAAATAACCGAGTCTTCACCAGTGCTCTGTTTACTAGTTCTTTTTCAACTATATTCCTTCTAAACAGAGCTTTGGTGCCCCCAAAGCAACCGACCCCTCTTTTATCACAATAAAGCTTCCTTAATCCATCACCATCCAACATGTCATCAGCTGTTACAAACCATGAAATTAAAGACACTGGTTTTGTGTAAAGCCATTTTATTAAAAATCAAGAATACTAGCACAACATAAACACAACATAGTTTACAGTGTCTACCTACAGTCTTATGGACATCGTTGTTGGACAGTTTGTTGATTTTTAACTACGTATACATAGTATGACACATGCTACATACATTACTATGGGCAATGCCACAAATCGGCCTCAGCGTAACAAGTTTTGCTATTTCACAGATATACACTTGATAGCTCCAGAGATGACTTCCTGCTCACCCTTCTTTTAACTTTGTACACTCAAGATACTGACAGCATTCATAGGTTCTAGGCCTGATAATACAAAACTCTTATTTATGAAATAATCATCGGTCAGAAGCTCCAAGACTGTGCGTAACACAGTGTGAGAAAGTAGCCTCTTTTTAGCATGGTTAGCCCCATTTTAGGCCTGTTTGTCAGTGTGTTTTTACTGTCTCACTGGGATCCTGCTAGTCAGGACCCCAGTGATCATAGTTTGTGGCCTACATTTCAGTATGTTTTACTTTTTTTCAGTTTGCTTGACTTTGTCACTGGAGTCCTGCTAACCAGAAATCTACTGCTTATGCTCTCTCTGATTCCAAATTTGGTCTTACATATTGGTAACCCAGTATTCCACTCCAAATCAGCGTACTGGACCCCCCTTATAAGTCCCTAGTATATGGTACCTAGGTACCTAGGGCATTGGGGTTCCAGGAGATCTTTATGGGCTGCAGCATTTCTTTTGCCACCCATAAGGAGCTCATACATACACTCGTTCAGGACTGCCATTGCAGCCTGAGTGAAATAGTGAAAGCACTATTTCACATCCATTTTCACTGCACCAGGTAACTTATAAGTCACCAAGCTATCGAAAGCTAGGTACAAAGTTGCTGTGTGTGAGGGCACCCCTGCACTAGTAGAGGTGCCCCCACATTGTCCAGGACCAATTTCCGGGACTCCATGAGTGCAGCGACACGGTTATAAGCGTGCACTACATATATGTGAATACATATCTGTAGCTTCACAATGATAACTCCGAATATGGCCATGTGAGTTGTCTAAGATTGAGAAATTGTACCCCCAATCCTATTCTGGTATTTGAGGGGGCAATTCCATGCACCCTGACGGCTCCACCATGGACACCTGGTACTGCCAAACCAGCTCTCTGAAGTTTGCACTGCAGCCCCAGCTGATGCCACCTCACGGACAGGATTCTTCTCTCCTGGGTATTGAGCAGCTCAATCCCACGAAGGCAGAACAATGCATTTCCTTTAGGAGAGGGTTGTTACACCCTCTCCCATTGTAAATAGGTGTTACAGGCATGGGAGGGGTATCCTCCCAGAGCCTCTGGAAATGCTTTGAGGTGCGCAAACGGTGCATAATCCATTCTAAGCCAGTTCAGGGACCCACAGTCCCTGCTCTGGTGCGAAACTGGACAACGGAAAAGGGAGTGACCACTTCTCTGTCCATCACCAACCCAGGGGTGGTTCCCAGAGTTCCTCCAGAGTGTCCCCGGGTTCTGCCATCTTGTTTTCAGGATGGTCTGGGAACTCTGGGAGCATCTGAGTGGCCAGTGCCAGCAGGTGACGTCAGGTACCCCTCCTGATAGGTGCTTACCTAGTTAGGTGACCAATCCTCCTCTCAGTTCTATTTAGGGTCTCTCCTCTGGGTGTTTCCTCAGATCTGGTTTTTCAAGATTCCAGAAGGACTCCTCTGCAACCTCTGCTTCGTCTTCTACTGTCAGATCAACTGCAGAACTGCTCCAGGAACTCTACAACTGCAACAAAGTATCCAAGAAGGCTACTGCAACTCTGTAACTCCAGCTTCTGCCAGCAACTGCAGCAGTTTCCAAGTTTTGCAAGCTCTGAGGACTGCCTGTCTTCATCCTCCATTAGAAGGACCAAAGAAATTTCCCTTGGAGTGACGGAGTCAGTTCCCTGCTTCAGCAGGCACCTCTCTGCAGCGACAAGCGGTACTCTGGGACTCCTCTCCTATCGACGAATGTGATCCCTAGAACACAGGTGGTAGACTGAAGTGATCCTGACTGTCCAAAGGTCCAGCTGTCCAAATTTACTGGAGGTAAGGGTTTGCTTCCCTGAGCCAGACAGTACCCAGAGCATGTTTTGCACCTCCAAGGCTTTCGTGCACTTCTTCTGGAAATCCTTCCTGCACAGTGTAGCCGAGGTTCCCAGCACTCTATTGTGCGACGCTCAGCTCCCTGAGTTGTTCTCTGGCAGCGTGGAATCCCTTTGTGTAGTGCTGCAATGACTGTGTTTTGCAACTCCTTTGTCCCCATGTCCTGGGATTCCTGTGGGGGCTGCCTGGTCTTCTGAGGCCTCTCTAAAGTGCTGAGAGTCCCCTCTGTCTCCTCAGTCCGAGTTGAGCCCCCCAGGTATCTCCTGGGCCCAGGTAGCGCCTTTTCCCACCAACTGTGACATTTACGTGAGCCAAGGTTTGTTGGGCGAACCCATTGACGAAAACCAGCCTGCATTCAATGACTCAATGTGGGACATCTCTTGCACGAAGCAGGAAACCGCAGCTGTCTTATTTGGTTCTTTTCTGACTTTTTCTTCTATCCAGAAAATCCACTTTTGCACCTTCATCTGGGTTAGCAGGGGCTCCTGTTCTTCCTGGACTCTTCATCTGTTCTTGGACTTGGTCTCCTCTCTCCACAGGTCTTCAGGTCCATGAATCCATCATTGGTGTCTTGCAATCTTGTTTGGTTCTTACATAATCCTTTACCATGACTCCTAGTGTGTTCTGAGGAAACTTGATGTACTTTACTCCTGTTTTCCTGGGCTCTGGGGTGAGGTACTTTACTTACCTTCAAAGTTTTCCTACACTTCCAGTGCCCCTCTACACACTACTCTTGCCTAGGTGGGAACTGACTTTTGCATTCCACTATTTTAGTGTATGGTTTGTGTTGCCCCTAGGCCCATTCTAGCCTATGGTGATTTTCACTATTTGCACTATTTTGTGACTGTGCATGTACCTGATTTTAGTTACTAGTGTATATTTGATGTGTATTACTTACCTCCTAAGGGAGTATTGTCTCTAAGATATTTTTGGCCTCGTGTCACTAAAATAAAGTACCTTTGTTTTTGGTCACACTGAGTATTGTCTTTCTTGTGTGTAAGTACTGTGTGACTACAGTGGTATTGCAAGAGCTTTGCATGTCTCTTACTTCAGCCTTGGCTGCTTTACCTACAGCTACCTCTAGACAGCCTGGCATCTAGACACTGCTTACATTTCACTTATAAGGGATAACTGGACCTGGTATAATGTGTCAGTACCTGTGGTACCCATTACAAACCAGCCCATCCTCCTACACACGGTCATTGGCAAAAGTGTTGAATCCCTTGTACGCCCTTTGTACATGCTCCAATATTTATCCATTGTAGGCATCCATGCTTTGATACACCATTTGGCTTTACATTCAGGACTATTGCAGAGCATTGTAGAGGAAGACTCAGAAATATTCAGATAATGCAGAGTTACAGGGTGTATTTCAGCTATTCTTTCTTTAATGAGCACATACACCATTCTGGCAATGCATATGTATCCGGGGTGTAACTCATAGACATCCTCCACTGCGACATTCTGATTTTCATCCTAAAAGTGAGTAAGCATGTAACATTAAATAACACTGTTATGACCCGCTACTCTCGGGCTTCATATTTTTTTAAAACAATCTTTGTGGGGGCTAAAGAGCCAATTCTTCTACTTTTATAATAAATATCACACATTCGTCTTTCTATGACCCTTTCTATCAATCTTATGTCAAAATAGGTACACATCCCCTGCATACACTCAAGTTTTGAGCTTGGCTCGCTCTTCTATCGTATCTCATTGAGCACTGTTGGCCATACTTTAACCATATCAGCGTGGACATATTTATTTTCCTATGACAGCCTGTACACCACCCTTAACAACTTATATACCTTGTATGGATCTAACCTGCTACATATATGGTGAATTGCTCTTGATATATACGACTCGTATAGACACTCTTGAGACTCCTGTTGTGGATCATTAATTTTATGCCTGTAACACAGGTTATAATAGTCAAATTTAACACAGACAACAGTTTCAGCAAAACCTTCAAGAGGCTATATGGCATCAAGGGGGAAGCCTTGAGTTTACTCTTCAAAATCTGTTCTATTATAGGTACAATAATTCTTATGCAGCTCTTTGTTCTGACTTGTAATACTTTCAGATTGTTTTGAACAGCATAAGCAGGAAAAATTTACATTCTTAATCTTTGACAACAGCCCCTTTACCGCATCTCTTTTTGCGGGTTCTTTCTACTTTTCAAACAAAAAGAAAGAAAAACTATTAGTTAAAAGTATATTATCATTGTGTATACATTAAGGCCGTCATTACAACCCTGGCGGTCGGTGTTAAAGCGGTGGTAATACCGCCAACAGGCCGCAGGTAACAAAATGAGATCACGACCATGGCGCAAACCGCCAACATAGACAGCCACTTTAACACTCCGACCACCACGCGATAGAAACAAACACCGCGGCGGTAACCGCCAACAGACAGGTGGATGACAAGGTTCCACCCACTGTATTACAAGAGGCCTATCCGCCACCTTTACCGGGGTGGTTCCAACACCATCAAAAGCACGGCAGAAACAGGACTTGGAACAGAAACCACTCACCTTTCAACACCCAACGAGGACCCAGGACGCCATGGAGCCCGAGGTACAGGTCCTGACTATGTTGCTTTACCTCCTCTTGTATCAGGAGCAGCAAAGACGCTGGCGACGACCACGGTGAGTACTGCACCTAACACACAGGGGAGGGGAGGGGAGGAGGGAAAAGAGAGTGACACACTCACGCAACACCCCTACCCCCACCCTCACCCCCAACACCACACACACAAATACATGCAGCAACATTACATATACACCCCGTAACCCTCTGGAAGAACGAAAGCACCAAATGAAATGATTGTAACGAGTGAATCATTGAGCAATCAGATAGGCCAAATTAAAATATCAGTATATACAAACATGTACACCAACTACACAAGTCTGGATATTAATGAAATCATTATCCGTGGACTCGTGGTCCCAAAATGCATGGGTGAAGCCCACACAAGATACCTGACTCAAAACGGAGAGAACACTGCAGGGGCATCAGATCGAAAATAAACAGGCACCTCGGGGGGGGGGCACCTCAGCCAGATGAATGGATGACGCCACTGCTCCACGAGGGGGCTCCATGCCCACAGTTTGGTCCTGGGGAGTGCAAAGCCACAGTCTCTCAAGTCTCTCAAGTGGGTGGTTTTCCCACTGCTTTATCCTGGGGTGTGCAAAGCCACAGTCTCTCAAGTTGATGTCATTCTCCACTGGTTCTGGAGGGGGCATTGTGCTCAGAGTGCTTCATCCTGCCAAGGACTGGGGTAGTGGATGTGATTCTCCACTGGTTCTAGAGGGGGCATTGTGCCCAGAGTGCTTCATCCTGCCAAGGACTGGGGTAGTAGATGTGATTCTCCACTGGTTCTGGAGGGGGCATTGTGTCCAGAGTGATTCATCCTGCCAAGGATCAGGTGAGTGGATGTGATTATCCACTGGTTCTGGAGGGGGCATTGTGCCCAGAGTGTTGTAGTTTAGCAGCGATTAGATTAAGCATTAGCAGAAGACATCTTGTATTTAGTAACTATTGTGAACATTTCGCGGAATCCATTTTGTATTCATGGCAGCCATTTTCTCTGCCACATGCTGCCATGTGCTCACCATGTGCTCTGTCCTACCTTTCTGTTAACTACTCTTGAAAATCTGCCTAGTGACAAGTTATATTTAGCATCTCCCACTTTCGCACATGCTCAGTAAGGTCTGCAGCTGTTAGTCCTGAAAACTGTTAGCTCCTTCTACCTGTGGACTGTGCATTTCCACATGACCTTACATGTATGCAAGTCTTGCTTCTATAATTGTACCACCTCCTTTTAGCCCTTGCGTGGGTATAAAAGGACCATACTCTCTCAGTTCAGTGTGCTACTTCAAACATTACTGAAGGGTGCTGTTTGAACTGTAGCACCACCTCATGAGGTTAATAAACTTTGTCTTTTATTTCAGTTTCTGTGCCAACTACTTCCTACTTGGTCTGAGGACTTTGTGCAGAGAAAGGTGAACCCCTTGCACTAGTAGGCCTTGCTGAGGCTTACTTCAACAAGAGTGCTTCATCCTGCCAAGGACTGGGGTAGTGGATGTGATTCTCCACTGGTTCTGGAGGGGGTATTGTGCCCAGAGTGCTACACATGCAGTGTGGCAGGTCCCTTTCCCTCACCTGGGTGTGTGTGCCACGAGATTTCCTGGGAACAGGTAGCATGATACTCCATGGAGGCAGAGACGCACTCCACCCTGCTGCAAGTTCGTCTGCCACATGCAGGTACAAACAGTGCTGGGTGTCGTGCCTCATGTACGCTGTGCAGGGTCCAGGACGTCTCCTGCAGCCTCGGACGGCTGCCCACTGGGGATGAAAGCCATGTCAGCTGTGGTGGCATTGTCTGAGAACGTTGCGGGGTTGGTGGCGGTGGTTGCGGCAGTGTCTGTGGCGGTGGTGCATGTGTCAGCACCTGTGGAGGGACACAGCAGGACTTCTCCTGCTGCTTCGGATGGCTGCCCACTGGGGATGATGCTGGGGACTGTTGCTGAGGCAGCAGACGTGCAGGTGGCGGTGCACGTGGCAGTGTCCACCGCCATACAGGTTGAAGTTCTGGTTGACAGAAGGGGTGACTCTGGTCCCTCAGCCGGAGTCTCCGTGCCCTGCCCTGACTTGCTCTTCGCCTTGTGTCCCTTTCACACCACTGATGTCGCTGCTGGTCCCTTGGCAATGTCCCCTTTTGGCTTGGAGGAGCCCTTGCTTGGTAGTTGGTGCGGCTTCTCCCTCTGGCATGTGGGCACCTTCTTCACCTTGGCAGGTGGGGGAATGGGTTGATCCTTGGCCTCGCTAGGTGGCACACTGGCAGCTTTGATGGGTGCTGCCCGCGATGTGACCGGAATTGCTGAGACTACTGGGCTGGATGATTTGGTGGCTGAGGTGCTGGACTGGGACCTGGACAGCCTGGCCCTAGGGGAAGGACGGGGGGGGGGAGATGTATGGAACAGGTCAATGCTAGCCAGGAAGAGTTTCTTAGACACACTGGGACGGGAAGATGGAGGGGGTTTGGGAGTGGAGGAAGAGGTAGTGATTGTAGGATGTGTACGTCTGCTGAATTTGGGTGAAGGTACACCAAGAAAGGGGCAGTCCCGGTAACCCACCTGGATAAGGGACAAGGGTAAAGTAATAAAGGCTAAATATCCAGCAGGGATAAATATATATTTAATTATCTAAGCAAAAAACTAAAAAAAATTCTGAAAAATAATTTCTTTTATTCCAAATAGATAAATTAAATCCAGAAGTCCAAATGTCGCCTGTACATAACCATATCACATATAAAACACAATACAAAAACTAAACAAGGGCACTGTGGTACATAAAAAGAGAACTGCTCAACCATCTAGTGGTAAGCATGTATATTTCCAGGTAGTGACTGTTGTGGGAAGGACATATCTTATATAGTGAAGACCATTGTTCACAAAGATAAAAGTTCAATCCATTCCCCAAGTTGTTCAATCTTATTCAAAATTCCAAGAGCCACTCCTTCATATGATGTAGAATTTGGGTGAAGGTGCATGGCTAGGAGGCTGTTGTGAGGTGGATGGCTGTTGGGTGGGTGTGTGCCTGTGTTTGTGTAATTTGGGAGGAGGGCTCACAGACACACTGGGAGAGGACACAGGGGATGTGTGCATGGTTGTGGGGTTGGTGATTGCACGTGAGCGGTGTGTGGTGATGGGCGTGCTGGTGATGGAGGTAGTGGCTGAGGATGTAGTGCAGGCAGGTGTGAGTGGAGACGAGACAGGGAGAGAGGAGGAGGACATGGAGGAGGGGCACACAGTGGGGGCAGTGGATGTTGGTGTGTCTGCATGGGTATCGTGCTTGTGTGAGTGCCTGTGGGATGTGTGGTGCTTATGTTTGCCATGTCCACTCGTGTGTGTTGATGAGTGTGCATGCTGGTCTGATGGTGTGCTTGGGATAGGCTGAGGTAAAGGGGATTGGGTCTGGGTAGAGGAAGTTGGAGGGGGGAGGCTGGACACAGGAACAATGGCTGCCATCAGTGCTGAGGCCAGAGCCTGAAATGCTCTCTGTTGGGCTGCCACGCCAGAATGAATACCCTCCAGGTTGCATGTGTTTGCTGCAAATGCCTCTCAACACCCTGGATGGCACTCAAAATGGTTGATTGCCTAACAGTGAGGGATCTCAGGAGGTCAATAGCCTCCTCACTAAGGGCAGCAGGGCTGACTGGGGCAGGGCCTGAGGTGCCTGGGACGAAGGAGATGCCCACCCTCCTGGGTGAGTAGGCATGGGAAACTCGATGAGGGGCTGCTGGGAGGGCGGTGCTGGTAGGGGGGGTGGCGGCTGTACCTGTTGATGCCGTGGGCACAGAGGTGCCCGCCACCACAAGGGAGTTCCCATCAGAGGTGGAGTCGCTGTCGCTGGTGTCTCCTCCTGTCCCCGTCGTATAGCTCCCCTCGCCCTCCATCCCACTGGTGCCTTCTGACTCTGTTACTTCACCCTCCAGGGCCATGTGGGATGCAGTTCCCTCCTGCTCCAGTGCCACTGCTCCTCCGCCAGATGATGCTAATGTATACAAGGACAGGGTGACAAAACAAAAAGGGGGGGAAGACAGAGGAGACACATGGTCAATACCTGCAACACCACTACTGTTGGCGGACACAACACACAGAGACCAGCCCTATGTACTAAGCCATGCACTAACAGGGCAGGGGAAAAGCACATGCCCATAGGGGATTCTGTCTAGCCCCATTTTAGGCACAGCTGGAACCCATGGGAGCCTGACTAGGTGTAGAGGGCAAATACCACCTTTGGGGTTGGAGTAGGAATCAGCCTGCAAATCAATGGATCTACCTTTGCGCATCTGCCCTGGCCTAGGGGTACCCACAGCCCACCTCCCCCATCCAGACACCTCGTCAAGCGGGCAGAGTCAGCTGAATGAGAGTGTACTCACCCCCTTGTGGCTGCTGTGATGCCCTCAAGCACCGATCTAACTCAGGGTAAGCCACCAATAGGATCCGGTACATCAGGGGGGTCATGGTGCGACGGGCACCCCTTCCACGTTGGGAGGCCATCCCCAGCTGGGCCTCCGCTGTATTCTTGGTCCAGCGGCACAGGTCCTCCCATCTTTTCCAGCAGTGGGTGCTCCGTCTATGGTAGATGCCCAGGCTCTGCACCCCCTTGGCGATGGCACGCCAAATAACCTTCTTCTGGTGGGCACTGACCTAGAGGAATAGTGAAGTTAAAAAGGATGTTACTCTCCCGTACAGTTCTTCTCACACATTGGACACAAACCTCCCACCCTGTCCCATAAAAACATACACTCTCATCCTCACATGCTGGCCTGTTCCCCCCCTGTCTCTTCCATCCACGACACTCCATACAATCATGCCCCATCCACCATGCAAATGGTTCATTCACCTGTTTGTCTGGAGGACCGCAGAGTAGCGTGTACTGGGGGAGGACCCCATCCACCAGTTTCTCCAACTCCTCCGCAGTGAAGGCAGGGGCCCTTTCCCCAGACACTGGAGCCATTGTCGCTTCCAGACACAGGTCACAGCAGCACTTGCAATGTAGGTCCTCTCCTGTTGAAGGTCAGGTATCAAGTGAGGGAACAGATAGAAAATGGTGGTCACGTCCGCGGCGGTGCGTACCATCACTGCCAGCGTATATCGCCATTGGCTCATGGAACCCATAGGATCCAATGATAACCAATGCTAAATTGCGCAGGAGTCTTTGACCGCCTGCCGCTACCCTGCACAATGCCAGCTCAGTTACCTCCTTTCCCCTTCTCCCACCTTACGGGTCAGGCAGCCACCATTTCAGGGGGCCACATGGCAGGCCAACTAACTGCGTCACACCTATTTAGGCCAGGAATACGGACAGACAAAGGCACATAGAGATAATTTAATGATTGTGCTAAACAGCTTAGTGAAACCTATGTGGTGCATGACCCTCTGCTCATCATTCTCCTCCATGGAGCACATCCGCTGGAGCAGGTGGTGAGATGGCGGCATCCTCTGGTGTACAGACCCCTGGTGGACCTGTCGACAATGGAAGACAGACACATCATTATCACTTACAGGCTTGATCGTGCAACAATCCAGGAACTGTGTGCCCAGTTGGAGCCAGACCTGATGTCAGCTATCCGCCATCCCACAGGAATCCCCCCTCTAGTGCAGGTCCTGTCAGTGCTCCATTTCCTGGCAAGTGGGTCTTTTCAAACAACAGTTGCCATGGCATCAGGGATGTCACAGCCAATGTTCTCTAACGTGTTGTCCAGAGTGTTATCTGCCCTGCTGAAACACATGCGCATGGGTTTGCCTGGGGTCCCTGTAGTGGTGGACACACTGCTGATTGACGTGTCCTGGGGACAGTGGCATGGGCCCGCTGGGTGGGTGCTGTGCTGGTGTTTCCCTCAGGTGGAGAATCTGCCCACAGTTAAAGGTGACTTGTATGCCCTGGGACATATCCCCAACATCATTGGTGCCATTGATGGTTGACCCCCCCGCAGGAATGAACAGGTGTACAGAAACCGCAAAAGCTACCATTCGATGAATGTGCAGATGGTGTGTTTGGCAGACCAGTGCATCTCCCATGTGAATGCCAAGTATCCAGGCTCTGTGCATGACGCTTACATTTTGAGCAATTGCAGCATCCCTTATGTGATGGAGCAACTCCAGAGGCACTGTGTGTGGCTAATAGGTGAGCCCAAGGTCCCCACACAGTTTAATTAGGTATCTGGGTCTGGGAGATTCCCTAAAGATTGGAGGATGTCTAACAGTTGTCCCTCGATATTTGCAGGTGACTCTGGTTACCCCAACCTGTCATGGCTACTGACCCCAGTGAGGAATCCCAGGACAAGGGCAGAAGAACGCTACAATGAGGCACATGGGCGAACTAGGAGGATAATAGAGCGCACCTTCGGCCTCCTGAAGGCCAGATTCCGGTGCCTCCATCTGATAGGTGGCTCCCTAAACTACTCACTGAAGAAGGTGTGGCAGATCATCTTGGCATGCTGTATGTTGCACAACTTGGCTTTGCGACGCCAGGTGCCTTTTCTGCGGGAGGATGGGCCTGATGGTGGTCTTGTGGCAGCTGTGGAGCCTGTGGACAGTGAAGAAGAAGAGGCAGAAGAAGAAGATGGAGACAACCAAAACAACATCATCATGCAATACTTCCAGTGAGACACAGGTAAGAAGATGGAACTGCTTCCCACATCTCATACTATTGTAGGACTAGCATGAATCTGCCTTTTTAGCTCTGTGTATGGACCCTGACATGTCACTTTGGCTTTCCATTTCACAGATCTGGGTCCCACTTTGTGCCCTCTGCTATGTTTACTGCTGGCCAACAACTGTGTAACATTGGTATGTGAACATGTACATTGACATTGCTATATTTCTGAGAGGTCGCAGTTACACTATGTGATGGTAACGACTGACTCCAGATTGATTTGTGATTCAGGGGTGTTTATTTCTGTGCTGATAAGTGGAGGGGATGTGCAATGGGCCGGGGTGATGGTGGAGGAATGTCCATGGTGGAGTTAAGTCTCTTGGTCTCACAGGTGCATTGTCCATGGGGGCAGAGGAAGGGAAGCAATGGCAGTTTAAGGTGGACAAGGTGACAAAGTGGGATAGAAGGGTAACATTCAGGAGGATCTTATTTCCTGGCGGGGGTCTTGGCAATGTTCTCTGTCTTGTTCCTGGATCTCAGGGACCGTTTGCAGGGTGGTTCTCCTTCTGCAGGGTGTGGGGTTCTGGTGGCCTGTTGTTCCTGTGGCAGTGCCTCCTGTCCACTAGCACCAGCGGATATGGAGGGCTGTTCATCGTCCGGGCTAGTGTCAGGGGCCCGTTTGTGTGCCACTGTGTCCCTCATGGTGTTGGCCAGGTCAGCCAGCACCCATGCAATGGTGACCAGGGTGGTGTTAATGGACTTCAAGTCCTCCCTGATCCCAAGGTAGTGTTCCTCCTGCAGCCGCTGGGTCTCCTGAAACTTGCCCAGTACCACGCCCATGGTCTCCTGGAAATGGTGGTATGCTCCCATGATGTTGGAGAGTGCCTCGTGGAGGGTCGGTTCCCTTGGCCTGTCCTCCCCCGTCGCACAGTATTCCTCCCAGCTTCCCTGTTGTCCTGTGCCTCTGTCCCCTGAACTGTGTGCCCACTGCCACTGACCCCAGGTCCCTGATTGTCTTGAGTTGGTGGGTTTGCCTGGGGTCCCTGTAGTGGTGGACACACTGCTAATTGACGTGTCCTGGGGACAGTGGCATGGGCCCGCTGGGTGGGTGCTGTGCTGTTGTTTCCTGAGGGGGGGGAGGGTCTGTGGTGGTTTGTGACAGTGGCAGGGGAACCAACTGTCAAGGGGTCCCTGATGGGCCGGGCTGGTCATCTTGATCCAGGTGTGCGGAACTGCTGTCATCACTGTGGGCCTCTTCTGTGGGTGGACTGTACATGTCTGGCACCTCCTATCCGGTGATGTTGGGTATGGGTCCTGTTGGGAGGTAAGTGCATAGTTTTAGTATCTGTGTGTGACATCTTCTGCATTGGGTGAGGTACCCTCTACTCCTGTGCTTGCATTATTGTGTTTGCCCTTTTGTGATAGTTGGTTTGGGGTCTGTGTGGGTATCTGTACTGGGCATGCTTTGCTGATGGGGGTCCATGCATAGGAGTTGCATGCAGGGCCTTGGTATTAGGATGTGTGCGTTGTGATAGTGGGGCATATGTGAGGTGTTGGAGTGATGGGGTGAGGGTGAGAGTGGGGGTATGTGATGCATGCAGGTGGGGTGGGGGGATATGGTAAATAAGATATGTCTTACTAGAGTCCAGTCCTCCTGCTACTCCTGTGAGGCCCTCAGGATGCAGTATTGCCAAGACTTGCTCCTCCCATGTTGTTAGTTGTGGGGGAGGAGGTGGGGGTCCACCGCCAGTCCTCTGTACAGCAATCTGGTGTCCCTTCCCCCATAGGTCGTTCCACCTCTTCCTGATGTCATCCTGTGTTCTTGAATGCTGTCCCACTGAGTTGACCCTGTCGACAATCCTCCGCCAAAGCTCCATCTTCCTAGCAATGGAGGTGTGCTGAACCTGTGATCCGAAAAGCTGTGGCTCTACCCAGATGATTTCCTCCACCATGACCCTGAGCTCCTCCTCTGAAAACCTGGGGTGTCTTTGAGGTGCCATGATGTTGTGTGGGTGATGTGTGAGGTACTTTTTGTTGTGCTGTGTGATTTGTTGTGTTGGGGTGTGTTGTGTGAGGTGTATGGATGTTGTATGAGTGATGGTGTTGTGTGCATGTGGATGCTGGTGTTGTGTTTGCCATTCTCTTTCTCTCTGTCTCAATGTTGTTGTAAGGGTTTGTGGGTAATATGGGGGTGTGTTTTATAGTGTTGTGAGTGTGTGGGTGTGGTGTGTGTATGTGTATCCGATGTGTGTATTTTGAATTGTCCAATGAGGTTGTGTTTTGTAAATGTGTGTGTATTTTGAGCACGGCGGTGTGTACCGCCAATGGATTACTGCGGTTGAAAGACTGCTTCGTTGATTCGTGGGTCATGATAGTGGGGGCGTATTCTTGTTGGCGTGACGGTGTAGGTTTTGGTAACACCAGTTTATCACTGACCTTTGGTGTGGCGGACTTGTGTGGATGTCTGTATTGTGGCGGATTCCGAGATGTGGGTCATAATACCTGTAGCGGAATTCCGCCACTGTATGTTGGCAGGCTTCAGCACTGCAGTAGGTGGGATTTACTGCCAGGGTTGTAATGAGTTTTTGCTAACCTTGTCATTTTCACTGTACTCGGCGGCTGCTCAGAAATCTTAGAGTCACATAGGTCTATCGGTGTACAAGCGGTGTCGGAGTTTACACTCAAAGGCTATACGATGACAGCCTCAGAGGCAGGATCCTCCTGAAAGCCCATATCTTCATAGACCGGCGAGTTTGGAGGTGCTATAGCTTCTTAATCATCTTCAGTGTTGATGAAGTTGATTCCAACATTTAATTCACCATTCGAGACATCACTACCATTGCTGTCAGCCTTAATCGATCATATCAGCTGAGGTAAATTCATGATGCTGAGCTTTTCAAGTCAGTGCAGCGGTCCTCTTGAAATCCTGTAACGTTGGAACCCCCATCTTTAGGGACATCCTGCTGTGCGTTCTCATCCATTACAGCCGGTGTTAGGGTACAATAATATCTATTCATAGCAATCAGGCCCCCTGAGGAGGACACCTTTTTGGTGAGGAGATTGTATATCTTCATTATGACCTGGCAACCTATTTCTGTTGGGGCACCTGGGTGTGGCATAGGTCGCTTAGGAGGCTCCTTATATGTATTCTTTGGCTCAAAAGACATATTCCTCCACAACACATCACGGTCACCTGCTCTCCTTGGTGGATCTAATTTGCTGAGGGTTACGCATAACCACGACCACATGGCTTGGACATAGGCACGTGACTAACATGTGATCACATGATGTCACAACCCACCTGACCCACTTACACCTACGTCAGTTCTGGGGTGGGTTCAGAGGGGCGCAGGAAGTCCCGGTAACGGAAGTGACGTGATTTCCGAGGACTGGACAACTGTCACTTTCCAGTTTGATGAGGAAAGGTATCCCTTTATTCTACAAATAAGAAAGGTTCCTCTTGCTTTTTTGAGGAAAGAAAGGGGAATATATTTCCATTCTTAATATGATCCTGTCATATGTCTCTGTTGAATGAAAAGTATCAACTACACTGGCCTCATGAGCTGGTATCGCTCAAGACACACCCTGGCTTTGCCGAAGCTCTCCCAGATTGCTCTTACAGTGATATTTATGGCATTCTAGCAAATATGCACATTATTTAGAAAAGACAACCATTATGGTTTTGAAGGGCCATGGGAAGCTATCCTGCGGAAGTACAGGTGGGCACGGTCAGCAACACAGAATGAGGGATGAAACAAACAATACCTACTGTGATGACGTGAAATATGGAAAAATAATTTAACCTGTACAGATTGGTTCAATATACTCTTTCTTCAAAACATTTTGTGTGATTAGTTTGATAAAGGGGTGAGATATCTTATATCCAAAGCCAAGCTGTCTCTCTTATTACCAGCTGGTCTGCAGATACATTATGTAGTGTCAGATTTTATTCACCTTATCCAAAGCACATTGTTTTAAATGACAGAATTTTACAATACATTCAAAAGAGTACACTTGTGCCTCCCAGTGTTGCCTACCAAATGGATGAAGAGAATACTATACTATTTTTTTCTGGATAGTTGATCTTTAGATATCTATAGTACTGTACAAAATAGAATATCCAGCTCTTTTCACAGTGACAAAAAAACATTCGCCAACTCACCATCATTCTTTCCTGATAGAAGTGTCTGATGTTGTACAGAAGTGGGCAGTCAACACACTGCACCTGAAACACCAAGCAACTTCTCTTTGTCAGAACCACACATGAAAAATGTTTGTGCTTAGTATTAAAAATTTCACACACCAGACCAAGAACGTACACAAAATTTTACCCATCCTTCAAAAAGATAATTTGTTAAATAAATGTGCTAGATGCGGAATTCACCAAAAATGTTTTCCTTCACTCCTTTACTTTGCTGAACTCATTTGTGTTGGCATTAGGGCTCAGTGCACTTTGCCCCTGCTTACCAACTCTAGAGTACTTGTGTTCTAGTCATAAAACATGGCAACGTACCCCTACACCTTTTCGGCCTGTGTAATTTTCTTATAAGTCCATAGTAAATGGCACTCCTTGTACCCAGGGGCTGTAAATTAAATGCTGCTAGTGGGCAGCCGCACTTGTTGTGCCAACCACTAAAATAGCACTGTAATACATGTCTCAGGACTGCCACTGCAGCATGTATTACCATTTTAGACTCCATTTCAACCTGCCAAATTAAACATTTTTCCTGCCCCAAACATCCCTTTTTAATAGTTATAAGTCACTCTCAAATTAGGCCCTGACCTACCGTAGGGCATGGTGCATGGTATTAAAATAAAATAGGACATCTGCATTTATGTTTTATATGGCCAGGCAAGGAAAAATTCCAAAGTAATTTTTCACTGTTGTAAGGCTATTCTTCCCATAGACTAACACTCCATTGCCTTATTACACCAAATAAGTGCTAACTTCAGATTGGGAGCAGATAGAGAAATGATGTGTATACTTGAATGAATTGTGATTGTATATCCTAGTTGATTGTAACATCAGATTTTAAGTTACAATTTTGAAATGCCAGTTGAAATAGGTGGCATTTTTCTGCCCAAACCAGTTGTGCCATTCTACCGGTGTCCTTGATCACATGACTGAGAGTGACTCTGCTGGTGTGGGTTTTGTATTGTTTCCAGAAAGAGGACAAGGGAAGCCTAATTGTAAGGGAACATGGTCTTCCTGACAGGATGAGTAAGGAAGAGCAGTACCTTACCCTGATTATATTTCAAAAGGCCTTGACTGCAGCCCCCAAAGTAACCTGATACCAGGCCTGCCCTAGCCTTTGTCACACAAGACAAGGCAAATGGAAGAGTAGAAGAGTCAGCTTTGATGGTAGGCCAGGTCATTCCAAAACACAAAGACTGACACGAGACCTAACAATAGGACCTTAAGATCCTCTCCTCGGAACACTCCTGGACTTGTGGAAGATTTAAAGAAGCACTGCCCTACAGCCAGGACTGCCCTGCTGCTAGAAGTTCTCCCTTGCTGTCTGAAGAAGGAAGATTGCTCCTTCTTGCCTTGATCCAAGGCTGCTCAGAGTCCTCCAAGGGTCAGTTGGCTGACCTCCTGTGTTAGTTACAGGGAAACAACAAGCTTTCAGGGGCCTCCCTGCAACTGCCTAGCCGAAACTGGTCCTGTTTGGACCTCCCTGTGCCTTGATACTAGCCTCTGCTGGATGGAATCCTGATCCCCAAGAGGTGCCTCCTAGGCCCTGGACCTTTGCCTGGCATCAGTGTGAACTCCGTTGTAATAACGCGCCACTCATAAATGTAGTAGAACAAGGTTTATTGACAGACTCCTTGCACAGCACCTCATCTCCTGTCTCTCCTCCTACTCAGCTCTCTACCAACATTGTAAGGTGCACTCCTGGTTGTTCCATTCTCCAACATTCCGCAGGAGAACATTGGAACACTCCACTTTTACAAGGAACTGTGGTACATATAATTACACAAGGTTAAGTTTCCTAAAAGATAAGATTATAATGTTTGTATAATGAATACACTATATAACTTGAATAACATTCCTATGTGAGTTAATGACAATGTTATATCAAATCATAACACTTTTCCCTTCCCACCAATACATAATAGAGTCTGCACCTCAATTGTATATTAATACTGCATAATATACTCCTTGGACGAATTTTCCTCCTTGGGGGATCAGTTGGGCTTCTCCTCGTTGTGGTATCACTCAGTTCCTTGCTATTTCCCTGTTCAACCTCCAACCCGCTGCCTTGGTCTTGAGTTATGCGGTCCATACTCCATGTGCTACCGTCCTCCAGGGTCACCACATTCTTATGCACCTTCGCTATTCTCAAAGGTTTAGAGAATTTGCTGCCTTCCTTCCGAGTGGGTCCAGGGAGTTTTGCTTTGACCCATTGCCCAATGACCCATTGTTTATTTCTTGTGCCATATTTGTTATCGTACCAGTCCCGGTACTTCCTCTGGTTCTTTCGTACTTTAGTTACAACATCCTCTCGTCATACCCAACAGGGTTCGCAACCTGTCAACCAATTAGGATTCAATTTAGTCCCTGGTAGCCTTCCTTTGAGCGAGAGGAACGGGGATATCCCTGTGACCAAATTGGGTGTGGTGTGATATGACCACAACATTTGCTTGAGCGCCACTTCACTAGATTCTTGTGACATGGTCGCTAACTGCAAACACTCCTTGATCATTCTGTTAACTCTTTCCACAAAGCCATTAGCTTTGGGGTTATACAATGCTGTCCTAAAGTGCTGGACCCCACTTTTCCTCAAGAACTCCTCCATGGGCCCTGATGTGAATTGTACGCCATTGTCTGTAACAATGGTACTTGGGATCCCTTCTCTGGTGAATGCCTCCTTCAAGAAATCCATGACAACTTGTGTTGTCACATTATACACGATTTTAGTCATCACCCAATGGGAGTGATAATCGACTAAGACTAACAGAAATCTACCTCTTGCTCCAAAATACGTGAGGGGTCCTAGGATGTCCAAACCCAGTTTGTCCCATGGTTTGGTGGGGACTTCAACGAGAGACAAAGGGGATTTGTGCGTAATTTTAGTTTTGTCGCTCACTGCATAATTAACACACTCACGCACAGTGTTTTCCACCAACCTGTCCAGAGTGGGGAACCAGTAAGAGGCCCTCAATTTACTTTTAGTCATAGTCCTCAATAGGTATCCCTCATGTGCCAATCCTATAAGCTTGTCCCATAACTCTCGTGGGGGAACGATTCTCTCCCCCCTCATCACTAAGTCATTGACTATATGTAGCTCTGACCGGACCTCCCAATATCCCCTTAAGTCTTCCTCTATCTGTCGGGATCTTTCTGGCCAACCATTCCGTATCTTATCTTTTAGGGCCTGTATTGCGTGATCGTTGTTTGTAGCCACAACCCACTCCTCCCTGTTAATGCCTGACAATTCCATAAAACAAACTGGTTCAGTGGTCTCGTTTTGCCTGTCTTGCTCTTCTTTCCGGGGTAATCTTTAAAGGCAATCCGCTAATATGTTTTGTTTTTTCCCGGGACATATTGCATTTCAAAATTGAAGCCTTCAAGCCCCATAATCCATTTGGCTATACGTGGGGTGGCATGATCTCTGTCTTTAGCGGTGAATAAAGAGAGAAGGGGTTTATGGTCTGTTCTGACTAGGAAAGGCAAGCCCCAAAGGTAGAACTTAAAGTGGTTAATCGCCCAAAAGCATGCTAAGGCTTCCCTCTCTATTGTGGAGTAATTAAGCTCAGCCTCTCTTAGTGATTTGGATGCAAATGCCACTATCCTTTTCTGCCCCTCCACGCATTGGGATAAAGTGGCGCCTAGACCCTTCCCGCTGGCATCTGTAGTTAGCCATGTTTTCCTGGTGTGGTCAAAATTCCCTAAGCTGGGACACTGTACTATGGCATCCTTCACCTTCTCAAAAGCAGATTGACAATCAGTATTCCACTCAAAATGCACGTTTTTCTTCAATAATGTCCTCATGGGGGCAGTGACCTCAACAAAGTTATGGACGAATTTTGACAGGAACTCAGCCAAACCCAAAAACTATCTCAGTTCTTCCTTGCTAGCAGGTGCCGGGGCCTCTTTTACCGCTATCACCAAATCGCACTTAGGTTCTACTCCATCCCTACTTATCTTATGCCCCAGATACTCCACTGACTCCACCCCCAGTTGGCACTTATCCTTCCTGATTGTCATGCCAGCATCGTCAAGGGCCTTGAACACTTCTCTCAAAATGGAGTTGTGCTCAGATTCGGTGCTTCCATACACTAATATGTCATCTTGGAAGCACATTATTTGCCTGATTCCCTGTAATACACTTTGCATGATCCTTTGGAATACCGCAGCCGCTGAAGCGAGCCCAAAGGGCATTCTGCGATATCTAAAAGCCCCAAATGGAGTGATAAAGGACGTGAGTGAACATGATGATGGGTGCAATTCCACTTGGTGGTATGCAGATGATAAATCTATTACACTAAAGTACTTAGCTGACCCTAACATACTCACCATTTCATTTATTTTAGGTAAGGGGAACCTGTCCACCCATATGCTGGCATTCAAGTCCCGCAAGTCTACAGATAGGGGTATACCTCTGCCATTAGGTTTCCTGGTGACCACTATGGGAGCTAACCACAAGGAACTCTCAATGGGTTCTATCACTCCTGATTTAACCAACTTATCTAATTCTTCCTTCAGGGGCTCCCTCATCAGGTACGGGATAGATCTGACCTTGTGTACCACTGGTGTTGCATTTTCCTTCACTTTAATTTTGTGTTGGTAGTTTTTTAATAAGCCCAGCCTGTCCTCAAACGGTTTAGGGAATTATTCACATATGCCTTCACTCATTCTTTGCATGTCTACTAGTAATACTTGTTCTTTGTTGTTGGGATCCAGTTTGACCCCTAGTTCCTTTTGGTGTCTCCATTCTAACAAGTTGGACCCTTTATCAGTGACATATACCATTCCTTCAGTGTGCCGATCCTTGAATAATATGCCTAATTCTAGCATACGCCTTAGGGGTATGGGATCATTGTTGTACCCTCAAGGCTTTATATTGGCCGGACGTAATTTGTACCCTTGGTTTTGGAATTTGTCTGCAAAGGTTTGGTAGTTCATGAGAGTAAATGGTGAGCACGAATCAGCGCACACTCTCACACAAATTCCATCTAGTTTTATATTGCATATGGGGTATGAATTATTGGGGGGTTCAGTACCCTGTTTTTCTTTAACTTGGAGGATAAACTTATTACCTAAATCAGTGATCTCTTCCACTCTGTTTACTAATTTCCTACTACTCCTATCATTCTTACATACTCGAGCATAATGCCCCTTGGCACCACATTTCCTGCACAAGCAGTTATGAGCAGGACAAAAGGGACTATTAGCAAGGTGTTTGTGGTTCCCGCATCTAAAGCATTTCCTTTTTGTTGCTTCTTCAAACGTGTTTTTCCTTATCGAAGTGGCTAATAGTACGGAGTCTTCCTCTTTGTTAGCCATTCCCTCCTCCTGCTTAATTTGATTGTTTATTACCTTCACTCCTTCCGTTTCGGGTGTATTTTTGATCTCCCTCATGCACTCAACTGTGTGCTCAATGCTCTTTGCTTATATCAACAGCTTCTTTCAGAGAGGGGTTATGTGTAAGAAGCTTCTCTTGCACCCGTGTACTGTTTGTGCATCTCACCTACTGGACACGAATTAGCGAATCCTCTAATTCCTCGAATTCACATGTTTGGGCCAGTCCTCGCAGAGAGGCAATATAGGTGGCTACTTTTTCTTCCTTGCCTTGTATTCTACTAAAAAACCTATGTCTTTCCAAGACTATATTCACTTTGTGGCCGAAATGACTCTCCAACTTGTTGAGAGTTTGCTGGAAAGCAGCTACGTTTTCCCCCTCTTCTTCTCCTTCATCTCCTAAGTCAGTCAGGTTCTCATAAACTTTCCTTCTCTGTATCCCTAAGTTATGTAAAAGTATGTGTTGTTTCCTCAATACGGTAAACTCCCCCCCCCATGGCAATTAAGTAAGATTCAAATAGTTCCAGGGTAAGTTGGGTTCACCTATTTCATTTAAAAATGGGGGGGGGGTGGGACATTCCTGCTGCTGCCATGCTTGCTAAGAATACTGTCACTGTAGAGCAGTGGTCTTCAAACTTTTTAATGCTGCGTCCTCCCAGTTGAAAAATAAAAATCATTGCCCCCCCTTCAGAATTTTTCACAATTATTTTAGAACTATGGCAATGTTTAAATAGGTCTAAACCTATTTCAACTTTGCAGTTAAGTACTGTTACCTTTTTAAAACTGTAATAACATGCTTCTGCTTAAAACAAAGGCATGTTATCTGTATAATATTTCTTTTGGCCAGAGTTTGGCGCCCCCCCCCGGATCACTTGAGGCCCCCCAAGGGGGGCTCGCCCCCCAGTTTGAAGACCTCTGCTGTAGAGTAATATGACTTTATCAGTATGATTACTGTACTTTGGGTCCTTAGTGTTCAGCTTCTGTATGGTCACAGCTCATGCACATACTATCTGCCAGCCATTGCGCCACAACATATACTCATCCACAGTATTTTGAACTTATGGGAATTGCTGCTGAGGGCTATACAACTCAAAGGGTTATAGATATGTCCAATCATGCATGTATACAATAACATGCAAGACTTCCCAATAGTATAACAAGGGACACAATAACAAACTTGCAGTAAGCGACTTCCTTATTACCAAATATTCTTATGCAATACTTTTCAATTATGTAAAGATGAACACGATATATATACAAGATTTTACAGTAGCTGCTTCCTTATCTCCAGACACTTTCCGAATTTGTTAATTACTGTCACAACGAGGTAATTGAAAAGTCTTATTACCGCCTTGATTCGTTCTGTTGTGCTTGCCTAAGCGCCTTTTATTTTGACGGTTAAATGTCGCTTCCCCAGGTTGAGCCTTTTATACTGAAAACGCACTAGCCGAGGTTCCGCCTTCCCAGCTCGCGGAAGTTAAGGGAACACCTTAGTGAGGAGAGGATATAATTCAGTCCTGCACTGCTCCTCAGCAGTGCACTGACGCCGCTGGACTCCCGGTGTACACGCACCAGGTAAGACCTTTGGTTCCACCGTAAGGCACCCACGCCGCTTTTCTCACACTGGCAATCGAGCGCAGTGATTCTCACAACAATTGTTTCTCGTCTGTCACTCCAGGCGCTCACTGCTCGCCACAGCTGTTCCTCGCCTGTCGCCTCAGGCGCGCTCTTCTTCCAGTGCCCATATATTTTGCACAGCGCTTTCCACAGCAACCTCAGCCCGCCTTGACAGGGCAGCGTAATCGGACCTTCACTTTATCTTCCACGCGACACACATGCTACAGTCTCTGCGTAGGATGCAGGGCAGAAGCCATACTACTTCTCACATCTGCTTGGGGATGCTGTATTCTAGTGTACACTCTCCTATATAGGTTCAAATTAGTAGCGAGAGCCTTCCTAGCTGTGTACACTCAACAGGTATTCGCTTAAGGCACTTCCCTCAGTCGTACCTTCCCTTATTGTGCACTCACAGTTCTGTAATGTCTCTCTGGGGTGCTGAACCGATCAGGGGCAAGGAGTCTTCACTGCCCCTGCGCAGATCCCATCCTCGTCGCCAAAGTCTTCTGTAATAACGCGCCACTCACAAATGTAATAGAACGAGGTTTATTGACAAACTCCTTGCACAGCATCTCATCTCCTGTCTCTCCTCCTACTCAGCTCTCTACCAACATTCTAAGGTGCACCCCCAGTTGTTCCATTCTCCAACATTCCGAAGGAGAACATTGGAACGCTCCACTTTTACAAGGAACTGTGGTACATATAATTACACAAGGTTAAGTTTCCTAAAAGATAAGATTATAATGTTTGTATAATGAATACACTAAATAACTTGAATAACATTCCTATGTGAGTTAATGACAATGTTATATCAAATCATAACACTCCTTCTCAAGAAAAGGTGATTATTGTGAAGTTTGGACTCCTTATGACTGCAAAGTGACCTCTTTGCACCAAAAATTAAATACCCCCAATGACTAACAATCCAATGCTCCAGCAGGATCTGCTCTTAACACTGACAACAACTGTCTGCAGTGAGCTGCAATGCAAGATCTGCACTTCACACACTTCACACCAACAGTGACAGTTATCATTTACCAACCAAAGAAAGCTGGCCAGCTCTTTGCAGAACAGTAGTGACTGTCCACAATGCTGGGTCTATTCCTCACACTGACAGCCTCTTCTTCTGGCCCCTACCAATGCATACAGAACTTTTTGCACCCGACTTGAGAAGGTAACCCTTTAGTGGGACTAATCTGGTCTCTGTATGTGACCTGCACTTCATCTCAGTCAGTCTACCCCTGTCGAGTGTGGTTGGATAAATATAGGTTGCTGTTTGTGCTATTTATACAATAAAACTTAAAAAAATATATCTATGGTTTTAATGATTGAGTTGTTGATATTTTGGTGTCATGTTATTCAATAAAAATTACTTTTTTCTAAATTGGTTAGAGATTTTTCTTGTGTTGTGTTTTAACTTTATTACTGTTTTTTTGCTGTATAAATTCCTCACATGTACAGATAGTTTCACAAACATTTTCTGCTGGGTTAGCATCGGAAAAGTCTACTAACATTAGTAGACAGGTTTTTGTGTCAAAAATTAATACTTTTTTGAAAACAGGCATTAACCAGAGATATGTTTTCATTTCTGCCTGCTTTTCTGACTTTGCATGTGTGCTGCACTGTACAACACTCATACAAAGTAGGAACAGCTTTTAAACTTAATATGCCATCATCTTTTGTACAGAATGGGCACCCTTCCTGTACCAAACATGTGCTTGACTCACACAAAAACCCTAGCACACTGGCACTAAGGTGCATGCATGGTGCTCTGAAGCACAAAACTGTGCCTGTGCTAGGGAGAGGGGAGGAGAGTGCTGTACCTCTGTGAATACGCCACTTCGTGCTTTCTCCTAGTCATGCAACGCAGCATTTATGGGTGCTATGCTGCATTACCGGACATCTTTGAGTGTGCGGGCCATTGTCTCCAAGATAAGCCTGACTGCTTTTGTGCCAAGCTGCCAGAGGGTTAAGCACAGGTTACATTAGTGACGCTTGTGATTCACCCTGACAGGGACAGTGTTTATTATCAGTACAGAATAATTTCCATGTAATACAATATCCAGACACCAACCCCCTTCCTTTAGACATGTGCACCACTAAATTTAAAAAACATGAATTCAATCTAATTTTTCTTCTAGGAATCTCACACTCTTTGTTGGTGGAATATTTTCCTTTTACACTTGTTTCCTATAGTGGTATTACAAGAGCTTTGCATGTCTCCTAGTTCATCCTTGGCTGCTCTGCCACAGCTACCCCTAGACATCCTAAGCTGCTAGAACACTGCCTACATTTCATTAATAAGGGATTACTGGACCTGGTATAAGGTGTAAGTACCTTAGGTACCCACTACAAGCCAGGCCAGCCTCCTACAATTTCATCATTCAACAAAACTGGGTACAGCGTGAGAAGTACACTCGCACACTTTCCCAATTGCACATATAAAACAGCAAAAAAGGAGGGTATGTCACCACATACAGGCACACTAACACACAGTGACCAGATTTTCCCTAAATCGCGATTGAACCGTCTTGTTGTTCTTAAAATGTCCCATCACCCACCAACCCTAGCTGGTGACATGCTTCATCACAGGTGTCCCCCCCGGGTACCTACAGTATCCAGGGTGTGCTTTAACACCTGATTACAGTAGAGTGGGTTTGACTTTTTATTCAGATCTCAATGAATTTTAGGAGAAGTGGATTAAAATGGTCTCCGAGGCACCCACCAAACTAGTGTGCTTCAATAATGTTGTCTTTAGACAAGACTAAAACAGTGGTGGATGTAATGAGAGATATAACCTACTTATTGATAAAAACTTTTGCTCAACATGTTTCAGCCAGATCCTTATAACAGCCAACTAAGGTCAATATGGCTTCCTTCAGGACCTTCTTGCATACTCCCTAAGGCATGCATAACATTGCAACCCGTAACCTATGGTCTTGTCTGAGTTTTCACTTCATTTAAGTATCTGTAGGGAGAGAAACATAGAAAAATGTAAACTTATATCTCAATATTTGCTGTGGTGAGACTAGTTTCTGTTAGAAGTCACAAAAAACACATTGTGTGCAATCCATGCCCTTTTACTTTTAGGTACCATAAGTTCAAGGACCTATGTGGCTCAGAAAAGCTGCATGCATCCCAGTGCTTTTTTATGTGAAACACAGAATAACACTGCATATATGCAGTAGTGTTCTACTGATTAGTCTGCCTTGTGCAGAACCTCGTGTGGTCTATCTGAAAGTCAACAAAAATGCCAACAAACATCCTGAACAGTGATAGGTTATTGCCTCATGGACCTTCCGGGGGGCCAAATCCTGTAGTCACACACTGAAAAACACATCATTCTAGTCGCAATGGGTTCATAATTAAATTATTTTTGAATAACATAGTGGTGCACTTACAAGGCCTCCCTCCCCTTCTTGCTTTGTCAAGGGTAGTCGCCCACCTCCAAACCTATTTGGTTCCCTGGTGCTCCAAATCATTGTTGTGTGAGCCGCTATTATAGATGAAGTAGTCGGCGTGGGCCACACTGTGAAAATCAGGGCATGGTCATGGGGGAGTGTAACCACCTACACGGGTATCTGAATTGTTGAGGGAAAGGGGAGACTTTGTCAATTCATGTTAAGCTGATGAGCCCCCGGTCATTGGGACATGCAACCACCGCCGTAGGTGCCCATGTTTTTAAAGGAATGAGATGCTCGGTCAATCCCCACTGAGCTGATAGACTGCCATATGACTGCAAGGCGTGTCATGATTGAGCTGCCCATTGCATGGACCGCAGCCATAGTAGGTGTGCACATCAAGCTCCGCTTCTACACTGGGCGTGGCATAATGTATCTTGCTTGTAGCATTGTGAATTCTGTTGTTAGGGAGACCTGGACGTACATGTATTCCCAGGAGTTTGTCAATATATATATAATTTCAAAATCAGATAATGGTATGTCTGTAATGTCAGCGTGTAAAAAGATTTTTGCTCTCATCTCACCAGTAAAAGTGTGCGTGTCAAGCCTTGCTTACATAGTGGGTGTTTTGTGATGTATAACACTCATATTGGGCAGCTCTATTGTCAGAGGAACTGGGACACACAAGCATTCCCTTGAGGTTATAAATGCATATAAAAAGGATCATGTTGTGCTATAACGTACAAATATGCAAAAGTGTAAACTGTAGAAAAAATGTTGCTTTCGTCTCACCAGTCGGTACTATTCACTGCTTAACAGGAAACAAGGGAAACAAGCATTTGCAACGCAATGTGTCTTGCATGTATTTAAGTTAGAGCTACTGACGTTGTACATTCATAACTGGACTTTTCTTGCCATATAAATTGGTCAACCCTGCTTCATAATTTGGTATTTTCCTGCCACACCAATCCAGTGGCCCTGCCTGTAATTAAAGCACTTCCAAGTTCTTCATCTAACTGCAGTGAAAATTGAAAATGTTGCCATTTAGCATCCTAATTTAAATCTGCCATGCTAATTACAATAGAATAACACTTTGACCACCTAAATAATAATAATGATACTATTACTACTACTACTAATAATAAAAAATTTCCTGATAAAACACACTGCTACAACACTGTAGGGGCAAAAAACACGACTGGCAGGGCTGCAGCGCAGTTCTGTCTTTGCACAGTATCTGGCCACTTTTTTGTGTTTTACCTGATGTACTAATTTAGAGCAATATAAAGAAGCAGTTTACAAGGATTTGCAGAAATTCTATTTAATTCATTATCAAGAGGCAGACTTCCTTTAAAAATCCTTCCGGATGAGTGAGGCTGAAGTGATGGAGCATGCCTCCAAGGGCAGCAGACCTCAGCACCTGCAAAGTGCCTGAAAAACAGCATATTGAAAAAGGACCATGAGCGGAAGCATCACCCGTACATAAGATAGGTGCCCGCTCTCTTATATCCATGCAGGCACTACACACACAGAGTGCATTTTATCCCTTAAGGACAGCTTCCACTTTACAAATTTTGTTGTTATGAGTAGTGCTTGAAATAGAAATATAGAAGTGCAGTACTCCTTTTTTGAAACACCTGTTTGTTGCTGAGAAATGCAGATGCGCCCTGATTAAAAGCACCGGAACACTGCTGCTATTTCTTACAACTGAAAGAAGTGCAGGTACTGAGTAACTGGTAGTACCTCAGCAATTAAAGCACCGCTTATGATACCTCAACAGATATGGTCACATCGTCAGTTGAATCGATTAGGTGTCTTCCTACTCTTGTGCTTTGATTACAGCTTTTCTCAAAGTCTCTAAGGGAATAAAGCGACAAGGATCTTCGCACACATCGTGGGAGCAAGCAAAAGACCAACACAAGGAAGCAGGACCCACCAGCCCCTAAAACCATCCGATCCAAGGAAAACATGTCAGAGCCCGTGACCGGCCCGAAGAGGAACCACATTGCTGAGGAAAAATGAAACCTCAGCCTCTGAAGAGCCGAGCCAGGGAGCATAGCTTCATTTAAATAAGCGAGGAAACATGCAGCAGACATCCGAATGCAATTACGTTCACAAGCAGTCCAATAAAAGGCCCAGAACAAACAGCCCAGAGTTCCTTAATGCATAAGTTTGCTGCACTAAAACACTAAGCAAGCCTGTGGGGAGGTGGTGAAAAAGCAGTGGAAAAAACACAAGGAATGCGGTGGGAGGGTGTGTGGGTATGGCACGAACAGGAAACTGAGGGACGGCTGAGGGGTGCTGGGGACAGCAGGCGGTGGGATCCGATTCAAAACGCCGCCATGAGCATAAGCGTGAAGGAGACTCATAGAAGAAATGAGTTGCAGCTATTAGCAGTTGTAAATTCCCTATTGGATTTTTGTTGCCACATTGAATGGAAAAAAACAGCGCGATCGCGCTGCTAGACTTCACGCGTAGTGAAAACTATCAGCAAAAGTTCAATTATCTACGTAACCGGCAAAAGTACAATTAACTATGTAACAGGGTCAATGTTATGCAAAGCCCTCAACTTCTGTCAAGCGAGGTCGCGCTGCGAACAAAAGACAAAAAGTAGTCCACTAACCGGATGGAAAACAGCGAGCCTTGGATGTTTTCCGTAATTGGTCACTGCGATCGAGGAGGGATAACCACCGGAAAAGGCATGACATATGCGTGCCTTCCACCAATGAAAGCAAGCAGATTTTAACAGGCAAGCCCACAAACCAAGGAAAGACACTGATGTGACGTGGACGGGGCTCCGAGCCCTTGTCTAACTCCTACAGCGTCTCCCAAGCGAAATGCACGCGCAAGTGCATGCGACGCAGGCTAGACCCTAAAAAGCGCTGTGTTTTTGGTTGCATACCTATGGGGCACTTGCCAGATTGCATTCCATATATGTGCTACCACAAAATATGTTTCTCCATTTCATAACTGGAATGTTTATTCAAAAATAATAATGACCTCAGCACATAAATGTGTGCTACACATTGCCAGTCAAGCAAAGAAAGGGGCAAAATGGGGGAGGCAACAATTTTAAAGGTGTTTGTGAGATTGAAATTTATATTTTTTGCTACCCCAAGGGATATTTTCATTGAGGCCCATTTCATGAGAGGAAAGACATTATATATCCACTGTTGTTCCTTTTCAAAATGTCTCTTCTAAATGTTATCGCTAATATCCTGTGACATTCGGCAAACCTCAATTGTCTCTTATGGTACCTCTTACTGTTGGAGTCTTTCTAGGGTATGTTCGCACCATACTGTCCCTAAGGCTTTTTGCATTTTTTGAAGAAAAAAGGGGCTTTATCCATTTCAACTTCCCTGTGTTCAGTATGTTCAAATGTTTAATAATCATATTTTTCATCAGAATTGAAATGGTATTGTACGTGGTAGCACATTGAGTCGCTTAGAAGTTGTTTCTCGAATTTGTTCACTAGCAGAGCTCCTCTGTTCTGGTTTTGTGCTAGATTCTGTGCAGTTGCAGTGACCCAGTCAGGATATTAAAGAGCCTGTAACTTCTCTGTAAGGGCCTTTGCCTGGTCATTGAAATCAGAAAATGTATTACAATTCCTCCGCAACCTTAGGAATTGGCCATAAGGTTGATTTTTCTTTAATGGACTGGGATGGAATATATTGAATTTTAATAGTGTGTATTTTTCTGTTGGCTTACGATATGTCTTAGTGTATAGCCTCCCGTACTCTGAGAAGATTGTCACATCCAAAAATTTAATGGATTCAGCATTCACTGTGTGGGTGAATATTAAATTTGGATCACAAGTGTAAATCTAAGGCAAGAAAGGGGGATTGAATCAATCCCCCATCCCAAATGACTAAAACGTCTTCTATATACCACTTCCAAGGGAAAACAATTCTGACCAAAGGAGTTGTTTTCATCTAGGATATGTTGCTTTTCAAAGTTAATTACACATAATCCAGCCATGCTGGGGGAGAATGTACTGCGCATTGTTGTCCCAAACATCTGTCACTATATTGTGCCCTCATACTCAAAATAGTTTTTCATCAGTGCTAGACATGCAAAATCAAGAGTAAAACTTTTGGGAGTCTGTTAGTTCCACTCCTCTTCATCCAAGGCTACCTGAATGACCTGCAAAGTATCTTCTAATGGGAGACATATGTAGACTTTCTTCATCTAGGCTCATGAGTATTAGGCCTAGGTGGAGTTCGATGAGTCGCTTTACGTGGAACTCTGGGGAGTGACCAAAAGATTCCACAGCGCTATGCGGAGTTTCAAGAACAGACAGAGTTTACCGGCATGCCTGTTTGCATTGCGTTTCATATCAACTGCAATGCAGAGTACGTCCTCACTTTGAAAATTGTGTATGAGCAGCGCCACACGATTTGCATGGGTGTGGTCATCTTGTTTTCTCTGTTTTGTTCATGGTGGTGGGCCTGTTTTTGAATCTTAATCCTTTCAATCCCCTGCCCTATTTATTAATCTACCTCTAACTTTTATTTATTATGCCAGTTTGTGTTTCTGTGTCTCTGTATTTTGCTCTTTTTTAATTATTTCTCTATTTCTTTCTTTCTTTCTTTCTTTCTTTCTTTCTTTCTTTCTTTCTTTCTTTCTTTCTTTCTTTCTTTCTTTCTCTCTTTCTTTCTTTCTTTCTTTCTTTCCTTCCTTCCTCCCTCCCTCCCTACCTTCCTTCCTTCCCCTGTTTTTCCTCCTCTGTAACCAGTGCCATGTCGGAGCAGGGCGAACAAGGAAGAAGTCCACCAAGGTACACAGCCCTGGGCTATTAGTAGTGAGGTGGAGGCAGCAGCATTGTTTTTGTTTGTGTAATGCCAGATCCCATCATGCTGATAACAGGCAGCAGGCGTTGCTGTGGGTAACCCCTTTGGGAGTGTTGGCTACACTGGGGGAGGGTGCACCAGTTTGTACGGTGCACCAGCCAGGTTCTTTGCAGCTGACGCACCGCTAGGCGGATATCCTTTACTGCCAGCAGGACCTGCTCAACCTATTTAGTATCGAGATTCCGGGGCTCGTGAGTATTAATTGTTTGTTATGTTTGTATTCTACAATTCTAAAAAAAAAATCCAAATAGCATGCTGCTCACAGTCAGAGGTAAGTTATGTTTAGTTTAGGTTATGTTACAATATTATTTATATGTCATCCAGTTTCAGTTAGGCAGGTGCTCAGCAATACCTAATTGTACTCATCAGTGGTTTGACTGATTAATTGAGAAGCCATTGCAGACTCTTCTGTCCTCCTGTCACCATTAGTGAATCAGTAACATCAGTAAGTTAGCATTCTCTGTGACTTTCTTTATGTAGCTCATACAGTGTCAAGCTATCACAGTGATGTGTATGATGCATCAATGCATTTAAAAAAGGGATACTAACTTGGTCTATCAAGAAAGTTGAGACTTGAGGATAGAATAAAAGATCATTCCTTGCAGTGTATTAGCTCCATATGTAGCATTTCATAAGGAAATTTGGAATAAGGATTATAGGCTGAATATGGCCAACTCAACGATAGTCCATAATCTTGAATCTAGCACTATTGGTGATCTGTTTTAGGTAAGAACATAGTGATTGAGTTTGCCTTTCATAATAATTTTGTGGACATTCACTGAACCGCTATTCTATTTATTTGATCTTTTTCATTTCTTATAACAGCACCCAAGGGCAAGAAGAGGGCAGTGCAGAGAAGGGTCCGGGAAGAGATGGGCCGCCAGCCTAGTCAGTCCTATTATTTGCAGTAGAATCTTGGGATATTGGAATGTTGGTGCTGGGTTCCAGGACGAGAGTTGCTGCCTGGAGCCTGGTGTTGTTGACAAGAAATAAAGTTGATCTGCCACCCTTACTTACCATCTTCCTTTCACATGGGGATGAGGACAGAATACAAATCCATGAATGCAAAGCACAATGGATTAGCTCTTTTACCTTTGCCTACTATGCTACCTTAATATTTTGCCTTGTTTATTTTTTTATACTGTCGCTTTTTTTCATCTCCCCTATCCAATTTATTTCATTCCTGTTATCCCTGCATTATCTTTTTACACCTTATTTCATGTTATTTTGGTAGCTGGCTTTTTCCCGGTCTGTACTAGTCTCTAGTTCACTTATCTTGTGCTCAATGCTTTGTTGATGATCTCTTCCTCTCTTCTATAAATCTTGTGGTACTGTAATACCATTGACTAAAAGGATGGATTAGTGAAAGGATGGTTGAAGGAAAAGATGGATACTGAATGAATGGATAATGGGTTTGAAATTTTGGTGTAAGACTGGATGAGCGAAAGTAAAGCTAAATCATGGTGGCTATGGGTGAATATAGAAGAATGAAAGGATTAATGAATAACTGAATTGCTTGGATGAATAAGCAAGAGAGCTCTTCTGGATAGGGGCATGCTGCTCACCTACTTTACTTACTTTGCTTTATGGTTATCAAAGTCATGGATCAAAGTGGGGGTATTTTTTAATTTTTCTTCTGTCCCATTAACCCACTGTATTTGTTAAGCCAGACAGATATGTATTCCACCCATCATCATTCTTCAACCCCTCCCTGCTCATTGGATTTTACCACCCATGACGAAGTACAGTATGGTTCAGTTTGGTGAGTGCAGTGTTGGCTGTGCAATGTACGTCTAATTCAGTTGATGTGGTGTTTACAACATTTTCAATGTTTTGCAGTTTGTCAACTGAACACACAAGGTGTATTTCCCTTCACCCACTTAGTCACCTCTTAGTACTTCACTCCTTTATCCTTTCCTAAGTTCTTTTATCTGAGCCTACTAAAAGATTGAAAAATCCATACTTGGCATGTGCCACATTTTATGGCATTGCAAATTGATTCCAAAACATATATTTCATGTTTTCCCAAAACAGATTTATTTTATGCCTGTTCAGATATTTCCCTTTCGACTTTCATCAACTACAGTGACTGTATAAGCCAAAGTTAATAATCACATGACAAATCGATGATCAGTGACAACCCTCTGAGCTGGGCCCCAGTACAGTCAGTCACACACAGCCTCCAGCCTCCCAGCCATTCAATCAGCAGCTGTCAGGGGCCATTAATGGAACTGATGCAGCCACCTCCTGCTCTGATACTGAGAGGACATTGCTGCGGTCCATCCTGCAGTGACTGGACCACATGGAGAGACGAATAGAGATCCAGCTGGACAGGATAGAGCGGAGCCTGGACCAGCTCCGGACCCAAATAGATAATGCCTACTTAGAGCCCTTTTATTAAGTATTTTTTTTTTTGTGGGAGGGACTTGTGCACAGGTGGAGAGGGTGGGAACGGAGTTGGTGCCGGGTTTTTTATTTGTTCAACTTTGGTTGTGAAATAGGAATGGGTCAATTTGTTTTGAGAGAGTGGTGGGCCTATTGTGGGTAGAGAGGGTGGGTACTTTTCTAAAAAAATAAAGGGGAAAATGTTATTTCTTTACGATTTATGCCTGAAGTAGTCTTTATGTGTATTACTTTTACTTCGCACTGTTGTCTTTTTGCGTAGCAAAATCTGATTATAAAAGTGGATACTGGTTTGTTAGTTGTAGATAGTTATATACCTCTGTAACTACATTGATCATTAGGGGTATGCTGCCATGACCTATATTGCCTACAACAACCTAGATCAATTATTACTTTTCTGCAGTAGCAGTTAGTTGCTTGCCTACTAACTTAACTAGTTCACTTTATTCCATAGATCTCTTACCTGAATATAGATGAAGCAATAACAGGGAAAGCATCACAACTTCACAAGCGATGTACCACTCCCTCCCAGGTGAGCTCCAACTGTAGTATTAATCAAATAGATTATCCATCGCAGGCAACTAAAGGGAAATACATTTAAAAAAAGTTATTGGGTTATGAATTATATCACAGCTTTACAAAGAATTACTACTACATGACACAACAAAAATACATGATTCTGATAAAGTAACAAATAATAGCAATCTAAGTTACAAAATCTTTGAGTCATGATCAGTGGACACAAAGGCCCTCATTACAACCCTGGCAGTCAGTGATAAAGCTGCGGTAATACAGCCAACAGGCAGACGGTAATAAAAATGGAATTATGATGACGGCGGAAACAGCTCACACAGAAAGTCACTTTAACCCACTGACCGCCACGGTGGTAGCAACAAGCACCACTTCGGTAACCGCCAACAGCCAGGCGGAAGACAATGTACCATCCACTGTATTAAGACAGGCCACCTTTTCCGGGGCGTTACCAATGACAGAAAAAGCATGGCGGAAACAGAACACAGAAGGGAAATGACTCACCTCTGGAAACTCATGGAACAACCACGACGCCATGGAGCCCGAGTTGCAGATCTTCCCCATGCTTGTCTACCTTTTCCTGCATTACAAACATAAATGCTGGCGAAGACGACCACGGTGAGTACTGCCACCTAGCACACAAGGGAGGGGGGAGGAAAAAGAGAGTGACACACACACGCACCCCACACGCCTCACACACACATACCATGCACCCAACCACATGCAGTAACATTACATATCCACCTCGTACTCCTCAGGAAGAATGCAAGGACAAAAAGAATTGAAGAAAGTGAGTGTAATAAGATAAAATAGTATTAATATGTGCTTCAAAATCAAAAAGTATATACATATTTGCAAATGGAGGGACACTTCACAGTCCTCAATGTCCGTGAGCCACAGGGCCACAGCACATAGGCCAAGGCCCCACCTCACTCCTGCAACAACACGGAGACAACACTGCAGGGGCATCAGGTCAAAAATATACAGGCACCTCAGGGGGATGGGGAATGGGGGGGCACCTCAGCCGGAAGATGGTACAATGCCACTGGTCCTGGGGGGGCAACATGCCCATTACTCTGTCCTTGGGAGTGCAAGGCCACAGTCTCTCTAATGGGTGGTTAGCCCACTGATTGGTCCTGGGTACTGCAAGGCAACAGTCTCTCTAGTGGGAGCTTTGCCCACTGCTTTGTCCTGGGAAGTGCAAGGTCGCAGTCTCTCAAATGGATGGCTTCTTCCACTGGTTCTGGAGGGGGCCTTGTGCCCAGTGTGCTTCATCCTGGCAAGGATGGGTTGTGTGGATGGCTTCTTCCACTGGTTCTGGAGGGGGCCTTGTGCCCTGTGTGCTTCATCCTGGCAAGGATGGGGTGAGTGAATGGCTTCTTCCACTGGTTCTGGAGGGGGCCTTGTGCTCTGTGTGCTTCATCCTGGCAAGGATGGGGTGAGTGGACGGCTTATTCCACTGGTTATGGAGGGGGCCTTGTGCCCTGTGATGCAGATCTTGGGGAGTGCAAGGTCACAGTCTCTCATCAGGGAGTCACACCTACAGGATTTGCAGGGGGCAGGACACACAACAGCCCATGGAGGTAGGACTACACATTGCCCACCGGCGGTGACGTCTGCTCAGTGGTGGCAGTGGCGGGGCTGGTGTCGGGGCTGGCAGTTGTGGGGGGAGGTTCCACCCCTTCCCCTGCAGCCTCGGACGGCTGCCCACTGGGGCTGCTGCTATTGGCAGTGGTGCTGGTGTCGGTGCTGCCAGTGGGTGGGGAGGCTCCAGCCCTTCCCCTGCAGCCTTGGATGGCTGGCCATGGGGGCTGCTGCTGCTGGTGGCAGTGCTGCCAGTGGTGGGGGGAGGCTCCAGCCCTTCCCCTGCAGCCTTGGACGGCTGCCCACTGGGGCTCCTGCTGGCAGTGGTGCTAGTGGTGGTGCTGGTGGCGTAGCTGGTGGTGGTGCTGCCAGTGGGGGGGGGGGAGGCTCCAGCCCATCCCCTGCGGCCTCAGACGGCTGAACCGCCATGGTTGGTGGTGGGGGCTCCAAATGAGTCCCAGCACCAGGCCTCCTGTCCTTCCTTCCTGCCTGCTGGTGCAAGCCCCTTGCCCTTCCCTTTGACAGCTGGTGGTGCCTCCTTGCCCTTCCCTTTGGCAGCTAGTGGTGCCTCTTTCGCCTTCCCTTTGGCAGCTGGGGGAGCCTCCTTGCCCTTCCCTTTGGCAACCTTGGGTGCCTCCTTGCCCTTCCCTTTGGCAGCTTCGGGTGCCTCCTTGCCCTTCCTTGACACACCTGGTGCAGGTACACTTTCAATGCTCCTGCCTGGTTCCCTGGAGCCTCTCCCACCTGCAGGAGCTGTCGACACTACTGTGGCCGTGGACTGGGTGGCTGAGGTTCTCGCCTGGGTTCTGACCACCCTCGCCTGACATGAAGGATGTGGGGGAGGGGGAGGGAAACGGTCAACAGTGGAGAGGAAAAGCTTCTTAGGGACATTGGGGCAGGAAGAGGGTGAAGGTTTGAGAGTGGAGGAGGAGGAAGTGGTTGTGGGAGGTGTTTGTCTGCTGTGTTTGGTTGCGGGTTCATGGGCTGGATGCTGTTGTGAGGTGGATGGTTGATGGGTGTCTGAGTGGTTGTGTTTGTGTTCTTTGGGAGGAGGGGGCACAGACACAGTGGGAGAGGACACAGGGGATGTGTCCATGGATGTGGGGGTGGTGACTGCCAGTGAGGGGCGTGTAGTGATAGGCGTGATAGTGATGGAGGTAGTGGATGAGGATGTAGTGCATGCAGGTGTGAGTATGCACACTACTGGGAGGGAGGTGGACAAGGAGGAGGAGGGGGACACAGTGGAGGCACTGGATGTTGGTATGTCTGCATCTGGATGGTGTTTGTGTGAGTGCCTGTGGATGATGTGTGGTGCTTTTGTTTGCCAGAGCCACTCCTGTGTGTTGTCTTGTGTGCATGCTGCTCTGCCTGTGTGCTTAGGACAGGCTGGGGTTGAGGGGAATGGGACTGGGCAAAGGAAGTTGGAGGGGGATGGTGGAAACAGGGACAATGGCTGCCATCAGAGAGGAGGCCAGAGCATGGATTGATCTCTGTTGGGCCGCCATGCCAGAGTGAATGCCCTCCAGGAAAGCATTTGTTTGTTGCAAATGGGCTGCAAGCCCCTGGATGGCATTCACAATGGTTGACTGCCCAACAGAGATGGATCGCAGGAGGTAAATAGCCTCCTCACTCAGGGCAGCAGGGCTAACTGGGGCAGGGACTGAGGTGCCTGGGGCGAAGGAGATGCCCAGCCTCCTGGGTGAGCGGGCACGTGAAACACACTGAGGGGCTGCTGGGAGGGTGGTGCTTGTACGGGATGGCGGCTGTACCTGTAGTTGGGGTGGCCACAGAGGTGTCCGCCACCACCAGGGAGCTTCCATCGGAGGAAGTATCACTGTCAGAACTGTCCCCTCCTGTCTCTGCTGTAGTGCTCCCCTCGTCCTCCGTCCCACTGGTGCCCTCACCGTCAGTGGATTTGGCCTCATGGGTCCTGTGGGATGCAACTCTCTCCGTCGCCGGTGCTTCTGCTCCTCAGCCAGATGATGCTAATACACATAAGGACAGGGTGACAAAACAAAAAGAGGGGGAAGAGACAAAGGATACACTTGGTCAATGGCTGCTCCAACACCACCGTTGGCATACACGACAAACACAGACACACACAGGGAACAGCCCTACGCACTAGGCAATGCACAAACAGTCACATGCTGGTCACCAGGCCAAGGACAGGAATACCTAACGCCAATAGCAGCATACCTGAGACCCACAGACTCCTTCTCAGTAGCGGATGCCTACTAGCTTGGTATGAGGTGGTGCACATCAGACCCTGCCCAACATGGGACCTACCCTGTAATGCTCGGCCTGGCCTAGGGGCACCCACAGGCCCACATCCCCCACCCGGAGACCACCCCACCCCTCGCAAGTAGTATATTGGGAAACAGTACTCATCCCCTTGTGGCTGCTGTGATGCCCTCAAGCGCCCATCCAGCTCTGGATAGGCTACCGCCAGTAAGCAGGCAATCAGTGGGTCAGGGTTTGACAGGCACCCCTTCATCGTTGGGAGGCCATCCCCAGCTGGGTCTCCGCCGTCTTCCTTGCCCAGCGTCTCAGGTCCTCACACCGTTTGCGACAGTGATTGCTCCGCCTGCTGTAGACCCCCATGGTCCGCACGTCGTTGGTGATGGCACACCATATACCCATTTTCTGATGGGCACTGACCTGCAGAAAAATACACATAGAAAAAAGGGATCAGTCAGACCGTCCGGCCTGTTACGCTCATGGCCCACCATAGCCCTCACATCCCCTTACGCACAGACATTGCCCTCCATATATGCAGCACTCTGCCCAGGACCCTTCCACCAACCCCCCTGCACGAGGCCCTCACACACTGCACTCCATGCATTCATGCCCCATGCATCGTGCTCACAGTGTACTCACCTGTTGGTCTAGAGGCCCATACAGCATTCGCTACTGGGGTAGGACCCCATCCACCAGTCTCTTCAATTCTGCAGTGGTGAAGGCAGGGGCCCTTTCCCCAGTGACTCGAGCCATGGTCGGTTCCAGACACATGTCACAGCAGCACTTGCAGTGTAGGTCCTCTCCTGTTGAAGGTCAGGTAGCAAGTGAGTGAACAGATAGAAAATGGTGGTCACGTCCGCAGCGGTGTGTACAGTCACCGCCGGCGTACATCACAATTGGCCACTGGAACCCATAGGACCCAATGACTACCAATGAGGAGTTGCACGGCAGTACTCGACCGCCTCCCTCAAAGGCGCACATTGTCAGCGGAATTACCTCATTTCCACATGTCCATCCACACAGGACAGGCAGACGCCATTTCAGGTGGGGGGGGGGCAGGAAATGGCACCTAACTGCATCACAGTGCACATATGCTCCCTTTGAACCTTTCCAACGATATTGTGTTACAGTCAAAACATGCAATGCAGTGTAGTGTTTGAAATGTGGAATACTGACCAGATGCTCCCCGTTTTGCCCCCTAGATTACAAGCGCTGCGGATGAATAGGAGATGGAGACATCCCCCCGTGTACAGATCCCTGGTGGACTTGGCAACAATGGAGGACCGGCACATTATCCTCACCTATAGACTGGACAGGGCCACAATCACTGAGCTGTGTGCCCAACTGGAGCCTGACCTGATATCTGTGCTCCATTTCTTGGCAACTGGCTCCTTCCAAGTGACAGTGGACTTGGCAGCAGGAATGTCACAGCCAATGTTCTCAATGGTGCTGACCAGAGTTTTATCTGCCATGATTAAACACATGCACAGCTACATCGTTTTCCCCCAGGTGGAGGATCTGGCCACAGTGAAAGCTGACTTGTATGCAAGGGACATATCCCCAACATTATTGGGGCTATTGATGGTACACATATTGCATTTGTGCCCCCGGAGAAATGAACAGGTGTTCAGAAATGAATGTGCAGATAGTGTGACTGGCGGACCAGTACATCTCCCATGTCAATGCAAAGTATCATGGGTCCTGCGGAATAGCAGCCTCCCAAATGTGATGGCTCAACTCCAGAGGCACCGGGTGTGGCTAATAGGTAAGCCGTGGTTCCCATCCAGTGAATGTTGGTGTATGGGTATGGTGTTGGCCATAAGAGTTAGTGTGTGTCTAACAGGTGTCCCTCGATATTTGCAGGTGACTCTAGTTACCCCAGCCTCTCATGGCTACTGACACCAGTGAGGAATGCCAGGACAAGGGAAGAAGAATGTTACAATGAGGCACATGGGCGGACAAGAAGGATTATTGAGAGGACCTTTGGCCTCCTGAAGGCCTGGTTTCGCTGCCTCCATCTAACTGGTGGATCCCTGTACTACTCACCCAACAAGGTCTGCCAGATAATCGTGGCATTCTGTATGTTGTATAACCTTCCCTTGAGCTGCCATACAGCACCACTACCCTAGCCCGCCTGAGACCCCCACCCACGTGCAAGCCCCTACCACTAGCCAGGACAATGACCTGCCATCTACATCTGCAGCAGCTACTGGATTGGTGGCACTGCCAGAGGACACAGGAGACCAGCACCCCTAGCCCTGCAGCCCAGCACCAGTCACTCAAACCTGCCCTCAGACCCAGATATGGCACTGGAACACCTGCCAAGACCAAGGCCCCCGCTAAGAAGTGACTCTGCCCTGAACTGTCTCCCAAGTGTGCCACTATGCACCATGATGACCCGCCAATAACAATACACCATCTACCAAGGGACCAATGGACCAGTACCCACTGCCACCAATAGCTGAGCCCATGCACCATAGTATGGCTATGCACCATGAGCCCACTCCATATCACTGTACAGCGAACTTACAAATTTGTGACGCTTCATAAAACACATCTACACCAAATTTAATGTCCTCTGTCATTATGTGTATACAATTGTGAGTGTGTATGCATTAGACAGTCACTTTCATAATCATACCTTTATTGCGGGAAGGAAATCCCACGCATGGTAATGTCTAAAGTAAGTTAGAATGTATACCATTTTGGTTTCCCTGGCACATGCCACTTCAGTATTCAGTTAACAGTGTCAATGACTACAGACACCACATTACCAATTATATGAGTCAGACCTACACTATGCAGTGAAGACAACAGCATCAGTGAACAGTACCTCATAGTCACTGGAAGTATAGGTGGATCAGCTGGTTCCTGGAGTTGACATCTTCCCCCTCTTCATCCACCTCTTCATCCTCACCAGTACTCTCATCCCCTCTCATGTAGGGGTGCATGTCTGGTTGGACAGCACCCTCCTCCTCCTCTAGAAGGGGGATAGCCTTCCTCACAGCCATGTTGTGCAGCATGCAGAAGGCCACCACTATTTCACACACCTTCACAGGGCCATAGCATAGGGATCCGCCAGAGAGATGGAGGCAACAAAATCTAGCCTTCAGGAGACCTATAGTGCACTCAATCACCCTCCTATTACGTCCATGGGCCTCATTATAATTCCTCTCTGCATCTGTCCTGCGATTCCTCACTGGTGTCAGGAGCCATTGCAAGTTGGGGTAGCCAGAATCACCTGAAAAAGTGGGCGAAAGAGGACTTTAACAAACTGCCATTACTTGCATACAGCCTGGCTGTCAGCCATGTACTGATACAATGTCATACACACTCACCTATGAGCCAGCCTCTGCCCCCTTGTAGTTGTTCCATCATGTGTGGCACACTGCTATTCCTCAGGACAAAGGAATCATGGACTGATCCTGGAAACCTGACATTTACATGTCATATGTACACACCAATTGTATGTTCATGGAGTGGAAGTTCTTTTGATTCCTGTACACCTGTTCATTCTCTCTTGGGGGGATGAGAGCTATGTGGGTTCCATCAATTGCACCTATCACATGGGGGATGTTAGCCAAGTCATAAAATTCAGACTTGATAGCAGGTAGTTCAGCCCTTTGGGGAAACTGGACATATGTCTGCAGGTGTTGGACTAACACATCCAGGAATTTAGACAAGATGAGGCTGAACATTGGCTGTGAGAACCCTGCACCCATGCCCACTGTCAACTGAAAGGAGCCTGTAGCCAAAAAATGGAGTACAGATAGCACTTGCACTTCAGTCAGGATGGCATGCTGATTCCAATTAGACGGTCTAAGTACAGGATCCAGTTAAGCACATAGGTCATGGATTGTAGCACGATTGAGTCTGTAGGTGACAATGATGTGACGTTCATCCATGGTTTCCAAATGAACAAAAGGTAGGTATTAAGATGGGGCCCTCCCTCATCACATGGGTCTGTACCGATGAGGGATGAAAGAACATATTTGAGGGTCACACATGCACATCCCAAACAGGTTGTAAATATATTGATGGATGTGTAATACGTAGGTTACACAGACAGACGCTATGGATTATGTACAACGTTAGGCGTATGTGTGCAGGGTCAAGTCTGTTGTAATGGCATCCCAATGTGGACACATTTCATAAGATGGGTGCATGTGAGGATCAGTCACTCTTGTGAGCAAGTGAGTAGGGCTGAGATTGGAGGCCCTGAATGGGGCCCATGGCCAGGATATATGTATGTGGTGCTACCAAAATGGCAGATCCTGCCAACCAGGTCTGAGGGAGTGGAAGTGACATCATTCCACTGGTGGTAGTCGTCATGGCGGAAGGCGGTGTTCACCCCCATGCACCCACTCATTGGATTACATGGTTGTCAATGGAGAACCTGGGCCTATCATGATCGCCACCATTGGTGACGGTGCACACCGCCGTGGAACGTACGCCATGATGTCACACCCATGACACTTGACTCCTGATTCCCATGCAAGCAAGTACTGTACTGCATGTGCTGCTGTGCCTGACTCTGGTTACTCCAATGCCAAGAGTCACAGGGGAATGGGCCCGGCCTTCACCACGGAGGAGCTTGAGAAGCTGGTGGACGGGGTCTTACCCCTGTATGCCAAGTTATATGGGCGACCAGAGGAGCAGATGTCTTGCTTGGATGTTTGTGATGGGGCGGATGACTGTATGCATGTGTGTTAGATTTGTAACTGCACAACGTAGATTGTGTGGCATACTCTGTTTGTGAGCTGGTTCCATGTGTTTTTGAAATGTCCGTTCCATAGGGGACGACATGCCAACTGTATAAGATGCCCACATCCTGACGTCTGTTTTTCTGCTCTGTGTGTCCCATATAGGTCACCACCCATCAGAAGAGAGGACTGTGGCAAGCCATTGCCAAGGAGGTGCGGACCCTGGGGGTCGACAAATGGCAGAGAACCCACTGCAGGAAGCGGAAAGAGAACGTGAGGCGCTGGGCCAGGAAGACCTGTGAGGCCCAGCTGGGGAAGGACTCACAATGCCCGCATTCTGGTGGTGGCCTATCTGGATTTGGATGGGCGCTTGAAGGCAGCACAGCAGCCACAAGGGGGTGAGTATCAACACTGTTTAATACTACTTTGATGGATGTGTTTGGGTGCTGTGGTATGGATGCTATCTAGTGCCAGGCACCCTGACAGGTGTGTTTTGCAGTCCTGTCCCCCATAGACACGGAAATGGTTTGGGACAGGTGTGGGCAGTCCAATAGGCCCAGTGGGGTTCACCTTCCTGTACCTTTGGATGCTTTGTGGGCCCATGGACTAGTGGGTGCATTGTCTGGGCATGGTCCCCCATGTGTGTAGTCCACACAGTTTCTCAGGTCCGTGTTTCATGTGGGTAATGGGGTGTATTCAGGGGTAGTGGGCACTAGTCAGGGGCATAGTCATGACTATAGTTGCAGGTGTGTGAGCTGGGTGTGAGTGTGTGTGAACCAGAAATGTACATTAATTCAGGTATTTACATATTTCTCCCATGTTTTGTCTCCCCACCCATGTGCTCTTGTGTCCTTTGTGTACATCAGCATCATTTGGTGAGGGAGCAGTGGCACCGGCGAGTGGGGATGCAGCAGCCCACGGTTCCAAGGAGGCAGAGTTGGCGGAGGCCAAGGGGACCAGTGGGTTGGAGGGCGAAGGGAGTATCACAGGGAGGCAACTACCACTGGCGGTAGTGACTGTGATACCTCCTGTGATTGCAGCTCCCTGGTGGTGGCGGACCCTACTGGGCCCACCCACTCTTTGTCATTTTCTGCCACCCCCATGCCATCTCCGCCCTCCCAGTTGCTCCCCACCCAGTTGCCCGTGCTCTCTCACCTAGGAGGGTGGGCATCTCCTTCGTCCCAGGGACCTCATCCCCTGCCCCAGTCAGCCCTGCTGCCATCACAGAGGAGGCTTTTGACCTCCTTGAGGAACATCTCTGTAGGGCATACAACCATTGTGAATACCATCCAGGGGCTAGAATCCCAGATGCAGCAATGCATACTTGAAAGGCATTCACTGTGCCATTTCTGGCCTACAGAGATCTGGCCTCCTCTTTGACAGCAGCTAGTGTCCCTGGTCTTTCCATCCCCCCTCCAGCCACCTCTACCCCTTCCAGCTCCCCACTTCCTTCACCCATCCCAAGCACACGTCCAGACAGCCATGCACACACATCAACACACAGGAAGCACACAGACAAATTCAAGCACCACACTTCCCACCACAGGCATACACACACCCAACATACGAAAGCACACACAACATCATGCACTTCCCCCACTGTGTCCACCTCTCCCGCCTCCCTGTCTATCACCTTACCATGCACACCCATATGCACTGTACCCTCAGTCACTGCTGCAGCCCCCATTCTTGCAGTCACCACAACATCCGACATCCAGTCACCCACCCCAGACACCACACCTGCACTCAACACAACTACATTGACTGACACATGCAGCACACTCACCAGACCTGCAGACAACCAGACAACAAGCATGTACACTGGCAGCCTGTCTTGTCCCACTGTGTCCACCTCCCTCCTCCCAAAACGCTCAAATGTTTATAGACACCCACACAACACACATCCAACCCACATAAACATACTGTTCAGGCACCTTCATCCAAGTCCGGCACACCTACACCTGGTACAAGTATTCCTTCTACCTCCACTCCCACACCTTCCTCCAAATCCACTCCAACTACCCCTAAGAAACTTTTCCTAGAGCGTGTTAACCTGTTTGAACCTACCAGCCCACCCTGTCTCATCCCTAAACCTGCACATCTCCTTTCCCAGTCCACTCCTTCCTCGTCCAAGTCCGCCCCAGTCTGCCCTTCTCATTCCCATGCTCCTTCCCCAGGGAGGAAGAGCCCAGTTTTGCCCTTGGTCCCTCTGCCACCCCCTGGTCCAAGCCCACTCCCCCACCTTCCAAGGGCAAGCCCAAACCCCCTTGACCTCCCAAACGTAAGCCCAAGCCCCCCCCCTTCCAGATGTAAATCCCCACCCACGCCACCCCCTGCCCCTGTTCCCTGAGATGCCTGGCTGCCCCATTGATGTCCCTTTACATTGGAGTACCCTGTGCACATGTGCTTCATTATTTAGTTACTGCCACCGCCGGTGGTGCAGTGATTCCCGCCATGATCATAATGACCACCTTTGTTTCGATATTTAATATTTTACAGAACAAACCACCATCACCACCTCCATATGCTTGGGGGAGTTTGAAAGAATAGCCATACTCATGGGGAGTGATGGTGTAAAAACACATGTGTTTAGAGTACACAGCTGTGCGCATGTAAGAATAGTATAAACAGGGAGGAAGGCATTATCAGTGCCTGTTGGAATGTATTAGGCCCGTTGTTGGTGCTTTATCATATGTGATTTTAATTGCACTGCTATTAAGTTTTACTTGGACTACATCTCCCAGAATGTGCATAATGGCATAGGGTGGGAGTATATATATAGCCAAAACAAAAAATTCACTTACTTACCGTGATCAAGACTGCGATAGTCAGGTGGTGATGTTGGTTTGTTTTGTAAAACATTAAGGCCCTCATGATGACATTGGCGGTAAGTGCCACTTACCGCCATGCTAACTGCCGCCAACATACCCCGACCACGGCGGTATACAGCTACCCGTATTATGACCCACACATCGAAATCCACCACTATACAGACACAAACACAAGTGCACCAGCCCAAAGGTCAGTGATAAAATGGCGGTACCAAAACCCACACCGTTACGCCAACAGAAATACACCCACAGCATTATGACCCACGAATCACCACGGCGGACATTCAACCGCGGTAAACCATTGGCGGTACATACCGCTGCGCTTAAAATACACACACACATACAAAACAACACCACATTGGACAATTCAAACTACACACACCTGACACACATACGCACACCACACCCACACACCCACACCACTAGAAAACACACACCACAATACCCACAACCCTTTACCACTACAAACAATTTACAACAGAGAGAGAGATGCCAGGATCACCCACAGAACCAGAGCCACAGAACTCCATCACCCATACACCATCCACGCACCTCATATCACACACCCCAACATATCACCCCACACACCCTCACATACACCTCTCCCATGGCACCACAAATACACCCCAGATTCTCTGAGGAGGAGCTAAGGGTCATGGTGGAGGAAATCATCCAGGTAGAGCCACAGCTATTCGGATCACAGGTGCAGCAGACATCCATTGCTACGAAGATGGAGGTATGGTGGAGAGTCGTGGACAGGGTCAACGCCGTGAGACAGCACCCAAGAACAAGGGATGACATCAGGAAGAGGTGAAATGACCTACGGGCGAAGGTGCATTCCGTGGTTGCAAGACACCAGATAGCAGTACAGAGGTCTGGCGGTGGACCACCACCTCCTCCCCAACAACTAACAACATGGGAGGAGCAAGTCTTGGCAATAATGCAACCCGAGGGCTTGGCAGGAGTAGCAGGAGGAGTGCACTCTGGTAAGTCAACTCTTAACTACTTTCACCCCCCTAACTGCATGCCATCACATACCCCCGCCCCTACCCTCACCCCCATCATCCCACCACCTGTAATACACCCCACCATCACAACCCATCCCTCCCAGTACCCAGCACTGCATACAACAACAATGCATGGACACCACTCACAGCCCTGCATAGACACCCATCACCACAGCAAGCCCAGTAGTGACAATCACTTAGCCAAGCAAATTACAACTCACACAAGCCAAAACTGCCTTGGTAATAACAACCATAGAGGGAACATACCCATGCACAAGATGTCATACGCAGTAACAATAACACTGCATTTACATACCCACAGGATCCCAACACAACGTCACCAGAGAGGAGGTGCCAGCAACATCCAGCTCCTACCTGAAGAGGCCCAAAGTGATGGCAGCAGCTCTGCACGCCTGGATATGGATGACCAACCTGGCCCATCAGGGACCTCTGGACAGTCGGTTACCCAGGCACAGTCCCATACCACCACAGAGCCTCCCCAATCAGGAAACACCAGCACAGCACCCACCCAGCGGGCCAATACCACTGTCCCCAGGACACGTCACTCATCAGTGTGTCCACCACTACAGGGACCCCAGGCAACCCCACAAACACATGACGATCAGGGACCTGGGGTCAGTGGCAGTGGGCACACGGTTCAGGGGACAGAGGCACAGTACAACAGGGAAGCTGGGAGGACTGCTGTGCGACAGGGGGAGGACAGTCCCAGGGAACCAAATCTCCAGGAGGCACTCACCAACATCCTGGGAGCATACCACCCTTCCCAGGAGACCATGGGCCAGATACTGTCCAAGGTGCAGGAGACCCAGCGGCTGCAGGAGGGACAGTACCTGGGGATCATGGAGGACCTGAAGGACATCCACACCACCCTGGTCACCATTGCAGGGGTGCTGGCAGACATGGCCAACAGCATGAGGGAGGCAGTGTCACACCAACGGGCCCCTGACACTAGCCACACTGATGAACAGCTTTCCACTTCTGCTGCCACTAGTGGACAGGAGGCCCCACCACAGGACCAACAGTCCACCAGCACCCCACCCCCTGCAGAAGGAGAACCACCCCACAAACAGTCCCTGCAATCCAATGAGAAGCCAGAGAACATTGCTAAGACCCCCGCCAGGAAATAAGACTCCCCTGATTGTCACCCTTGTGTCCCACTCTGTCACATTGTCTACCTTGAACTGCCATTGCTCCCCTTCCTATGCCCCCTTGGACAATGCACCTGTGATACCAATAGACTAGACCCTATCCTGGACTTTCCTCCACCATCACCCAAGCCCATTGCACATCCCCATTTAGTTCTCGGCACTGAAATAAACACCCTTTGAAAAAACAAGTATAGAGTATGTCAAATGACTTAAGGATGCAGTTAATTAATAATCTGTAGACATTGCAAATAGACTGTACAGTGATGTATACATAGTTATGACCTGTAATGTGCTGCAGTCAAATCACCAGGGCCACAAGAGGGCACAAATTTCTGCAAATCAACATGTTAAAGGGTACAATAAGTGACCTTTGTAGTGGGAACAGCAGCCAGCCAGAGAAAATTCACTTCACAAAACAGCAATGGAAGGTGAGGTTACAGTGTATTACCTGTGTGTCACTGGAAGTACACTTGAATTATAGTTGTTCTGTTGTCCACATCCTCTTCCTCTGCCTCCTCTTTGTCACTGTCCACAGGCTCCACCGCTGCCACTCGACCATCTCCAGCCTCATCCTCCTGCAGAAAAGGCACCTGGCGTCTCAAGGCCAGGTTGTGCAACATGCAACATGCAACGATGATCTGGCAGACCTTCTTGGGCGAGTAGCACAGGGATCCACCTGTCAGATGGAGCCACCTAAACCTAGCCGTCAGGAGGCCAAAAGTGCATTCAATGATCCTCCTTGTTCGCCCATGTGCCTCATTGTAACGTTCCTCTGCCCTTCTCCTAGCATTCCTCACTGGGGTCAGTAGCCATGAGAGGTTGGGGGTAACCAGAGTCACCTGAAAATATCGAAGGATACCTGTTAGCCAGACACTCACCCTTAGGGCCAACCCCACACCCATATACTAAAAGACAGTGGGTGGGGACCAGGGGCTCACCTATTAGCCACACCCTGTGCCTCTGGAGTTGAGCCATCACATATGGGATACTGCTATTCCTCAGGATATAGGCATAATGCACAGACCCAGGATACTTTGCATTCACATGGGAGATGAACAAGTCCACAAGGCACACTATCTGCACATTCATAGAGAGAAAGCTCTTTCGATTTCTGTACACCTGTTTATTTCTTCTGGGGGGGACAAAGGCAATATGTGTACCATCGATAGGACCAATGATGCTAGGGATATGTCCCAGTGCATAGAAGTCAGCCTTCACTGCGGCAAAATCCTCTCCCTGGGGGAATACAATGTAGCTGTGCATGTGTTTCATGAGGGCAGACAACACTCTGGTCAGCACGTTGGAGAACATAGTATGTGACATACCTTCTGCCATGGCCACTTTGGCTTGGAAGGAGCCACTTGCCAAGAAATGTAGCACTGATAGGACTTGCACAAGAGGGGGGATCCCAGTGGGGTGACGGATAGCTGAGATCAGGTGTGGCTCCAATTGGGCACATAGTTCTTGGATTATGGCCCTATCAACTCTGTAGGTGAGGATAATGTGCCTGTCCTCCATTGTTGCCAGGTCCACCAGGGGTATGTATGGTCATATTCAAACATATCCTCAGTGTAAAATGCACACGTATGTGGATGTGTAGTTCCGTAAATGTGCCTGTGTCTGCTTTGATGCAGTTAGGTGCCATGGTCTGTCCCCCCCCCCCTCAAATGGCTGCGGCCTGACCTGTGTGGAGGGACAAGTGGAAATGAAGTAATTCCGCTGAGGTTGTGCGCCATTGCTGGAGGGGTTGATGACTGCTGTGCAACACCTCATTGGTTATCATTCGGCCCTATGGGTTCCAGTAGCCAATGGTGATGTACGCCAGCGGTGACGGTACACACCGCCGTGGATGTGATCAACATTTTCTATCTGTTCACTCACTTGCTACCTGACCTTCAACAGGAGAGGACCTACACTGTAAGTGCTGCTGTGACCAGTGTCTGGAAGCAACCATGGCTCAAGTGTCTCGGGAAAGGGCCCCTGCCTTCACTTCGGAGGAGTTGGAGAGACTGGTGGATGGGGTCCTATCCCAGTTCTGTTTACTTTATGGTCCTCCAGACCAACAGGTGAGTACACTGTGAGCACGATGCATGGGGCATGAATGCATGGAGTGCCGTGTGTGTAAGCCTTGTGTAAGGGGGGGTGGCTGAGGGGTCCTGGGCATAGTGCTGCATGTATGATGGTAAATGTCTGTGCGTAAGGAGATGTGAGGGATATGGTGGGCCATGAGTGTAACAGGCCGGGTGGTACGACTAATACCTTTTTCTATCCACCTTTTTCTGCAGGTCAGCACCCATCAGAAAAATTGCATTTGGCGTGCCATTGGCAAGGACGTGTGGACCCTGGGAGTCTTTGACAGGCGGAGCACCTACTGTCGCAAATGGTGGGAGGACCTGCGCCGCTGGGCAAGGAAGATGTCGGAGGCCCAGCTGGGGATGGGCTCCCAACAAGAAAGGGGTGCCCATCGTACCCTGACCGGCCTGATGTTCCTTATCCTGACGGTGGCCTATCTGGAGTTGGATGGGCGCTTGAAGGCATCAGGGCAGCCACAAGGGGGTGAGTACAGTTTCAGAATCAGAAAATTGTGCATGTTGAGGTGTTATCTGGATGGGGGATGTGGGTCTGTGGGTGTCCCTAGGTCAGGGCGAACATGGCAAGGTAGATTCTATGATGGGCAGGGTCTTCTGCACTCCAACCCCAAATATGCTTGTTTGCATCTACTACTGGTTAGGGTCCTGTAGGTTTTAGGTGTGCTGCTAGTGGCGTTAGGCATTGTACTCCATGGCCTGGTGACTAGCATTGTAACTGGTAGTGCATGGCCTAGTGCATAGGTCTGTTCCCTGTGTGTTGTGTATGCCAACGGTGGTGTTGTTGCTGGCATTGACCAAGTGTATGCTCTGTCTCTTCCACGCCCCTTTTTGTTTTGTCACCCTGTCCTTGTGTGCATTAGCATCATCTGGCGGAGGAGCAGAGGCACTGGTGACGGAGGGAGCTGCATCCTACATGGCTTAGGAGGCAGAATCCACTGACGGTGAGGGCACCAGTGGGACGAGGGCGAGGGGAGCATCACGGCAGAGACTGGAGGGGACAGTTCGGACAGCGACACCTCCTTCGATGGAAGCACCCTGGTTGTGGCGGACAGCTCTGTGGCCACACCCGTAACAGCACCACCCTACCAGCAGCCCCTCAGCATGTTTCCCCCTGGGCACCTCAGGCCCTGTCCCAGTCACCCCTGCTGCCCTCAGTGAGGAGTCTATTGACCTCCTGCGATCCATCTCTGTTAGGCCATAGTGAATGCCATCAGGGTCTGGCAGGGCATTTGCAACAAACAAATGCATTCTTGGAGGGCACTCACTCTGTTGTGGAGGCCCAACAGAGATCATTCCAGGCTCTGGCCAACTCACTGATGGCAGCCATTGTCCCTGTCTCTAGCCTCCCCCCTCCAACTTCTTCTACCCAGTCCCATTCCCCTCAACTCCAGCCTATCCCAAGCACACCTTCAACCAGCATGCACCCAAATCAACACACAGAAGTGGCTCAGGCAAACACAAGCACCACACTTCACCCACAGGCACTCACACAAGCACCATCCAGATGCAGACATACCAACATCCACTGCCTCCACTGTCTCCCCCTCCTCCTAGTCGACCACCTCCCTCCCAGTAGCGTCTCTACTCACATGTGCATGCACTACATCCTCATTCACTACCCCCATCACCATCACGCCTATCACTACACGACCCTCACTGGCAGTCACCACCCCCACATCCATGCACCCGTCCCCTGTGTCCTCTCCCACTGTGTCTGTGCCCCCTCCTCCCAAAGTACACAAATGCAAGCACTCAGACAGCCATCCACCTCACAACAGCATCCAGCCCATGCACCTGCACCCAAATACAGCAGACAGACACCTCCTACCACCACTCCATCTTCCTCCACTCCACTTCACCCTCTTCCATCCCCAGTGTCCCTAAAAAGCGTTTCCTCTCCACCCTTGACAGAGGCACCACCAGCTGGCAAACACAAGGAGGCACCACCCTCTGGCAGACGCAAGGAGGCACCACCAGCTGGCAAACGCAGAGAGGCACAACCACCTGGCCGAAGCAAGGAGGCACCACCAGCTGCCAAGGGCAGCAAGGGAACACCAGCTGCCAAGGTCTATGAAAAAGGCACAGACGCCGCAGGCAGAATGGATATGGAGCCTGGTGCTGGAGCAGCATCTGGGCAAACAACACCAGCCATGGCACTTCAGCCACCTGAGACTGTGAGGGAAGGGCTGGAGCCTCCCCCCAGCACTGGCAGCACCGCTGCCAGCACCGCCGCCAGCACCGCCACCTGCACCACGACCAGCACCACTGCCAGCACCACTGCCAGCAGCAGAGCCCCAGTGGGCAGCCGCCTGAGGCTGCGGGGAAGGGATGGAGCCTCCCCCCACCACTGACAGCCCTGCCGCCTGCACCGCCACCAGCACCACTGACAGCACCACTGCCAGCAGCAGCAGCCCCAGTGGGCAGCCGTCCGACGCTGCGGGGGAAGGGCCAGAGCCTCCCTCCACCACTGGCAGCACCGCCGCCAGCCCCGCCACTGCCACCATTGAGCAGCCATCACTGCCATCGGGCAGTGTGTAGTCATGCCTCCATGGGCTGTAGTGCGTCTTGGCCCCTTCAAAAACTGTAGGTGTGGTACCCAGGTGAGAGACTGTGACCTTGCACTCTCTAAGATAAGCATCACTTGGCACAAAGCCTCCTCCAGAACCTGTGGAAGAAGTCATCCACTCACCCCCTCCTTGCCAAGATGAAGCACACTGGGCACAAGACCCCCAACAGAACCAGTGGAGAAGCCATCCACTCACCACATCCTACCCACGATGAAGCACACTGGGCATAAGGCCCCCTCCTGAACCAGTGGAGAAGCCATCCACTAGAGAGACTGTGGCCTTACACTCCCCAGGACCAAGCAGTGGGCAAACCACCCACTTGAGAGACTGTGGCTTTGCACTCACCAGGACCAAGCAGTGGGCAAACCACCCACTTGAGAGACTGTGGTTTTGTACTCCCCAGGACCAAGCAGTGGGCAACCCACTCACTAGAGAGACTGTGGCTTTGCACTCCCCAGGACTTCGCAGAGGGCATGTAGCCCCCTCCAGGAGCAGTGGCATTGTACCATCTTCCGGCTGAGGTGCCCCCGTTCCCTTTCCCCCTGAGGTGTCTGTGTATTTTCATCCTGATGCCCCAGCAATGTTCTCTATGTATTGAGGCAGGAGTCAAGTGGGGCCTATGCCTATGTGGCCATGTGGGCCATGGACATTTTGGACTAGGAAATGTCCTTCCATTTGTATATATTGTAGGTACTGTTTTGTGCTTTAAGGCCGTATTTCTCGAAATGTATATTATTACACTGACTTTACTCACTTTCTTTTGTCCTTGCTTTATTCCTGAGGGGTACGGGTGGATATGTAATGTTGTTGCATCTGTTTGTGTGTATGGTGTTAGGGGTGGGGGAGTTGCGTGTTGCGTGTGTGTGTCGTTCTCTTTTTCCTCCCCCCTCCCTTGTGTGCTAGGTGCGATACTCACCGTGGTAACCTTCGCCAGAGTTCGTGTTCCTGGTGTAGGAGGAGATATACCAGTGTGGGTAATACCTGTAGTTCAGGCTCCATGGTTCTTCCTTGAGTGTCCAGAGGTGACCACTGGCCTGTTGGCGGTATTATCACGGCTTTATCACCGACCGCCAGGGTTGTAATGAGGGCCTAAATATTGATACAAAGGCCCCCATTACAACTCTGGCGGTTGGTGTTAAAGCAGCGGTAATACCGCCAACAGGTCGGCGAAAAAAAAAGGAATCATGGCCATGGCGGAAACCGCCAACATAGACAGGCACTTTAACCCTCCGACCCTCCGACCCCTGCGGCAGTAGAAACAAACACCACGGCGGTAACCGCCAACAGACAGGCGGAACACAAGGTTCCGGCCACGGTACTACAACACGCCTATCCGCCACATTTTCCGGGGCGGTACCAACTCTATCAAAAGCACAGCAGAAACAGGACTTGGAACAGAAACCACTCACCTCTTGACACCCGACAAAGAACAAGGACACCATGGAGCCTGAACTACAGGTTCTGCCCATGCTGGTCTTCCTCCTCTTGTATCAGGAGCAGGAAAGATGCTGTTGACGACCACAGTGGGTACTGCACTTACAACACAGGGTAGGGGAGTGACACACACACACAACACACAACACCCCCACCCCCACCCTCACCCTCACCCACAACACCATACACACAAATACATGCAGCAACATTACATATATACCCTCTCACCCCCTGGAAGCACACAAGGACAAAAGGAAATGATTGTAACAAGTGTAATCAATAAAAATCAGATAGGGCAATTTAAAAAATCAGTATATATAACTATGTACACCACCTACACAAGTCCGGATATTAATCAAATCATTGTCCATGGATCAGTGTCCCAAGATGCATGGGCGAAGCCCACACAAGATACCTGACCCGAAACGGAGAGAACACTGCAGGGGCATCAGATGGAAAATAAACAGGCACCTCAGGGGGAGGGGGAGTGGGGGCACCTCATCCAGATGAACGGACGCTGCCACTTCTCCATCAGGGGGCTCCATGCCCACTGATTAGTCCTGGGGAGTGCAAAGCCACAGTCTCTCAAGTCTCTCCAGTGGGTGGATTGCCCACTGCTGTATCATGGGGAGTGTAAAGCCACAGTCTCTCAAGTCTGTCCAGTGGGTGGTTTGCCCACTGCTGTATCCTTGGGAGTGCAAAGCCACAGTCTCTCAAGCCTTTCCAGTGGGTGGTTTGCCCACTGCTGTATCCTGGGGAGTGCAAAGCCACAGTCTCTCAAGTGGATGTCCTTTTCCACTGCTTCTGGAGGGGGCTTTGTGCCCAGAGTGCTTCATCCTGCCAAGGACTGAGGTGGTGGATTTATCTCTCCACTGGTTCTGGAAGGGGCTTTGTGCCCAGAGTGCTTCATCCTGCCAAGGACTGAGGTAGTGGATGTGAATCTTCACTGGTTCTGGAGGGGGTTTGGTGCCCAGAGTGCTTCATCCTGCCAAGGACTGAGGTAGTGGATGTATCTCTCCACTGGTTCTGGAGGGGGCTTTGTGCCCAGAGTGCTTCATCCTGCCAAGGACTGAGGTAGTGGATGTATCTCTCCACTGGTTCTGGATTGTGCCCAGATTGCTTCACATGCAGTGTGGCAGGTCCCATTCCCTCACCTTGGTGTGTGTGCCATGAGATTGCCTGGTAAAAGGTAGCATGATATGCCATGGAGGCAGAGACACACTCCACCCTGCTGCGACTTCGCCTGCCACCTGCAGGTACAAACAGTGCTGGGAGTCATGCCTCATGGATCCTGGGCAGGGTCCAGGATGTCTCCTGCAGCCTTGGACGGCTGCCCACTGGGGATGATTGCCATGTCAGCTGTGGTGGCACTGTCTGACCACGTTGCGCGGCTGGTGGCGGTGGTTGCGGCGATGTCTGTGGCGGAGGTGCTGGCGGTGGTGCATGTGTCTGCACTTGTTGAGGGACACAGCAGGACATCTCCTGAAGCCTCGGATGGCTGCCCACTGGGGATGATGCTGAGGACTGTTGCTGAGGCCGCAGACGTGCAGGTGGCGGTGCTGGTGGCAGTGATGGTGGGGGTGCTGGTGCAGGTGGCAGTGTCCACTACCGTACAGGTTGATGTTGTGGTTGACAGAAGGGGTGACTCTGGTCCCTCAGCTGGAGCCACCATGCCCTGTCCTGACCTGCTCTTAGGCTTGTGTCCCTTCCCCACCTTTGATGTTGCTGCTGGTGTCTTGCCACTGTCCCCTTTTTGGTTTGCAGGAGCCCTTGCTTGCTGGAAGGTGCGGCTTCTCCCTTCGGCATGTGGGCACCTTCTTCACCTTTACAGGTGGTGGAATGGCCTGCTCCTTGGCCTTGCTAGGTGGCACACTGGCAGCCCTGATGGGTGGCGCCCGGGATGAGACCGGAGTTGTTGGGACCACTGTGCTTGAGGATTTGGTGGCTGAGGTGCTGGGCTGGGACCTGGACAGCCTGGCTCTAGGGGAAGGACAGGGGGGAGGTGTAGGAAACAGGTCAATGTTAGCCAGGAAAAGTTTCTTTGACACACTGGGACGGGAAGATGGAGGAGGTTTGGGAGTGGAGGAAGAGGTAGTGGTTGTAGAAGGTGTACGTTTGCTGAATTTGGATGAAGGTGCATGGCCCAGAGGCTGTTGTGAGGTGGATGGCTGTTGGGTGGGCGGGTGCCTGCGTTTGTGTAGTTTGGGAGGAGGGCTCACAGACACACTGGAAAAGGACACAGGGGATGTGTGAATGGTAGTGGGGGTGGTGAGTGCATGTGAGCGCTGTGTGGTGATGGGCGTGCTGGTGATGGAGGTAGTGGTTGAGGATGTAGTGCATGCAGGTGTGCGTGGAGATGAGACAGGGAGGGAGGAGGAGTACGTGGAGGAGGGGGACACAGTGGAGGCAGTGGATGTTGGTGTGTCTGCATGGGGATGGTGCTTGTGTGAGTGCCTGTGAGATGTGTGGTGCTTATGTTTGCCATGTCCACTCTTGTGTGTTGATGAGTGTGCATGCTGGTCTGATGGTGTGCTTGGGATATGCTGAGGTACAGGGGATTGGGTCTGGGTGGAGGAAGTTGGAGGGGGGAGGCTGGACACAGGGACAATGGCTGCCATCAGTGCTGAGGCCAGAGCCTGAATTGCTCTCTGTTGGGCCGCCTGACCAGAATGAATGCCCTCCAGGGATGCATTTGTTTGCTGAAAATGTCTCTCAACACCCTGGATGGCATTCAAAATGGTAGATTGCCCAACAGTGAGGGATCTCAGGAGGTCAATAGCCTCCTCACTGAGGGCAGCAGTGCTGAATGGGGCAGGGGCTGAGGTGCCTGGGGCGAAGGAGATGCCCTCCCCCCTGGATAGCCGGGCACGGAAAACACGCTGAGGGGCTGCTGGGAGGGCAGTGTTGGTAGGGGGGGTGGCGGCTGTACCTGTTGATGTGGTGGGCACAGAGGTGCCCACCACCGCAAGGGAGCTCCCGTCAGAGGACGAGTCGCTGTCGCTGGTGTATGCTCCTGTCCCCGTCGTGGAGCTCCCCTTACCCACCGTCCCACTGGTGCCTTCAAACTCTGTTACTTCACCCTCCAGGGCCATGTGGGATGCAGCTCCCTCCTGCTCTGGTTCCACTGCTCCTCCGCCAGATGATGCTAATGCACGCAAGAACAGGGTGACAAAACAAAAAGGGGGGGAAAGACAGAAGAGAAACATGGTCAGTGCATGCAACACCACTACCATTGGCGGACACAACACACAGGGAGCAGCCCTATGCGCTAAGCCATGCACTAACAGTGCAAGGGAAAAGCACATGCCCAAGGGGGACTCTGTCTCTGCCCATTTCATGCACAGCTGGAACCCATGGGAGCCTGACTAGGTGTAGAGGAGAAATACCACCTTTGGGGTTGGAGTGGGAATGAGGCTGCAAAACAATGGATCCACCTTTGTGTCTCTGCCCTGGCCTAGGGGAACCCACAGACCACCACCCCCACCCAGACACCTCATCAAGAGTGCAGAGTCAGCTGAATGAAAGTGTACTCACCCCCTTGTGGCTGCTGTGATGCCCTCAAGCTCCCTTCCAACTCCAGATATGCCACCACCAGGATCCGGTACATCAGGGGGTCATGGTGCGACGGGCACCCCTTCCACATTGGGAGGCCATGCCCAGCTGGGCCTCTGCCGTCTTCTTTGCTCCAGCAGGGCAGGTCCTCCCATCTTTTCCGGCAGCAGGTGCTCCGTCAATGGTAGACCCCCAGGTTCTGCACTCACTTGGCGATGGCACGCCAAACGCCCTTCTTCTGGTAGGCGCTGACCTAGAGGAAAAGTGAATTTATAATGGATGTTACTGTCCCGTACAGTTCTTCTCACACATTGCCTAAAAACCTCCCAACCTGGCCGAGACATACATACATACACACTATCCTCACATGCTGGCTTGTCCCCCCCTTCCATCCACAACACTCCATACAATCATGTGCCAGCCACCATGCTCACAGTGTACTCACCTGTTTGTCTTTTGGACCGTACAGTTGTGTGTACTGGGGGAGGACACCATCCACTAGTTTCTCCAACTACTCCGAAGTGAAGGAAGGGGCCCTTTCCTCAGAAACTGTAGCCATTTTCGCTTCCAGACACAGGTCACAGCAGCACTTACAGTGTAGGTCCTCTGCTGTAGAAGGTCAGGTATCAAGTGAGGGGACAGATAGAAAATGGCGGCCACGTCCGCGGCGGTGCGTACCGTCACCGCCGGCATACATCGTCATTGGCTCCTGGAACCCCTAGGGCCCAATGTTAATCGAGACGGTGTACAACGCCAGCGCAGTTACCTCATTTCCCATTGTCCCACCTTACAGGTCAGGCAGCCGCCATTTCAGGGGGCTACATGGCAGGCCAAATAACTGCGTCACACCTATTTAGGACAGGAATACAGACAGACAAAGGCACATAGACTAAATGTAACGTTTTTGCAAAACAGCATTGTGATACCTAAGTGGTGTATGACCCTCTTCTCACCGTTCTCCTCCATAGGGCATGTCCGCTGGGGCAGGTGATGAGATAGCAGCATCCTCCGGTGTACAGACCCCTGGTGGACCTGTCGACAATGGAAGACAGACACATCATTATCACTTACAGACTTGATCGTGCAACAATCCAGGAACTGTGTGCCCAGTTGGAGCCTGACCTGATGTCAGCTATCCACCATCCCACAGGAATACCCCCTCTAGTTCAGGTCCTGTCTGTACTCCATTTCCTGGCCAGTGGGTCTTTTCAAACAACAGTAGTCATGGCATCAGGGATGTCTCAGCCAATGTTCTCTAACGTGTTGTCAAGAGTTTTGTCTGCCCTGCTAAAACACATGCACAGCTACATCATTTTCCCTCAAGTGGAGGATTTGCCCACAGTGAAAGGTGGCGTCTATGCCCTGGGGCATATCCCCAACATCATTGGTGCCATTGATGGTACACATGTGGCATTTGTCCCCCCCTGGAAGAATGAACAGGTGTACAGAAACCCCAAAAGCTACCATTCAATGAATGTGCAGATGGTGTGTATGGCAGACCAGTACATCTCCCATGTGAATGCCAAGTATCCTGGCTCAGTGCATGATGCTTACATTTTGAGGAATAGCAGCAGCCCTTATGTGATGGGGCAACTCCAGAGGCACGGTGTGTGGCTAATAGCTGAGCCTAAAGTCCCCACACAGTTTCATTTGCTGTCTGCGTATGGGAGATTCCCTAATGTTTGGAGGATGTCTAACAGTTGTCCCTCAATATTTGCAGGTGACTCTTGTCACCCCAACCTGTCATGGCTACTGACCCCAGTGAGGAATCCCAGGACAAGGGCAGAGGAACGCTACAATGAGGCACATGGGCGACCTAGGAGGATAATCAAGCGCACCTTCGGCCACCTGAAGGCTAGATTCTGGTGCCTCCATCTGACAGGTGGCTCCCTCTACTACTCACCGAAGAAGGTGTGCCAGATAATCGTTGCCTGCTGTATGTTGTACAACCTAGTTTTGCGACGCCAGGTGCCTTTTATGCAGGAGGATGGGCCTCATGCTGGTCTTGTGGCAGCTGTGGAGCCTGTGGACAGTGAAGAAGAGGAGTCAGAAGAAGAAGATGTAGACAACCAAAACAACATCATCGTGCAATAAGTCCAGTGAGACACAGGTAAGAAGATGGAACTGCTTCCCACATCTCATACTATTGTAGGACCTAGCATAAGTCTGCCTTTTTACCTCTGTGTATGGACCCTGACTTGTCACTTTGGCTTTCCATTTCACAGATCTGGGTCCCAAATTGTGCCCTCTGCGATGTTTACTCCTGGCTTACAACTGTGTAACATTGGTATGTGAACAAGTACATTAGCATTGCTATATTCCAGAGATTTTGCAATTACACATTTGTGAAAGCACAGACTGACTCCAGATTTTTCGGTGATTCAAGGGTGTTTATTTAGGTGCAAATAAGTGGATGGGGGTGTGAAATGGGCTGGGGTGATGGTGGAGGAATGTCCATGGCAGAGTCCAGTCTCTTAGTCTCACAGGTGCATTGTCCAATGGGGCTTAGGAAGTGGAGCTATAGCAGTTTAAGGTGGACAGGGTGACAAAGTGGGACAGAAGGGTGACATTCAGGAGGGTCTTATTTCCGGGGGGAGGGGTCTTGGCAATGTTCTTTGTCTTGTTCCTGGATCTCAGGGACCGTTTGCGGGGTGGTTCTCCTACTGCAGGGGTGGGGTGCTGGTGGCTGACTTCAAGTCCTCCCTGATCCCCAGGTAGTATTCCTCCTGCAGCCGCTGGGTCTCCTGAAACTTGGCCAGTACTGTGCCCATGGTCTCCTGGGAATGGTGGTAAGCTCCCATGATGTTGGAGAGTGCCTCATGGAGTGTCGGTTCCCTGGGCCTGTCCTCCCCCTGTCGCACAGCAGTCCTCCCAGCTTCCCTGTTATCCTGTGCCTCTGTCCCCAGAACCGTGTGCCCACTGCCACTGACCCCAGGTCCCTGATTTTCTTGGGTTGGTGGGTTTGACTGGGTTCCCTGTAGTGGTGGACACACTGCTGACTGACGTGTCGTGGGGACAGAGGGATGGGCCCGCTGGGTGGGTGCTGTGGTGGTGTTTCCTGAGGGGGGAGGTTCAGTGGTGGTTTGTTACTGTGTCAGGGTAACCGAATGTCCGAGGTCCCTAAAGGGCCGGGCTGGTCATCTTGAGCCAGGCGTGCAGAGCTGCTGTCATCACTGTGGGCCTCTTCTGTGGGAGACTGGATATGTCTGGCACCCCTTGTCCGGTGACGTTGGGTAGGGATCCTGTTGGGGTGTAAATGCATAGTTTTAGAATCTGTGTGTGCCATCTTGTGCATTGGGTGAGGTGCCCTCTACTCCTGTGCCTGCATCATTGTGTTTGCCTTTTTGTGATAGTTGGTTTGGGGTCTGTGTGGGTATCTGTACTGGACATGCTTTGGTGACGGTGGTCCATGCATAGGTGTTGCTTGCAGGGCCTTGGTATTGAGATGTGTGGGTTGTGATAGTGGGACATATGTGAGATGATGGTGTGATGGGAGTGAGAGTAAGGGTGGGGGTATGTGATGGCATGCAGGTAGGGTGGGGGGATAAAGTTGTTAAGATATGACTTACCAGAGTCCAATCCTCCTGCTACTCCTGCGAGGCCTTCAGGATGCAGTATTGCCAAGACTTGCTCCTCCCATGTTGTTAGTTCTGGGGGACGAGGTGGGGGTCCACCGCCAGTCCTCTGTACAGCAATCTGGTGTCTGGATACCACAGAACACACCTTCCCCCGTAGGTCGTTCCACCTCTTCCTGATGTCATCCCGTGTTCTTGGATGCTGTACCACTGCGTTGACCCTGTTGACGATTCTCTGCCATAGCTCCATCTTCCTCGCAATGGAGGTGCGCTGCACCTGTGATCCGAATAGCTGTGGCTCTACCCAGATTATTTCCTCCACCATGACCATGAGCTCCTCCTCAGAAAATCTGGGGTGTCTTTGAGGTGCCATGATGTGGTGTGGGTGATGTGTGAGGTGCTGTCTGTTGTGATGTGTGGGGTGATGTGTTGGTGTGTGTTGTTTGAGGTGCGTGGATGTTGTATAAGTGATGGTGTTGTGTGTCTGTGGATGCTGGTGTTGTGTTTGCTAATCTCTGTCTCTGGCCTTCTTCAAAATTTTAGATTGTAAGGGTTTGTGGGTAATGTGGGTGTGTGTTTTATAGTGTTGTGAGTGTGGGTGTGGTGTGTGTATGTGTATCAGGTGTGTGTATTTCGAATTGTCCAATGTGGTTGTGTTTTGTAAGTGTGTGTGTATTTTGAGCGCAGCGGTGTGTACCGCCAATGGATTACTGCGGGTGAAAGACCGCTGCGCTGATTCGTGGGTCGTAATAGTGTTGGCGTATTCTTGTTGGCGTGACGGTGTGGGTTTTGGTATGGCCAGTTTATCACTGACCTTTGGTGTGGTAGACTTGTGTGGGTGTCTGTATTGTGGCGGATTCCAAGATGTGGGTCGTAATACCTGTAGCGGAATTCCGCCGCCGCAAGAGTATGTTGTCGGTCTTCAGCGCGGCGGAAAGCGGGATTTACTGCCAGGGTTGTAATAAGGGCCAAAGTCTTTTGGAGTGCTGCGCATTAATTTGGTAGAAAATTAACTGCAGGGAAATGGTCCATCCGTGATGCAAGCACCAGATGTGGAGCGCGCTGTGATAGGACTGTTTTATTTGGAGATATATATATATATATATATATATATATATATATATTTATCTTCTAGTGGCGGTTGCCACTAGGTAGTTATAGTTAGGACCTAGTTTCTATAGAAAAAGCTGTTTTATATACATATATACTGCCAATCACCAGTAGGTAGTTATAGGTAAGGCTAACTTTTTCCCATGAACAAAGGGTTTTCAGTTTTACTAGTAACTTTGGAAAACTAGTATGGAACTTAGTTCAACTGTCGTCTGCAAAGCGTTGCAGTGATTTGTTAAGTGGGGTCCAAGAGAAAGGGGTGCTCCAAAACACTTTTCCCCTTGTAAAGTCCATGAGAATTTTACAATACTTAGACACAGCTAAAGCCTAAACCACAGATTGTAATTGCACGAAATTTGGCAGTAAGCTAGATCTTGCTCCAGAAAGAGCCCCTTTTTTAATATGGTGTAAATCAGTTTAGTAATTTCCGAGTTATTAAAGGAAAATAAATATAGATATCTAGGGACAGGGACCCTTCGTGGATCTACCTGCGGGGAATCTGCGGGTACCAGCGGGGATCAGAGGACCTGGGCAAAAAGTAAGGCCCTGAATGGCTGGCCACAACCTGAAATGAAAGTTGCAGCTGCCATTTTGTTTTTGGGCTTCGTTATTAGGCAGAAAACATAAAAAACATATATTATGGGTAAAAGGATGCCCAATTTTTTTGTTTGGTTGATCCACTGATCTGTGGATCCACCGCAGCACACAGCATGACCCCTTGTATATATGTGATTGATCCACAGATACAATGGAAAAAAAACTCACCCACTCATACATCATACCCCCACTCGTGCATGGCCAAAGACAGGGATTGTATTAGCGTACAGTATTTATTTATTACTTTATGTTTTTAAAACACATAGAAATTCACTGAAAAAAAAACAATGGTTACAGGGACGTTTTAGTTAGATTCACACTTAATACACACAAAACCAAAGAAAATGAGTGTTTATAGATATACTTATAGCTGTATGTGAGAAGACTGGGCTGTTTGCAAAGGCTCCCTAACTTTTTGCCCAAATGTTTCACTTTTTGCTAGTGTTTTCCTGACTCTGATGGTGCCCTAGGTAATGCTAACCAGCCCCAGGGCCTCTGCGCTGTGTAAAATGCGTATGTCTATTAGGCTGAAAATAATTGGCAGTATCACCCTACCTGTAAGTCCCTTGTATATGATAGGGCATGTAGGTTTTGGGCCCCCAGCATAGGTAGTGCCCCCATAGGTGCACTGCTGAGGTGCCCAGGGACATTTTAAAGACAGGCCTGACTTGCTGGCTGCTGGATGCCACTCTACATGACTTTTCCCTTCTGTCTGTGTCACCCACGCGGATTATCACCCATCAGAGGAAGGGGATATGGCGTACCATTGTCAAGCAAATGCAGACCCTGGGGGTCCATGCCCGGCGGAGCACCCACTGCAGAAAGAGGTGGGAGGACCTGAGATGCTTGGCCCAGAAGACCGCAGAGGCCCAGCTGGGGATGTCCTTCCAATGTGGTGGGGTGTAGTCAGACCCTGACCCCCCTGATGGCCCACAGTTTGGCGGTGGCCTACCTTGAGGTGGATGTGCACTTGAGAGTAGCGTAGCAGCTACGAGGGTGTGAGTACACACTCTCACTTACGATATGTGTTGCCATAGTGGCTCTGGGTGTGCACAATTGGGAAGCTGAAGCATGGGTACTAGGTGGATTCATGTCCACTATGGGTATTAGACAGCCTGACAGGATTGGCATCATAGACGTGTGGCCATGCAGTCAGTGAATGGAAGGGCAGTTAGTTCCAATGTGGAATCTGCATTGTCAGCTACTCCGAAGATGTGCTAGGCAGCACAAGCCAACTGAATCACAGCATCTGTGGTGTCTGACCGCTGTAGTCAGTTGATGCCAACCACTGTGCCGGGGTGAATATTGGGTCCTCAATCTGCTGCCAGGCACTATTTGTGTAGTGAGGTAAAGTGGGCCAGGATGTCACAGTGCAATTAACTATGGCCTAGTTGGCATGCCAACTAGCCATGCTGGATTCTGTTGATTCGTAGTCCAGGAATACTGTCTTTCTACAGGCATGTGAAAAGGGCAGGTCTGGGGCAGGTGTGGTGGGTATGCCTCTCATCAGGTACACAATTGCGTCTGTATCAGCTTCAGCGGTGTACATGTGCATTGCTGTGGTCACCCCCATGGTGTTCCATTATTGTAGCATGTGTTGGTGAGAGCATGGTGTGTCGTAGCATGGCATCAGGTGATGATGTAGTAACTCTGTGTGACTGTTGTGCTGGCATTGACCGATTGCACCCTGTCTCTCCCACCCACCCTCCCTCCCTGTCCTCTTCTGTCTTTGTGTGCATCAGCATCTTCTGGCGAAGGAGAAGGGGTACCGGTGAGTGGGGATGCTGCAGCCCACGGGACCCAGGAGGCTGAAACCAACAGAGCTGAGGGGACCAGTGGGACAGAGGCCGAGGGGAGTGCCACGGGGGAGACACGATCAATGAAAACATCTTCGGATTCCTCCTCCAATGGACACTCCCTGGTGGTGGTGGACCCACCTGGGACCATCCCAGCACCATCCTTGTCCACCACCCCCTTACCAGCACCGCTCTCCCTGTAGCTCCTCACCCAGTTGCCTGTGTCTGCTCACCAAGGAGGGCACCTCTGCCCCTGCCCCAGCCAGCCCTGATGCCCTCAATTAGGAGGCTTTGACATCACTCACACCTGCAGTCAGCACCTCATTAGTCCCAATTCCTGCCAGTAGGAAAGTCCTCCTTTTTGCCCTGGTCACCCCAAACGTTTTGGACAGATACTGGTGGTTAGTGACTCTTGGCTGTGCCCCGGGTACTGCTAACCAGTCCCAGGGCCAATGCTCTGTGTGGATATGCAAATTAGGCTAATTACAATTGGCAATATTAACCTACCTATAAGTCCCTAGTATATGGTAGGGCATGTAGGTTTTGGGACCCCAGCATAGGTAGTAAACCCATATGTGCACTGCTGAGGTGCCCAGTGTCATTGTAAAGGCAGGCCTGCCTTGTGTTCTTCTTTTAAATTAAAGTTACATTCAAATTCGACTTTGGAATTAAAAGTACTTCCAAAGTCACACCTAAAGTGTGCCCTATGTGCCCTATGTGCCCCTAGGACTGGGTGCCATGTAACCATAAGTAGGGACCTTATAAAAATAGTTTTATAAGCCCTGGTGAGGTAAAACAGCCAAATTTGTTTTCCCCTCATTGTAGTGAATGGACTCCATAGGCTAGAATGGGGAGACTTTATTTTAATTTATAAAGTCCCGTCACATTTGGTATCAAATTAATTGTTATACTATATCCCACAACCTACAATTGTTGGATTTAATGTAACTTATTTAGGTAAAGAGTGTCAAACTTTACCTATAAAGTTGCCAACTTCAGTCCTGCAGTACTTTGCTGCTTTGCTCTGATTGGCCAGCCTCTAGCAGCCTGGCCACGCTGTCTTGATGAAGTGTGAAGTGGCCTGGCTCAAAACAAAGAGATGTGCCTGGGAGATGATATCTTCCTTCAGCAGATGGGAAAGCAGGAAAGGGGAGGGCTGCCAAACTGGTCTTCAAAGGCAGGGAAAGACATTTGGAGCAACCCAGCACCTCCCCCTCATCCCGCAAGCCCACACAATTAGGTGCCCCTTTGATTAGATTAGGAGAGGGCAGGAGAGGGGTGTGTTTAGGATTTTTCGCTATACCAGAGGGTGGGCTCAGCCAGATCTAACCTCCAAAAATCATTTTTCAACCATGATGGATTTTTGAGGACTCTTGCTCCCTGGAACTGATTTTTCCCACACTTCCCAGGAACTGGTCATCACAGGGGGAAGGACCCTGCACATGATTGGAGAGCCAAGACCCCCCTGTTTCTCACCCAGCAGCAAGGATAAAACTGGCAGATCTGCACCCACACCTCAGATCCCTAACATGAAGAACTAGAGGAGAAGAAGGACTGCCCTGCTTGACTCCTGACCTGGACACTGCACTCTGGAGGACTGCACCAGCTGCACACTTGGGCTTCAACTGGTTCAAGGAGGGACTCCCTGTTTGCTACAGGAGAAAACTTGCTAACAAGAGTCTCCTGCAACAACTCCTGAATAAACTGAAAAGCTGACCACTCTCCAGTGGCCGTATTGGAGTTTGTGCCAGGTGCATTCTGGGAGTTGTAGTCCGCACCCTTAAGGAGCATCTCAGAGCTTCAGGAACCTTGGGTTGAGCTGTTGACCTCAAAAGAACCTTAAAAGAACATCTAGAAGAAGAGGATCCAGAAGTTTGGAGAACTTTGGAGAATTTTTGGAAAAAAGCTGTACGAAGGAACCGATTTGCCGCAGCAACTCTAGCCAGCTTACCTTAACTGCTACCCGGCCTGACTTGCACGTTCATCCCTGAAGAACGTCTCTGGAAAAAGTGACTAAGTCCGAATGTGGAATTTTGACCAGGCCCTCCCAGGCAGTGTATCCAAAGAGGGCTTCAGGGACATTAGATCAAGATTCCGGTTCGCCCGGGTTGAAAGATTTTAACCTCCGAAGGTAAAAATCTCCACTGAGGGCTCCTGCGACGTGTATCCGAGGAAGAGTTCCAGGAGGTCAGATTGGATTGACGATTTCATTCCGCTGAAGAAAATCTCCAGAAAAATTACTAGGTCCTAAGGTAAACTTTTGACCGAGGCCTCCCACGGGCTGTAGCCGAGTAGGGCTCCATGGCGATCAGCCTTAAACTTTGACTTTGCCCTGGTCGAGGTAGGACCAGATGACCAGATTGGTGCTATTCATTTCTAAGCGCTCAAAAGCATTAATTCTTTAACAATTCATATCTCCGGTTCCCTTTATCCGATTTTATTTGTCTTGGTGTCATTTTAAAGCTAAAAATATTTCCTATGTTTATAAGTCGGTTTTGATTTTTTAAACTGTTTCCTGTGTTTCATTTAATGACTGTTTTGTATTATTTGAATGCTTTACTCTTTGTCTCCTAAGTTAAGCCTTGTCGCTCGTTGCCAAGCTAGCAAGGTTTGAGCTGAGTTTAGTTTACTGAGATGTAACTGGACCCAAGTGGGGGTTAGTGGCCTATTGCTAAGTGTAGGTACTTACATGTCCTTACCAATAACCCATTTTCCGACACTGCCACATGTGCCCTCACTTCCACTGTCACCACAATATCAGACCCCTATACATGCATCCCATACACCACATGCACACACACCACAACTATCAACACCCCCACATGTAGCACATCCACCCTACCTGCAGACACCACCCCAGCATTCACTCAAGCAGTCCTCTGCCATCTCCCTGCATCTCCTCCCTCCTCCTCCTCCGAGTACACCTAAATGCCAACACTCACCAACCCAACAGTCAACCAGCACACACATGGCAACCACCCATGCACCTGCACCCTAGGCACCTCCACGTGCACACCTCTCAACCATACCCTCTCCCTCCACTACCAAACGTCCTTCCCATGACCTACCTTGAGCCCCTAAGAAAGATTTCCTGACTGAGTTTTCCCTGTTCCCACCACTGTCCCAGTCCATGTTCCCTCCAAGTGCTTCCCAGAACCCTGCCATCTACTTCTCAGGCTTCCCCTGGTCATTGCCATGCCCTTCCCCCACCTAAGACTTCCACCCCCACCAAGTCCACAGTTTCCCCTCCCAGGCCCAAGGCCAAGCCCACTCCCTCCACTTTCAAGGCCAAGCCCACTCCCTCCACTTCCAAAGCCAAGCACAACCCCCCCCCCTCCCTGCTAAACCAGCACCATCCAGGGGCAAGCCGAGAGAGCTCTCCTCCAAGCCCAGCCCAAAAGACCCCTCCTCCAAGCCCAAACCATACCCCCACCTCCCCCACCACTCACCCCTGAGGTGCCTGCATGTCCCATTGATGCCCCTACCCTGTGGAGGCCAGCACATTGCAGTCAGGAGTCAAGATGGGGCGTGCTACTGTGCGCTGTGTGCTTGGGGCACTTCAGAACTCTGGGACTGGCCCTTGGGCACCTTTGTATGTAGTTTTATTGCTATTTTGACTTTTATAATATATCTGCACCACTGCACCATTGGTGTCAATGGTAACAACCTTGTTATGGCTTTTGTTCAACGTGTATGTGTGGTGAATTTGTGATTTTGCATGTGTGTTGTGTGTGTACTAATGTCATTCCCTCCAGTGTGTGCTAGGCTGGTATACTTACGGTTGGTGTCTTGGTCGGCGTCGCTGGTCCTGGAAGTCAATAGCCAGCAGGAGCATTGGGAAGACTTGCAATTTGTTTGCCATGGTGCCTGCGGATGAGCCTGTGTTCCTGACAGTGAGTCTTCCATTGTATGTTGTTTCCACAATGCTTTTCGTGGCGGTGAGACTGCCTCAGAAATCCTGACTGTCTGCAACCACGTAATACAGTCATGGAAAACTGCCTGACTGCAGGCCTGGAGATTCCTGTCGCCGGTTGCAGTGGTCCCTCCACACAGGTGGTTCGGATAGAAACCTGGCTGTGTTCTGCAGTTGCCTTCCCCCTGCTTGTAATGTTGCGTTCTTCACTGTCGGGCCCGGGACAGTGCGACCGCCACCTCCACCGCAGTGGCCCACAAACCACGATACTCCTAATGAGGGCCTAAGATAAACTTTTGACCGAGGCTTCCCATTAGCTGTAGCCGAGCAGGGCTCCATCGCGGTCAGCCTCAAAATCTGACTTTCCCCCCGATCTAGTGGGACCAGATGGACAGATTGGCGCTTTTAGTTTCTATGTGCTAGAAAACATTAATTATAATAAAAATTCATACCTCCGGTTCCCCTTATCTGAATTGAATCATTTTGCTGTCATTCTAAATATAAAAATATAAGCTATTTATATAAATTGGTGTTGTATTTTTATTGTGTTTTGTGTTTTACTTATTTACCATTTCATGATTTTAAAATGCTATATATACCTGTCTCCCAAGTTAAGCCTTGTCGCTCGTTGACAATCTACTAAGGTTTGAGCAGGAATTAATTTATAGAGACCTGACTAGACCTAGTGGGGGTTAGGGAACTATTGTTAAGTGTATGTACTTAAATGCCCTTACCAATAATCCACTCTCCAACATGATACATATCTGAAGAAACTATAACTTGGCTGCTAAGTAACTTTAGGCCTCAAGTTATAGTTTCCTAACAACACAAGTATAACCATAACTATAACTGCTGAATTTCTATGGTTTTGTGTGAGTAAAATGTGAACCTAATAATAAGGTCCCTGTAACCTTTGATTTTTTCAGTGTGCATGTAAGCGCTTTATGAATTTAATTGTTACATATATTGAATTTCGTCCTCTAATAAATTTGCACCCATTCAAGAGATCCCCCAAAATCTTTTGCAGACACTTACACTTCCTTCTGAATTTGTAGATGATGCAAAGTTTTGTGGTGACTGTTCTAGGGGGTTGTATGTATAAGAAGAGCCCCAAAACCCATTTATCCACTGTTTCATTAGATTATTGTGTCTCATTTAGCATGGAAACAGCTGCATGGATTTACATGACGTTTGGCAGGATTAGACATTATGGTGCACAGATGACCTTTCTGGATACTACAGGTACATAAGGTAAATATTTTTGTAAATTATAAGGCATTTTATCCTAGTGATGTCTGTGGCTGCTATATTTTCATATTTACATAATGATGGCAAGTCATTATGTGATTGGTTAATGACTGCCTTAACAAAAGTTAAAAACAGCCATGTTGTTTTTAGATACACTTTAGGGCATCTTTATACTTGTTTTGTGCCACATTTGCGTCATTTTTGCACGCAAATTCAGTGCAAAACTATCTCTATATTTCTACTTTGGCGCTAAACTCGTCTAGCGCCAAAGTTATGGAGTTAAAGTCATTTTTTGGACGTGGAAACCTACATTGCGCCAATGAGATACAAGGTAGACATTCCAGTGCCAAAAATGACTCTATGGCCCTAGGGCCATATTATCCCCCTGTGCTAAATGCACATACGGGGAGGAGGGGTCAAATAATGGTGCAAAGCTTGCTTTGCACCAATATTTAACACCTGGGTCAGGGGAGGCGTTAGGGGACCTGTGGGCCTATTTCCATGGAATAAGCCCACAGGTGCCCTCCCGAGCCCTCAGGGACAGGTGAGTATTTTATTTCAATTTTTAAAGTGCCATTGGGGTCCCTGAATTTTCGGGGCCCTGAAATTTCAGGGCCCCTCTACATTACCCTGGGTGCATTGGCCATGCCCAGGGGACCACTGGTCCCCTGTGCTGGCCATTGGGGTGGTGGGCATGACTCCTGTCTTTTCTAAGACAGAAGTCATGTGGTATGGATGGTTTTACATCAGAAAATGACGCTATGCTGGTTAGTCATCTTTTTTATTCTAACCTGCTCAATGCCATTTTTTGGTACAAAACCCCCTTCTCCCATTGCGCCACCCCCAGCCGACTAATGTCATTTTTTTTTACGCTAGCCCACCCTTGGTGCCGGCTTGCACCATTCCATAAATATAGTGCCCGGCTGGCGCTCAGGAATGGTGCAAGCTGGTGCAAAACTTTTTAATTCAAAACTGCGTTAGAGCAGTTTTGCACCCAAAAGTATAAATATGCCCCTTTGTCTGTGTTCTGAGTTTTGCCCTTATATGCAGTTAAGTATTAGGCTTGATATGTTTACCCTACCTATTACCACTTTAAGTTGTATTAGATAGGGAAAAATATTTATGATGTTCTACATATTTAAAATAAAATGCACGGAGGACTGTGGTACTGCCTCTGAAATAGTACTCCACCAAAAATAAATGTAGAAAAATAGATATAAGATTTAAAAATGCACTCTAGCAGCCATGTTTTACAAATAAAGCATACTAAAGTAGATTTTCCATTCTCAACAGGCTGGCGGTGCTTCCCAGCCCATTCTGACTGCGGCGGTAAAGCCGCGGTCAGAAAAGGGAATCCGGCGGTTTCTCGCCGGATTTCCTCTGCATGGGCTGAGATTCCGACCCCCTTCCCGCCATCCTGTTTCTGGCGGTTTTTACCACCAGGAACAGGTATTTACCGCCAGGAACAGGATGGCGGGAACGGGTGTTGTGGGGCCCCTGGGGGCCCCTGAACTGCCCATGCCACTGGCATGGGCAGTGCAGGGGCCCCCTAACAGGGCCCCACCATGATTTTCACTGTCTGCTTAGCAGACAGTGAAAATCGCGATGGGTGCAACTGCACCCGTCGCACCCCTGCAACTCCGCCGGCTCCATTCGGAGCCGGCTTCATTGTTGCAGGGCCTTTCCCGCTGGGCCGGCGGGCGCTCCTTTGGCGGGCGCCCGCCGGCCCAGTGGGAAAGCCAGAATGGCATCCGCGGTCTTCTGACCGCGGAGCAGCCATTTGGCGGTGACCGCATGGCGACAGCCGCCCGCCGCGGTCAGAATGACCGCCTTAATTCTTCAGTAAAATATCTACAGAGTACCATCGGAATTCCTACAAATGACTGTGCTACTTGAAAATTGTTTTTAAAAAAATGCGTCTCCCTAAACTGCTCTAAAAATATGTAGGAAATTATAAATACTTTTCTCTACCTATCAACACTTTAATAAATCGTTAATAGGTAGGGAACAACAATAAACCCTACTGCTTACCTAAATTTAAGACCCTAAGCCAAAACGCAACAAAACACAAAATGCAGAAGACAGACAAAATATCATGAAAACAATGTGGCTGCCTTTAACCTTTGGTAAATACAGCAATTACCCAATCACATACTGCCTTTTTATGCGCATCTGCCATGATATGCTGCAAACTTACCACATATACCGCAGCACAATATATAACTAACTATTGAAACAGCTAAAATTCTAAAACTAGACTAGATTTCAAGCCCTCCTCAAGCATACCACAGAAGATCTTGATATGAGTTCTTCAAAAAAAGGTTGTTTATTCATATGAAGCAAAATTCATATAATTTTTAATACAGGTTGCGTCACAAGATGAGCATCAATAGCCAACACGTGTTTCATCCGTATTACTGGTATAAATAGCAGACTTAATCAGAGCTATAATATTGATATACGTTATCAGATGTAATCCTTTAGTGTGTATAAACATGCCAATATAAAAACTAGTGGATAAACACAAATGATATGTGTGAGGAAAGCTCTTCAAATTAAATCAGAATCAGGATAAAACTATACAGCTCACCTTAAGCTTTCAATATGTCAAAACTTGCAATTCTGGGCACTGTATTTTCAATTATTAACCATCTGAAAAGTATACATAACACTGAATATTAGAATCTAAAACGTAAGCCAAAACCAGTCAATATGCCAGGCATCTTATCAAGCAAGCTTAACTAAAGTCGTAGTACGAGGCTATAAAAAGTGAAATCCATCCTGATGTAATACAGGTCCGAATTTCCATAAGAAATGAAACTCTTTGTCATCTAATTTCTTACTTGTGGAGGCCAAACATACAAATAACAATAAAAACTGAATGAAAGACAACTTAACATGGAGGTTACTCCAAAGCCACCATGAGGAGTGTCTGATGCTCCGAACTCAGCTTGCAGCGCCATTTTGGAAGCAGCATTTATAGTAGGCCTGGACGGAGTTCACGGGGTCTGACTCTGTGGAATTCCACAGACTTGAAAAAAAAACTCAGTGGAATCCCACGTAAGTGGAGTTCCCTGACACACAGAGCCCTGAATGCACCAGATCTTGGCAGTGCTAAGCAGGGTTGGGCCTGATCAGCCAGGACAGACCCTGCTTAGCGCTTCCAAGATAGGGTGCATTCAGAGCAGGACCTTGGCAGTGAAAGCTGCTGTTTCAGGCCTCTTGTGCACCAGCATGACCCATGTGCACTGCACACAGGACAGGGCAGTGCGCAGGAGGCCTGAAACAGCAGCTTTCACTGCCTACCACCTTAGCCTGAATTGAGGCAAGAGCTGTAGGCAGTGAAAGCTGCCGTTTTAGTCCTTGATTGTGCACCAGTGTGCACAGACAACAACCAAAAAAAGACAAGAGGAGTAGAGGACTTACCTCGGACTTCCCGGGGGGTCCTCCTCTCCAGCGGCTGCCTCCCACCTATGCTCCAGTGCGTGCTGCAGACCAGTTATGGGCTGCACAGCGCAACCGCAGACTGTCTGCACTGGCGCTATGCAGCCCAACCGATCTGCAGCACACACCGGGTGAGCTTTGCTCCGTTGTCAGGGCTAGCTGAGGTTTTTGGACAACTCCACTCTCCAAGCAGAGCGCAGCGTTTCAAAAACTCTGTTAGCTCCGATAGCGGAGCGGAGCATCCTGCATACCCCTAATTTAAAGTACCTGTCATAGTGGTAACCTTAACAAAGGAACAACAGTATTGGTAAAGTGGTGAGTAAACAAGCTCAAAATTAGCCACCATATTAAACAGTATTAATTCATATCCATGAATAAGTAGGTAGTCCATTGAACTAGTAGTAACTGGCCCTCCTGCCCATGATATATTTTCCAACATATTTAAAGGAATCCTACCTTCAGTGTGATAAGTATGTACTGAAACTTCGGTGAAGGCACATCTTCAAAACCCCAACAACAGGAAGGTACACAGAGAAAGGACTAAAGCCATAACAGAATAACTGAAAGTACATTGTCATGAGGCAGAAATGTAAAAGATGGACTCAAGTTTCAGCGTGGCAACTGAGATTAGATATGTGTAATTGTACACATTGTTGAAGACAGCACCAGATTAATTACGATGCAGAACAGCTCATAAAGTCAACGCTATATCATGTAGAACTTCAACTGTAATCAAAACATATTGAGAGAGGTACACAATTAAAACACTGACAGCGTTATAAATAATGCACCATTTTTAGAATCTTGAGGGACCAAGGAGTTAAAATTGAAAATACAGCTACTTTGCGTTCTCAAAGAACCCTGTTTACCCGACATGCTGAAGGAAGCGGATATAGTTAGAGAAATAAATCCCCACATGCAAAGAGTAACGAGACAATCAGGAGTGAACTTGAGAGAGCGTAGTTTAAACATTACCTATTTTAGATGTGAAATGCTTATATTTAACAATGCTGCATTAATAATATTATTCATTGAAACGTATTTTAAACGTGGATAATTTTTCACATGCATAAACTAATGTCGACTGTAAGAAATAATTGCTTGTATTATGACTAACTGAAAATATTAACACATATAAAGACTGCATTTTAAGTTAGCGTGAGTCGAAAACTAGCTGTGTAGCTCTCATATTAAAGCGTATTTTTCTGTTTCTTCAGTGTGCTGACTCGCAAAGGCCATGACCCATCATTTGTTCTTTTCTCCGCTTATTGTATCATTAATAGTTATATTCCCATCGCATGCTAGCAGCTTTAGTATAAAAATTGTAAGCTTTGCAACAAATATGGACACTTTCAAGGACATTGAATCACGGAAAAGAGAACTCTTGACCCGAAGAGTGTGCCAGAAAATGAAGTAACCCCGGATGTGCCACCTACGAAAAACGTCAATTATGAAGACCAATTAGAAGAATGAAAATTATCATAGAATGACAAATGCATTACTTAATGTATAATTTGATAGGTTACAGATAGTGGGGTGTAGTGACTGTCCAATAAAATTTTGGGGGAATGTATTACGAAAAAGGGATAAAAACTCATGACACAAGAGACTAAGAGCATTAGGTAGGGAATGATATCGATTGCATCCAGAAACTCTGTCACTCTATTTGGTGATCTGAGACTTAGACAAAACCATCCTCACCCATAGACTGCCCCATTACACTTTCTTCCTTATGAGGGAAGTGTCCCCTACTATTCGATTAGATAGATTGACGGCGATCTAACTGATGTCCTGAAGACGAAGTCTGATCCTGTATGCTGACCTATTTCGAGGAGGGTAATTATACTGTTGCTAATGGAAATTCATTTGTTTGCCTTTTCTTTCTAGGTACCAACTGCTGTGTATTTTTGATAAGAGACCTTAGTTAGATGTTTTCCAAATTGATGTTCTAATTTGTTTTGCATGAAGCCCAACATTCTGATGCTAATTAGTGGCTAGATGAGGTATTCACTTTGACTGACGTAGTTGACGTGACTGACGTGGTGCTATGCTGAACTAAACATATATGAGGTTTAGGCGTCTAGATTTGTTTCATCTTCATATTACCACCTTATGACTGTGATCTTTGCATTATTACCATATTGTAACTATGCTCTTTTGTTTCTTGGTTTTGAGATTAATACATTTGCTATTAGATTGTAATCAATAGGGAATAAAATTCTCAAAACTTCAATAAGGTGTGGTCATTTATGACTGAAAGGTCATGGTTGCGCCAAAGGTTTACTAATGTCTAAAGTGAAATATATTGTGGTGATATATGTTGACAGTATTATTGACATATTGGGGGTCATTCTGACCCTGGCGGTAAAAGCGGCCAGGGCCAACGACCACGGGAGCACCGCCAACAGGCTGGCGGTGCTCCCATGGGCATTCTGACCGCGGCGGTACAGCCGCGGTCAGAAACGGAAACCCGGCGGTGTACCGCCGGTTTCCCGCTGCCCTGGGGAATCCTTCATGGTGGCGCAGCTTGCTGCGCCACCATGAGGATTCCGACACCCATACCGCCATCCTGTTCCTGGCGGTTTTGGCCGCCAGGAACAGAATGGCGGTATGGGGTGTAGTGGGGCCCCTGGGGGCCCCTGCAGTGCCCATGCCAATGGCATGGGCACTGCAGGGGCTCCCGTAACAGGGCCCCACAAAGATTTTCGGTGTCTGCCATGCAGACACTGAAAATCGCGACGGGTGCAACTGCACCCGTCGCACCCCTTCCACTCTGCCGGCTCCATTCGGAGCCGGCATCCTCATGGAAGGGTGTTTCCCGCTGGGCTGGCGGGCGGCCTTCTGGCGGACGCCCGCCAGCCCAGCGGGAAACCCAGAATACCCGCGGCGGTATTCTGGCGGTCCCAGCCAGGCCGGCGGCTTCCACCGCCGGCCGGGGTCAGAATGACCCCCATTGATTGATATATTGATCAGTTATCTCGTCTTACGGTGTCTCACCACTGGGCCCAAACATTCATCGGCCTAAAACGAGTCCCGATGTGTATAAATTAACATAGAAGGACGCGTTAACAGTTCTGGTAGCAGAGAGACGGTTTGGCCCTTGGGGGCCCTGGGACGGAGTTTCATTGTTTAATTTGTTTTTCTGTGATAATGCAATTTGGAGAGATGATGGGTTGCTAGGTTCGCCATGGCTTTCCCGGGATCTTGGAGCCTGCCTAAATGAGTTGGGAATGTTCTCGGCGCCATAGTATGTGTGGTTAGGGTCTTTGCGCTTACCTAAGTTTCTGGATCTTGCAGGTGGTTGTGAAAATTTTGCGTGTATTTAGGCCAAATTAAGTGTTGTTTACCAGGAGTAGGCACACTCCACAGTATGAGAGTAGGGAAGTTGGCATACTTCATGTGAATGTAGCGCTTGTTGCTCAAAATTATCCACGTGGTTGGTTGTTGTGTACAGACCTGTTGAGGTCTAAGACTCCGGAGTATGATGATAAATGTGGTTTATGTTGTAACCTGTGCGGTTTAATAGGTCAATCGGGTGTGGTTGACAAGTCGAGTTTGAGTTATGATAAGTGAAACCTTCGATGGAGATTTCACAAATTCTAAAGTGCACTAGAAGGAGTCATTGACAAGTCGAGAGTAGGATTTGCAGGTCGAATTCTGCTTCCGTATGTGGGAACTGAGAAGGAGAGAGTAGCGGCCGAGGCTTCAAGTGAAATCTCTGTAAAGTTCTGAAGCGAATGTGTTACCCTCCCTGTAGTAAACCGACAGATTTGTGTTGTCATTTTAAGGTGCTCGCAATAATTCGCATTAGTTTGTATGAGTTGTAAGGGGTCAGTGAAGAGTGGACGAACCGCAAGACTTTGTCAGCTGCAGTGTGTGTGAGTGTGACGTCAGTGGTGCCGCGCTGAGATAGGTCAGATGCCGAGAGGGGTCGCGGACGGATTGGCTGCCGTCCGTGAGAGGCAATAGGCTGAGAAAGGGCAGGTGAAGAGTTTCCTGGGAACTAAGCCATTTCTGATTAAATACGAAATAAAGAATTGCAAAAATGAATTTTGTCAAGGCATTCAAAAGCGCTCTAAAAGGAGATGTATATATTGTAGCAACCGATGGTGAACCTACACCACCTGAGGGTACTCCGGCTTACATAGTGATGGAAGAAAAAGGTGTTGCACCTTGTTTATGGATGAAACAGTGGTGCAAATTAACGGAAAAGGAAGGGTGTTTAGCGTTTCCAGAACATGGGACGTTTAATCCAAAGATATTAGAAAACCTGAGGTGGATGTTAAGCACACAGAAGCCACCTCCGAGACCGGCACAATATGAGGCTTTAGTGATTTGGGACTTAATGGCTCTTAGACACAGACAAGAAAGGTTTCAGAGGAGACTGAGAAGGGCAGAAAAATCGTATGCAGAAGCTAGGTGGGACAATGAAAACAAAATGTGGAGAAGGGGAATCGTAGATGGGTTGAATTATTTCCGGCAATAACCCAAGGAGAAGAGACACAGGGAAAGAAAGCCTCTTGTAAAACCGACAAAGATTCAGGCAAAACTAAAGAAAATAAAAGGTCCTGGGAAGAGGAAGATGATTCAGATGATGAGGAATTTATGGATAGATTGTTACATGATCGTCCGCCGCTGTATGCGGTGAGTGACAGTGCTCCAAGCACTAGCTTGGATCCTGGGAACCAGACACAGGAGAAGGGAGTTACTGATACGGTACAGACTAGCGATACAGCTTTGATACAGAATGGTGTCAGTGTACCCACTGCACCAGACTTGCCGATACAGTTGCAGCCTCCACCGCAGATAAAAAGAATTTACCCTGATGTCCCAGTGCTTGAGACTACTACAAACTTGATAGTGCCTCCAGACCCGATATACACAAAGCCAAAGTTAATACAGATTGAATCGACCCTGAAGCTAGTGTCTCAACCGCCACAGCTGATACCTGGGTATAACCCTGTAGCAGGACCACCGTTAGTACCTGTATCGGGTACACTGGAGCAGACCTATGGTGTTGCAGCTCCAAGAAGTCTGAGTTCAGGTCAGACACCTGCCGCTATATCGTTACCTGTTACTGTTGGTCCCCCAGTGCCATTATATGCGCAAGGTAAGACAGGGACGTGTGATCAGGGAGCTATGACTCAGGAAGCGATAAGAGGAGGGCCTATGAGAACTCCACAGATAATGGCCCCGGGAGAGCAAGTTAATGAGCCACTAAGACCTTTGATGGACCTTAGTCCAGTATGGGCACCTCTCGAAGCAATGCGTCAAGCAGGGTTGGGAGTTTTGACTCTCCAAACCATGAGTACAAATACTTCACACTCTCCAATGATACATGCAGGGAACATTTCACTGCAGAGTTTTACAGTACAACAGCTAAATGAGTGGTTAGAGAAAACTTGTACCTCACAAAAGACTACAGTGACCACAGTTGAACCTGAGAAAGAAAAACAAGATGAATACTTTAATTTTGTACGACTAGGGGCAGAAGCTGCCGAGTTAGTGGAAGGAACAATGGGAGTAAATAGGTTGGAATCATACACTGAGGCAGAATTGAGGTACGTATGCCCCAAGATTACCAAAGAGGTAGGCAAAGTACATCAGAGATTAGCGAATTTGGCAGACAAATACAATATCGATATCGGAAAAACTAAACATTTGAAAAGAAGTTACAGATTAAATTTTGACTCCAAAGATTTTGAACACATGAGATCTGCAGGCATGAAGGCACAACTGAGAGAACTGTTGCAAAGTGCACAGATTTGGGGTGCATTAGAGAAATGGGAAGGCCGATGGGCAAAGAAAAGAGATAAGGGAAAGGGAGATAGCCCAGGGTCCAATAAAGTTGGGACTGCACCTAATCTAGATTCAGTAAAATTTTTACCTATGAGAGAGACAGCTGGTGGTGTTTTGATGCATGTGCCATGGACTAGAGGAGACATTTTATCCTTTACGAATGATTATCCTAGGCTAAGAGAAAAGCTGATCAAGTGGTATCAACAGACAGATAGGTTCGTGAAGCTTGCAAAGTGTCTCTGGGAAGACTTGAATACTTTGTTTGAGATTATTGCTCCGCCAGATTTGTGGCTCGAGTGCAAGAGAGGGGTAGATTGGCCCACAAAGGAGCCGGCAAGAGATAAGGTGACTGGAGCACCTTCAGAAGAGGTGATGAAATATTATCATAAAGTAATTGAGTTCTTGAAACAAAAGGTGTCGCCGAAGGTGACCGATTGGCAGAAAATCGACCGGACCTCTCAAGAGGTTAAGGAGTCAATACATGCGTATTACGAGAGATTATTAAAAGCGTTCAAACATTACAGTGGTACTGAGACTATCGAACCGAAGGACATGAATCACCTTGTGTTTAGGTTCGTCGAAGGGCTGAGGCCAGGTCAGCCAGATGATTAAGAATCATTTGATTTGTTGGCAAGCTAAACCGATTGATGAAGTGTTACAGTATGCAAAATACTGTAGTGATGAGATTGAGTTGAAGCAGAAAAAGTTGAAGGAGAAAGTGATGCTGATGCAGATAAGGGCTGCACAAGCTGGAATACAGGGGAATGGAGGTCAGCAAATGATACAGCAACAACCACAAATGAATGGTGTGTTTCAGGCACAGCCGAGAGGCAGAGGTCGAGGGTTTGTGAACCGCGGTTCTGACATGAATAATGTTGTTATTCAAAACGACGGTCAGGGAATGAAAAAGATGTCACCATGTCATGCGTGTGGGGGCATGGGGCATTGGAAACGGGATTGTCCGAATATGGTGCAGGATGGTGCAGTTCAGCAAAGCATTAATGTCGGTACATTACAAAATCCACGAGGTCCAAAAATGAGACATCAAAACCCGAATTTTCAGAATAATTTGGTACAAATGCCAGGGGTACAACCCATGCAGCAGATGCAAATGCCGCGTTTTCAGTGAGTATCAATGCAACCAGTGCAGCAGCAGATTCCTATGGTGCCTAGACAGCAAATGCAATTACCCATGGCTCCGATGGGACAGTAACAGGTAATGCTTCCTCAGCAGGTCACAGGCCAGGTAACCAACCAAAACAACACTGTGCAACAATTCCCATTACGAGGTGAAAGTGGCATGAATGAGGATTGGTCAGATGACAGCTCAGACAGTGAAGAGTGCAGGCTTGCAGCATCTTTAGAGGTGGATCAGAGGGGCCCATATGTAGAGGGAAAAGTAATGGGCTATAAGGTTTCATTTTTGGTCGACACAGGAGCTACACGCTCTACAGTTCGAAGTGCAGAAGTCCTGAGATTACCTCTCTCAGGGCGTACTATACGAGTGGTTGGTGTGGCAAACCAGTACCTAACTAATCCGATTACTGATCCGGTGCAGGTTGAAATTTGTAATTTCCAAGGCCTGCATAGATTTGTTGTATGCGATTCAAGCCCAGTATCCTTATTAGGAAGGGACTTACTATGTAAGACAAAATGTTCGATTACCTGTTCCAATGATGGAATAGAAGTACAAACAAACAGTGACGATGAGGGAGATGAGAGTCAATACATAGAGGAAGGAGGAGAGACAAATGAAGACTACCCTTTGATTACTTTATTCCCAATGCATACTTTGATCGACCTACCTGTTGATTTACAAGGGACCGTAACAGAGAAAGTGTGGGATTTGACTGGGAAAGAAGTAGGGTTGATAAAGGGAGTAGAACCAGTCAAGGTTCAGATAAAGCCGAATGCAGTGTTCCCACAAGTACCGCAATACCACATGACCCAGGATGTCCTCATTCAGGTATCACAAATAATTGCAGATTTTTTCAAACAGGGAGTCCTGAAAGAAGTTTTGAGCAGTCCGTGCAACTCTCCCATTATGGGTTTGAAGAAGCCTTGTGGGAAGGTTCGAATTGTGCAGGATTTGAGAAAAATAAACGAAATTGTGATAAAATGCTGCCCTGTGGTACCTAACCCAGCAGTAATAATGTTCCAGGTTCCTTGTGATGCTGAATGGTTTACTGTAGTAGACCTATCACAATCATTTTTCTCGATACCTCTTCATGAAGACAGTCAATTTTTGTTCAGTTTCAAATTCCTGGATAAGGTGTACAGTTGGTGCAGAATTCCTCAGGGGTTTTCTGAGTTACCATCCATCTTCAACCAGATATTGAAAAAGGATTTGGAACCTCTTGTGCTGCCTTTTAATTCGACTCTTGTGCAGTACATTGATGATTTGCTGATTGCATCTAAAACCAGAGACAGTTGTAAATATGATACCATTGCATTGTTGAATCATCTGGGAAAGAATGGACACAAGGTGTCACCCAGAAAGTTGCAATACTGTCAAAAAGAAGTGAAATACTTGGGACATCTGATTGAGAAAGGGTCCCGAAGAAAATCAAAGGAAAGAATAACAGCTGTTTTGCAGATGAATTCCCCAACAACAAAAAGAGATGTCAGGATGTTTTGGGGAATGGTGGGCTACTGTCGCCAGGTGATACCCAACTTCTCGATCATCTCAAAACCTTTAATAAAATTAACAGGAAAAGAAGTCAAGGACGAACCATACACAATAACTTTGACAAAAGAGGAGCTTGAATCATTTCTAGAATTGAAGGAATGCATGTGCAGGGCACCAGCATTAGGAATGCCTGATTATGAAAAACCTTTTCTGTTGTTCTGTCATGAACGGGATGCTTGTTCTTTGTCTGTTTTAACACAGGTCCACGGAGATGCAAATCTCCCTATAGCATATTTTTCAGCTACCTTGGACCCTGTCGCAGCAGCCTTACCGGGTTGTTTGCGAGCAGTTGCAGTAGTTGGCCAAAGCCTTTCACAATGTGAAGGCATAGTCATGGGATACCCCTGACAGTAATGGTTCCACATTCAGTTGAAATTCTGTTGACACGAACTAAGACACAACACATGACAAATGCACGACTCACTAGATATGAGACGATTATACTGGGGTCACCAAATGTCACACTAAAGAGATGCACTGTGCTGAACCCGGCAACCTTACTTCCCAATGAAAATACAGAAATCAAAGATGGGGAAGAATTTGAGCATGATTGTCTTGAGGTGACTGAGCTCTGTACCAAACCTCGCCCAGACATACAGGATACCCAGTTAAAAGAAAACGATTGCATTATGTTTGTTGATGGGTCCTGTCTAAGAGATTCAGCAGGAACATTGAGAGCCTGTTACGCAGTATGTACCATAACTGGCATTGTCGAAGCCTCCTGGCTCGAGAAAGTGTTTTCCGCACAGGTGGCAGAATTAATAGCTCTTACCAAAGCATGCCACGCAGCTGTAAATTTGAAAGTCACTATCTATACTGACAGCAGATATGGATTTGGAATTGTGCATGATTTTGGCCAACTCTGGTCACAGAGGGGTTTCATGACCTCCTCTGGTTCTCCTGTGAAAAATGGCGAACAAATAAGAGATTTGTTACATGCGATTCAGTTACCTCTTGAAATTGCCGTGGTGAAGTGCAGTGCCCACACCAGATCACAAGATTTTGTGTCAATGGGAAACAGCTATGCAGATCAGGTTGCAAGATTTTGTGCATTAAATTGTATATCATTTAAAGAACAGTGGGAATTGTTAACACAACCTGAAAACCACACGTGTTTAAGTCTAGCATTATGAGTGGTTGATACCTTAGACGAACTAAAGACATTACAGTCTAGGTGGGACAATGAAAACAAAATGTGGAGAAGGGGAATCGTAGATGGGTTGAATTATTTCCGGCAATAACCCAAGGAGAAGAGACACAGGGAAAGAAAGCCTCTTGTAAAACCGACAAAGATTCAGGCAAAACTAAAGAAAATAAAAGGTCCTGGGAAGAGGAAGATGATTCAGATGATGAGGAATTTATGGATAGATTGTTACATGATCGTCTGCCACTGTATGCGGTGAGTGACAGTGCTCCAAGCACTAGCTTGGATCCTGGGAACCAGACGCAGGAGAAGGGAGTTACTGATACGGTACAGACTAGCGATACAGCTTTGATACAGAATGGTGTCACTGTACCCACTGCACCAGACTTGCCGATACAGTTGCAGCCTCCACCGCAGATAAAAAGAATTTACCCTGATGTCCCAGTGCTTGAGACTACTACAAACTTGATAGTGCCGCCAGACCCGATATACACAAAGCCAAAGTTAATACAGATTGAATCGACCCCGAAGCTAGTGTCTCAACTGCCACAGCTGATACCTGGGTATAACCCTGTAGCAGGACCACCGTTAGTACCTGTATCGGGTACACTGGAGCAGACCTATGGTGTTGCAGCTCCAAGAAGTCTGAGTTCAGGTCAGACACCTGCCGCTATATCGTTACCTGTTACTGTTGGTCCCCCAGTGCCATTATATGCGCAAGGTAAGACAGGGACGTGTGATCAGGGAGCTATGACTCAGGAAGCGATAAGAGGAGGGCCTATGAGAACTCCACAGATAATGGCCCCGGGAGAGCAAGTTAATGAGCCACTAAGACCTTTGATGGACCTTAGTCCAGTAGGGGCACCTCTCGAAGCAATGCGTCAAGCAGGGTTGGGAGTTTTGACTCTCCAAACCATGAGTACAAATACTTCACACTCTCCAATGATACATGCAGGGAACATTTCACTGCAGAGTTTTACAGTACAACAGCTAAATGAGTGGTTAGAGAAAACTTGTACCTCACAAAAGACTACAGTGACCACAGTTGAACCTGAGAAAGAAAAACAAGATGAATACTTTAATTTTGTACGACTAGGGGCAGAAGCTGCCGAGTTAGTGGAAGAAACAATGGGAGTAAATAGGTTGGAATCATACACTGAGGCAGAATTGAGGTACGTATGCCCCAAGATTACCAAAGAGGTAGGCAAAGTACATCAGAGATTAGCGAATTTGGCAGACAAATACAATATCGATATCGGAAAAACTAAACATTTGAAAAGAAGTTACAGATTAAATTTTGACTCCAAAGATTTTGAACACATGAGATCTGCAGGCATGAAGGCACACCTGAGAGAACTGTTGCAAAGTGCACAGATTTGGGGTGCATTAGAGAAATGGGAAGGCCGATGGGCAAAGAAAAGAGATAAGGGAAAGGGAGATAGCCCAGGGTCCAATAAAGTTGGGACTGCACCTAATCTAGATTCAGTAAAATTTTTACCTATGAGAGAGACAGCTGGTGGTGTTTTGATGCATGTGCCATGGACTAGAGGAGACATTTTATCCTTTACGAATGATTATCCTAGGCTAAGAGAAAAGCTGATCAAGTGGTATCAACAGACAGATAGGTTCGTGAAGCTTGCAAAGTGTCTCTGGGAAGACTTGAATACTTTGTTTGAGATTATTGCTCCGCCAGATTTGTGGCTCGAGTGCAAGAGAGGGGTAGATTGGCCCACAAAGGAGCCGGCAAGAGATAAGGTGACTGGAGCACCTTCAGAAGAGGTGATGAAATATTATCATAAAGTAATTGAGTTCTTGAAACAAAAGGTGTCGCCGAAGGTGACCGATTGGCAGAAAATCGACCGGACCTCTCAAGAGGTTAAGGAGTCAATACATGCGTATTACGAGAGATTATTAAAAGCGTTCAAACATTACAGTGGTACTGAGACTATCGAACCGAAGGACATGAATCACCTTGTGTTTAGGTTCGTCGAAGGGCTGAGGCCAGGTCAGCCAGATGATTAAGAATCATTTGATTTGTTGGCAAGCTAAACCGATTGATGAAGTGTTACAGTATGCAAAATACTGTAGTGATGAGATTGAGTTGAAGCAGAAAAAGTTGAAGGAGAAAGAGATGCTGATGCAGATAAGGGCTGCACAAGCTGGAATACAGGGGAATGGAGGTCAGCAAATGATACAGCAACAACCACAAATGAATGGTGTGTTTCAGGCACAGCCGAGAGGCAGAGGTCGAGGGTTTGTGAACCGCGGTTCTGACATGAATAATGTTGTTATTCAAAACGACGGTCAGGGAATGAAAAAGATGTCACCATGTCATGCGTGTGGGGGCATGGGGCATTGGAAACGGGATTGTCCGAATATGGTGCAGGATGGTGCAGTTCAGCAAAGCATTAATGTCGGTACATTACAAAATCCACGAGGTCCAAAAATGAGACATCAAAACCCGAATTTTCAGAATAATTTGGTACAAATGCCAGGGGTACAACCCATGCAGCAGATGCAAATGCCGCGTTTTCAGTCAGTATCAATGCAACCAGTGCAGCAGCAGATTCCTATGGTGCCTAGACAGCAAATGCAATTACCCATGGCTCCGATGGGACAGCAACAGGTAATGCTTCCTCAGCAGGTCACAGGCCAGGTAACCAACCAAAACAACACTGTGCAACAATTCCCATTACGAGGTGAAAGTGGCATGAATGAGGATTGGTCAGATGACAGCTCAGACAGTGAAGAGTGCAGGCTTGCAGCATCTTTAGAGGTGGATCAGAGGGGCCCATATGTAGAGGGAAAAGTAATGGGCTATAAGGTTTCATTTTTGGTCGACACAGGAGCTACACGCTCTACAGTTCGAAGTGCAGAAGTCCTGAGATTACCTCTCTCAGGGCGTACTATACGAGTGGTTGGTGTGGCAAACCAGTACCTGACTAATCCGATTACTGATCCGGTGCAGGTTGAAATTTGTAATTTCCAAGGCCTGCATAGATTTGTTGTATGCGATTCAAGCCCAGTATCCTTATTAGGAAGGGACTTACTATGTAAGACAAAATGTTCGATTACCTGTTCCAATGATGGAATAGAAGTACAAACAAACAGTGATGATGAGGGAGATGAGAGTCAATACATAGAGGAAGGAGGAGAGACAAATGAAGACTACCCTTTGATTACTTTATTCCCAATGCATACTTTGATCGACCTACCTGTTGATTTACAAGGGACCGTAACAGAGAAAGTGTGGGATTTGACTGGGAAAGAAGTAGGGTTGATAAAGGGAGTAGAACCAGTCAAGGTTCAGATAAAGCCGAATGCAGTGTTCCCACAAGTACCGCAATACCACATGACCCAGGATGTCCTCATTCAGGTATCACAAATAATTGCAGATTTTTTCAAACAGGGAGTCCTGAAAGAAGTTTTGAGCAGTCCGTGCAACTCTCCCATTATGGGTTTGAAGAAGCCTTGTGGGAAGGTTCGAATTGTGCAGGATTTGAGAAAAATAAACGAAATTGTGATAAAATGCTGCCCTGTGGTACCTAACCCAGCAGTAATAATGTTCCAGGTTCCTTGTGATGCTGAATGGTTTACTGTAGTAGACCTATCACAAGCATTTTTCTCGATACCTCTTCATGAAGACAGTCAATTTTTGTTCAGTTTCAAATTCCTGGATAAGGTGTACAGTTGGTGCAGAATTCCTCAGGGGTTTTCTGAGTTACCATCCATCTTCAACCAGATATTGAAAAAGGATTTGGAACCTCTTGTGCTGCCTTTTAATTCGACTCTTGTGCAGTACATTGATGATTTGCTGATTGCATCTAAAACCAGAGACAGTTGTAAATATGATACCATTGCATTGTTGAATCATCTGGGAAAGAATGGACACAAGGTGTCACCCAGAAAGTTGCAATACTGTCAAAAAGAAGTGAAATACTTGGGACATCTGATTGAGAAAGGGTCCCGAAGAAAATCAAAGGAAAGAATAACAGCTGTTTTGCAGATGAATTCCCCAACAACAAAAAGAGATGTCAGGATGTTTTGGGGAATGGTGGGCTACTGTCGCCAGGTGATACCCAACTTCTCGATCATCTCAAAACCTTTAATAAAATTGACAGGAAAAGAAGTCAAGGACGAACCATACACAATAACTTTGACAAAAGAGGAGCTTGAATCATTTCTAGAATTGAAGGAATGCATGTGCAGGGCACCAGCATTAGGAATGCCTGATTATGAAAAACCTTTTCTGTTGTTCTGTCATGAACGTGATGCTTGTTCTTTGTCTGTTTTAACACAGGTCCACGGAGATGCAAATCTCCCTATAGCATATTTTTCAGCTACCTTGGACCCTGTCGCAGCAGCCTTACCGGGTTGTTTGCGAGCAGTTGCAGTAGTTGGCCAAAGCCTTTCACAATGTGAAGGCATAGTCATGGGATACCCCTGACAGTAATGGTTCCACATTCAGTTGAAATTCTGTTGACACGAACTAAGACACAACACATGACAAATGCACGACTCACTAGATATGAGACGATTATACTGGGGTCACCAAATGTCACACTAAAGAGATGCACTGTGCTGAACCCGGCAACCTTACTTCCCAATGAAAATACAGAAATCAAAGATGGGGAAGAATTTGAGCATGATTGTTTTGAGGTGACTGAGCTCTGTACCAAACCTCGCCCAAACATACAGGATACCCAGTTAAAAGAAAATGATTGCATTATGTTTGTTGATGGGTCCTGTCTAAGAGATTCAGCAGGAACATTGAGAGCCGGTTACGCAGTATGTACCATAACTGGCATTGTCGAAGCCTCCTGGCTCGAGAAAGTGTTTTCCGCACAGGTGGCAGAATTAATAGCTCTTACCAAAGCATGCCACGCAGCTGTAAATTTGAAAGTCACTATCTATACTGACAGCAGATATGGATTTGGAATTGTGCATGATTTTGGCCAACTCTGGTCACAGAGGGGTTTCATGACCTCCTCTGGTTCTCCTGTGAAAAATGGCGAACAAATAAGAGATTTGTTACATGCGATTCAGTTACCTCTTGAAATTGCCGTGGTGAAGTGCAGTGCCCACACCAGATCACAAGATTTTGTGTCAATGGGAAACAGCTATGCAGATCAGGTCGCAAGATTTTGTGCATTAAATTGTATATCATTTAAAGAACAGTGGGAATTGTTAACACAACCTGAAAACGATACAAGTTTAAGTCTAGCATTATGAGTGGTTGATACCTTAGACGAACTAAAGACATTACAAAGTCGTTCTAGCAAAGAAGAAAAACGTTCCTGCCAGAGAATGCAGTGTGTACAAAGGGCAGATGATTTGTGGGTTTCAGAAGAGGGAAAACTGGTTCTGCCAAATCGTCTTTTGTCGCAGTTTGCACGGATATACCATGGGCAGGCCCATCTAGGAAGAGACGCCATGATCAGATCCTTTAAGATTGATTGGTTCAATCCAAAATTCAGACATGCCGCAGAAATCACTTGCCACAGGTGCGTCATCTGTCAACAGATGAATGCTGGAAAAGGAACTGTGGTAACTTTGAGCCACATTGGGAGGCTTGGAGGTCCATTCAACAAAATGCAAATGGATTTTATCGAAATGCCTGTTTGTGGAGGATTGAAGTACGTGTTGGTGATTGTGTGTGTTTTCAGTCATTGGATTGAGGCATATCCCACACGTAGGAATGACAGTCTTACAGTTGCAAAACTACTACTCAGAGAATTGATACCAAGATTCGGGTTTCCGGTTTCTATAGAATCAGATAGGGGGAGACACTTCGACAATGAGGTGATTAAACTTCTGTGTGCCGCACTCAACATTGAACAAAAGTTGCATTGTAGCTATCGCCCTGAAGCATCAGGACTAGTTGAACAGATGAATGGTACCTTAAAATCAAGAATAGCAAAAATGTGCGCTGCAACAAACATGAAATGGCCAGATGCTTTATCTCTAGTACTGATGTCTATGAGAAACACCCCAGATAAGAAAACGGGACTGTCCCCCCATGAAATCCTCATGGGCAGAGCAATGAGATTACCAGCGGTACCTGCAAATGCACTAGTGAATATTGCAGATGATATGGTGTTGGATTACTGCAAAGGTTTGGCTGACGTGATTCGCTCTTTCTCTCACCAGGTGGAAGCTAACGCGTTGCCACCAATTGGCGAACCAGGTCACTCTCTGCAAGCTGGAGATTGGGTGGTTGTCAAGAAGCACTTGAGAAAATCGTGTCTTGAGCCGCGTTGGAAGGGGCCGTATCAAGTAATATTGACGACCACCACTGCTGCGAAGTGTGCCAGGGTTCCCAACTGGATACATGCCAGTCACACAAAAAGGGTAACGTGTCCTGTTGAAGAGGAACTTGAAGTTTCCGGTACAGCAACTTCAGGAAGAGAAATCTCAGAGTCAGAGATCAGTCAAGAAGGAACTGAGACTACTGGAGAGCCCACTGAGAACAGCCTTGTCCCTCAAACTGTCAATGAGTCCGAGAGAGGTGACAGAGTGCCTATCTCAGTTGAGGCAGCAGGAGAACTAAGTCAAGGAGAGGTTCTCCCAGAAGTAGACGAATACGGATTAGAGTCCGAACTCAGCATAGAACCAGAAGACGAAAGAGAAGGAGAAATTGTAGATACAAATCAAAACGTGTCAGAGTCTCCTGAACCAGTTGCAGGTCCGTCAAGAGGAAACACCATATCACAAGAGGAGGGTGCTGTCCAACGTCCTGAAGGAAAACACCGAACCAAGACACATAGAGGCGATAATTGGCCAGACAAGTCACATCCTAAAATAAGAGAGATATCGAATGAGACAATAATAGAAGAAAGTGATACTTCACAAGCAGATGATCTGAGTGAAGGAGAACAACAAGGTGAACGAAGGCTAAAAAGAAAAAGAATAGCAAACAGAAGATATACAGGTCCTGAATGGGCATATGCTACAACCTCTGAATGGCAACAAGAATTCTTAGCATTCTGTTTTGATCGAGAAGTACCAGGCCAATACTACAGTACCTGAAGATATTCAAAGGGAAACTCGGCTAAAATTGAATTCGTGAAAGCTGAAAAGAGAAAGAGACTTTAGAAACTACTGGAAAGTGACACTAAACCTGGATTTGACTTTAAAGAAACCTGATTACGACAAACTGCTAACCTGAATTGACGAAAAGGGTCCTGGAGTCAGTGAAGACGCTGTAATATACGCAAAAAGAGTTTTTCTTCTCAAGTTGATTGTTGATCTGCTATTCTGATTCTATACAAACATGGCTTACAGTAGCAAAGGAAGTAAGGTGTGTGGTTGGTTAGGTCTTATAATAGGTGTTATATGTGCAGTAATGATTGTGGGAGTGATTGTGGGAATGCCATGGAGAGAGAAAGAAACTATTAATGCAACTTCGAAACCTGAAACTACCACTACTAAACTATAACCGTGGGAGAGATTTGAGCAAGACGCAAGACATATGCATGAGGGATCTAATGCAAAAGGGGAACTTTCTACTAATGTCTTCTATCGCTTATTAAATGAGTATGTGGAAACTATGGATGCGAAAGATTGTTATGTATGTACTAAAATTCCTTCATCTGTGCAGGAGGGAGTTACTTATCATAGCCTCCCTCTTACTTATGGAATTAGTTGCAGCTTGCTATTAACAAGATTCTATAATCAAGAGCATGTGCAATTCTTTTATTCAAATTTGGATGTTGTGTTTTCTTTTGTGCCTGTGATTGAATTCCTAAATAAATTAGCTAAAGAGCATGATATTAAAATAGTTAGAGGATTCTTTGAGCCAACACTTCCATTTGGAACTGCTTATGCACATCGCAACAATTTGACTTGCTTATTGTCTCCTGTAGAGAAAAGCTTTTTAGATCACACAGATGATAGACGCAAAGCACTGAAAGAAAGGTTAGAAAAAGGCCTAGAAAAACGTACTTATGCAAATGATTATGCTTATACTGCAATCAAAACACAAGGCAAATTAGCTATAGATGCATTACACGTAGGTAGGCTGTGTATATATAGACCAAAATCCGATCAAGACAATTTGTTTGTGGGTAGGAGTGAATGTAGTCATGTGTTTTTGTTTCAGAGTAAATGGACCTTTATGTTAAATGGACAAGATCCAGCAATCCCTGGAATCTATTATATTTGTGGACTGAATGCATATTACCGTCTCCCTAAGGGATGGTATGGGACATGTTATTTGGGAATAGTATTTGCAAAGATATACCAGATTGATGACCTGAAACAACTACCTAAAACATCTGAATTACAACATCCTAGACAAAAACGAGAATCAGTGGCGGCTGTCATTGGTGATATATTTGGAGCCATAATCCCATCAGTAGGGGTTATCTTGAATTCTATGAAAATTCAAAAGTTGTCTACTATTGTGGATAACATGCTGACAAATTTTACAGGAGCTATACTCCTGATGGATACTGAACTTGCTGCAGAAAGAGCTATGACTCTTCAAAATCGGCTTGCTTTAGACATTCTTTTAGCAAAGAGTGGAGGTGTTGGTAAGATGCTTAATGAGCGTCATTGTTGCTCATTTATTCCAGATAACAGTAAGAAAATTAGAAACATGCTTACTAACCTTACCAGAGATAGTACAGATTTGAAGGATCTGAAAGAACTTGGTGTTTGGGAGAAATTTGGGAAAGGAATTGCCCGAGTGGGAAGCTGGTTTACCAACATTTGGAATGGGGTACTTGCAAAAATTATGATGGGTCTATTAATTGTTTTAATTTGTCTATTAGGATTATGGGGGGCATGTAAAATTAATGACAAAATAAAAAGAAATTGGACTAAAAGAACCAGAAGAAATGAAGAAAGTGAAAGAGAGAAAATGTTCAATGAAATATGGGAAAGCTCACATAAAGGGCAAGATGTTGAAATGGGTATTATGCGCAAAGTGAAAAATTAAAATCAGAGAGAAAGATTGAGTGATGACGAGCGTCATCAGAGGAGGGACTGAGAGAGCGTAGTTTAAACATTACCTATTTTAGATGTGAAATGCTTATATTTAACAATGCTGCATTAATAATATTATTCATTGAAACGTGAGAATTTTTCACATGCAGAAACTAATGTCGACTGTAAGAAATAATTGCTTGTATTATGACTAACTGAAAATATTAACACATATAAAGACTGCATTTTAAGTTAGCGTGAGTTGAAAACTAGCTGTGTAGCTCTCATATGAAATCGTATTTTTTTGTTTCTTCAGTGTGCTGACTCGCAAAGGCCATGACCCAGCATTTGTTCTTTTCTCCGCTTATTGTATCATTAACAGTTATATTCCCATCCGCATGCTAGCAGCTTTAGTATAAAAAATTTAAGCTTTGCAACAAATATGGACACTTTCAAGGACATTGAATCACGAAAAGAGAACTCTTGACCCGAAGAGTGTGCCAGAAAATGAAGTAACCCCGGATGTGCCACCTACGAAAAAAGTCAATTATGAAGACCAATTAGAAGAATGAAAATTATCATAGAATGACAAATGCATTACTAAATGTATAATTTGATAGGTTACAGATAGTGGGGTGTAGTGACTGTCCAATAGAATTTTGGGGGAATGTATTACGAAAAAGGGATAAAAACTCATGACACAAGAGAGTAAGAGCATTAGGTAGGGAATGATATCGATTGCATCCAGGAACTCTGTCACTCTATTTGGTGATCTGAGGCTTAGACAAAACCATCCTCACCCATAGACTGCCCATTACACTTTCTTCCTTATGAGGGAAGTGTCCCCTACTATTCAATTAGATAGATTGACGGCGATCTAACTGATGTCCTGAAGACGAAGTTTGATCCTGTATGCTGACCTATTTCGAGGAGGGTAATTATACTGTTGCTAATGGAAATTCATTTGTTTGCCTTTTCTTTCTAGGTACCAACTGCTGTGTATTTTTGATAAGAGACCTTAGTTAGATGTTTTCCAAATTGATGTTCTAAATTGTTTTGCATGAAGCCCAACATGCTGATGCTAATTAGTGGCTAGATGAGGCATTCACTTTGACTGACGTAGTTGACGTGACTGACGCGGTGCTATGCTGAACTAAACATATATGAGGTTTAGGCGTCTAGATTTGTTTCATCTTCATATTACTACCTTATGACTGTGATCTTTGCATTATTACCATATTGTAACTATGCTCTTTTGTTTCTTGGTTTTGAGATTAATACATTTGCTATTAGATTGTAATCAATAGGGAATAAAATTCACAAAACTTCAATAAGGTGTGGTTATTTATGACTGAAAGGTCATGGTTGCGCCGAAGGTTTACTAATGTCTAAAGTGAAATATATTGTGGTGATATATGTTGACAGTATTATTGACATATTGATTGATATATTGATCAGTTATCTCGTCTTAAGGTGTCTCACCACTGGGCCCAAAGATTCACCGGCCTAAAACGAGTCCCGATGTGTATAAATTAACATAGAAGGACGCGTTAACAAACTCATTTTTAAACGCCATGCACAAAAGATCGGATGTATGTTCAGTGAATTTTCAACCATCAGGCAAAGTTTAGCAGGACGAGTGAGCATACATAATTTCAGGGTATTTTAACAGTACATAATAATTCTCCATATGAACATTTCGTAAAAAATCTTATTAACTCCATTGTGAATATCATTATGTGAACTATATCATTACATCGTTGTGCTTAATATAAACATTCAGTTGCCATCTACATATGAAACAATGAAATCACCAAAGCATAATATAGATATAGTAATTCATCTAAAGCCATATATTCACATTAGTAAAATTACTCCAGTCACCAGTTTCTGTAATTTTAAAATTACTTACACCATTTATGTATACTACCAAACACTACTATTTACAACAAATTATATATTTTACTGCCTCATTGCCTCTACACCATTTAACACACATTCATGCTACATCTGCTTCAATTACCACACTCCATTCCATGCCACTCTACCACACACCGCTATCCTGTATGTTATACATTCTATGCCACTTCATTTTACGACTGTCCAGTGTATACCAATACACTGTAAGCACCTGTACTCTACGCTATTCAACTGTACACAACTCCACTGTACACCACTTCTGTCGTGAGGTTATTTTAGCTTTTTACGTAGGCACATTAGTTAGCTCTGGATCTGTGCCCTTTTACGTAGTTACATTTTGCTTTTATTCCTTTTATTATTTTAGCAAAGCTCCATTTTAGTAGGGATGATTTGTTGTTCAGTTGTCCTTCCCTGCAGAATCTGTTATTTTATTTATTTGCACTACATTTGCATCCTGTGCTCAACCCAAGGCTGCACACAATCTTTATTGGGTTCTACCACTCCAAAATGTTCACTGTCTACCCTACACACAAAAATATTTGTTGTCACATCAGGGCAGTAAAAACAGATATACTATTATAAAACATTTTGGTGCCCACACGATCTAACAGAGGGCATTCCAGCCAGTTTGCCATTTAATGCTGCACGTTGTCGCAATTTCTGCCAAAACCTTTTGGTTCCTCTTTGTCTATGTGGAGGACTCTCAGTAGACTAACAGACCTCTTCCTTACCACTAATTAGGTATGGGGGTTGGGCTTCCTTTCTGGGAGCAAAAGGGCACATCAGGGCTACCACTGCTACTTACTCTCATGTAGAAACTTTGTAGTGTAGATAGGAATGTTAGGCACACTATTGTGACAATATGGTGGAACTCTTTTTGTGTTTCACTCTTTTGGTCACCGCTGTAATAACGCTGTGTTTCATTACCCTCATAATCGCAAGGCATGCCTTCTTACATAGAATGCAGTTGCTTCAGTAAAATCTATTTAACCAAGATTCTGCTTTTGCCTTGTCTTTGCATGTATGAGACTTGTACAACTGAGAGAAAACAATCTATTCCACCATGGCTTCCCTGAAAAGTCTGAGTGCCATGTGATAGGTTGCCTCAAATCACTCCTACCTCTGCTACTTGTGAGGTGCTTCTATCTAGCCGGAAAGAGTTAGGCCATTAGCTGTCACACAGCATGGGATCAGACTCACTCTCCCACGCTGGGTGGTGCTGCCGCCCAGAATCCAGCATTCTCATTACCATAGCGTGAGTCTACAACATGGTGCCGCCAACGTTGGTTAGACACTGACTTTACGTATCTCCCAAGTATCTCTGAATCATTATCTCCAAAAGGCACCCTAATTACCTTATACAGAGGCGTCTGTGGTATTAAGGAATATTCTCTTCCGCTAGATAGTTAGTACCTATTTGACGCTGTAGGTTGTTCAGTCTTGAGCTTTAAAAGGGGTCCCAATTGGTGTTTCTATCTCAGGACAATTCAATTCCATTTTTTTAAAATGGAGGACCAAAACAGGGTCATAATTGCAGCAAACTTGAGAATCCTCCTCACAACACATTTAAGCAATAATGGCATCACAGATGAGGGGGGAGAAGTTAAATTTGTTGCTGAGGCACATGCAGCAAACTGAACAGAATTAATTTACTCTTAGGTCACCTTCCCAGCAGCAGATTGGAACACACATAGGCCCATATTTATACTTTTTTTACGCTAAACTGCGCCGGCCCAGTGTTGCATCAAAAATATTACCGCCGGCTAACGCCATTTTCGTGCGCCATGCGGGCTTCATATTCATACTTTGACGCACCGCGGCGCAAACCACAGGAGGGATTCATTATTTTTGACGCACACCGCAGCGTCAAGTCGTAAAGCAAAACAACGTTAATGCGGCGGAAATTACTGTGGGTCGATTTACGACCCCGCAAACCGGATATGCGCCATTTTTTGACACAATAGCGTCAAAAAAAAACGCGAACACTGCCATTTCACCAGAGAAGAGCCAAAATGGATCCCAGATGCCACTACAGACCCCAGGAAGATGACAGCAGACCAGGAACCAGCCGGGATGACCCACACAAGAACCAGGACACTTTTAAGAAGCAAAGAAAGTGTTGCTTTAGTGTAGAGGAGCAGGAAATCCTGGTTAAAGAGGTGACGGAACACCAGCACCAACTGTTTGTCACCTCAAAGTTGCCAATCAGTAGGGGAGAGGCTATATGGCAACAAATTGTCAACAAGATTAACAGTGTGGCAGAAGTATGCAGAACAGTCATCGAGTGCAAGAAACGCTGGCATGACTGCAAGCGCAGGACCAAGGAAAAGATGGCCAGGAACAGGAAGGCAGCACTGCATACTGGAGGGGGGAGTCCAGCACACCAGGAGGCCCTGGACCACATGGAGGAGATGGTCGCAGCCGTTATCCCTGAGGAGATCGTCACAGGGATTTAAGGACAGAACAGGGCAGACTACCAGGAGACAACGCACATGCAGGGTAAGTCGCATGGGGAATTATAATGCAATAATGTCATCTACAACCAGGGGGGGGATACCGACCACAAAATGCATGGAAGTCATCTTATACATGTAGTGGCATGGGTAAAGGGGCACAGCAGGGGGGCATGGCCCGTTCGGAGAAGACCTGGGGCACACCACTACACAACACCAACAACAGTCCCATGGGGGCATGCTGTCATGCCAACAATGGAGCAAAGGTAAAGCCACGCCAGGAGGGAAGGCCACAACGTCAAACTGACATCCCGGCACACGTCAGCCACCATACCCCTCCATTAACTAGGGCCCTCTTAACAACCTCTAGCCATACCGACAACTGGAATGTAACTGCAACAACAGTTGCCACTACCACCTCCACTCTGTATGCAGCTCAAGTAGCCAATGGCAGTAACCTCCCCATGGATCATACACACCTTAATTAGGGGGTGAGGACGACAACTTCAACAATCCCCAGAAACAAGACAAGGGCCCCAGTACTCTCAAATGTCAATGCACATAGTTGTGGCAAACATCAGCCAATGTAAACAACAATAGGAGCTACACAGCACTAAGGACACACACATGCTGCATATTTCAGGGTCCATCCTGTGCCTGGGTAACAATGCAACATGCCAAATGTCAAACTACACAGACAACAGCATTGTGGGGGGGGGCACATGTAACTGTTCACTGAAATACACCTGCACAGTCAGAGGAGGAAATAGGACACTGATACGATTATCAGGGCAATCCAATGTAACACACATTCCCCAACATCAGCAGTACACATTACCAATGTCAACATTCATATCAGATCATAACATTGCCATGCATAGTATATGCCACATGTCAAATACATTTAAGTGGATGTGAAAGATCAGAGATTGGGGCAGGTCCAGATTGTTAAGTGTTCTGCCAGGGCCATCAGAACACCCACAGCCAGTGAAAGGTCTCACCATGAGAATGGATGTAGACGGAGGCATGAGTAGGAAAAGAAGGTGGCAATTCTCTATTTGGCATAAACCAACACCTAGAGGCGATGAGGCTGACAAGTCTAATAACTCAATAACATGCATGTGACATGCAGGTGGGCCATAGGCCTGGAAGAATGCCCATCTAAAGGCTGGAGCAGTTAACACAAAACAAGATCACAAAGTAAATTCATCAAAAGGCAGGCACGTCACATCAAAATTGCCACAACACAGACACACTAATTGTACCCTGTTTCATTGCAGAGGAAAATGGATCTCCTGCGGATATGCCTGTCCCAGATTTCCCTGATGACATGGATAAAGAGCCGATAAACATTCCCCAGGAGACTATCCAAAAGGTCCTTGAAACTCTCCAGACCCTACCTTCAGTCATAAGGAGGAGCACAGAACAAACAGCCATCGCAGAGGATCCACCCACCACCCCAATTGTAAGTCCTGCCAGCTCCAATACAGCTGAGGACTCAGACGACACTGGCTCCAGCTTTGAGAGAACTGTAGTTGGGGTACAGCGGGAGCTGGCCAAGGAGGTGCGGGTGGTGATGCAAAATATGGCAGCCAGCCTAGAGGGGGTGCGTTTGTGCATGATGTCATCTGCAGATCAGGCAGCAGCTATGCAAGCCCTAACATCCATCCTGCAAGGACTACATGAAACTGTCAAGGAATTCACCACTGCAGTATGGGAGTTGGCACAACACCTCGCACCCCAAACCTTCCACTGCATGCACAAATGCAATCATGACCCCCCTCAGGGCCGACCTGGCTGCCTACCATCGTGATGTGGCTGCTATTCTCAAGAACCAGCAGATCCTCCTTCCTGCAGTACTGCCCTTAAGACCTTCACAGAGAGCAGCTACCAGGATTTCTGACTCCACGTCTTCTAACACTGAGGTGTGTGTTGCCCCTTCACAACCAACAACAACAAGGACAGAGGAGGCAACACACACATCAGAAGAAGAAGACATGGAACAGATCACCTTCACAAGGTAAATGACCCGGAAGCACTAATCCCTGCCACATGGCCCACATTTACCAAGGTCCTGCGCTTTGTAACTTGCCAGTCTTGCAACAACTGTACTCAAGCACTGTTCTGCAAACCACTGTATGTCTTGTCACCCAGCCCAGTGATTGTCTCTCTCCAACTCATTGGCAAATTCTGTCCCTCTGCACTGTCTGAAACATCAACCCCAGTATGTCAAAAGCATTTTGGAAAACCCTTGTGTTGGATCACAATGTAAGATGTCACTATACTTCATAGTCTGCCCATCCTGAGGGACAAATCTGATGAAGTGAGAAACCATACACCATCATGCTGTGTTGGACAGAAGAATGCTTCCTCAGGGGATAACTAAGTCATCAAATAGTGGCCGCAAAATGTTGTCAACATGCTAAAATAACACAAATAACATGGCACACTAATCTAAGCAAACACTACAAAAACTGCATAAATGAAGGTGTCTGAGTTTACATACAAATGGGTAATCATGCTGAACTGTGTCACAAATGATGTATGAGAGTCATGAAGACAAGAATACAAGATTGCCAATGAGAACTCATCTTATAAGGGTGTCCATGATAATCACACTGCAGTCAGACCTAAAACTGTTTCCCCAATACCAAGTCTGGAAGCACTGTTTGTAAGTTTCAAAACACACTTATCAACAGAAACACATTGTCATCCATATTAACTGTGATTGGTGGTTGCAACGAACGGTCGACACTTTGCAAGGTAGCTCTGGGCTAGCTGCCAATCGTACAGCTCAGTTGGGATTTGTTTGTAGCATAGGACACAGATGTTATAGTACAAACGTTATGTACACTAAATCCAAACCCACGATCAAGTACCCTTCAACACATACTATTAAGGTTTAACCAAATATTTATTAAATGCTAATTACAGAAGAGGGAACTGAGGGAAAAAACTTACCTACCCTTATCTACCCTGACTACTCATTACCCACAACTGTCCCTAAATAACCTAAGCTACACTTACTTATCACATGCAACAGAACTTTCTAAACATCTACCCTCACCCCCCTTATGAGACGGGACACATGGAGGACAACACATACTAACCTAAACACATACTATACTATCCTAAACTAATATATATTTTTTTTGGTTTTTTAATTTTTATTTATTTATTTATTTTTTGAACACACAAGAACCCCAACATAGCCCTAAACACACTTAATAAGTAAAATAATAAAGAATCTGGACCCCCCACCCACTAACACTAACTAAACTAACAGCCTATACTAACCTAACACTAAGCCCCCTAAGCCCACTAACTGTAAGAACAAGGAAAGAGGAGGGAGGGGAGGGAATCATGTCCATCTAAAAATGTCTAGAGGTTGGCCCTCCGGTGGGTCCTCTTAATAGACTTAACACGCCGGTTAATGGGGTGCACATCCTGGCTCAGATGGCTCAACTTGAGCAGCACACGGTCCATCTTACGTTACGTGTTGTGGAAGGCTGCAGGGTCAACAGAAGGAGCTGTGTCAGTCTGGGTACCGGTGGAGGAGGTCTGTGTGTGTGTGGTGCCAGGCCTAGTGGGCTGTCCTGCACCGGTGGCAATGCTGGGGCCTGGAAGTCCAGCAGATGTAGGACCAACAGTCCCAGCTGTGGGTGGGGCCACCTGGCTTGGATTGGTGGTTGTGCTGGTGGTGGGCAAAGTAGGGCCACCCTGTGGGAAGGCTCTCCATGCCGCGGAGGCCCGTTCACGGCGATATCGCTGGGCCATCCTCCGGAACCCCGACTCCACCAGCAGGATGTGCTGGTGTCTCATGCCCCGGCGCTGGAATTCATGGACCTGGTCTGGAGTCATGTTTGCAGCTGTGAAGACAAATGCAGATATTCTACATTAGTAACTACATTGTGTGAAACGGCACAATAAGTTAATCAGAAAATACATCTACTGTACTTGTAACAGCTCATATCACAATACAGATCACTGAATGTCCTTGAGGAAGTACATGACAGGCCAGCCTACAAAGGTCACATCACACATAGCACATCCATAACCTGGCTGTGCAACTGGCTTTGACTTGCAATCTGAGTTCTGCCAGTTATCAGCTAAGAATCATGGTGCATATCCTCCGCCATGACCTGGGCTACAAATGTCAGTGTACGGAAAGCAAAACTAAAGCCACATGGTCTGCAAGTTGTAACTGGACTTGCCAGTATAGTACCAAGTGCCAAACCTGAGTGTGTATACTAGGTTGCAACCAAACCGTCACTTATTCACATGTATGTGTAACATACTGGTAGCATCAGTACTAGTACCCTATTCACAAACCCATGCCCAGGTTTGATGGTGGGGGGGTGGATAAACAACTATAATTTTCCAACAACATGTACACCGAGGAGTGTAAAGAAAACTCCACACATGTTTGGCTCTACACACACACCACAGGTAAGGTCTATCAACAATTAGGAGTCAGCAAACCCTAGAGCAATCATAGGGCCACACATGTCAGGAAATGCAGAACTTGGTACACAACATATACTTCCAGTGAAGCCTGACTTACATCAGACACATAGGCCCTCATTCTGACCTTGGCGGTCGGCGGAGAGGCGGCGGTCGGACCGCGAACAGACCGGCGGTATTAAAAATGGCATTCTGACCGCGGCGGTCACCGCCGCGACCGACCGCCACTTCCCCACTCCGACAGCCACGGCGGTCATGACCGACGGGCTGGAGTCTGCGCACTCCGGTCCGGCGGTCGACCCAAGACCACCAACGGTATCATGACCCTGCTTACCGCCGCGGTTTCTGGCGTTCGGGAACCGCCATGCGAACCATGGCGGTAGGCACTATCGGGGCCAGGGAATTCCTTCCCTGGCACTGATAGGGGTCTCCCCCACCCCCCACTGCCCCCCCGAGTCCTCCCCCCACACCCTCCACCCCCCTGCCACCCCCCAGAGGTGGTACGAACCCCCTCCCCACCCCCACCCCGACATGCACATACACGCACCCCGACATGCACACACCCCCAACATGCACATATACACACCCCCTACACACACACATACACAACGGGGACACATACCCGCACACATACATGCCGACATGCGCACCCGCCGAACTACACACATCGCCCATAGGCACAGCAGCACTCCCCGCCCGCATGCACGCACTCACACACCCCCTCTACACACTCACACGCACACCCCCATGCACGCACACATCACACAACACCCCCCCACCCCCTCCCCTCACGGACGATCAACTTACCTTGTGCGTTGGTCCTCCGGGAGGCGACGGGAGCCATAGGGACGTGACCGCCAACAGAAGACCGCCAACAGAAGACCGCCACACAGAAATGTGGGTCGTAATTCTGGGGGCGGTGTTCTGCTGGCGTGGCGGTGGAGGTTGACTAGTCTCCACTTTCCTGCCGACCGCCAGTGTGGCTGCTGGCGGTATTCCGGCGGAACGCTCCCAGCGGTCGGAATACGCGCAGCGGCATACCGCCGCGGTCGGCGGTCTTTACCGCGGCGGTAACTCGGCGGTCTTGCGAAAAGACCGCCAAGGTCAGAATGAGGGCCATAGTTGCTAGAACACCCATGATAATTAATTGCATGCACACCTAGGCCATTGCACTCAAGTTCCACATACTTGTAGCACTACATGTGGAAGTACATGCTGCTAGGAGGTTCTACCTATTGTTTCATAATTACGTAGGTAAATAGGGAAGCAGATGTCTATTGGAAAGCAATTTGCTGTACCAATCTTGGAGAATGTGGGTCTGACAGGCTGACTAAATCGGAGCTGACTTCCAGTGCGACTCTTGGTGATACAAGTGTCATACACATGACTAACCCCTGTACTCACAGTGGGGCCTACAGGAATGGCCTTCAATCCCTACATAATACCATTGGATACGCATTGGCCAACTCAAAACATGTGAGAAACTGAATTCCCACTCATGGAACAAGAGAAAAGCTTGCCCAACGCATCACACCTTGCTATGCGTTCAACTCACACGAGTCCATAACCAGCAAACACAACACATAACAGACATATCAACACTTACTGGAGAGGTCGGGGTCCTCAAATGTCACCACCACTCCCACAGTGTAGGGTGCCAGTCCACCTGTAAGGTATGGAAGAAAGAAATGTGTTCAAAATCTGTGCACAGAGCAACAATTTCATAAACATATACAATGTGTAGGCTGAATAAGGAAATGGCAGCCATTCAGACATGATGGTACTGCATCTGATATATCACGGCCAACTTGTACATAGCATGGGTCTCCTGTGACAGTTACACACATATCTGCACACATAGATTGGCCCTAACTATCATGTGGTTGCAAACATGCCCCTAATTGGTGAGCAGAAAAAATTATGAAGTGTAATCGTCTCATCATGTGCATCCAAGAGAGACATCCAAAGCCTGTTTACTTGAGGACCGCATTACCAGTCAAACATGCCTCGTGGCCATGACACATTAATGACACATAGGTACAATGTACAGAGGGAGGGGCAGGGACTTTTGTAAGCCCCCCTGTTGTTACATTTGATTCAATTGATGTGGCCCAGCTTTGCTGATTTGCACCAACCATGGAGATGTGAAGCCATGTGCAGACCATTGGACTGCAATCCATATTTGGAATGTGGCACAATTAACTCCAACAAACATTCTAAGATGTTAGCTGAGTGCACCTTACACCTTTTCACAATGTTTTCAAATCCAGATCTGACATGTATCCAAAAAGATAAAGGAACACAATAATCCCAAACATTCATAGTACTTCGGTGAACGCTTTCCTTCCACACTCAACAGACTCACATGAGACATATGTCTGAGCCACTTTGCTATTATCAATTGACGTGAAGGCAGCACTCATTTTCAGCATCATGTAGTGATTTTAAAGTCAGTCTAGCTATTGTCTCAACAAAGTTAGCCAATATGTTGGTATATCTTTACTTCTCTGTCAATAGTACCCCATATTGACATGATTGGCTCCTATTTTGTTTGGTGAGCAGAAAAAACTATGGAGTGTAATCGTCTCATCATGTGCATCCAAGAGAGACATCCAAAGCCTGGTTACTTGAGGACCGCATTACCAGTCAAACATGCCTTGTGGCCATGACACATTAATGACACATAGGTGCAATGTACAGAGGGAGGGGCAGGGACTTTTGTAAGCCCCCCTGTTGTTACATTTGATTCAATTGATGTGGCCCAGCTATGCTGATTTGCACCAACCATGGAGATGTGAAGCCATGTGCAGACCATTGGACTGCCATCCATATTTGGAATGTGGCATAATTAACTCCAACAAACATTCTAAGATGTTAGCTGAGTGCACCTTACACCTTTTCACAATGTTTTCAAATCCAGATCTGACATGAATCCAAAAAGATAAAGGAACACAATAATCCCAAACATTCATAGTACTTCGGTGAACGCTTTCCTTCCACACTCACCAGACTCACATGAGACATATGTCTGAGCCACTTTGCTATTATCAATTGACGTGAAGGCAGCACTCATTTTCAGCATCATGTAGTGATTTTAAAGTCAGTCTAGCTATTGCCTCAACAAAGTTAGCAAATATGTTGGTACATCTTTACTTCTCTGTCAATAGTACCCTATATTGACATGATTGGCTCCTATTTTGTTTGGTTTTCTGACAAAAAGGCCGCACCAATTTACTTCATGGAAAAGTATCCTGTAAGTTTGCTGAGCACGTGCTACCTGACAGCTAGCAATTGTGATCCTTGCCATAGTGCATCAATTATCCCTTTATGTTTCCCGAGCATTAGACACAGTCAGCAAGTTAGCTGGCAGACATTGTACAAATCCTCTTATGTCACTACAGAGCATTTAAGCGTGCACATTTACATGATTAGTACTCACCAACAGTGCCACCAATCATGATTCCCAGGTTGTCCAAGAGATCCTTCTCCCTGGTGATGAGGTCAGCATACCGGTGCTTCAGCTGGTGGTCACTCATCTGGCTGGCATACACACGCTGCAGGTGATGCAGCACCTTTCCCCACCGGATTCTGTGCGCCTCTGTTGGATACCCCTGCATCACCCTGCCTGGATCATGAGTGGCAAGAAATGGCACACAAGCCAGATTAACCCCCCCAGCTCCTCTTCACCCATCCTGCCAAGACGTGGCCTACCAGACATACTTGAAAAGTGAAAGGGAATAGGGGTAAAAGAAATAGAAAGGGGAAAAGGGGGAAAGCAGGGGTACAAATACAGATGAAAAGTAAACTTAACCACTAAAAGAGCCCAACTATCCCCAAACTAACACTACCCACAACAGACTCCCACAAACAACAAAAACACAAGATAAATGGACAAATGTAGACAAAACACAGTAGTACAGTATACAGCAACAATATTTATTTCACAAATGGACTTTACAGATAGCACACAGGACAAAAAAGCACAAAATCTCAGGACACCACTCTCTACACAGCCTCACAGACTAGAAGGATCATAGACTGCAAAGTGAAAGTGAAAGTACACCCACTATACATGATCTGTAAACAGGATATCCTATTACATCACTTCCTGTATGAAAAGTCCCGCCTTTTTTGCGTTATGCTTATTTTTTTGTCTATCAAAACTGTATTTGCGTCATTTTTTTGACGCACAGGAGTGAAAATGAGCCCGCATCCACATAATAGTACATGGCCTGCACAAATATCTGGATGCGGGCTAATTTTCACTCCTGTGCATCAAAATAAATGACACAAATACAGTTTTGGTAGACAAAAAATTACGCATAACGCTAGGAACGTCAAAATTTCAGTGCATTAACTGGTTTTGGGCATTTTTTCTTGTTTGTTTGTTATGTTACATTTGGGACACATCAGAGATAGGCTGATTGAAGACACTATAGTGTTGATGGTGTATGTTCACATGTGTGACATCATACTGCAGTGGACCATGATCCGCTACTCCCTTCACAGTATTTTTATGGTTGGCTGACGCAATAGTTGGTCATAAGTGTGGCCTACATATATGTGTTGCACAAATTGTGCATGTTTGGCATAAGAAGAGGATAGCAATATGACGCACATATGTACAATACCTAAATGCCTTTGGCTCAAAGTGTGTGCTTTGGCAACTAATGTATTTGTTGACCAAGTGTGTGTGTTTCACATGAAGCATATTTGTATATATGCTTGTATGAATGTGACGTCCATGTGTCCAATCCTTAGATGCAAGTCATTGTGGAAATGAGAGAGGGCATGTGTCAGTCCTACATGTAGCAACATCCGTAAAGTAGACTTCCAAGATTTAGGGTAACGTAGACACTACATGTGACATAACATGCACCAGATAGATGGCAGACGCTTGCTCATGTCCATGGTCCACATTTTCAACATCCTATGTCCTAGAGTATTGGTAACAGCTTCCTAGGCACTAGTTGGTGAATCCCACAGTGAGTCATACACATGCATTGAGGAAGTGGGTACCATGTTGTTTGCACAGACAGACAAGGGTGAATCTCAAATGTATGATGACACCACAGTTGAGGCCATAGAAGTGAGCCCCAACTATCAAGTGGCTGTGGTGGACCAGCATACAAGACAGCACGTGTCCAAATATTTCCAGTGATCAATTGCACATGGGTGTCTTGTTCATGTGTGTGGTCCAATGATGATCCTGTATAAAGTTTGGGGTGTAATTTGTCACAGTTCTGGCCAGGACTCATCATGAGTCAGTGGCAGCTATTTCTGTATGTACTGAGTATCCTTGGTTGATCAATGTGAGTAAAGTGGATGTGGACATGTGAACCTACATGGGGATGGTCCCACCCTGTCACTAAAGACATGTAATGAGACAGTCAACAGGGCAACCTTGGTGTGCTGAGTGAGATAATGTCTCAGGTGTCATGTTCCGGCAGGAGTCATTACAACATTTGTACACAGGTTAGCCTCTGCAATTCCCACTGCATCTGGGAACATCATAGCCTCTGTGTTGATTATTCTCGCAGCTATTAACCACACACGGCCCATCATTATGTTGTGAGCACTGTGATTCTGTGTGTGAACTGTCATGATCCTGACATGTGTGCATTTTTCATGGACATTATCAGAATTTGCTGGTTGTGCTGAAAGCCCCGTACCCAATCCCTGCCTACGGGCCTGGGACACTGTCACACTTTGTCATTTATGCATAAATGAGACCCAGACAAGGGATGGGCCATGAATTTTGCTTTTCCAAGAGGATTTAACTCAAATGTTACAGTTAAAACGCAGATGATGCTATACTGTACAATGTATTTGTGTATGCATTGAAGAAGCCCATGGCCAATACCCCCTGATGAATGGGAGGTTTGCTAACGCAAGTGTGGTACATATATAGACACAGGGATACTTTAGTGTGATGCACATACAGATGCCAGTCAGGCTGACAGAATGCAGGGTGATTCAGGATCCTGCAATTTGACAAGTTACATAATCAGTGGTCTGACTCAGACTGTTTGGAGGACAAACTAGAGAGGTGACATGTCAAACTGTGAATGTCCTGTGTTTTTGAAGGTGGCAAATGAACCCAAGGGCTGTGTTACACCGCTTAATTAGTATCAATGCTTCACGGTGTAATTGACTTAATGGCAACTCCTATGCTGTTGCAGGCATCAGCAGGGGCAGTGCTTTTTGACATGGGTGGTGTGCATGGAGGTGATCACAGGTGTGGGCTGCATTTGTTTCTCACCAGTCCTGTAGGTGAGACTTGCATTCTAAGGGCCAACAGACATTTTCACACGGGAAGCAATCTACAGGTCCTAACAGGGCTTTGAAACTAGAAGACAGTGTATAAATTAACCTGACGTCCATGCAGTCAGATGTTCTATGACAATGGCATACCATTGGAAAGGGTGTAGCACACTGGATTGCTAATGTTGGTCTGTGTGTGTAGAGGAGGGAATATCAGGGTACACATCTTAGTATTGCAGGGACCTCTTCCGACAGGTGGGTTGTGACCAGGTGCATGGGTGTGTCAGGAGTTAGAAAATGGGTTGACATGTACATGGAATGTCATGTGTGCAATGCTGCTCATATGTGTGGCACTTGCGCTGTCTATGTTCTGCTTCTATGGAACTCTGGTCACAGATAGTCCTTGCAATTATTGGATGCAGTTGGACTTACTGCTGTCAAGGATCTGGTCAGACATTCCTGTTACTGATGCAAAAGCACATTGACTGCCTCATGTATGAGGCTTGTTTTCCCCTTATTGAGTGATGGTGTCTTAGTTGTGTGCCATATGCTGCGTTGGACCTTGATTTCAACATGTATGTGTGAAATAGTTGTGGTCCTCTGCTATTGGCCTTCAAAGGAGAAATGTACATGATATCTGTCATTAACAGTGTGTGTGTATGTGACCATTGTATGTTAGGCATCACATTCGCTCTGGGATGTTCAGTGTCCTAATCAGTATATCAGCAATGCTCCATGAGGCAACACTCTTATTCTGATAAGTAGAGATGAAGGTGTGCAAAAATGAATAGCCAGACCATGACATGGTGATTATAATAGGTGTTTATTTAAATTAGTTAACTAAAGTGGTGAAGGTGATTATATTCAAAAGAAATTGTTGACGATCTGTTGCCACCTGCGTATACCAGCAGCCGTGTTATGTAGTTCCCCCTCATGTTGCAGGCCAGCATCCTCCTCTTCCTCCTCTTCAGCCATGTGTGGCTCTGGTTCCAGGAGGGGAATGTTCCTTTTGATGCAAATGTTGTGCACTATTGCACATGTTAGGATGAGCCTACAGACCATCTCCAGGGAATATAGGAGGCTACCACCAGTGATGTTGAGGCACCGGAACCTTTACTTGAGGATGCTGAAGGTCCTCTCGACAATGCTGTGTGTCCTCCTATGTGCGTCGTTGTAGGCACGCTCTGCAGCAGTACTTGGGTTGCCAAATGGTGTCATAATCCACGGCTGGATGCCATACCCCTGATCAGCTGCAAGAGAAAATGATTGGGATCATGTTGATGTAGATGGCCCTATTGAAATGACCTTTTATGGCAGTAGTTGTCTTGTGTTGTCTGTGACACTTTTGTGTTATAATGTAGCATCCTAGGCTTGTAGGATGTACCATCTTCATTGTGTTGTTTCCTTGGCTGAACCAGTGTTTGTCTGCTAACCGTTTGTCAGCAGTATGTTTTGGGATTTGCAGTACAGTGTGCCCTCCCTAGCATTGTGACTTGTGATACAGGTGTTCGTGTGTCTTCACTGGGGGTGAGATGATAGTTCCATACACAGGTTAAAATTGACAGTGTTGGTAACACGTTCATATCAATGTACCCTGGACATCCCATACCTTTAGACTTATGCAATGGATTAATGTAAAGGTCATTGGGACACTTACATTTTGCAATGTGACATTTGGGCAACCCACTCCACACGTTGTGATCTTTGACATCTTAACATTAGGCTGTACATGAATTTCAGATGTGTGACAGGTTCAATGGTGACCTAAGAAACATGGCTAGCGATGTCACAACCTCAGTGTGTTCCAGTTCACATGTTGCTGTTGTGGTGTATGTGTTGTGTGTCCTAGAGGGTTGCTGTGCAGTGTGTATATAAATAGGTTTTTGTACTTACCAACAAGTAGTCCATTGCCATACCGTCCATCCTGGAAGTGTTCATTGATGGTGCAGTGACGAAAGATGAATGAGTCATGTACACTCCCAGGATATTTAGCCACGATGTTGGTGATCAATCCCTGGTGATCGACTATGGCCTGCACGTTGATGGAATGTGTGTTCTTCCTGTTGCGGTAGAGGTGTTCAGTTGCAGCAGGTGGCACAAGGCGTACATGTGTGCAGTCGATTGCACCAAGGACGTGTGGGCCACTGATGAGGTAGAACCCCTGTTTTGTTTACTGCTGCTTCTGCAGGGTGTTAGGGAAGCAGATGTGGCGGGTGTCAGTCCAATGATGGCATCCAGTACTTTGGGCAAAAAGGCAGAGAATGATGGTTGTGATATTCCGCCAACCAGGGCACAAGTTGTTTGAAAAGAGCCACTTGCCAGCATATGAAGTACGCCAAGCAGCTTGGTTTCTGTTGGGATGGTGCGGGGTGTCAGCAAAGTGGGGGCCAACTGCTGTTTAATGTTGCGCAGCAGCTGCTGAATGGCCTGCCAGTTCAACCGGTACCTCTGGATGATGTTGTGTTCCCTGAGACCCTGAAGGGTGGTTCTGGGGTGGAATATCCTCTCCTGCCTTCTGCGCTGCCTTTGGGGTCCCTGCTGGTGTTGTTGTAGCTGCTGTTGTTGCTGCTGGGCTCTGTGTCTGCGTGCACGCTGGATTAGAATCACCTCCATGTCTCCCTGTTGCTGCTCTGCTGCTCTGCTGTTTTTTCTGTGTGTTCTGATTAAATACAGGTGTGTTTGCCCCATTTTAACGCCTGCCCTGACCCAGTCGTTAAATTTTGACGCAAATCTGGCTGTGCGCCATTTTCTGGCTCCGCCTCCCGGCCGTGCGTCATTTTTGCCCGAAAGCATAAATACAACGCACAGCAGTTTAAGTCATTGTTTTGACGTGAACGCCTACCTTGCATATGATTAACGCAAGGCGGGTTGCCGCACCCAAAAAATGACACACGGCGGAATTTTGACGTCCGCGGGCTCGGGCGTCAAAGTTTGAATACGGCCCAACTTTTGCGCTGAATGTGCATCAAAATATTTGAAGCACATTCGGCGCAGACGGAGTATAAATATGCCCCATAAATTTCGCCATTGCACTGCAGTGAATGCCCCCGCACAATATACACCATAGGAGTATTTAAAAATACGACTATCTTACAAAGAACTCCAAAATTGGCTTAATGGCACCCTACCACACATTCCACAGAATGTTAGACTAGGGGCCTGATTACGACCCTGGCGGAGGGGATTACTCTGTCTCAAATGTGACAGATAGCCCGTCCGCATTGTTACAAGTTCTATAGGATATAATGGAACTTGTAATATGGCGGACAGGATATCCGTCTCATTTGGGACAGAGTAATCCCCTCCGCCAAGGTCGTAATCAGGCTCTGGATCCTTTAAGTAATGATGGACCTACATGGCCAGAATCGGCTATCTATACACCACATCCTAATGTAGGTGGCAGACGTACACCGCCTATACACTAATTTAGTATAATTATATAGATGAGTAATTCAATTTGTAATGCGTACTTAAACATCGCCCCAGCAAGGGCTGCACCAATGCAACCACATGTGACTATGGCGGGAATTAATCCTGCTACTGTCCATTCAATTGAGGGTGAAGTACCCACCAAAGGTGGAGAGATTCTGTTTTGATTAGCACAAAAAATCAGCATTTTGGAGGCACTGTTTCCCCACACGTTGCCCCAAGAGAAACATAGAATTCTCACAGTGTGCTTGCCATTTGGCATGGTTCCCTCAGTGGACAAATGCAACACTTGGAGTTCAGTGTTTGCTGCACAGTACACTACTGCACATGGTACACAGTTCGGGATGAATATGGGGCTGCCCCGGACCTAGATGTGGGGATGGTATAAATGGGCAACTTTGCCACAGTATCCTTGATAATATTAAGTAGCCTTCAAGGGGATGCAGTAGCATTGGCAGTATGCCAGAGGCCCCAGGATGTTCCTGTAGAAGATCAGGAGTACAAGCTGCCAAAGATTATCGCTGTGACCTATTGTAGTATAGGTGCAGATAGTCTGTGGGCCAGACCAAGTAAACCACAACTGGAGGGTAAGTCCAATAAGGATTCTACCAAGCAAGTGGTTGAGGGTTCTTAAAAACAAAATAAGGATACTGCAAAACAAAGAGGAGAATTTCCACACTCTGAGACCTCTGAGAAACACTACAATTTGAGAAATAGGGATTATTTGAAAACTACTGATACATACCAATATATTGATACATGCCAATCTTGTTTCTTTCAGGACTTACAGGAATAACGCAATGAGAGAAGCGGGCTTTCAGAACGTCAGTCCTTGTTCCTGTAGAATTAAGACAGGCTTACATAGTAGATTGGGCACTGGTACAAGCCCTGGTGCTGTATCACAACCATTTCAGGTTGGGGTAAAGACCACTCCTACCATATAATAACGATTAGATCAGCAACATTTCCACAACCACAATATCCCGTTAAACATGAGGTTTAAGCACCAGTGAGAGAAAAATTTGCACAGCTTGAATGCGAGGGTGTAATAGAACCCTGCATTTCCCCAATGAACAACCCTTTGTTCCCTGCAGCTAAGCCAGACCATTCACATAGAATAGTCTTAGACTGCAGACACTTAAACAGTCACACATGCACATTTGCTATATAAAATGTACACAACACTCATTAAGAATCTAGGGCCATATGTACAAACACTTTTTCCCATAGACACAGAATGGGGAAAAACCTTTGCTACATCTGGCCCCTAGCGTTCAGAAAATGCAAAACAACCTTGGATATTGCCAATGGGTTTTTCTGCCAAAATATAGCACCTGAAAGCAGGGATCTGACCACCTTAGGCAAATTAGGCTCACACAAGAAATTGTCTTGACTCTCACAAGGGTATAAGAACAGTCCTGGACTGTTCTCAGTGTGTGTAACATCAAAACTACACAAAATTGACCATGAGGTATTGTCCTATGTAGATGACATCTACCTGACAGACAATGACTTGGTCACACACCTAAGAAGGGTGGACCACATTGTGGTTGGGAATAGGCTACAAATGTAATTTCAAGAAAACAAAAATGGACTTTCTCAGTGTTCTGTTTTTGAGATACGAGAAGTCAGATAACGGAAAGACCCTGGAGCCTCACTTTCTAGAGGAGTGGCACAATTACAACCACGTAACACTATCAAGAAGCTGCAATCATTATTGGACGTTTTCAATTTTGGCAGAACTTACATTCCAGATTGTGCACAATGCAAAAAAAACACTTTATGACTTGAAAGGTCCAGACATGCATTCTCAGAGCATAGCAGCAGACCACGCTTGAAGCAAAACACGTACACACAAAAACAAATGTGGTCATCAGAGTAATTGCTGGTGCCATTGGGTTTACCTATGTAATATCCAATTAAGGTGATACCATCCCAGATATACATATATTCAACATCTGAACAATGCTTTGTTACCACTGAAAACATTTTGACTGCAGTTCAGATGGATATTATAAAAGAGAGACCTCTAACCCATGGTAAACGCATTGTTGTTGTGACCCCAACACCAGCCTTATGGGCTGTAACAAAAGCCAGCGTTCCAAACGCAAAAGACTACATCCACATTGAATTCAATGGGCCACCTCTCTGACGACCACTGATGTTGATTATGTTCTTGATCCAAAATTTCAGACACAAGAGTTCTTTCAAAATGAACTTGAATACCTAACACTTACAAATATTTTCCATCTTGATTAGTATCAAATGATAATATATTTTGATGGTTCAGCACAACCAGCATTAGGCACCAAAAATCAATAATCTGCCACTTGCGTGGGTCTGAGCAAATTCATGAGCGATGGCAAGTTTTACCCTCAGAACACATACATGCAGACCTTAGGAGACTGTGCTGCACTATTGGCAGAGCTTGAGGCTCTATTATTGTCACTGGAACATTTGGATCCTGACCTTCCGACACTCATTGTGTGTGATTTGTACTATTGTGTCCAGTCCTTTAATGAATGCCTGTAATTCTGGCACCAGAATGGGTTCAGAAATTCAAAAGGGAACACCATCAAACATAGACTCCTGTGGGGAATGGTAGCATATCTAAAGGAGACACTTCCAAATACCCATGAAGTACATACAATGGGCCATTTACAGGTAAGAATACACGCTGCAGGAAACACCTTGGCTAATGAAGCAGCAAAATCAGCAGTAGCCATGGCTTTTGTTGCTGTAATTACTCAAGACTGAATGATGAAACTCTGACTGCTGTGAAAGCTTTGGCTGACATCAAGCCCTTACCAAAGGTGTATCCCACCAAATATTCCTACCATCTCAGAGCTCAAAATGTTGCATTTATAACAATACCAGGGGTGGGCGATCACTTGATCCCAAACCAAGACCAAAGATTAGACCCAATGAAAGCAGCACATAAAGGGGTTGCTTCTGCCAATGCAGGTGGGGCAGCTACAAAAACATTATTGCAAAAATGCTATTGGTGGCCAAGTCTATACAAACAGGCAAAACAGTATATCCTTTGTTGTGACAAGAACCCACCATCAAACTCCCATTGCAAACACTCTTCTTAATTTCCAACAAACCATTACCATGTGTGTACCTGGACCATTGTGGTCCCCTAGTACCTGATGGTGCATATAATTACTTCTTAGTCATTGTTGACTCTTGCTCCAGATTTCTATGGTTATGGCCACAATGATCAGCTGATCCTCGAACTGTTGTTAAAGATTTGCATATCTTCATCTGGACATATGCAGTTGTGGCTCTCCATTTGGACCAGGGCCCGGCCTTTGCCTCCAGGGCATTCAGCGACCCCATGGCGATAACAGGGGTCCAACTACATTTCTTGTCTCCATAGTTTGCTGAGGGTAACGCTGTTGTGGAGCAGGAGAACCGATCCTTAAAGCAATCCTTAACAGCTAGAGTATTAGGTTTAGGTCATAGCTGGCTTAACAACCTGTATGGAGTCCAGAGACTACTAAATAAACTGCACAAAATGTCCTTGGAAGGGCACACCCCATATGAGGTTCTGTTTAGCATACCTATATATGTCCCAGATCTTGATGGCCGAGGCACAGTGGCGGCAGACTCACTTTTTGACATAAATGAATGTGTCACTGTCTTACAGGAATTACAACAGTTCCATGATGACAACTCATCTGCATGTGCCACCACCTTGAGAATGAGGGATTCACTAACAACGTCTACCTGCTGGATTCCAAAAGTTTTGCATCTACTGAATAAGAAGATTGCGGTAAAAAAGGTATTTGACTCTGAATATCGAGCACTGGTTCCAATCCTGGGAATACAGGGTACTAGAACTGTTATCCTACTACCACTGCCTACTTTCAAAGAAAACTACTTTGTTTCAAATGGCAATGTCAAATTACACCATTTGGCCAGTCCTCCTCAGTAGACCATGAGGAATACTGAGCTAATCCTGAACTCCTCTCACTGTCAATCAGGATGTGACTCTTTAATCAACCGTGATTAAACTTCCCTGTACTTGGAAGGTGGAAAATGATCTTTCATTAGTTCTGGTCTCTACATCTTTGACCAGAAATATCCAAAGTTCTGAGCTGTATTACTCAACTTCAACACAGACTGATGGAATTGTTTACTATGACCTCCAAGGGACACATCTGCCAGTTCTTCTCCAATACCATCTCCAGTGTTTGCACAAGCTGCTTCTGGATATTTTGCTGATATCAATGATTCTTTTCCAAATTCTTCAGCATCTTCAACTGTACCTGTATCAAGAGCCTGTAAGCTATTCAATTGGCTTAAAACTAACTATTTAACTATCGTCCATGGAATTATCTATGGTGCTGTTAACTGTGTTTGCCTTCCTCCTCTGAATTGGTTTTGTCATCGTTTTCTTTTTACTGATACATTTTACTGATTCATTATCATCCTGAACGCTCTACTGTATAATTGGTGGATGAGGTTTTGAAGCCTCACCTGTCCTCACAAAGGGACTGCAGAGACTTGTCCCTAGTGAACAATTCAGCTATACTGATTCCTGATGCAATTGTTTGGGATAAAGTATCATTTGATATATTCAGACCTACAGAAATTATTCAAATTCCATATTTATTTAAAGTTTATATGAATAATATAAAGACCTGGGGTAGTTTCTGTTGATTGGGATGTGAAAACAGTTGATTTTTTGCTTTGTGAGCTTGAATGCTATACTATGTTTGATAGTAAAGATGTTTACCAAACAACAGCACATTATGGGGAAATGTTCTGTTACCATCATTACGGACAACACTTTCTACATAAAGCCGTCACCACGAGAATTGTTTACAATTACACACAATGGAAACATTGTCCAACTTCAGTAGTAGGGAGTTCTAAAAAATTATGTAGAAAAGTTTACATGCTTTTCTGGGCATGATGTCGCAAATGCTGAGTCTTATTATTTCAAATTGTCTCCTATGAAATTTCAAAAGGTCGTGTAAACAGATTCTAAATTGATCTGTTCTCATTCTTTTGTTTCCCCGTTGGCTGTTGAAGGCTATAAATATTGTTTGAAGTCGTTTGACTTAAAGAGTGTGTGGGGAACTAGAAATTGGCAAATACAGGGACGGGAAGCTTTGTATAGAGCATGCCTTATTCCGTTGCATATTATATTTTTAAATGAAACTGTACAGCAAACAATTTGTTTAGGGTTCACAAAAATTAAGGAATTGAATGCGCCCAGTATGCCGTCACCAACTAAATTTGACAAATGGCAGAAGATTTTAAATGTCACTGAAGAACACCTCAATGGGTGGGTCCAAAATGGAACAATTAATGTGACATTTTCAGGTCCAAATGGATGGTTATTGTGGCTAGTGGATACAAATGGTTGTCATGCGTATTTTGTAAACTCCACAGGGGGTTTTGGAGCGAGATGACCTTACCCTTGTTACATTTCATCATAGCACTCTGATATTGTCACTACATATAGCGTTGGCAAACTATGTGAACTATGGCTGAAATCCTCCTCATTATCAGCCGTTAGAGAACACCTTAGTCTCCTGTCAGGAAACACAGACTTGAAAGATTTATTGTTAGGTCCTAGAAAACCACACACAAAGTGCTTTATATATATGCAATACAAAAGGAAATTTGGAAACTTTCGCAGAAAGAAACCGCCGCCTGGTTGAGGCAAATAGATCAGGAAAATTTGTAGAAGGCTGTAACTGTTGTAGATAATGGAATGAACACCTTGTCCAACCACATATGCACACTTAAAAACATTGTTTCATCTGCGATTGACATCATACAAAATGCCATGTGAGATTTACAACATGGGCAGAGTCAACTTAGCTCTATTATGCAGTTAGGTTGGACGTTAACAGTTTTGAAAAGTGGTTGCTGTCATGACAACATGTCAGCTCCAGGGAATTGTTTGCTGCATCCAATTTGCTGCAACAGCAACAAATATTGGCTAAGCAAGAAGCAATGTATGTATGTATGTTCTGTTAAACAGCTAAAAATTAGAAAAGTTGCCTTTTAGTGTGACGGAAATACCATCTGCAGTTTTGTTAATACACAGGTTTATCAATCTGCCCATTTCAATATTTCAATTCACTTTGTGATTAAAGTATTTTCCTGTTGGCAGATTTGAAGAGCTAGGAGATAGTTACATTCATGAGGTGTGGGAGCTACCCTGCACATACAAATGTTTCAATGGCATAGAAGAGGTCTTTGTGATACTTCTGTAAGTCAGTCAATGACTTATAAACAGCTGTCATTGTGCCAAGCATGTTATGCTTCATGCATATGGGAGTTACATGATGCTGAACAAAATCAGCTGTTGTGGAATACGAGACGGAATTACCGACATCATTTTGATCTCCCAAATTGTTACATGTTGCGGAAATGTGTTTTTTCCTCCACACGAGAAACAAAAGTGGTAGAAATTTGGCCTCATACTGCTACTTCTAATGTAAATATTGAAAAGCTGAGCAGACAAAAGGCTCTTTCATTTAGAAACACATGGCACTTACATCTGCCTATGCCCTCCAAGAGGCAAGGTTATCTGCAGAAATACAGTCCCTTTTAAAAACAAATTTCTCAAGACATTGCGGTACACTCATACGTCACATTTCTAATGCATCTAGCACCACTGGGATTGTACACATCTTTATGGTTGTTGGTTCTAGTTTTGTCAGCACCTTTTCCTCTGTATTTGGCATAATACTTTCAGCCATATACTCCATTATGTTAGTGTCTTTGAGTGATTCCCTGTTACTTTGGCATTAATTGGCAGCATTTTGCTACTGCTATTATTTCTTTACAATAGCTGCTCTATCTCAGCAAGGAAGTCTAATGCACTTCCACCAGCCCAACTGTGTTGTGAATGCATGATGCAATAATTCGGAGCACCACTCTTGGAACATCTGGAGTCCACCTGGTCTATGTCATTCAGACTGGTTCCAAATTGCGCACAGCCCATATTTCAATGTTTGTGGTGCCCATTCGAACATGCACTAGAAGTGTATCTTACCATGCAGTGCATACCATCTTTGGATGCTGGTCTTTTGATGTTCTGGGTGAGGGTTCATTACCAGATATGCCAATTGAGCTTGTGATTACTACTGGAAGTTTGCTATGAGCCACCATTTATGGATCAAGTGGGTCTTTGGTGCTACAACACCTGGGACTGGACAGGATGCTGCCACCTTGCCCAGAGCTATGGCTGAGGCAACAGAACATGAGTGCTCCCTCGCTTTCCTTGTAAACAAAATGGTTCCTTTACCTTCTGCTGAAGTGGGATCTTTCCTGAATTCTATAACAATTGATGACATTTGCAATTTTCTAAAAAAAAACATAATTATTGTTGATTTGCTTACATTTGGCCTCAATTGATGTTTGAGTTTTGGAAACCTTGTAAAATAACCTTTATTATTTTGACTCATATTATGGTCTGTTTTGCTTGTCGACATGGACATTTCATCTCATTCACTATATTTTAGTTTTTGGTTAGTAATTAATGTGTAGGATATGTGATTTTAATATTAGGTGTTTCTATAGACCTCAGCACCTTTGAACCGAAAGGGGGGAGAGTGTCATGAGGGTATTTTAGCTTTTTACTCAGGCACATTATTTAGCTCTAGGCCTGAGGCCTGAACCCTTTTACTCAGTTACATTGCACTTTTATTCCTTTAGTTATTTTAGAAAAGCTTCATTATAGTGGAGATTGTTTTAATGCCTTTTTTCAGTTGTTCTTCCATGCAGAATCTGTTATTCATTTTTTTGTACAACATTTTCAACCTGTGCCCAACCAAAGGCTGTACACTATGTTTACCGGGTATTACCGGTCCAAAGGGTACACTATCTACCCTACACAGGAAAATATGTGTTGTTATATCAGGGCCATTCTTCGAACAAAAGATATGTTATTATAAAACATCACACCATCTTATAGAGGACATTCCAGCCAGCTTGCCATTTTATTTTGCACATCGTCGCAGTTTCTGCAGAAAGCTTTTGGCTCCTCTTTGTCTATGAGGGAGGTCTCTCTGCGGACTAACATACCTCTTCTTCACCTCTGCACAGGCATTGGGGTTGATTTTTCTTCCTGGGACCAGAAGGGCAGATCAGGGCTACCACTGCAACTTGCTCTCATGTAGAAACTTAGTAGTGTAGGTAGGAATTTTAGGCACACTATTGTGAGAATATGGTGGGACCCTTCTGGTGTTTTACTCTTTTGATCACGCCTGTAATAACGCTGTGCTTCATTATCCTCATAATCACAATTAATTACTTTTTACATAGAACACAGTTTCTTTAACAAAACCTATTGAACCAAGATTCTGCATCTGCTTCGTCTTTGCATGTATGAGACCTGTATAACTGAACGAAAAGGGTACTATCTGTTCCACCCTGAGGAGTTTGAATGTCATGCATTAGGCTGTCACAAATCAGTCGCACCTCTGGTACTTGTGAGGTGCTGATAGCTAATTGGAAGGGGTTAGGCCAAGAGCTATCACATGGTGTGGGATCAGACTCAGTCCCCCACGCTCGCTGGTGCCGTCCAAAATCCAGCAGTCTTGTTACCATAAGGAGATCCTATGACACTGCACTCTATGTTATTCCACTCTATGTCAATTCACTGTACGCCAGTTCAGTGTACACCACTGCACTGAATGCTATTACTCTATGTGCCCTGGACTTTATGCCATGCCCCTCTATGCCACTCTACCATATGCCACTCCACTCCATGACAATTCATTGTATACTATTACACTGTACATTACTCAATTTTATAGCACTACTATTGTGGGTCCTTTTTCGTTTTCTGCATGGGTACAGGAATTTAGCTTTGCTTCAGTTTGCTGCCCTGTGCTGTCTTAACTAGATAACATGCTCTGTTTTTATTATTCGTTTTTATTCATTTTAGCACTGCTTGTAAGTTTGAAGAAATGTTTTTATTTCATAATCCTTTGCCATTCCGTGAAAGCATTATTATCAGTAATGTACATATTAGATTGTAATCATGTTCTTTTTGTTTACATTTGACATAGAACAGGATTTGAACATGTCAGGTATTTGTTATGATATTGCTGATACAAGTTTGTGCACACAATCTAACGTTTAGGTACTTACCCACGTCAGGATTTCTGCACAAACAATAACATGTGCCTTATAAAAACACCTTGTGAGACCAAGGCCATCAGAGGGGGTTTCACCCAGGATATTCCATATATACTGCACGTCACTTTGCAGCAGACCTCAGCCTTTGTGTCTTGAAGAAGCCCAACTTGGAGACTGGAGACCAATCTTGTCCTGAAGTAACAGAGGTTTGGGCGCTTCTCATGGACATGGCATGGACAGATTAGGTTTATCACGCCTTGCTCTCTTTAGGGAAGAAAATAATCTTTAGGGAGGAATTTGAATATTCCTGTTTATTGCAATATATTGAGGTTGTTCATATTTACATCGCTTATTTTCACACTAGGTATTTTGTTACTTGTCATTATCCTAATCATTGCAGCTCATACATTTTATTGCAGAATGCAGTATTTTCAATAAATGTATCTAAAACTATCCTGCATCTTCTTTCTTACATGTGTGTGTGTAAGAGACTAATTGCTAATGAGGGAAAAGGGTATGACTTGTCCCAACATGATTTGCCTTAGAGGTTTTCTGAGTCCAAGCACTAGGTTGCCAGAAATCACCTTTACTATTTGGATTTTGGTGAGGTGCTGCTAGAGTGCCAGAAGGATTGGGCTGACAGTTGCCAACTGGTGTAGGAGTGACTCAGTTGCCTACAAGCAGAGGTGCTTCCAGCCCTAAACCAGCAGCCTTGTAGAGGTACAGGAGTCCTTACGACACTACACTCTACCCCACTTGACTCTGTACTAATCCACTCTGGCATAGTGCACTCCATGTAGGTCCACTATATGCCACTCTACCTTACATCACTAAACTGTGCACCAGTAACACTCAAGGTTATGCCACTCTCCTGTATGCCAGTTCACTGTATGCCACTCCACTCTACCCCACTTTACTGTATGTCACTGCACATTACGCTATTCCATTTTACTCCACTCCACTCTATAACTCTCTACTCTACACCACTCTACCACTGCACTATATGCTGTTCCTCTGTATGCCACTGCACTTATCACCACTCAACTGTATGCCACTTCACTTCATGCCACTCCACTGTGTGCCACTATAATCTGTGCTATTCCAATGTACACTCCTCCACTCTATGTAAATTCACTGAATGCCACAACATTCTATGCTGTTCCTCTGTATGTCACTCTACTCTAGAACACTCCACTGTATGCCACTCCAACACTGCAGTTTATGCTCTTTCTTTGTACACTCCACTCTACGCCAGTCCATTCTAATACACTCCACTGTACACCATTCCATTCTATGCCACTCCACTGCATGCAAAGCTACTCTAGGCTATTCCACTGTACACCACTCGACTCTAACACACTCCAGTGTACACCACTGCACTGTACATCATCCCACTTTACGGTATTCCACTGTATGCCAATCAACTGTAAGACACCCTATTCTATGCCACTGAACTCTATGCTACTATATTATACGCCAATAAACTTTACACTATTTCACTGCACGCAGCTCACTGTATGACACTCCACTCTATGCTATTTCGCTTTATTCCCCTCTCATATATGCTATTCCACTGTATGCCACTACACTGTATGCCACTCCAATCTACATCATGATCCTCTACTCCATTCCACTCTATGCCACTCTACTCTATGCCACTCCAGTTTAAACCACTGCACAGGGTGCAACTCCACTATACACCACTCCACTGTATGACAATGCACTGTACACTATTGCATGTTACATCACTCCATTCTATGCATTCCACTGTATGCCACTCTACTGCAAATCAGTCCACTCTACCCTACTACACTCTACCCCATTCCACTTTACAACACTCTGTTTGACACAACCCTACTCTATGATATTCCTCTCCACTCTACATTGCTACACATATGCCAGTAACAAAGTTATACCACTCTACACCACACCCCTGAATGCTATTCCACTGTATTTCACTAAGTTTTACCCCCTACATTGTACCCCATTCCACTCTACCGCAGTCCACTTTACAGTATTCCATTCTACAACACTCTACTCTATGCCACCTCACTGTACACCAATCCACTCTATGCTACTCCAGTCTATTCTGTTCACTGTATGTTACTGTATGCTACTACATTGTACCTCATGCCATGCTACACCACTGCATGGGACTCCACTTTAAGCTATCCCACTACACTTTACTCCATTGTATGCTGTCCCGCTGAATGCCACTCCAGTTCACACCACCCCACCCCACACCACTTCACTGTATGCTATTCCCTGTACCACACTACACTGTACTTCTATGCCACTTAACTCTATAACACTTCAATATATGCCACTGCACGCAATGCCTCAAATATATGCTACACAACTCCACAACCCACTGCACACTATTACACTCTACATCTCTCCATTCTTTGCCACTCTACTTTACTACATTCCATGCTGCACCAACCCACTCTAACCTACTATACTCTACACTTTTCTATTGTACAAGACTCCATTTGATGCCAATCTACTGTACTCTATTCTACTATATTCCACTCCACTATACATCACTACACTTCATGGAAGTAACACTAAACTTTATTCTACCCTACGCCACTCTCATGTATGCTACTCCACTGTATGCTACTCCACTCTACACAACTCCACTCTATGCCACTGCATGCTAAGCTACTCCAGTGTATGCCTCTCAACTCTAGAACACTGCACGTCATAACATTCTACCCCATTACACTCTACTGTGCTCCACTGTATAACACTGCACTGTATAATACACCTCTCTACAAAACACTACTCTACACCACTGGGCTATACACCACTGCACTCAATGCACTCAAATCTGCGCTACCCCACTGTATGCCAGTGCACTGTACCTCACTCCCCCACGCCACTCTACTGTATCATACACTACTGTATGCCACTACACTGTACACTATTCATCTCTACGCCATTCCACTCTATGCCAATCCACTGTATCCCTCTCTACTCTACGCAACTCCACTGTACACTACTCTATACTAACAGACTCCAGTGTAAGCCACTGCACTGTACACCACTTATATGTACTCTGCTCCACTATATGCTACTCAACTGTACAACACTCAAGTCTGCACCACTCCAACTGACGCTATAACACTGTACACCAATACACTTTACACTGTTCTAATGTACTCAACTCCTCTGTTCCACTATTTGCTACTCCACTCTAAGCCACTATGATATTTGCAATTCCACTGTACTCTACGTCACTCCACTGTACCTCAATCTATTCTACCCTACTCTACTCTATGCAACACCACTCCACTCCATACCACTCCACTCTACGCTACTCCACTTTATGCCATTCCAGTCTAAGCCAGTGCACTGTACGGAACTTCGGTATATGCCACTTAACTCTACAAAAATCCACTGTACACTATTACACTCTCTACCACTCCACTGTAACCCACTCCAATCCACACCAAGCCACTCTAATGTACTCCACTCTACCCTATTCCATTATATGACACTCCATTCTCCGTTCTTTGCCACTCTACTGTACTCTATTCCACTATATGCCACTTCGGGCCATATTTATACTCTGGTTGTGCCGAATTTGCGTCGTTTTTTTCGACGCAAATTCGACGCAGAACTAACGCCAACTAACGCCATATTTATACTCTGGCGTTAGACGCTTCGGGCGCCAAAGTGCCCGGAGTGTGCGTCATTTTTTAGCGTGAACCCCTTCCTTGCGTTAATGATATGCAAGGGAGGCGTTCCCGTCTTAAAAAATGACTCCCAGGCCTTTACGTGGTATTTATACTCCCGGGCAAAAGAGACGCCCGGGAGTGGGCGTGGCCAAAAACGGCGCATTTGCGCCGCTTTTTAACGCCTGGGTCAGGGATGGCGTTAAGGGACAAGTGGGCTCAAAATGAGCCCAGAGTGCCCTCCCCTGCCCCCAGGGACCCCCCCTGCCACCCTTGCCCACCCCAGGAGGACACCCAAGGACGGAGGGACCCATCCCATGGACATTAAGGTAAGTTCAGGTAAGTATTTTTTTTTTTAATTTTTGTGGCATAGGGGGGCCTGATTTGTGCCCCCCTACATGCCACTATGCCCAATGACCATGCCCAGGGGACATAAGTCCCCTGGGCATGGCCATTGGGCAAGGGGGCATGACTCCTATCTTTACAATGATAGGAGTCATGTTGATGGGGGATGGGCGTCGAAAAAAAATGGCGCAAGTCGGGTTAAGACGATTTTTTAGCGTCAACCGGACTTGCGCCATTTTAAGACGCCCTAACGTCATTTTTTCCCAACGCCGGCGCTGCCTGGTCTACGTGTTTTTTTTCCACGCACACCAGGCAGCGCCGGTCTGATTGCGCCGTCTAACGCCATTCCATAAATACGGCACCCGCATGGCGCTTCAGAATGGCGTTAGACGGCGCAAAATATTTTGACGCTAAACTGCGTTAGCGCAGTTTAGCGTCAAAAAGTATAAATATGGGCCTTCATTCTACATCACTACACTTTATGCCAGTAACACTCAACTTGATTCCACTCTACAGCTTATTTCATTTTTAAACTATTTAATATATAAGATTAATCAAGATAATTAGTACTACAGCATCATGAAAGTTACGCCTGATCCTAATTAAGAAATATGGCCTAAGTATGTATAAATTAGTAAAATATATAAATTAGTATTTATATCAGTATATATATGTCTATGTTATGTAGCTGCATATCTATCTATATATTTTAATGGGCTTTTAGACTTTGTAAGTGGGGAAGACTTTGGGTCTGGAGAGACTAGTGGGTAATGTCAGGGTGTCTGTCAAGACTGTAGGGCTGAGAGCGGATGTCAAGTAAGTTACCCGGACCTGTATTGAGATTCATCATGTCCCACAAGGAGCCAGGTATGCTTAGGCTTAGGTTGGTGGGCAGAAAAAAAAGATAGTAGGATTGCAAGGTGGTGGGGCACCCTTGACGCTTCTATTACTGAATAGTATACGCATTTGAAGTGCAGAACAATACTGGTGAATTGTTCATAGGTTTTTTTGTTACAATAGTGAACATGTGTGTAATATGTAACTACTGGAAGAGCGGTCTCATTTGTGGTTAATGGCTTGTAGAAAGGGACATATTTTTAGGATGGAGGCTTAAGGGGGTTAGGATTTGTTACTCATGCAGTAGATTAGTATGCCTTTAAATTATGAAATATTCTTTAATATTATTGGAGATAGTGCTACCATTGAGTGTTTTTTTTTTTATTTGTCCCTTCCAGGACCACCAAAGAATATGAGGAGGGCTAAACTCAAGAATTCTTTTTACCTGATCTTCTTTTCATATACTGCACCCTGCCTTAGGGCCTTTGAGACTGACCTTCTGAGTAACTAATAATAAGGAAAGTGTGGGCTTTGCCATAAGTGTAAATAGAAACACTGAGTTAGCAGTTTACAAACTGCTCTGTAGGTCTTCAATGGCAGTCTGGGAATCATGCTTTACTTTGTCAAACTTGTCCTGGCACAAGCAGTGCTACGGTCCTTGAGGGACACTTAGGGGGTCATTACGACCCTGGCGGATTTCCTCCGCCAGGGCCGTGGGACGCGGTGGCACCGCCGACAGGCTGGCGGTGCCCCGCGGGGCATTCTGACCGCGGCGGCTTAGCCGCAGTCAGTAAAGGGAAACCGGCGGTCTCCCGCCGGTTTCCCGCTGCCCCCAGGAATCCTCCAAGCCGGCGCAGCTTGCTGCGCCGGCTTGGGGATTCCGACTCCCCCTCCCGCCATCCAGTTCCTGGCGGTTCTCCCGCCGGGAACCAGATGGCGGGAGGGGGAGTCGCGGGGCCCCTGGGGGCCCCTGCAGTGCCCATGCCAATGGCATGGGCACTGCAGGGGCCCCCGTAAGAGGGCCCCTACAAGTATTTCACTGTCTGCTTGGCAGACAGTGAAATACGCGACGGGTGCAAATGCACCCGTCGCACCTTCCCACTCCGCCGGCTCGATTACGATCATGTGTATGTTTACGGTTGTTTACACAAACCATTTCACATGTGAACCATCAGATGAATGTGAATATTTTGTGACCCAGCCCTAGAGTTGTAGTGCAAGATATACAATGGAAAGTTCTTAGCATGTCTTTCAGGGATGGCAATCAAGCAGTGAACCTGATCCTCCTCGAAGCAGCAATGGCAGTGGCCAGCAGTGCTCAAGGAAAAGAGGATGAGGAGGATGAAAATAAGGATAAAGAAGAGCAGATTCTAGTCTTGGAGGAAGACCTGGATTATCAGGAGTGCATTGTTGGCCCACTAGGCAGAACACTGAAGCCTACATCAGGTTCAGAAAGCAGTGTGCCTCATACTTCACCTCTGAGTATTGCCTATTCCCAGCAGTCAGGCAGCCATCCACAGCATACACATACTCCAACACAACCATCAACTCCTAAAAGCCCTCACATCCAAGGTAGACATGCTACTTTTCCCACACACTCCTCCCATGACAGTGCATCCTAGGTCTTCTCTGAAGCATCTGAGGGACCTAACACCCCTGGAGAGGTCGACTCATTCACAGGGGCTGGCATTTGGTCATTGTGGCCAGTGGGAGGATGAGTTTTTCCAACTACAGGCTGATGTGAGGCAGGACATTAGTGCTATAGGGGCTACCCTGTCTGACATTTCAGACTCACTACAGGAAATTCCTCAGATGAATGACAGACAGACCCGTGTTTTGAAAAGGATTGGTCAATTTTGCTGATACATGTCAAGGATGCAAAATGACGTCATAACAATCAATAGGAAAGAGAGTGCAAGCCATCATGCCTTGTCAATGAAGATGATGGAGGGCATGTTGAAACTGTTTGAACATCTTCAATCAGTCAATCAATCAAGCATTTGTAAAGCGCTCTACTCACCTGCCAGGGTATCAAGGCGCCGAGCGGGGGGTGGGAGGGAACTGCTTCTACTCAAAAAACCAAGGGCCTGATTCTAATGTTGGCGGGCGGCGGGAGCCGCCCGCCAAGCTACCGCCGCTGAATGACCGCACCGCGGTCAAAAGACCGCGGCGGCCATTTAGACATTTCCTCTGGGCCGGCGGGCGCTCTCCAAAAGAGCGCCCGCCGGCCCAGAGGAAATGCCCCTGCAACGAGGACGCCGGCTCAGAATTGAGCCGGCGGAGTTGCAGGGGTGCGACGGGTGCAGTTTGCACCCGTCGCGTATTTCAGTGTCTGCTTAGCAGACACTGAAATACTTTGCGGGGCCCTCTTACGGGGGCCCCTGCCGTGCCCATGCCATTGGCATGGGCACGGCAGGGGCCCCCATGGGCCCCACGGCACCCCCTACCGCCATCCTTTTCCTGGCGGGCGAACCACCAGGAACAGGATGGCGGTAGGGGGTGTCAGAATCCCCCATGGCGGCGCAGCAAGCTGCGCCGCCATGGGGGATTCAAAGGGCAGCGGTAAACCGGCGGGAGACCGCCGGTTTGCCTCTTCTGACCGCGGCCGAAGCGCCGCGGTCAGAATGCCCTGCGGGGCACCGCCGGCCTGTCGGCGGTGCTCCCGCCGACCCTGGCCCCGGCGGTCTTAGACCGCCGGGGTCAGAATGACCCCCCAAGTCTTGAGGTGTTTCCTAAAGGTCAGGTGGTCCTGGGTCTGTCATAGGCAGGTGGGGAGGGTGTTCCAGGTCTTGGCAGTGAGTTGGGAAAAGGATCTGCTGCCAGCTGTAGTTCGATGGATGCGAGGGACAGCGGCGAGGGGAAGGTTGGCAGAGCGGATTTGGCGGGTGGGAGCGTGGAAAGAGAGTCACTCATTGAAGTAGGCAGGGCCTGTGTTGTGAAGGGCTTTGTGGGCGTGGATGAGGAGTTTGAAGGTGAAAGGGGATCCTCTTGGTGATGGGAAGCCAGTGTAGGTCTCTGAGGTGGGCTGAGATATGGTCGGGGCGTGGGATGTGGAGGATGAGTGTGCGGAGCGGTTCTAAATACATTGTAGTTTCTTCTGGAGTTTGGCTGTGGTCCTGCATAGAGTGCATTGCAGTAGTCCAGTCTGCTGCTGACGAGGGCATGGGTGACCGTCCTTCTTGTTTTGATGGGGATCTATCTGAAGATCTTGCAAAGCATGCGGAGGGTGTTGATGCAAGAAGATGAAACAGCGTTGACTTGATGAGTCATGGTGAGCGATGACTCTAGGATGAAGCCTAGATTGCGTGCCTGGGTGGTGGGTATAGGTGCAGTTCCAAGGGTGGCTTGCCAGCAGGAGTCATCCCATGCGGAGTGGTTGGAGCCGAGGTTGAGGATCTCTGTCTTGTCTGAGTTGAGTTTGAGGCAGCTCTTATCCATCCAGTTGGCGATGGCATGTAGTCCGTCGCGGAGGTTGGTTTTGGCAGTGGCGGGGTCCTTGGTGAGTGAGAGGATCAGTTGGGTGTCGTCGGCCTAGGAGACAGTGTTGAGTTTGTGGGATTGGATGATGTTGGTGAGCGGTGCCATGTAAATGTTGAAAAGAGTTGGGCTGAGAGAAGACCCTCAGGGGACGCCGCAGATGGTCTTCGTGGCTTCCGACCAGAAGGGAGGGAGGCGGACTCTCTGAGTTCTGCAAGAGAGGAAGGATGTGATCCAGTCGAGGGCCTTGTGGCAGATCCCGGCTTCGTAGAGACGAGTGCAAAGGGCGTGGTGGCAGACGGTGTCAAAAGCAGAAGAGAGGTCCAGGAGGATGAGGGCTATGGTTTCGCCTTTGTCGAGCATGGTCCTGATGTCGTCAGTTGCGGCGATGAGGGATGTCTTGGTGCTGTGGTTCCTACGGAACACGGATTGGGAGAAGTCCAGAATGTGGTTGTCCTACAGGAAGCGGTCCGTTGACCGTTGACGATCTTCTCGATGACCTTTGCTGGGAAGGGAAGAAGGGAGGTGGGTCGGTAATACTTGAGGTCTTCGGGGTCCGCTTTGGGTTTCTTTAGCAGAGCGTTGACTTCGGTGTGCTTTTAGCTCTCCGGGAAGGTGGCGGTCTCGCAGGAGCTACTGATGGTCATGCGGAATTGGGGGGTGATGATGGGGCTCGCTTTGTTGAAGACCTGGTGGGGGCAGGGGTCGGAGGGAGATCCAGAGTGGAAGGTGCTCATGGTTTTTGTGGTGTCCTCGTCGTTGATGTGGGTCCAGGAGAGCAAGAGGTTGGTGCGGCTCGGTGCGTTGAGGTTGGTGGTGGTCGTGGTGGGCAAGGACTTGAAGCTGTCATGGATTTCCGTGATCTTGCGATGGAAGAAGGTGGTGAGGTAGTCGCAGAGGTCTTGCGATGGAAGGGGGTCGATGGAGCATGACTTGGGGTTGACGTGTTCCTTGACGATGCTGAAGAGCTCTTTGCTGCCGTGGGTGTTGTTGTTGATGCAATCATTGTAGAAGGATCTTTTGGTGGTCCGGATGAGCTGGTGGTGCTTGCGGATGGCTGTCTTGAGGGCTGCGTGGTTGCTCTCTGTTGGTTCACGGCACCACCTCTTCTCGATTTTCCGGCACTCCCGCTTTGAGGTCTGAAGGTCGGCGGTGAACCAGATGGCCTTGGTGCTAGTGCGGTTGTTGAAGGATTTTCTGAGCGGGGCGAGGGTGTTGGCGCAGTCGTCTAACCAGTGACTGAGGTTGAGGGCAGCTGTGTTGGAGTCGATGGTGCTGGGTGGCGGGTCCCGGGCAAGGATGGAGATCAGTTGGCCTTCCGAGATATTGTTCCAGTTGCGGCAGGGTGTCTGTTGAGGGCGGTGGTGAGTGGAGGGTTTCTGGATGGTGAAGTGGACACAGCGGTGGTCGGTCCAGTGGAGCTCGGTGGTATGGCTGACGGTGATGTGGCTGTTGGTGGAGAAGACGGGGTTGAGTGTGTGGTCGGCGGAGTGGGTGGGCGTCATGACTAGTTGTTTGATACCACGGTTGGTGAGGTTGTCGATCAGAGCAGTGGAAGTGCTCTTGTTGGCATTCTCGAGGTGAAAATTCAAGTCACTGAGGAGAATGTAGTGTGTGGAGGCCAGGGCCTGTGTGCTGATCATGTCGTTGATGGAGTCACTGAATTGAGGTCGGGGGCCCGGGGGCCTGTAGACAAGACGTCCTCTGATTGTGGTGTTGCCGTTGATGTGGATCTTGAAGTGTAAGTGTTTAGTGGCATCGAGGGTGTCTTCAGTGTTTCTTGAGATTCTGATGGTGTTCTTGTGGAGTATTGCGATTCCTCCTCCCGGTTTGTTGGTGCGGTCTCTGCGGGTGATCTTGTAGCCTTCGGGGATGGCTACGGCGATGTCAGGTTCTGAGGAGGGAGTCATCCAGGTTTTGGTGAGGAAGGCGACGTCTGGGGAAGTGAGTGAGTGAGTAGGTCCCAGAGTTCAACGGCGTGCTTGTGGACGGAGCGGGTGTTGAGGAGGATGCAACTGAGGTGGTTGTGTGTGGTTCTGGTGTGGTGCTTGGTGGCTTGGGGGCAGGTGAAGCTGCATATCCGACTGGAGAAGGGTCTGTGGTTGTGCTTTGGGGTGGCTTGAAAGCAGGTGGTGAAGCAGCCTGGGTTGAGGGCGTGGAGTTTGTTGGTATTGTAATGGCGTCTGGCGGCATGGGGAGCGCGCAGGCCATGGGGTCTGGCGCTGGGTGCGGTCCAGGCGGGGTCTGGTGCAGAGCAGCTTGCCTCTGGCACGCCTCCAGCGCGCAAGCGGCACAGACGCACAGCAGCCGCCATTAAGAAGGGGAGATGGGAGGGAGGAGCAGCTGGGAGGCAGGAGCTGTGGGCAAATGGGGGTGCGAAGGGGGCGGGGCTGCAGAGAACGTATCGTCAGGAAAGGAGAGGGCAGCAGAAGCCGAAAAAATATGTGAGGCAAGCAACAGAAGGAAAAAGGCAGTAAAAGGAAGAAAAACATGGGCGGGAAGGCACAGAAAGGCAAAAAAGGCACAAATACAAAAAACAATCACAGGACAGACACTAATACAAATAACAATAACAGGACAGACACACAATATTTACAGCATCCACTAGACACCAGGGATGAGGGGCAGGTGGGTGCCTGCGGGTGGTGGAGGGCCTCGAACTAAACAGCAGCAGCGAGGGTGGGGTAGAGGGCACGGAGGTAGTCAGGAAGAGCTGCGCTGCGTGAGAAGTAAAACCCGACTTAAAATCAGGTCAGGGGTCACTCTGTGCACCGTGCAGCGGCCGCCATTAAGAAGGGGAGGTGGGAGGGAGGAGCAGGCGGGAGGTGGGAGCGTGGGCAAATGGTGGTGTGAGCGGCCGGTGAAGTAGGGGACGCAGCGGCAGGTAAGGAGAGAGTGGCAGAAGCCGAAGAAATACGCGAGGCAAGCAACAGAAGGAAAAAGGCAGTAAAAGGCAGAAAAACACAGTCGGGTAGGCACAGAAAGGCAAAAAAAGGCACAAATACAAATAACAATAACAGGACAGACACAAATACAAAAAAACAATAACAGGACAGACACACAATAGTTACGGCACCCACTAGACACCAGGGATGAGGCACAGGTGGGTGTCTGCAGGTGGTGGAGGGCTCGAACTCACAGCAGCAGTGAGGGCGGGGTAGAGGGCACGGAGGCAGTCAGGAGGAGCTGTGCGGCATGAGGAGTAAAAACCCGACCTAATATCAGGTCAGGGGTCACTCACATCTTCTTTCATAGTCAAGATATGGAGGGGACTGATCATTCCTATGTGCTCCACACCCCACCCAACCACCTGTACCACAACCTGCACAGGCATCCCTCATGTACATAGGCACCACCCCCAGGCACAGTCATGTCCCTTCTGCCCAATGATATCCTCCACCTGTACAGGTACCTCTCCCACCTGAAGAGGCACCCTAAACCCCTGCACAGGCATCTCCTCCAACTGCACAGGCACCTTTACACTCTGTAGAGGTACCTTCCCCTATCTGTGGAGGCACCCTCACCCCCTGTACAGGTATCTTCATCCCCTATACTGGCATCTACCCCACCTGTGTAGTCCCCTGTCCCCCAGTACAGGCATACTTACTAACTGTACAGGCAGATGCAACACACCCACCCACACATCAGCACCATCAAAGTAAACACACATACTCACAGAGATCCTCACCACCACAATTGCAAAGTCGCAAGAGAGATCCCCGATGATCAATGTACAATATGAATACTCTAAATATATTCTAAATATATTGTTCCCAAGTCAATACTGAGTTGCATAATATTTGATGAAGTTAAATTGTCTACTCTGGTTGTAGGCCATATATGTGATGATTAACATGTGTGAGTAAGACTTGCCAGCATTTTGTGCTGGGCCAGCACCAATTTTGTTTCCCAATTTATTTTCCAGTGCAAAGCTTGTTTTGTGCTGGAAGGTACCATAAAAGTAACGCAAAGCACAAATAATAGTAGACAGGGTTTTTCAGCAAACATTAACAGATTTTGAAAGCAGACATTAAAAGAAGAAATGACTTTTCTTACTTTGCATGAATGCTGCACTATCTAGCACATGTGCAACATGGGAAAAGTTTTAAAGTGTGTCTAGCATAGGTTTTGTATTGGAGGAGTACACTTCCAGTAAAAAATACTCCATGCCACACAGCACAGGACCACACTGTACTGCATGACTAATTAGTAAATCTGGGATGTAGATTTGACGGACCATCTGTGTAACACGGTATCATGTTGAAAGCATAGCTAAACACTTAACAATGTTGACTTCCATACTTTGACAGAGATGGAGTTTGATGGACATGGACCTCTGTGTAGAGGTCATCCCCAGTTGTTTTGCCTTGTCCCTCCGCTTCTTGATAAATTCATTTTTTCTGACTTTTCGACTCAATGCACTTTATCCCTGCTAAAAGGTTATAAAGTGCAGATACTCTGTACTCTAAAAATAGTAACATTAGCTTATCTACAATTGGCATAGTCAATTTACTTTTAAGTGCTTGGTTAAGTGCACTATATGTGCCCAGGGACTTTAAAATAAATGCTACTAGTGGGCCTGCAGCAGTGATTGTGCCACCCACTACAGTAGACCTTTAAACATGTCTCCGGCCTGCCACTGCAGAGACTGTGTGCAGTTTTAAACTGCCATTTCCACCTCAGAAGCGCACCCACTTGTCAGGCCCAAACCTTCCTTTTTATTATGTGTGAGTCACCACTGAGGTAGGCTATATCTAGCCCCAAGGGCAGGGTGCAGTTAATTTGAAAAGTTGGACATAAAAATAGAAATGTGGAGCTTGGTGTCTCTGGACTTATGGTGACGTTGAATTTTAAATTGCAAGCCTGAAAATGCCACTTTTAGAAAGTTGGCATTTTCTTACTTTAACCATTCTGTGCCTCTGCCTGTCTCTGCATATATGTCTGGGGTGGGTGACAGTCGGGCTTTGTGTATTCCCTTTAGACAGTCACACACAAAGGGTGCAAAGGTGTGACATTTACATCCTGATGGCCCATTACCAGGTTAATGGGCTTTCCTGGGCTGGATGGGAGATAGGAGCTGACACCTCTACCTATGTCTGTGTCTCTCCCCACAAACAAAGATGCATAACCCCTTGTAGAGTGTATGGAGCCAAGGAAGGAAGGGCAGAGACCATGTGCCCTTCAAAGGCCTCTATTTTAAGTTTTCCCCACTTCAAGGGCTCAACTGAGTATAAGTATTGGACCCTAAACCCCACAAAGTCAGTACACTACTGGATCTGAGGAAATTCTACTGGGAAGAACTGCTGTGCTGCCACTCTGTTGAACTGCTTTGTTGCATTGGCTTGCTGCCTTTTGCTGGGATTGAGAAGGATTGGATGTGCCTCTCTGCATCCTCTAAAGTACTTAAGAGACTCAAAGGGTTTGCTGACTTGCATCCTGTTTTGAAGTCTCAGGGCCATCAAAGACTTCTTTTCATCCTGCAGCAGCTGCTGGACTCTGCCAACTGTAAGTCCTGACAATCCCACAGAAGAGAAGCAGGTGCTGTCACAAGTATATCCTTCTTTTATGTACACAAAGAGGATGAAGCATGCCACCATAAATTGTGGGTGAGGTGACTTCTCAAATATCTTTTGATGACCTCACCCTACTCCTTCTTGAACGAAAAAAGATAGATAGATTCAAACTGGTTTTCTCAGGTGTCTTGTAGGTTAACTGTGAGTTCTGCCCTGCCAGGAGGTGCCAATCCAGTCCTGGGCCTTGGAAGTGGGCTTTGCGGCTGTTCTACAAATATTGATGCATCAATACTGTAGCCCCGATTAGAACTGCTTCATCCTCCCTCTATGCCTCTGCACCAACGACTGCACTGCTCAGGATTGACACATTTGCATCAGACTCAGCACATTGTCTTCACATCACTGGCTGGGCAGCTTGATGGTAACACATCACCTTCATCATAAAGTGTTCAATGCTGCACCTCGAGGACACTGCTTTGATGACTGCACAGCTTAACAATGACACAGCCTATGGACTGCGCGGATTAGAATTGATGTATCACCTTCGCATCACTTCCTCGACCCCCTGTGTGTAGTTGGCCTTCCCTCCATCACGGTCAGCCTGAACCTTCATTTTACCAAGGCCTAGCGTGACCTCAAGTAACTTTTTTAGTACTATTGACTATATATATTGCAGCTATTCTTTAAAAATTTATAGCTCAATTTCTACTTATTGGTCTTTGTTGCTTTGGTCTTGTTTCACTCTTGAAAATATTCTTTATTTTTCTAAACTGGTGTGAAGTCTGTTGTGGTGATTTCACTCTGTTACTATAATTTAAGTGTTTCACAAATACCTAACATATTAAGTTGGGCCTGATAGCTCTGTGCCAAGCCACCTTAGGGTGAGCACAGGCTAACTTCGGTGTGTATCTAACTTTCCTTGAATAGGATTGTGGTCGTCACTTGGAGTCTCAGCCCCAGGAGCAGAGTTTATGTACTTGGAGTGGAGACTTCGCACCCGGGGGGGAGAGGCCACACCCAGGATGGAGGCTACACCACTCAGCCGAAATTCAAAGATTTTATACATGAAATAAAAAGAAGGCAGTTCAATGCAGGAAGTTGTTGGTAGCCATATTATAGTCAGTCTGAGCCATTCTTACCGCCAAGCAAGATCCTCTTCCATCCTGCTGCTCTGTTTATCTAACCTGCATACAACATGGATGACAGAGTTGTAGACAAGGCACCCCCTTTCAGAGAAACTGAATTGAACATACTGAGGGGGTACCTTATAAGTACTCTCAGCTTTATGGGGGCACGGAGGAACAGCTGAGTGATGCAGCATGTACCCAAATCTGGCCAAATATTTCAGCACACTGCAGTGCAGTGCAGTAGGCATGTTCCAGCAGCAGTACTAAGGCACTCACTACAACCCTGGTGGTCGGTGCTAAAACAGCGGTAACACCGCCAACAGGACAGCGGAAAAAAAAAAATGGAATCATGACCACGCCAGAAACCGCCAACACAAACAGCCACTTTAACACACCGACCGCCATGGTGGTAGTAACAAACACCGTAGCGGTAACCGCCAACAGCTAGGCGGAAGACAATGTACCGCCCACAGCATTACAACACTCCTATCCGTCAGCTTTTCCGGGGCAGTACCAACACCATCAAAAGCACGGCAGAAACAGAACACTGAAGGGAAACAACTCACCTCTCGACACTCAAGGAAGAACCACAACACCATGGAGCCCGAGCTGCACTTTTTTCTAATGCTGGTGCACCTTCTCATAAACCAGGAACACGAACGCTGGCAAGGTCGACCACAGTGAGTACTGCACCTAGCACACAAGGGAGGGGTGGAGAAAAAAGGGAGTGACACACACACACAACACGCAACACTCCCACCCCCAACACTATACACACAAACAGATGCAACAACATTACATATACACCCCGTAACCCTCAGGAATAATGCAAGGACAAAAGGAATGGAGTAAAATGAGTGTAATAGGACAGTTTTAGATAGATACGTCCGTAAACAATAAACAGTATGTACAATATATACAAAAGGAGGGATAATGCCCACTCCAAAATGCCCGTTGCCCACTGGGCCATAACACATAGGCCGGGGCCACAGTTGACTCCTGCCTCAATACAGAGAGAACACTGCAGGGGCATCAAGTCGAAAACACACAGGCACCTCAGGGGGTTGGGGAATTGGGGGGACACTTCAGCTGGAAGATGTTACAACGCCACTGGTCTGGAGGGGGCGCCATGCCCACTGGTTGGTCCTGGGGAGTGCAAAGCCCTGGCCTCTCTAGTGGGTGGGTTGCCCACTTCTTGGTCCTGGGGAGTGCAAAGCCACAGTCTCTCTAGTGAGTGGTTTGCCCACTGCTTGGTCCTGGGGAGTGCAAAGCCACAGTCTCTCTAGAGGGTGGTTTGCCCACTGCTTGGTCCTGGGGAGTGCAAAGCCACAGTCTCTCTAGTGGGTAGGTTGCCCGCTGCTTGGTCTTGTCTCTCTAGTGGGTGGGTTGCCAGCTGCTTGGTCCTGGGGAGTGCAAAGCCTCAGTCTCTCTAGTGGGTGGTTTGCCCACTGCGTGGTCCTGGGGAGTGCAAAGCCACAGTCTCTCAAGTGGATGCCTTCATCCACTGGTTCTGGAGGGGGCCTTGTGCCTAGTGTGCTTCATCCTGGCAAGGAGGGGCTGACTGGATGCCTTCTTCCACTGGTTCTGGAGGGGGCCTTGTGCCTAGTGTGCTAGATCCTGGATGGGGCAAGGTCACAGTCTCTCACCTGTGTGTCACACCGACATGTGTTGCAGGGGCCAGGACGCACTGCAGCCCATGTAATCACCACTACACACTGCTCCCCGGCGGTGACGGCTACTCAGTGGATGCCAGTTGAACTGCAGGTGGCGGTCCTGGCAGTGGTGGTGGTAGCCTCCAGGCCTTCACCTGCAGCCTCGGACGGCTGCCCACTGGGGCTGCTGCTGCTAGCAGTGGTGCTGCTGGAGGCGGTGCATGTGGCGGTGCTGGCCGCAGTGCAGGTGGCGGTTGTAGGAAGGTAGCCTCTTGCTAGCCTTGTTACCCCCACATTTGGCAAGTTTGTGAGTATATGTCAAGGTGTTTTTACTGTCTCACTGGGATCCTGCTAGCCAGGACCCCAGTGCTCGTAGTGAAAACCCTAATTGTCAGTGTGTTTTATATGTCTCACTGGGACCCTACTGGCCAGGACCCCAGTGCTCATAGTTTGTTGCCTGAATGTGTGTTCCCTGTGTGGTGCCTAATTGTGTCACTGAGGCTCTGCTAATCAGAACCTCAGTGCTTATGCTCTCTCTGCCTTTAAAATTGTCACTTCAGGCTAGTGACCATTTTTACTAATTCTGATTGGCACACTGGAACACCTTTATAATTCCCTGGTATATGGTACCTAGGTACCCAGGGTATTGGGTTATAGGAGATCGCTATGGGCTGCAGCATTTCTTTTGCCACCCATAGGGAGCTCAGACCAATATTACACAGGACTGCCACTGCAGCCAGAGTGAAATAACGTCCACGTTATTTCACAGCCATTTTACACTGCACTTAAGTAACTTATAAGTCACCTATATGTCTAACCTTCACTTAGTGAAGGTTAGGTGCAAAGTTACTAAGTGTGAGGGCACCCTGGCACTAGCCAAGGTGCCCCCACATAGTTCAGGGCAATTTACCCGGACTTTGTGAGCACGGGGACACCATTACACGTGTGCACTACATATAGGTCAACACATATATGTAGCTTCACAATGGTAACTCCGAATATGGCCATGTAACATGTCTAAAGTCATGGAATTGTCCCCCCATGCCAAATCTGGTATTGGGGTGCCAATCCCATGCATCCCCTGGGCTCCAGCATGGATCTGGGCAGCCCAGTCCCAGTAAGGCAGAACAAAGGATTTCCTCTGAGAGAAGGTGTTACACCCTCTCCCTTTGGAAATAGGTGTTAAGGGCTAGGGAGGAGTAGCCTCCCCCAACCTCTGAAATGCTTTGAAGGGCACAGATGGTGCCATCCTTGCATAAGCCAGTCTATACTGGTTCAGGGAACCCCCAGTCCCTGCTCAGATGCAAAACTGGACAAAGGAAAGGGGAGTGAACACCCCAGGGGTTGTGCCCAGAGTTCCTCCAGTGTGTCCCAGACCGTTGCCATCTTGAATCCAGAGGTGTGAGGGCACAATGGAGGCCTCTGAGTGGCCAGGGCCAGCAGGTAATGCCAGAGACCCCTCCTGATAGGTGCTTACCTCACTAGGTGGCCAATCCTCCTCTGAGGGCTGTTTAGGGTCTCTCCTGTGGGCTTTTCCTCAGATAACGCCTTGCAAGAATTCACCAGAGTTCCTCTGCATCTCCCTCTTCGACTTCTGCCAAGGATTGACCGCTGACTGCTCCAGCACCAACACAGCCAACCCCACAGCACCTTGCTGCACCAAAGTAATGAGCACCTGGACACCCGCCAATGATGAAGAAACCACCAAAACCATGAGCACCATCCACTCTCGGCTCTCCAACAGACCCCTGCCCCACCACGACTTCAACAAGGCCAGCCAAATCATCGCTCCCCAGCTCCGGTCCATCATCAACAGCTCCTTCGAGACCGCCACCTTCCAAGATATTTGGAAACATGCCGAAGTCAACGCCTTGCTCAAAAAACCCAAAGCAGACTCCGAAGACCTCACAAACTACCGACCTATCTCTCTACTCCCCTTCCCCGTGAAGGTCATAGAGAAGATAGTCAACAAACAACTGTCCAGCTTCCTGGAGGACAACAACATACTTGACGTCTCCCAGTCTGGATTCCGGAAAAACCAAAGCACCGAGACCGCCCTCATCGCCTGCACTGACAACATCAAGACCCGACTTGACAAGGGTGAAACCGTTGCCCTTATCCCTCTCGACCTTTCCGCAGCCTTCAACACTGTATTCCTCAAAACCCTTCGCACATGCCTCTTCGATGCCGGAATTCGCCACAAAGTCCTGGACTAGCTCACCTCCTTCCTCTCTGAAAGAACCCAAAGAGTTTGCCTCCCTCTATTCTGGTCTAAAGCCACCAAGACCATATGTGGAGTCCCCAAGGATTCTCACTCAGCCCCACCCTCTTCAATATCTACATGGCTCCGCTCGCCAGCATCGTCTGACCCCACAGCCTCAACATCATTTCATATGCCGACGACAACCAGCTCATCCTCTCCCTCACGAGGAACCCCTCTACCGCCAAGAACAACCTCCACTCCGGACTCACCATCGCCAATTGGATGACAGCAAGCCACCTTAAGCTGACCTCAGGAAAAACTGAGATCATCATCTTAGGACCCAACAAGTCAGCATGGAATGACTCATGGTGGCCGGCCACCCTAGGACCACCCCTGACACCCACCACCCACGCACACAATCTCGGCTTCATACTAGACTCGTCTCTTTCCATGACTCAGCAAGTCAACGCAATATCATCCTCTTGCTTCAACACCCTCCGTATGCTTCGCAAGACCTTCAGGTAGATTCCAATAGAAACAAGAAGAACGGTCACCAAGCTTCAGAGGAAACTCCAGTGCATCCAGAACGCCACCTCACATCTCATCCTCAACCTCCCTCGCCACAAGCACATCTCCGCCACCCTCAGAACCCTACACTGGCTGCCCATCAACAAAAGGATCATCATCAAAATCCTAATCCACGCTCACAAAGCCCTCCATGACACTGGACCGGCCCACCTCAACGAACGACTTAACTTCCACATCCCGACCGGCCAGCTCCGCTCCGCCGACCTTGCCCTCGCAACAATCCCCCGCATTCAACATACCACTTCTGGTGGCAGATCCTTCTCCCACTTCGCCGCCAAAACCTGGAACTCCCTCCCCACCAACCTACTCAAGACCCAGGACCTCCTAGCCTTCAGAAAGCGCCTCAAAACATGGCTCTTTGAGCAGTAGCCCCCCACCCGCACTCCCAGCGCCTTGAGACCCTACCAGCTGAGTAGCACGCTTAACAAATTAGTGATTGATTGATTGATTGATTGATGGGAATACCCTGAGACCTAAGCATATGACACATGAAGTAAGGGAGTACCCAAAGATTGTTAATAAGAATTAAACTAAACCAAAAAGAATGAAGAACACCTATCCTAACCTAACCTAACCTAACCTATCCTAACTATACATAACCAACAACTGACCCTAACTACCCTATGCTAAACTTACCTAACACATTTAACAACACACTGTAAACATTGCCCCCCCTTATATTACGAGACACATGCAGGACAACATATACTAAACTACACATATACCACCTATATCTATTGAAACGTGTTGGGTGTCGGGTGTTTGCAGTATCTCATGCAATAAACAATAAGTTGATTTATACCCTGGGAGTACTGTGTTCCTGACTTGCTTATCAATTGTGAATTAAAAAAATAAATAAATATATATATATATATATATATATATATATATATATATATATATATATATATATATATATATATATTTAAATATACACATACATAAATGCCCCAACATTAACCCCCACCCACCCACAAAGTAACATGTGAAAAGTAGAAAACCCAGACCAAACCTACTTATCCTAACTAAACTACTAACCTAATCTAACCTGACACTAACCCCATAAAACCCACTATAAAACATTAAAACAAATGAGGAAGGAGGGGACATAACTGGGGGTGAACGTTATTAAGCCAATTAAAGATTGCCCCTTTTGAGGTTTTTTTTTATGAATTTCAGTCGCTTAGTGTTCTTCTCTACTTCCTTCTCCAGACTGTCCGTTTTAAGGACCAGTGTTACATTCCTCTGTAGCTCCTTTATAACATTCATGTCCATGGCAGCAAGTGGGGTGTGCTGTGGCACAGATGTTGAGGGTGTAGCAGCTGAGGCTGTAGTGACGGTGGCAACTGTGCCCCCCTGCACAGCTGTGGAGCTTAGTCCTCTCTGTGTGGTCAGTGTGGGTCCCCTTTGGGTGAATGCCCGCCATTCCCAGGTGGATCACTCCCTTCAATAGTGGTGTGGCATCATCCGGAACCCAGATTTCACTGCCAGGATGTGCCTATAGCGGACTGCCCTCTTCTGAAATGCCCACAGTTCCTCATTGTTCATGTTGGTAGATGTTAAATTGAGACATTCAACCATCAGTGTCAGAATTGTGTGGAGTATGTACAGATTATTATCTTACATCTAATTGCACATGCACTCCAACTCACATTTTTTTTTTTACAGTTTTACATTACAGATAAAACAATGGCCCAGATAAATACAATGACAATGCTGCCTTAGCAAATTTTCATTCACACCAAAGTGACGCACAACAAGATTAGGAACCAAACCAAATTAGGTGTACATTGATTTTGTATCAGGTGTAACAATGCAAAGGCAGCATCAACTTCACGTAGATCAGGGCCAATATTCCTCATCATCTGTGTAAATGTTCTACCATACATCACCAGTAACTTTAATATATTATTGGGAGTATGGGATGCAGTTGGTAACCATAAGGGGTCAGTGTTGATAGGTACACATGCAAGCCTGATCAAAATGACTGTCACCTACACTGTGAGCCTCACATCTATCTACACATTTGTTGTTCCTCTCCCCCTGTGCCTCAGGCGGGATGGCCATGCAATCCATCCCCTCAACAGTCCAGGTCATCCACCAAGGCATGCCCACTCATACATGGAGTCAGGGAGTAGACCATATGCTAGGAGGGCTGCCACCTAGGAAGCCGGAATCCATAGGTCTATCACATCTACATTCATGTGCCCAGGTGTAGGCATCCATCAATACCTGATCTGCCAATACTATTCCTTACTCACACATATCCATGCCAGCGCACATCTGGCCTTGACCTGCTTGAACCCCTATTACATTCCACATAAGTGTCATGTAATTGGAGTACAAAATATGGACAATCATGCTGGGGGACAATTGCCCACCCAGTCCTACATATACATTACAATACAGGGATGCACCAATTTGTGTTCAAAACGGTGCATTACTGTGTTGTGAGAATGACGATGTGTCCCAGTGCCAATATTCTCACACTGGTGCACTTCTTAGTCACATATGGGCCTACATGTGGCTTGTCATCACCTTGTTTACACAATGCTGCCCATTTAGCACCACATACATCACAAGATATGACTCTGCTCATGAATGGGGAACCCTTAAGTGGGACACAATGTCACCATACAGCCTACTTGGATATCTGATCATTTGACAGCTCATCACTTCTAGCATTGTGTGCAACACCATGACTCACTTACACCAACCACTCAATCACTACACAGGACAGACATTATCACACTGTAGGAAAATAGGTGATTGCTAAGGGCAGGTAAGTACCTACACTTAGCAATAGGCCACTAACCTTAACTTTGATCCAGTTAAGTCTCAGTAAATTAAACCTAGCTCAACCCTTGGTAGCTTGGCAACCAGCAACAAGGCTTAACTTAGGAGACATATGTGTAAAGCATTTAAAAATCACAAAACAGTAAACTAGTAAAACACAAAACACAACAAAAATCCAATACCAATTTTATAACAATAGATTATTTTTGTATCTTTAAAATGTCACCAAAATGAGTGAAATCAGATAAGGGGAACCGGAAATAAACATTTTTAAAGAAATAATGCTTTTTATCGCTTAGAAACGAATAGCGCCAATCTGGTCATCTGGTCGCACCTCGACTGGGGCAAAGTCAAAGTTTGAGGCTGACCACGATGGAGCGCTGCTCGGCTACAGCTTGTGGGAGGCCTTGGTCAAAAGTTTACCTTTGGACTCAGTTGTTTCTCTGGGGATTTTCTTCAGCTGGACCAAGTCGCCAGTCCAATCCAATCTCCTGGAACTCCTCCTCGGATATGCACCACAAAAGCCCTTGGTGGAGATTTTTACCTTCGGACTTAGTTATTTCGAGATGAAAATCCTTTGACCGGGGCAAACCTGAATCTTGATCTGACGTCCCTGGAGCCCTCTTCGGATACACTGCCTGGTAGGTCACGGTCAACTTCCTACGTTCAGACTTAATAACTTTTTTGGAGATTTTCCTCACCGGTATGAACCTGCAAGTCAGGCCGGGTCGTGGTTGAGGCAAGCTGGCTAGAGTTGCAGCAGCGGGTCGGTCCCTTTCTGGAATTTTTTTCCAAAAGTTCTCCAAACTTCTCCAAACTGCTGGATCTTCTTTCAGATGTTCATGTAAGATTCTTTTGAGGTCCACAGCTCACCCCAAGGTTCCAGAAGCTCTGAGATGCTCCTTGAGGGTGCGGACTACAACTTCCAGAATGCACCTGGCCACTGGACAGTGGTCAGCTGGTCAGTTTCTTCAGGAGTTGGTGCAGGGGACTCCGGTTAGCAATTTTTTGCCTGTAGCAAACACGGAGTCCCTCTTTGAACACATTGAAGCCAGGCAAAGTCCTTCTTGTGGTGAAGCCCAAGTGTGCAGCTGGTGCAGTGCTCCAGAGTGCAGTGTCCAGGTGCAAGTCAGGGGTCCAGCAGGGAAGTCCTTCTTCTGTAGTTCTTCCTGGTAGGGATCTGAGGTGTGGGTACAGGTTTGCCAGTTTTATCCTTGCACTTGGGTGAAAAACAGGGGGTCCTGGTTCTCCAATTAGGTGCAGGATCCTTCCCCCTGAGATGACAACTTCCTGGGAAGTATGGCAAAAATCAGTCCGGGGGAGCAACATTCCTCAAAAATCCATCATGGCTGAAAGTGATTTTTGGAGGTTACATCTGGTTAAGCCCACCCACTGGTGTGGCTACAAATCTTAAACACAGCCTTCTCCTGCCCTCTTCTAATCTTATCAAGGGGGTACCTAATTGTCTGGGTTTGCAGGATGTGAGGGAGGTGCTGCTTTGCTCCAAATGTCCTTATCTGCCTTTGATGACCAGTTTGGCAGCCCCCCCCTTCCTGCCTCTCCATCTGCTGAGGGAAGATCTCCTCCCCCAGGCACATCTCTTTGTGTTGAGCCAGACCACTTCACACCTCATCAAAGCAGCCTGTCCAGGCTGCCAGAGGCTGGCCAATCAGAGCAAAGCAGCCAAAACACTACAGGGCTGAAGTTGGCAACTGTTCAGGTAAAGTTTAAAACTCTTTACCTCAACAAGTTATATTAAATCCAACAACTGGAAATTGTGGGATGCATTATAACAATTAATTTGATACCAAACTTGAGTTATCTGTTACTTATGAGGACTTTTAAAATTAGAAATAAAGGGCCTTATTACAACTTTGGAGGACGGTGTTAATCCGTCCCAAATGTGACGGATATACCACCTACCGTATTACGAGTTCCATAGGATATAATGGACTCGTAATACGATAGGTGGTATATCCGTCACATTTGGGATGGATTAACACCGTCCTCCAAAGTTGTAATAAGGCCCAAAGTCTCCCCATTCTAGCCTATGTAGGCCATTCACTACAATGAGGGAAAAACAAATTTGGCTGTTTTACCTCACCAGGGCTTATAAAACTATTTTTATAAGGTCCCTGCTTATAGTTACATGGCACCCAGCCCTAGGGACACATAAGGCACACCTTAGGGGTGACTCATATGTACAAATAAGTTATTTTAAGACTTTGGAACTACTTTTAATTCCAAAGTCTAATTTGCATGTAATTTTAATTTAAAAGCAGCCAGCAAGGCAGGTCTGCCTTTAAAATGACAAGGGCACCTCAGCAGTGTACCTCTGGGGCACCACCTATGCTTGGGTCCCTAAACCCTACATGCCCTACATATACAAGGGACTTATATGTAGGTTGACTTAGGCAATTATAATTAGCTTAATTTGTATACTCATTTTATACAGCACACAGGTTCTGGGACTGAGCAACACAGAGGGCACCACCAGAGTCAGGAAAACACTATCAAAAAGTGAAAAATGTGGGCAAAAAGTAATGGGGCCTCTGCAATCAGCCCTGTTTTCTCACACACACTTATTGGATACATCTGGGACCTCAAATCTTGCCACTTTGCCGATGGTGTAGGGGGCTGGTCCACCTGTAAGATGTGGATGGAAAACCATTGTCATATCACTGTCACTGCTATTGGAACATATTACAGTGTGCACTATTTTAGAGGAGTTAGTTAGTTATCCTGGTGTAAGACAGTGCAACAGAAATACAACTGCAAACCCACGATGACACTGACATTCAGGTTTCTGAGAGCCACACATCTGCACACTTACACTGAGACTCATGTAGTGCTACACCCTGCAAAAACCATTTGTGGCCAATCTATAGAAGATGGAACTCTATGGAATGAGGGGGAGTTGGGTGACAAATACATGACACTACTCTTCTGCTCTTCAAGACAATTGACTCGGGTATTCTGGCTTGTCCTGCAAGGCACCCAGAGGTACTTTGTGATGGACATGCGGCTCAATGTTTAGTCTGCAATGATCATGCATTGAGTAATCCATGACTGATATGGCAAAGTTGTCTGAAGGTATCAAATGCCCCTTTGCCAGTGCCCCCTAAGGCCGGTAAGCCCCCTTTGCTACCATAATGGCAGGGATCACGTGTGTGAAATGATGACAATGTAGCTCATTACATGGAGTGCCCTACTTTGTTGCCAGAGTCCAGTTAAATGTGGTATGCTGGCGGTGTGTTGCTGTATTATACATGACAGTATGCTGGGGCACAGGTGTGGCCATGGCCCCTGAAATGTGTGACTTAGTGACGGTTGTGCATGACTCACCAAACATCTGACCTGCATTGGTAAAATGGTAGGACATGTGAACTCCATGTCTAGACTGGAGCAGTTGGTCTTCATTTTGGTTGCATGCAACCTGTTCACAAGCATTGCATGCAGCACTCCAACACATCTACTACTGTCATTCAACAGCGGTGAACAGTAAATAATATGCCAATGAGAGACTCACCAACAGGGCCACCCATCACCACATCAAGATGGTCAATCAGATCCTGCTCCCTGGCCACCAGATCTGCCCCGCAATGCTTGAGCTGATGCTCGTTGCGGCTGCTGTGAAACACCCTCTTCAGTGTGTTTCACAGCAGCCATCTCGCCTCTGTCTGGTAACCTTGAATTACATGGCTCACCATCTCCAACATTAACAGCAGGTAGTTGGCTACCAACCACACAAAGCCTCCCAGCTCCTTCTCCCCCATCCCTGTCAACCTCCCCCTACCAGACATATCTACCAATCACAGGTTGACGACAAAAATAAAAATAAAAAAATGAACAGAAAGGAAACTTAAGGCCCAAAATGTAATCCCAATTAACCATACTTATCAACTATCCTGGACAGACACCCCACAGTACAAGTACAATGATAGACACACAAAAAACACACACATTTTGTGACACTGGGACACAGTACAATCAAAAATACGAAAAACACAACAGGAGGGACACCACAAGATACAATGCTGAGCAAAAACACACCACCAACTCCAGGACACAGCCACACAGATGTAAGAGGCCCAGACTGTAAAGAGAAAGTGAAAATACACCCACTGTATCATGCCTGTACACAGGATTTCCTGGTACATTACTTCCTTTCCCAATGTGTCACATTTTCTTTTATGCATGTATTTATTCGCACAATTGATATTTGGGTGAGTATTTCAGATGCATGACCTACGTGCATCTTTTTTTGATGCATTACCTTTATGCGTTGAATTGACAGAAAATCAGCATTGAGATGAGTGCAAAGGTGGAATTCACGCTAAGGGCCCATGGGTCAAATACTTTACGTTTGCGGATATTTTCAACGCATTTGTGTCAATTTTTTGGACTCTATTCCTGATTGCATGATTTTTTTCCATTGTCTATGGATGCACCCTGTATCAACATACAAATGGAATGGGCTGTGCTTCAATGTGGCATATTGTGTATGACCACATGTGTTAGTCCATGCAACAATGTGATTTGGATGTGATTGGTCTGTTACACCGATGTGTGTGTTACAGAGTCAACAGCATGCAAATATTTGCACGTCGTTCAAATGTGTGAATGTGTGACAACAGTGTATCCACATATGTATGGCAGTCAGTACTATGCAACAGTTCTAGTATGTGAATGTGAATTGTGTTTACTTATGTGATGTGTGTAGTTGTCTTACAGAGCATAACATTTAAGACGACATACACAGCTCAGGCATTGTTGATCATGGCTAATGAATTCTACCTAGGAAATGTTACCCGACAACTGTCTCCATATGTAGACCTTGAGTTTATGGTGACTTGTATATGGATTACACATATGTCTCACATGTGTACACATTTGATACATACTGTGATTGACACACTCTGCCTACATTCCACCCATATCATGTTTTGACCACAAATGTTTGATTAAACCTATTACATTTAGCAATGGTTATTGTTTTTGTGTTGTAAACCTGCAGCCCTAGCTGCATATGTTCTCATCCATTCCTGTGTGCATTCATCAGACATGTTCGTGCAAAGTGTGAGGTCATGTTTAAACTGTGTCAGGACTGGGCCAGATGGCAGTGGCAGGGCTGATTTCCATGGATGTACTACGTAGGCCCAACTTCTTCCATTGCTTGTAATACCTAGGCTAATCATGATGACCATTGTTACCAATGATTTCCCCCCCTTGTCATATATGCTCCTTGCAGCCATTGCAACTCTCCCACTGATTTGTGTTAGTGGTCTGTTCAGACATTACTGTCTCACCAAATTTTGACATCCACTGCCTCATGTGTGGGGCCCTTGTTTACTTCCTATTTGGACATGTTATAGTTGAGTGTGATGAGCTATTGTTGTACAATTTGGCAACATAGATGTAATTCATATGTTGTGGTCCATAAATTGTGTCCTTCAGTTGTCACATTCAAGTGATGAAGATATTTCTGATGTGTGTGATGGTAGCAGTACAATCTTACACATCACATGTAATGTAGCTACAGTATTTTTCAGATTAGTGTTTGTAACATGCTCCCTGCGGTTATACTCACAATCCTGAGGTATATGTTGTGGAGATTGAAGAGACCAAAGCTGGATTGTCTGAATAAGTGAGGTGTTTATTGAAAACATTTACAAGGTGAGTTAAGTGATTATTAAGTGAAGAAGTTCTCAACTATGTGCAGTCTGCAGCATATCTCAGCAGCTGTGTTGTGCTGTTCCCCCTCATTTTCTTCTCCACCATCTTCCTCCTCTTCTTCAGGCAGGTCATCATCCTGCTAATATAAGGGGACGTTCATCCGTACACATATGTTGTGCAGGATGGCACATGTCAAGATTGTCTTGCAGACGATGTGTGGGGCATATAGGAGCCTGCCTCCTGTAATGTCCAGGCACCTGAATCTGGACTTCAGGATGCCAAATGTCCTCTCCACAATAGTCCATGTGCGACGATGTCACTCATTTTATGCACACTCTGCTGCTGTGCTTGGGTTGGGAAATGGAGTCATTATCTATGGCTGTATGCCATAACCCTGATGCACTGCAAAAGAGTAAAAGAATAAGTTGTCATATAGCATGGCAGTTGATTTTTTGAGTTGGTTGAGACTCATATGTGTTTGTGGTATGGTGTGAGTTCCTCAGCAGTAGGTTGTTGGACATGAAAATCTTGTGTTTGGCTCAAGGACCTGGGACATATGATTTGGATTCCAAACTGATGGTCAGTATGTATGTACCATGTGTTGTGTAGTGCACCTTTGTATCAGTGTGCTATCACTAGAGGGGACATGACACATCCTCACAACAGAATGGGGTCAGATGTGGTGCCAACATGGTAGCACTACAGAGCCTGGACATCCCACCCATTTTGACCTGTGTCATTGCAGATGATGTGCAACACTTAGGGCCTTTGATATTGGTAAGTGACATTGCACAACACATCTCCAAAATTGGCTGCACTGTCCTGCTACATTTAGACTATTTTAGAATGCCCCATGTGTGACATGTTACAAGGCAACCCTGTTTTCCCCTGTGTCAGTTTCTCATATGCAGCCATACACATACACTACCTACCTTGCACCAGGGTACTTGGCTCTCTGCCTTGTGGAGGTGGATGCATCTCTGCAGGAGGGGACACCACCCTATACATATGCTGTTTTGATGGCCAATTGGCTCTTTCTGTGTGTGCAGCAGTATGCAGCATGCATTGGTGGCACAATCACCTAAGTTCAAAGCACAGTCGACTTCCTTATTGCAACCTGCAAACAGCACCCCAGCGGTGGTGTTTGTTGTTGACACTGCCTCAATTTTTGGGGAAACCTACATCTGAGTCAGCATCATCATGCTATGTATCTTGTGGTGACAGACCTGCAGCAACACATTGCATTCCCATTCCACGCTACATACTGCATGGGAGGGTGGCTGATTTACAATGTGGCTTCTAGTCATTAAAAATGGTAATCTGCAAATTTGTACATAGAGTGCAGGTTATGACAATGGCACTCAGGGCTTTCTCATAGGTCTCCTGGTGATCCAGAGGCAGCTAATGTTTGTGGCGGTCGTGAGGTGTCCAAGGGTGTGTATCCCATTGTTACATGATGATCAACATAACTACCAGTGTATGTCCTATCTTTAGACACATGAAGCAGCATTTTTACTGTCAAGACCTGCACATAGCAGGCTATGGGATGTAGCTCATCTAATTGGAATGGCACAGTGCATGTGAGGTCAGTGATGTCCTCTATTCTCCTACAGGGTCCACTATGGCATCAATGATCTGCACTGTCTGACAGCGACTCTGCCTCATGGTGGGCCGTTTATTGCATCTTATATTCCAATGTGTGTGAGCCAATGCATCAGGCAGATGTCTCTGCACACTACAGGTAAGTCAGGTATGTGTTGATGAGATGAAGTTGGTCTGGGCAGCAGTTGTCTGGTATTTGATGTTTGTTATGACAATGATTTGCACAGCATAACTTAAGGGATCTGTGCCTATATGGAACTTACATGACATGGGCATGGTCATTGATGACTGTGCTATTCTTTGTTTGGTGTACTGTGTGTGAAGTGTACAAAGCAGGCAACCTGTGGGCAGTTGTAGTGGTATGTGTAGTTTTTCTGTTAGCAAATAGTACAAGTCTGCACCTGTCCTTCACGTGGTGTGCTTGTCAATTTATGGGTGTGTTACGTACATGTGGGTGTATGTATTTGTGGTATGCAATGATTGTGCTGTACTGCAGCATGGTGCATATGTGTTGTTTCCTGCACAGCTGTGTTACCCTGGCCATGTGTTAATGTATTGGTGCATGTCTTGTGTATCCTACAGGCTTGGTGTGCTGTGTGAATATTGCAAGGCTACCCACAAGTAGGCCATTTCCATACTGTCCATCCTGGAATTGTTCATTGATCCTGCTGTGCCGGGATATGAAGGCGTCATGGACACTCCCAGGATACGTGGCCAAAATGTTCATGAATAGTCCCCTTTGATCCACTATGGCATGCACATTAATGGAATGCGTGTGCTTGCGATTCAGGTATACGTGCTGGGTTGCTGCAGGTGGTACGAGCTGGACATGGGTGCAGTCAATTGCACCGAGCACATGCAGGAAGCCATGGATTTGACAGAACCCATGTTTGGTGGGGGAAGCTGATGTGGTGGGGTGTCAGGGAGATTATAGCTTCTAACACCTTTGGCAGGAATGAAGAGAATGACAGCTGTGAGACACCAGCAACTAGGGTACCTGTTGTTTGGAATAAGCCACTTGCCAGCATGTGCAGGACAGCTAGCAGCTTTGTCACGGGTGGTATGTTGTGTGGGGTCTGCAGGCTAGCTGTGATTTGTGGCTCAATGTGGTATAGCAGGTGTAGTATGGCTTGCCGGTTCAGTCTGTAGGTCCTAATGATGTCCTAGTCCCTGAGGCCAAGGAGGGTTGTCCTGGTTCTGAAGACCATCTCCTGCCTTCTGCATTGCCTTCGTGGGCCACATTGTGGTGGTGGTGATTGCTGTAGTTGTTGCTGTCCTCTGCTTTGTCTTGAAAGCTGGATCAGTATCACCTCCCTCTTCTCCTGTGGGTTGGTAATGTTGCTTCTGTGTGTTCTCCTTAAGCAGTGATGAGTTTGCCTCATTTTAAAACCTCCCCTGACCCAGGCATTAAATTTTGACACAAATCGGTGTTAACGTCATTGTTTGGGTCCGTCTCCCACCTGTGCGTCATTTTTGCCCAGGTGGATAAATATGGGGCTACGGGGTTAGAGTCATTTTTTGGACGGTTACACCTATCTTACATCTAATTGACGCAAGGAGGTTTCACACATCCAAAAAATAACGTTAACACCAATATATTGATGCCAGAGGGGTCTAGCATTAAAATATAAATATGGTTTTGAGTTTGCGCTGAATGAGCGTAAAAAAATGACGCTAATTGAGCACAAACAGAGAATAAATATGCCCCTTAATTTCTCAAAAAACTGCTGAATGCCTTTACATCAATTCACAAAAAGACATTCTGCTGACCAACTTCCTGTAGATTTTGGTGTAATTCCGATCATTTGTTTTTGCTGCAGCCATGTCTAAAGAAGTCTAGGAAAAATGCATGGAGTTATTACATTTTGAAATCCCATTTTTTTTCTTTTTCCGTGATGGACAGATCACCTAGAAACAATCCAGAAAGGAACTTTTTGGGGGGAATATTTTGTGAGGATTTGTCAAACAGGCCAAAGTTATTACCAAACCAACAAACGATCAACCATTTGAAAAGCAGACCTAACTATAATTACTTAGTGGCGACCTATATGCCATGAGCAGTACATAGCGGGGGCGCTAGTTATAGTTGGCAAACTGTAACTGGTGAATTTCTGTGTTTTTTTAGTTCAAAATGTTGATGTTATCACTGACATATTCAACTAACTTTAAAATTACTTTAGCCTTTGTTCGGTGAATTTTTAATTTTTTTAAAAACAAATACAGATCTATTTATTAAACATAACTACAATGTAACCTTTACCTTCGTTTTTTTAGTGAATATATATTTATGCGCAGTTTTCTCATCAATGATTTAATTGCAAATGTTGCAGTGATATTATCAATGATGTGGTAGAAGATGTCATTAGTCTTGTTTTATGTGGCATAAATAGGAAGCCAACCTGTATCCTCTGGTTGCCAACCCCACACCTCTCACAGGGTGCCCTATAGAGTTGGTCTAAAGGCCCTGGGGATCTCATACCTGGAGCCAAAAGGCTCCTATTAACATGCAGTCCCCCTCCTCGAGCCTCGAGCCAAAATAGGCCCGAGGACTCCATACCTGGGACAGAACTCCATAAAAAAAGAGAGGGGGCTGTGTAGTCCCCGATCCTCATTAGACCCTAGGGAACCCATCCCCCAAGGCCAAATTCAACAAAATAGGGAAGGGGCAGAAGCGGTCCTCCTGGCCAAGCCATTATAGGGTCCTGCAACCCCATGCCTGAGGCTCCATTTTACTAAAAAGGAAAGGGCGACCATTTGACCTCCCTCTACAAGTGTTCTTGTTCCCCAGGAACCCCATTCCTCAGGGCCTCTCTTTGTAATAGGTGGCTAGCCTGGTTTCAAAAAGGGGGACCACAGAGAACACGTTTGGGGCTGTGGGGTGAGCAAGAGGGCTCCTGTGGGCCCAGGCAGCTTCCAACATGGTGCCAGAGCAGACATTGTTCCTATCCGGAGGGAGCAGCAATTTATGCTGGGAACAATATGTGGTTTGTTTCCCTGTCCACAGGAGTGTAGGCAGAGAAACAGAGCATAAGTCTGCTCCCAGCCAGTGGGAATTTTTTTAAAGCTGAAATAGACTGGGAGCAGATTTGTATATTTTCTCCCATTTGGCACAATAATCTGCAATGATTTTTTAACATACAACAACTGCTCCATTTTCCAGCCCCTCTTAGAAAACAAATACTTCAGATTAATTCTACTAGTAGAGCAGCAGAATTTATAAGTAATTCCACGTTACAAGTGTGATGTATAATTATCAAATTCCTCTGTTTCTGCTGGAGGAATTAATAATTCCACCAGGCCTAGTATATATTCCATGGACACAGACTTGTGTCATCCTTGAGTCAGTGAAAACAGATGGGAAAATTATAGGAGAACCTTTCTACACTCTTTCTGCTCCCCAGGCATTAATTCAGCAGCATGTTGTACCTCTTTCACAGAACCATCTTTCCCATTACCATGCAGTAGGTCTTAAGGAGGCTCACTGGCTTCCTCAAGCGCTCCTTAGCTAATGTCATTATATTCACTGTATAGTGCCACTGGATGTATGGCTTAAGCAAATTCTAGTGAAATGTGGCTCCCTTGTGGCATTTGTGTCCACTAAACAGTTGACCTTTGAAATCATCTGCACTACCATATATGGACCATTCTACTTGCCCTTTAAACTTCTTGGGCAAATGGACCTTAGCACCACACCACCTGACGTTCCTGGCAGCTAGTTAGTGCTATGTTTGGGTTATATCACTTTTTATCAGTTCTTTGCTTTCCCAAAGGTTTTTACTTTGTCTGACCAATGTGTTGCTTCCTGAGTCGAAACATGCAGTCCATCACATCCCTTTGAGGAGACTCCATCTTCCTTTCTCACCTTTTTTTGATTAAGGCGAGTAAGTCTCAAAGTATGATCATGCCAAGGACCACTAGCTTGTGAAATGAGATGGACTGTTTTGCATTTAGTACCCCTGTCTGATTCAAAGTATTTTCTTTTCCTCAAAATATAAGCACTCAGCTGGTCAAAAAAGATATTGGGCCCAATTATGACCTGGAAGGAGGAGATTACTATGTCCAAATGTGACAGATACCCTGCCCGCCATATTACAAGTTCCACTAAATCCTATGGAACTTGTAACACGGCGGACGGGATATCTGTCTTATTTGGGATGGAGTGATCCCCTTTGCCAAGGTCGTAATCAGGCCAGTTGTGTCTGTTGGTATATTTCTGAGCTTGGGAATTGTACATTATCTCCCTGAGATACCTCTGCTTGTTTTTCCCTGCTACCCTGAGACTTAAGTGCAGAATTTGTTGTAATTGGCCCAGTTTGAAGAATCATAGAAGCACAGGCCGCAGAGCACCAGCGGCAAATTAACTCACCACTGTGTTTAAGGTCCAGTACCTCTAGCCCCAAACAATCAGCAACCACATAGAATTCAGTAAAAGAATAAAAACATGGCTTCTTGCCTCAAACATGACTCCTGTTATCAAAGATCACACCAATTGTTTTCCCCACATAGGCCAAACTACCACCATTGCTCTTCCAATCATAAGCCAAAGAGCGCCAAAGAAACTGATGCACATCGCAGTTCTCTGTGACCACATATAGGTTGCAAAAGAGAAATTAACGATACATTTGGAGTAGCTACATTACCTTTCCATTATGGTCAAGAGTCTGAAGCAAGTGTTTTTGCTGACTCACTTACAGGTCTCCAAACTCACTGCAAGTAAATACCCTTGCATTTCCCAATGTTACACCTACAGTTTTACACACGCTTACCTAACTCTTGTGGGAAGGAGGTCAGCAGTAGAGACCCTGAAAAAAAACTAAGATAAAATTCCATTACAACCAACATACTGTGTCTAGGCAAGCTTGTAGCACAGGCCATGCAAGTACCTCTAGTCATTTTCAGTGACAGATTCAGGCTGCCATCCATGCACCTGCACACCAGCACCAAGCTACTGTAGCTACTGGAGCCAGACCTGAACTTAGTAATAAGCACTCTTATTATAGCAACAGTACCTCTCAATCAAGAACATGATGCCAATGAAAATGTGCACAATTTAATGCAATGTACATAACCAAATGTGTAATTTGTCTGGATACTCATTATAGGTTGATTGGATTACAGTGAGTGCAGTGTGCACCAAAGCAAGAGCTAATCTCTTGTGCAAACTATTACCAGGTGAAGAGGAAACCAAAGCAAGGTAGAGTGGATGTGAATTTGCAAAATAATCCAAATAAAAATGCCTTTACATGAAACACAAATCAAAATTGGCAATAAAAATATTACATGAAACACAAAAGTGCTTTGCCACACAACTGCTCAAATTAACAGAAAGCAATGAAATGTTGCCCCCCAAAATGAGAAGAGAAATGCAAAAAATTTAGACTGCCCACAACATTTCCTCATGGACAGATTTCACAAACTTTGCATGTTAGCTGAAGATGCACTCAGTTCTAGACACAATTTCATAACCAAACAATGATCTCTAAAACTTTCTAAGAAGACAAAAGGGATACAACAATTGAAGAAAAGTCCTCATACCCGCATGACTAGCTCCTCAGATGTTAGTCCACAATTTCCATCTGGAGAATAATTCCCTCAGCTTCAGCTCTATGCCCAAAATAATATATTCAGTTGAGGGTGATGCACAGAAATATTTCACTTAAAGTTGTATGCACTTAGAGCCTATTGCTCCATCCAACAGCAGGAGAGGAAGTTTGAAATAGACAAGCAGAATAAAAGACTACTTACAACTGGTTCACTGGAATTCCTGCAGACAGGCAGCTGTTTCCTCTGTTTCAGGATCATCTTCACACCCTAGACAGATGTAGGAAATTCACAAAGACAAGTGATAAAACATCTCCTCTTAGAACTGGTGCACTGGAATTCCTCCAGGCTGACATCAGCTTTGTGATAGTCTTAGTATTATAGTATTTATACAATTAGTTTATACATTTTCTCCTGCTTACTTATTTCTGTATTCACGTTGCTTATAACTTACCTGTTTGGAGATTCTTATGTTTGAACCTTGTTGGTGGTTCTGGGGCATACTGAGTATTCCGATGGTTAATGTTGAAGAGCCTACCAGTCCTGATGCTGAGTATGGGTTTTGTCTCTCAAGAATAAAATGTAGTTGGGATTCTACAATGTCTGGATCTTGTGTGTGTTTACACCACTACATTTTGGCAATGAGGGACATGAGCTTTATCACTTGGCTGTCAAATTCACTGCCAGAGTTTCTGTAACTGATTGAGGAGATCATCATTCCTTACGATGCTGTGCCTTACTCACAAATCCCTTTCCAATTGCTCCTGTCAATAACTGTTTATGTAATTGCAGACATTTTTTGGTAAACCTCCTGTATTTATTGGCTACTGACAAGGGGATTTCTATAACACATCTGTGAAACTGCTGGTTAAGACCAGTGCAAGCTTTGCACCCCCGAAACCTTTGTGGGGGACACATCATCCATACAAGAAAGTTTCCTTCTCTCTCCTGATACCTAGCGTGACTGCATGTAATGTCACATGTTTGTCAGCCATCTTGTGATGGTATCATTGGTGTTTAAAAATGCATTGCATCTGCTCGCAAATTTAAAAAATTATTATTGCACGATAACCGGTTGTGACACTTAACTCAACCCTTTTCCAACACTTTCAATTGGAAGACTTTTCATCAAATAGGTTTTCCACCAATCTGTTTAGACCTCAGTGCTAAATTTGAGACAGTGGGTTCCGGCGTTAGGAACCAACACTTAATTGTCAACCCTGGCGATTTTAACAGCATGATGAGCAAAACAATAGTTGTTAATTAATTCCAAATACATTAAACATGACTAATACCTGCCACTGAAGCCATTCTTATCGCTTTGATGGCCTGGAATAGTCTGAATTGTCACACTTGTAGGAGTGCGATGGTTAGTAATTATTTTGGTACTGTCACTGGCAGCACTGGCTTGGGCATTGGGTGGTGCAATCTGCAGTGTCCTACTGATTAGGGCTCTGGCACTTGCTGTTTACAAATTAAGCACTGGTAGACTTACTGGTATTATTATATTGTTGGTTTATATGCTTGAGCAATTTATATACTTTTACGGCTTCTGTTTAATCTTTTTTACAAATGTCACCATTTCTTCAGTATCCAGGCAAAGCACAAAGATGTGCATATTCAAAAAATATTCAGTGGCAATAGATGCCATGATGTATGATGCATCAGAAAATCTGTGTTAATGTGTGATAAATTAGGCCATGCAGGTCAAAGGGTATTTAAGGTCAAAGCTCCCCAGAGGCAATTTGTTATTTTGAATATTTACTCTGAACTGAAAGAAAGAATGAAGAAACAGTTATCTGAAAGACACAGTGTGTAAGAAATGGGGTTATTGGTTAAGGGTGTTTGAAGCCTCACTCAGGCAACAGCCGCAATCCTTGCAAAGGTGAACCACCAAAGTTATTAAATTAACCTGTGCTTAACCCTCTGGTAGCTTGGCACCAAGGAGCAGGCTAACGCTGGAGGCAATTTGTAAAGTATTTATGCAGCAAATAGTAAAAACTAAACACAACACAAGAAAAAGTCCTTTAATAAAATGATACCAGAATGACAAAAATCCAATCAGTAGAACAAAGGATATTTACTTTTGAAGTTGTAAGTAGATATATCACTTCAAATCACAAAAAGATACTCTTGATCATCTGGTAGTGCTAGGGGAAAGTCACAGGTTCTGGCTGACCACGATGGTGCTCAGGTCACATACAGGGACTAGTTTTGTCCCACTGAAAAAGTTACCTTCTCAATTTGTTTAAACTCAAGCAAGGCAGAAACGATTTTGTGGAAGAATACATATCTACTCTGCACGTCTCAGCAGCAGCAGCTTCCTGTGACTTAGACAATAACACTGAGATCTACATAAGAGACCGATTTTTATTTAATAATTTTTCCTAGAAACTTCAGGAAAGAAAGTTAAGCGGCAGAAGCCCCACCATAAGTGATGAGGTAACTATGGCCAAAATTATGACAAGATAAATACTACGCATTGATGATGTTGTGTTGAAACAAATGGCAGATTCTAAAGTACCAGTAACAATCACTGCAGACACCACTTAGCAAAGCAATTAACCAAAGAACAAAATGTTTCACAGTAGAAATATTAGACCTAAAGCTTTTTTTGGGATCATGATATTAATACCCATGGTTAATTCAGTAGTGTGATTGAATGTTTAGGAGGAACAATTAGGATCAATGTACACATAATTTTGAAAAGGTGTAACATACTTGGATGGATGGATTTGGTCAATGACTGCCTACAATTAAAACCAACAATCAGACAATCCAATTGTGGTAGGAGAGGTACCTGTGCTGGATGTCAATGCCAAAATCTGAAAAGTTCCAGAAGTGCTGTGTGAGCACTGCAGTGTGAGCACTGCTAAGGAGTTGCAGCCTGAAGTCAAATTAAAGAAGAATTCCATTCCTGTCATACATAAAGATGGGTCAGTACTGTTAAACATGAAGAGTGACCTTAAAAATCTTGTAGATAGTTTGTGTTTTCAGGGCATAATCAAGCTCACTGACTCATCAGAATGAATTTTCCTTTTTGTTCTCAGGCCCAGGTAAGATGTTATTCATCTGAGCGTAGACCTTTGAAAACTGAATAAAAATATATTGGTGGCTGTCATCCTATGTCTTGCATCCAAGAATTGCTTGAAAAACTCAGGAAGGTTCTATCATATATCTGCACTCCACTTATTTTATGGTCTCACTCGCTAACAACTGACAAGAAGATCTGTGAGACCTTTTTGTGCTTATAAATGTTTACAATTAGTTTATCACCTTGTGTTGGCATCAAGGGTATTTCAAAAGATGATGGCTATGCTATTTGATAATTTAGTCAACTTAATTTTCACTAAAGGACCTGGGGAGCATTTACAGGTACTTGAACATGATTTAAATATATTAAACACAGTGTTAACAGTTAATCAAGAAAAATATAAACTTGTCACCCAGGAAGTAAACATTTAGCACACATGGGGCCTGATTCACAAAGACAAACCTATACTTTTTGTGTACGTTTACTCTTTTGTGGTGTTCACAAACAATGTAATCTTAACTTTACAATTGTGGACACTCCACTGTCAGGGTGGAGAAATCAACACATAAAAATATAGGACAGGCCTTTCTTCTCCTCCTCGACTATGGAGTCTCCACAGTCATAACATTACTATTAAATCCCAGTTTGTGAATGCCTAAAAAGGTGAACTTACAAAAACCTGTACATTTACCATTGAAAATCAAGCCCCCATCTTGCTTGATGAAATTCTAACAAAATTATAGAACCTAGATACCATTCTAAAAGCACCACAAACTGACAAGGATGTGTCACAATCTTATTTGGAGTGTGTAGTACTACACATGTTTTGTGCCAGGGAATGTTTTGGTGGTAAGGCCCTTTAGATCATAACTTTGAAAAGGCACAAAGTTTGATTAGTCAACTCAAGTGAATGATGGCTTCCAAGATGTTAAAAAACTTGCAGCAAAAGCTTCTGTGTTCAGCACATTTGTTGCAGGAAGTAAATGTGTCATACGTTTAGATGCTAGTATGCAAGGTTTAGGAGCAGATTTAGGTAGTGGATTAACAGGAAATAACCCAGTGTGGGTTTTATATCTAGGAGACTTAGAAACCCTTAACTTCATTACAGTGCCATAGAAAGAGAAAGATTGGTCTGGGTTTGGGTGTTACAAAAGTTTAAAACATTTTTTGGGGGTTCCAGTTTTGATTTTTTCACTAATCATATGCCACAAGTATACCTTGTAAGTGGAAATGGTTTTGGAAATACTTCAGCTTACCTGATATGGCTATTGTCTTAATTAAATGAAGATGGTATGACTGATATGAGTGCCAAGTATATGCAAGGAGGGAAACATTTCAGAAGTGATTTTCTTTCTAGTTTGTCGTTTTGGAAGAACTATCAGATATGTAAGAAACAGATGCTCAAGAGTGTGCTGTTTCACATATTGATACTGTAAGTGATTGTGGTACTCTGTTTTCAGATACTGGCTGGACAAACACTGCTGAGAAAGACAATATATTACAACAGTTAACTAAGTATATCAAAGAAGGAGTATCCAATCTGCATAGACACAATATTATGTTTTATTGGGTTGTTATTTAAATTATTGCTTATCAAACATCTATAAAATATAATGGATTATTAAACTGATTATAGTTTATCTCCAATAGATGGAAGTCCAACAAGAATATATAGGATTTAAGTGTATTTGTATGAATTATAATTTTTTTTGGCAATTAGTATATTCTCTATTAAGTTTTGGATTTTAAGCAGTATGTGAGGTTTATTGTATGTTGATGTCTGGTTTGAATGAGGTGTAAATGGAAGACTTTTTTGGGTGAAGGGGGGATTTTGAGTGTATTACTATGTATGAAGTATTTTTTATAATGTATAGAAAGGAATTATTTGTAATAATAAAAAAACAATCAATAAGTTTGATATTTCAATCAAGTGGATATTTTAAAATCTACATACAGGCTCAAGAGGTATCTAAATTTAATTTAATCACATAAAGATATCTATATAACATGTATGTTAATTGAATTAGGGTGACCCATTGTTGTATTGACATCAAACAAAGCTGGCAAGGAAATAGATGTCTCATGGGTGAATTGACAGCTTATGTACAGGTTGCGTCTGAATAGAGTTGTGAAAATAGAACTTGTTGAAGACAAGATTATTCTATACTACTATTAGCCTACATGCTGGTTTAATTCGTTTAGCACATTGCTGGACATATGGATGTGTCAGTTAAGTGCAGGAGTTTCAGACAATTTCATTGGTAGTCAGGTAGAGATACCCAAATATGCAACATGGTAGAATCGTGTCCTGAATGCATAGTGTCAAACAAGCACTTGAAAACGTATGAGAGACCGTTCTTCCCAGTGCCTTTTCCTGATGGTCTATGGGTAGAAGTAGGGTTAGATTTTTAAGTCCCTGTCAGTTTACTTCCTATGCAAACCCAGGCACTTAATTGTCCTAGTGAATTATTTTTCCATATGTATTGACTTTACTCTTGTGGATTCTACAAACACTAAATGTATAGAGACACACATTTGATCAGGCATTTCACAATAATTAATAATGTAATCAATTTCACTTTGGGGGGTATGGGACTTTTTGACTTCTCATGACAAAAAATATTTTGAGGTTGCTTTATATAGACTAGCATTTAAGGGTTTATCTGAGAGATCAAATTGTGTTTTAAAAGAATTTATTAAACTTTTTCGTCATTTGGTCTGAACGTCAATGAATATCTAAAAAAGAAAATGTGGTTCTCTGTTGCACAACCACACAATCAGCCTGATTCACAAAGGTAAACAGTAATTAGCTTTCTACCTTTGCAGAATTCACAAACTATGTACAGAGTTTTAAGATTCTGTACTCCTCATACTTATGGCAGTGGCCTTCCCCACAGATGAGGATTTCTACAGCTGGGGTAGAGAACTTCACCTACATAAGCATAGGGAGTGTGGAGTCATAAAATTCTGCATGTAGTTTATGAATTGAATTGTGCAGAGGTTTTGTACTACAAAGTGCAGTTTGTGAGTCAGGGCCTATGTATTTCACCTTTTGAATTGTTGAGAAGTAGCGGGCCTAATACAAAATTGCTTCCTAATTGGAGGGGATGATCAAGCAGGTTGCACATGGGGTTGAAAACGGAATTTCATGGTGATATTTTACACTCAAGAGTTCTGCAAAAACAATAGAAACGGAAAAATACTATAATTCCAAAAGGGGGCAAAGGACTTAGATTTTGGATTTTAGATTTTGGATTGGTACAAAATAAAAAAAGGTGACTCTGAGAATTCTTTACCTGCTCAGTGATTAGAATTCATAAAGCTTTTTTTGCCTGGAAAAAAGATGGTGATATAGGAGCATTATTGATCCAATTTTGAATGACCAAGAAGATGTTATGAAAAGAACCAATTGACCAAGATGATGCCACCAAAAATACCAATGTGGCTGAAAGTGAAACAGAAAAATTCATAGATAAATCGTGTTATCCACTGATGTATTTGCTGAGGAAAAGTGAAAACAACACAAAATCTACCACCAGATAGTGCACAAAGAAGCATTTCTGGTACTTGCTGTTCTCCGAGATCATTGATGTTTGTAGAGTCATTGAACATGACTACAACTTCAGAGGATTCATCTGAATTTACATTCTCTTACTAGTCGACTGGAAAGGAAAACTCAGAGCAATGTTCAAATAAATTGCCAGTGAGGCTTGCTGATTATAACTTATCTTGATGTCACCTGTATTCTTTTTTTGTCCTCACTCACCTCAGGCTCCAGATTGTCTTTGAGCCATTTTTATTGACATCCCCTCATATTCACAGACAGATCCTGACCAGGAAGGCCTTACCTCTCTCACCAATCCCCAGTTGACGTGCCACAGTACCACCACAGATAAGAGAGCAGGAAAAAGGTGTAATCATCAGACAGAGAGAGAAAAGAAAAACAAAATCTATCTTTCCAGTTTATTATTTGTTGCTTTACCAATGTGGTTTCTCTGCACTCTTCCAAACGTATCCAAAATCTTTTTGCTCTAGAAGCTTCACCAGTCATGTCCATATTAATAACGTAGCTGAGTGCTCCTATCCATTCTGTATGTAAAGGGGGTGCTTCTCCTACCCAATTTCGACATATCTCCCGTCTGGCTAACAATATAGTGTAAAAAGGTAATTTCTGTTTGTTACTGCTCAGTTCTCCAGACCCTCCTGTTACACGAAAGATAATTGACAGGAGGCTTAACTTAACCTCTTGGGTGCCTTGGACGAGATGATCTCGTCCAAGGCTACAGTTCCCCTGTGCCTTGGACGAGATCATCTCGTCCATGGCACAGGGGAACTTGGGAGCGCGCTAGCGCGCCCCCCGTGCACCCCCCCTCCCCCCCCCAAGGCGGGGATGGAAGGGGAAGAACTTCCCCATCCACCCCCACCCCCCCCCCCCACCCCCCCTGTGACGTCAGCGCGCGCTGATGTGTCACAGGGGCATCCCTCGTCGCGCTGGAAGCTCAGCTTCCAGCGCGATTGAAAAAGAAATGCAAAAGCATTTCTTTTTCAATCACTTGGGAGGCCCGGAGGGGCTTCAAAGGGAAGGAAAAGTATTTCCTTCCCTTTGAAGTCCCTCCGAGGGTTTCAAAAGCCGGATTGCTTGCAATCCGGCTTTTGAAACCCCACTAGACACCAGGGATGTTTATTTTTTTTATGATATTGACAAAAGGGAGCGACCCCTTGGGCAAGGGTCGCTCCCAGGGGGGCATTTTTTCTGGAAGGCCTTTTCTGCCCCCCCTGGGGGCAGATCGGCCTACTATTAGGCCGATCTGCCCCCAGGGGGGGCAGAAACCTCTAGGGCACCAGGGACCATTTATTTTTTTTATTTTTTTATGTGTTATTTTATTTTTTTGGGTGGGGAGCGACCCCTTAGGCAAGGGTCGCTCCCCTTGGGGTAAAATTATATTTTGGCCATTTTTGCCCCCCTTGGGGGCAGATTGGCCTATTTTAATGAGGCCAATCTGCCCCCAAGGGGGGTAGAAACCACTAGACACCAGGGAGTTTTTTCTTTGCGTGAATTTCACGCAAAGGGAGCGACCCCTTAGGCAAGGGTCGCTCCCTGGGGGGGAGGGCAATTTATTTTAGGCCATTTCTGCCCCCCCTGGGGGCAGATCGGCCTATTATTAGGCCGATCTGCCCCCAGGGGGGGCAGAAACCTATAGGCGCCAGGGCAAGTTTTTTTTTTTGTTTTTTTTTTTTGGTTTGTTTGTTTTTTTAGAGATGGGGAGCGACCCATCAGGCAAGGGTCGCTCCCCTGGGGGGGGGGGGCAAATTGTATTTACACCATTTTAGGATTTTAGGTCAACCAAGGGGGCAGAAACCACTAGGCAATTTTTTTTTTTGTGTTTTTTTTTTGTTTGGTTTTTTTTTTCGAGATGGGGAGCGACCCATCAGGCAAGGGTCGCTCCCCTGGGGGGCAACTTGAATTTAGGCCATTTCTGCCCCCCTTGGGGGCAGATTGGCCGATTTTAGGTCAATCTGCCCCCAAGGGGGCAGAAACCACTAGGCACCTGGGATTTGTTTTTTGGCGCCAATGTCACGCAGGGGGAGCGACCCCGTAGGCAAGGGTCGCTCCAGGGAAGGGGTGGGGGCTGGGGGGGCAAATTTATTTTAGGCCATTTCTGCCCCCCGGGGGGCAGATCGGCCTATTATTAGGCTGAACTGCCCCCAGGGGGGGGGGGCAGAACCCTGAGGGCACCAGGGCAAATTTTATTGTTGTGTTTTTTTTTTTTTCGAGATGGGGAGCGACCCATCAGGCAAGGGTCGCTCCCCTGGGGGGCAAATTGTATTTAGGCCATTTCTGCCCCCCTTGGGGGCAGATTGGCCGATTTTAGGTCAATCTGCCCCCAAGGGGGCAGAAACCACTAGGCACCTGGGATTTGTTTTTTGGCGCCAATGTCACGCAGGGGGAGCGACCCCGTAGGCAAGGGTCGCTCCCGGGGGGGGTGGGGGTTGGGGGGAAGAAATTTATTTTAGGCCATTTCTGCCCCCCCCCCCCCGGGGCTGGCTGAGCTACAGGCCAAACTCCACAGGTAGGCACCTTGCAAAAAACACCTCTGTTTTCTGTGAAAAAATATGTTGTGTCCATGTTGTGTTTTGGGCCATTTCCTTTCGTGGGCGCTAGGCCTACCAACAAAAGTGAGGCACCATTTTTATCGAGAGACTTAGGGGAACGCTGGGTGGAAGGAAATTTGTGGCTCCTCTCAGATTCCAGAACTTTCTGTCACCGAAATGAGAGGAAAAAGTGTTTTTTGTGCCACATTTTGATGTTTGCAAAGGATTCTGGGTAACATAACCTGGTCAGAGCCCCGCAAGTCACCCCATCTTGGATTCCCCTGGGTTTCTAGTTTTCAAAAATGCGCTGGTTTGCTAGGTTTCCCTAGGTGCCGGCTGAGCTAGAGGCCAAAATCTACAGGTAGTCACTTTGCTAAAAACAGCTCTGTTTTCTGTGATATGTCCACGTTGTGTTTTGGGGCATATCCTGTCGCGGGCGCTAGGCCTACCCACACAAGTGAGGTATCATTTTTATCGGGAGACGTGGGGGAACGCTGGGTGGAAGGAAATTTGTGGCTCCTCTCAGATTCCAGAACTTTCTGCCACAGAAATGTGAGGAACATGTGTTTTTTTAGCCAAATTTTGAGGTTTGCAAAGGATTCTGGGTAACAGAACCTGGTCCGAGCCACACAAGTCACCCCTCCTTAAATTCCACTAGGTCTCTAGTTTTCAGAAATGCACAGGTTTGGTAGGTTTCCCTAGGTGGCGGCTGAGATAGAGGCCAAAATCTACAGGTAGTCACTTTGCTAAAAACAGCTCTGTTTTCTGTGATATGTCCACGTTGTGTTTTGGGGCATATCCTGTCGCGGGCGCTAGGCCTACCCACACAAGTGAGGTATCATTTTTATCGGGAGACGTGGGGGAACGCTGGGTGGAAGGAAATTTGTGGCTCCTCTCAGATTCCAGAACTTTCTGCCACAGAAATGTGAGGAACATGTGTTTTTTTAGCCAAATTTTGAGGTTTGCAAAGGATTCTGGGTAACAGAACCTGGTCCGAGCCACACAAGCCACCCCTCCTTGGATTCCCCTAGGTCTCTAGTTTTCAGAAATGCACAGGTTTGGTAGGTTTCCCTAGGTGGCGGCTGAGCTAGAGGCCAAAATCTACAGGTAGTCCCTTTGCTAAAAACAGCTCTGTTTTCTGTGATATGTCCACGTTGTGTTTTGGGGCATATCCTGTCGCGGGCGCTAGGCCTACCCACACAAGTGAGGTATCATTTTTATCGGGAGACGTGGGGGAACGCTGGGTGGAAGGAAATTTGTGGCTCCTCTCAGATTCCAGAACTTTCTGCCACAGAAATGTGAGGAACATGTGTTTTTTTAGCCAAATTTTGAGGTTTGCAAATGATTCTGGGTAACAGAACCTGGTCCGAGCCCCGCAAGTCACCCCTCCTTGGATTCCCCTAGGTCTCTAGTTTTCAGAAATGCACAGGTTTGGTAGGTTTCCCTAGGTGGCGGCTGAGCTAGAGGCCAAAATCTACAGGTAGTCACTTTGCTAAAAACAGCTCTGTTTTCTGTGATATGTCCACGTTGTGTTTTGGGGCATATCCTGTCGCGGGCGCTAGGCCTACCCACACAAGTGAGGTATCATTTTTATCGGGAGACATGGGGGAACGCTGGGTGGAAGGAAATTTGTGGCTCCTCTCAGATTCCAGAACTTTCTGCCACAGAAATGTGAGGAACATGTGTTTTTTTAGCCAAATTTTGAGGTTTGCAAAGGATTCTGGGTAACAGAACCTGGTCCGAGCCACACAAGTCACCCCTCCTTGGATTCCCCTAGGTCTCTAGTTTTCAGAAATGCACAGGTTTGGTAGGTTTCCCTAGGTGGCGGCTGAGCTAGAGGCCAAAATCTACAGGTAGTCACTTTGCTAAAAACAGCTCTGTTTTCTGTGATGTGTCCACGTTGTGTTTTGGGGCATATCCTGTCGCGGGCGCTAGGCCTACCCACACAAGTGAGGTACCATTTTTATCGGGAGACTTGGGGGAACATAGATTAGCAAAACAAGTACTATTGCCCCTTGTCTTTCTCTACATTTTTTCCTTCCAAATATAGGAGTGTGTGTAAAAAAGACATCTATTTGAGAAATTCCCTGTAATTCACGTACTACTATGGTCACCCCGGAATTCAGAGATGTGCAAATAACCACTGCTCCTCAACACCTTTTCTTGTGCCCTTTTTGGAAATGCAAAGGTTTTCTTGATAGCAATTTTTTACTCCTTATATTTCAGCAAATGAATTGCTGTATACCCGGTATAGAATGAAAACGCACTGCAGGGTGCAGCTCATTTATTGGCTCTGGGTTCCTCGGGTTCTTGATGAACCTACAAACCCTATATATCCCCGCAACCAGAGGAGTCCAGCAGACGTAACGGTATATTGCTTTCGATAATCTGACATTGCAGGGAAAAGTTACAGAGTAAAAAGTAGAGAAAAATTGATGTTTTTTTCACCTCAATTTCAATATTTTTCTTTTTCAGCTGTTATTTTCTGTAGGAAACCCTTGTAGGATCTACACAAATGACCCCTTGCTGAATTCAGAATTTTGTCTACTTTTCAGAAATGTTTAGGTTTCTGGGATCCAGCATTGGTTTCATGACCATTCCTGTCACTGACTGGAAGGAGGCTGAAAGCACAAAAAATTGCACAAATGGGGTATGCCCCAGTAAAATGCCAAAATTGTGTTGAAAAATTGGGTTTTCGGATTCAAGTCTGCCTGTTCCTGAAAGCTGGGAAGCTGCTGAGTTTAGCACCGCAAACCCTTTGTTGATGCCATTTTCAGGGGAAAAACCACAAGCCTTCTTCTGCAGCCCCTTTTTCCAATTTTTTGAAAAAAACGAAATTTTCACTGTATTTTGGCCAATTTCTTGGCCTCCTTCAGGGGAACCCACAAAGTCTGGGTACCTTTAGAATCCCTAGGATGTTGGAAAAAAAGGACGCAAATTTGGCTTGGTTAGCTTATGTGGACAAAAAGTTATGAGGGCCTAAGCGCGAACTGCCCCAAATAGGCAAAAAAAGGCCTGGCACAGGAGGGGGAAAAGGCCTGGCAGCGAAGGGGTTAATCTCCACCATCACAACATCCGAGAGCGGCCTACTCACTTTCTGCCAAAATATGTATATTGCCGGAAACACTAAGGAACATATGAATATCAGTTTCATTTTCTAGGCCACACTTAGGGGCATATTTATAATGCTCTAGCGCCACCTTGTACCAAATTAACGTCATTATTTTTTACGTTAATGTGGCCTAACGAGGCCAAAAACCATGTGCCGTATTTAGAGGGTGGCGCAATATATGCATTGCGCCACTCTGTAACCCTCTGCACTACTATATGCCTGCACCAGGCATAATGTTTGCAAAGGGCTGTTCCCCCATTAGGGGAGCTGGAAAAATGGCATAATGAAATGTATGATATTTCCTTGCGCATTTTTTATGACACTCAAGAGCAGGCGTTAAAAGGGGGCTTCCACTCTTTAAAATGGGGCCTTAGATACTCTGCAGGAGTAGTGCCAATATTTTGGTGCTACTCCTGCAGAGTACATCAGTAGTGTCAGTAGAAATGATGCTATTGCCCCCTACCTTGTGCCATGGTGAGCACACATGGTGGCGGTAGGGGGGTGCTAAGCGTTTTAGGGAAAGTGGTGCTGCACTCTGTGCACTGCCTCTTTCCATAAATCTGCCCCTTCATACACATGACTGCTTCCCCATTCCTCATTCTTGAAAGCTTATACGGTGACAGATATGCTGCATGGATAACAAAAAGGTGGATTCTTCTTAAGGGGGTAGGCTTCACCACAGCAAACAGAGTATGCATAGACATTATCCACCAGTCCTCAAGATTCTTCCTAGGTAAGCAGCCTCCCCAAAGATCTCGCACCAGCGTAAAATCTCCATCTACTGATTCTAGGATTTCTCAGTACCAAGTAGACACTTCCTTTATGGCGGGGGACTCCACGTTATTTTCTCTTCCAGATGATTCAAAAGTCCTATCTTCATACAACTTCTCTGTGACCAACCTTTCAACTGGACATATCTGAACCTTGATAATTTCCCTTCCGTCATTTCATGTAGTTCCTCCCAAGAAACTAAGACCCCATCTCTAAAAAGATCCCCCCAAAACGCTATCCCTTCCTTCCTGATTGGGATAATGCCCAATGACTATAGTACTCTATTTTCATTACTCTCCTTATACTATACCACACTTTTAACATATCTTGCAGTACTTTCAGCTTCACTATTTTGAAGAATTTTGGATTTCCAAATGTAAGCAAGAAATATACCCCTGCACATTTTACATCTTTTAGCATAGCCTTAAACATGAACCCAGTCTCTGAGACATCCGGGGAGTCAAAAAGCATCCTTCCGTTCTTAAGGTGGAAAGCCCAAGCATAGTATTGCAGATCTGGTAGTGCAAGACCCCCCTTCTTTCTCCTTTTAAGCAGGTTTTTCCAGGAGATCCTGGGCCCTTTATAAGCCTGTATAAATGAGTTGATTTCTTGTTGGAACTTCTCTACCTGCATCTTCTTCATCTGTAATGGAATTGTATTAAACAAGAAACTCACTTTAGGTAGGATCGCCATCTTAACCCAGCTTACTCCTCCCAGAATTGTCAAGGGGAGGCATACCCACCCCTGCATCAATTTGTTGCAGTCTGCCAAAACTTTTTTCATATTCACCACAGGGACCTACTCTGTATCCTGCATGATGTTTAGGCCCAAATATCTCATTTCGTTTTTATGGTGTAATCCATCCTTCCTCTGATTCCAGACCATGACATCTGTTTTCCCTGCATTTACATGGTCACCTGACACTTTCCCAAATAAGGTCATCCGGGTAGAGGGAAACGTTTTTATGCCATCCGTGACAACCAAAGGTGGAAATCTTCGGGTCATGCCTTATCCTCTTGGCAAAAGGATTGCTATATAGATTAAACAATATTGGAGATAGCGGACACCTCTGCCTTATACCTCTGGTTATTTTAAAGGGGGCAGTTAAGCGCCCATTGACCAGTACTTTTGCAGATGGGGCCTGATAGATCTGCTTAACCATTCTACAAAACGTTTCACCTAAATTAAAAGGTTTTAGGATTGTGGCCAAATAGACCCAATTGACTCTAACAAAGGTCTTCATGGCATCTAACGTAATGATTGTAAGGGGGCGTCATACGTAGTAGCCAAATCAATAGCCCCAATTAAGTTAAAAGTTAATTCATGAAGGTGTTTACCCTTAGTGAAACCCTTCCGGTCTTCGTGCAGGAGTCCTGCTACCACCCCACCTAACCTATCCACCAATAGGTTTGCAAAGATTTTGTAATCGCTATTTACGAGTGATATTGGTCTACATGACTCACAACATGACGTATTTTTTTTCTGACTTCAGAATCAGAGTAATAATTACATTGTTCCAAGATGCTGGCACTCGCACCCCCTCATAAAAAATCTCTCCACACAGAGCTGCCAGAGCAGGAACTACTGATTCCACCAATACTTTATACAGGTCCATTGGGATGCCGTCCGGCCCTGCACCTTTACCCCTCTTGCTTAATCTTTGAACCTTCCTTATTTCTCCCAGTGAAATTGTTTTCTTATTCAATTGAGCCTGCTCTTTTGATAATAAACTACGTATGACATTTTCCCCCAACAACTCCCTCACCTCTTCCTCTGCTACTATCCTCTCTTCTGTATAAAGCTCTGAATTAAATTCTGAAAAGCCTTCTAAATATCAACACTACTTGTCCACTTCTCTCCTAGTGATCTCTCTAATGGAATTTCGAACGTGCTGTGTCTTAGATTTCCATGCTAGCAACTTCCCTGCACTCTCTCCATATTCAAAATTGGTTAGCTTACTTGCTTCCCATCGCCTTCTCAGTCTGGCCTGTACGTCCTCAAGCTGGAACCTCAGTTGACTCAAAATCTCCTTCTAAATTTCCTTCCACTTGCGCTCCACCTCTCATTAGTCTATCACATTCTAGCATTTCTGCTCCTACAGAGCTTACTTCTGCCCTATACTTCTTATTTCTAAAGCTTGCAAGACTAATAATTTTACCTCTTATAAATGTTTTTTTAAACAGATTTTTTATTGATATCTCCAACAGATAAATGATCATACATTAATAGCTCAATACATATACTTTCCAGCATAAAGACTCTGCACGTTCAGATCTTCTTAGTGGTTTCCACTACGTTGGTTCTTTGAGGAATTTCTCTGTCCCCTTGCCCTCTTCCACCACAACTTCCCTCCCACTTCCCAATGAGTCATATTTCTTGTTGTGTGGTGTGCGTGGTGTGGTGAGGTCAGTTGTGTCTCATTTTCCTGTGTGCAGTTTAAATTCAGGCTCTTGCTCAGGCGAATCTCTATTTTCAGGTGTGGGGTGGTTGAGTCTGAGCAATTTCTTTCTCAGGGTCCGGGGCGTTCTGGGTCTCCTCTCTCATAGTTTCCACCATGGTGTCCCATGCTCTTGCTACATCTAACGGTCACATCCCTCTTTTGGTTTCCCCCTCGCACATAGCCCATTTTTCTAGTTTCCTGTACCAGCTGGTTATTCTCGGACTGTCAAGTTCTTCCAATTCATTGCAATCTCCCTCTTGGCTATGACATATGCTAGGTCTTGGAATTTGCTAGCAACCTTCATTTTAGACATATGGGGGAACCAACAAGTAGACAATGATCTATTGTGCAAAGAACCACCTTGTCTATTGTATCTGCTACAGTTACAAGTTTACAAGTTGTATCTGCTACAAGTCTGTGGGCAGTCCCAAAACATGTGCCTAAATTCTGCACAGAGGGCCCTGCATCTTGGGCATTTCGCTCCTTCTGTGTTGAAATGCCTGTTAATCTGACCGGGGGTTAAATTTGCCTGATGTAACACGTAAACATTTATTGGCTTAAATATGGCATTTTGTTACACTTTAGGAGTTCCTTCCAATATATGCTCCCAAGCCTTTTCGGGGATACTGGCTCGTAAATCTCCTTCTCAATTAAGCCACAACAAAGCCAATGGGTGGGTCGTATCTGTTCATATTCTATTGTATAAGTTTGTGACGGCCTTTATTGTGCTCTTTGAGGTCACCAGAAAGGTACAAGTTGTCTGTGTTTATGGTTTTCCCAGTCCCGCATGCCAGTGATGTTGAATACCTGCAGTGACCGAGCCATATAGTAAGAAGTGGCTCCCTTGCAGGTCAAACTCTGCTCTGATGTCCGTGAATGGGATCATTGTACCTTCTTTAAAAAGGTTACCATTGGTTAACACTCCTGCTGCATACCAGAAATGTAGCCCCTCCCAGTTACCCCTGTGTGGCAGTGCTAGTAAAAACAGCAGAGGGTGGTCTGGGGAGTAGGGAACCTTTATCTTAGATTTGCGCAAGTAGCTTGTCTAGCACTGTATGAGTGTTTTCAAATTGGGCGATTCCTTTCACCGGTTATATCACATTCCCAATAAGACCTCAATTAGTCTCATCAGTGGAGGAGGTGAATGGTCTCACGGTGCCCCAGGGTCTTATCTGCTAGCTACCGATTGTGTGAGCCACTGGAGCTGTGCCGCTAAGTATTAAGCCTCAAAGTCAGGGACAGCCAACCCAATGTCCATCGACTGTCTCTGAAGTTTACAGGGCCACTCGTATTTTCCCGTTACCCCAGAGCAATTATATTACTAGTATATCCAATTCCTTAAAGATTGCCCTGGGTATCCATATCAGTAATACTGTAAAATAATACAGTAGTCTAGCCAGGCCTTTTGATAAGTGCCACCATACCTGCCACTGACAATGGTAATGTCTGCTAAAAGGCCATACTATTCTGAGTGGATTACATGGCTCTCCCCACATTTCCCTCAAGGATGTCCTGTGGATCGTGATATATTTTAACCCCTAGGTAGGAAAGACAACGTGGTTCCCATATTACAGTACTCAACTCAAGGGGGTCGTTCCGGCAGGTCCCAGGCGGAACAATAGAGTCTTTTCCCAGTTTACCCTAAGTCCCAATATAGCCCCAGATTTATCAGTTGGGCCACCGGCAGGTCCATCTGCATATTGTTCTGGAAATTGACAGGTCATCAGCGTACAGGGCTGTGCGGTGCCACCTCCTACCTGATTGTATCCCTTGACCTCCCTTTCCACTGTGAGCCACAGCTGCTAATGGCTCCATTGCTATCGCAAACAGCAGCAGAGACAGAGGACAGCCCTGCCTGGTGCCTCGCTCAACTGCATAGCTATCTGATATTGTCTGAACAGTGCGGACTCTAGCTGTTGGGTTAGGGTAGAGCAGTCGCACCCATGCAATATAGTCTTTCCCCAATCCCATCTTTGCCATCACTGCATAAAGGAAACACCACTCAAGGCTCTCAAAAGCCTTTTCAATATCCACAGCCAGCATACCTGACATCATTTCATCACAAGAAGAAACTCTGAGGACCGCTAGCAGTCACCGTATATCAGCTGTGTCATGTGAGGGAGAAGTCTTGTCGCTAAGATCTTACTAAGTTTTGTAGTCCATATTCAACATTGACAATGGTCTATTTGCCCCACATTCTGTCGGGTCTTTACCAGGTTTTAGTAGGGGTATTACCACTGCCTCTCTTGCTGTTGCTGGCAATATTCCCCGCTCCTTTGCGGCCATATAGAGGGCTTCCAACCTTGGGGCCGCAGGTCAACATACATGGCATAAAACTCTACCGGATGGCCTCAGTTCCGACGTCTTACCCCTAGCTAAGTCCTTAATAGCCTCCTTGATATCTTGTAGAGTAATGGCTCTCCCCCAGCTGATCTGCCATTCCTGGTGTAAGTGTGGTGAGTGGTATCTGTTTCAAGTATGCTTCAGTGGCTTCCCTGTCATACTGAAGGGTGCTTGTATATAGCCTCTTGTAAAAAGACATGAAGTGTGCATTAATCTCTTCTTGTAGAGGCTATTCCCCATCCCACTTCCACTTCCATGATGATTGATCCTCTCTTGGTCAGTGACACTACCCATGCCAGCATACAGCCCACCTTATCTCTCTCTACGTAAGCCCTTGCTATGTAATTCTTATAGTCAAAGCAGCAAAGATGCTCAACATGTTCCGTTGCTGTTTCTTTTAATTGACAAATTCTATGCTGATGGCCTGGCTGCTGTGGCCTATTTTTTTCTTCCTCTTCCAGTTTGCTCTCTGCCTCTATGGGGTCTCTGAGTAGTGTTCTTCGTACTCCCACCAAGCCCTCTATGCACCTCCTCCTCAGTACTACTTTAAAAGCAACCCATTCTAATAATGGGCTATTGGTTGTGGCCTTGTTACCCATAAAGAGTTGGGCAATATGTTGTCTGACCTCGCCCTGGTATTGTGTGTCCACTAATGATTCCAATTTTAATTTCCATTTAGAAATGCTGGGGGGGGTGAGCCCCACTTCAATGATAGTAGTATTGGGTTGCTATCTGAGCTGGTGCAGGTGAAATATTCAACATTGTGTATGTATAAGAACACATCTGGGGTGCAAAGGAATGAATCCAGCCGTACATCTAGTTCATGTAAGTAGGAAAAATATGAGCAATCTCTGGTGTCCGAGTATAGCCTTCATCATTGTATCAACCAGGTCCCAATGTGATTGCCAGGATGTAAATTTCCGTGCCACTCTTGTTATTGGGGAATTGTGCAATGGGGTTGGGATCGGTCTTCAGCGGGGTCCACCACACAATTAAAATCTCCTATCAATACTATTGACTGTTGTAGGAGTGGGGCAGGTGGGTAGAGATTTTTGCAAAAACTTTTCCCTGGTCTGAGTCAAGCGCGTAGATATTAGCCAAGACGAGCTACCGGCCCTCTAATCTCCCTTGTACAGCCATGTATCACCCTTCTGGGTCTATGAACCTGTCTAGCTTTTGAAACGGAACCCCCACTTGTATCCATTTCAGGGTCCCTCTGGCATAAGTGGAATAAGTAGTGTAGTATACTTGGCCCCTCCACCGTTTCTGTATAGCCTTCCCTTCTGCTTGTGTTAAGTGCGTTTCTTGTAGCATTGCCACTTGGACTCCCATCCTCTGTAAACAGTTACATCAAATAGCCTGTCGAATCTGGGAGCAGTCCGCTAGATCGTTTAGAGGATACTGCTGTGTCGCCTCTTCTCCTCCATCTTTCTTTCGTCACTGAGCTATTGTGCCCGGCCCAACCATCTGGTACCACCCCCTAATTCTCTCTGATTCAAAAGGATATCTCCTGGACATGTCTTGGCAGCTTCATGGTGTTGTTGCGGTTCTCCAAGAAAATCAGGCGAGAATGGGTCAGATGATGCAGTACGACATCCCAGGCGCCACCTCCGGTCCCATCTCTTCAGATGTGCACGTCTTGTCTGAATCTCGATCCGACCTCCACTGCTCAGTCTCTTCGCTCAGCATGTGGGAAGGACATGGGCCTGGACCGCGTAGGGAAGCCACTGCTTCCACCTCCTTTTGGCGTTTCTGTTGCACATCTTTGTTAGAAGAGGCTGATAGTCTGTGGGTCAATCTGTGCCGGGGTCGCCTATGCTGTCTTTGCTGTAGCTTCCCTGGGTGATTGACCTTGCTAGTTGGCGATCGAGAGTCTATCCACTGTCATATGTCCTCAGGCGAGGTAAAGAATTGCATTCCTCCTTTGGTCGTCACCCTCAATTGTGCAGGGAACATCACTCCGTACTGTATCCCCATTTGTTGAAGTTTTTGTTTAGCTTCTCTGAACGTGGCCCTTTGTTTCTGCACTTCCTGTAAAAAGTCTGGGAAAATGCAGACCGTGCTATTGTCTACTATACAGGTGCCGTTCATCTTTTTAAGATATGCCTGTGACTTGGGCATACCCACTGATCTGCATCTCACAGATCTGTCCAGTTTACTGTCAAAAATCAAATTAAACTCTTCAAAGGGTCAATATCATCACAATTTGGGCCATAAAATCCAACCACAGTAAACACTGTGTTGCCTAACTGGGGTTTAGCTATGTCTCACTTCCCTGATTTGTCAGATATTGACCCCAATAGCACCGCTCTTATCTGCTGTTTGAATAAAATAACTACGCCCTTGGTATAGAAATTATGATTTGTACATACACAAAATTGAACCCATTTTTGAGTCTTGAACAATTCCATACATTCTGTTCTGGATAAATGAGGTTCCTGCAAGATTATTACATCAGCTGGATCATCTCTCAAATACTGCAGTATCCTCTCTCTCCTTCTTCTGGTATGTAACCCATTTACATTCCATGATATAATCTTGCTGTTATCCACCCCCTGATCTTTGACAACGCTATCCATTCTCCCAACCACACCTAGCTCAACTTTTAACTATATGAATGAGGTGTTTTATGGGTTTTTTTCCCACATGCTCCCCATCCCGTGCTCCCCACCCCCAGTCACTTGTAATACCCTCACCTCCCCCCCTTGGAGAACCCAACCCTGCACCTGCTTGGGCTGAATGTTAGCCCGATTTTAGAGTGCCTCTAGGAACCCGAACTGAAGAAGGAACAGACCTTCAACCTTCCATTTTCATCTTTCCAGACTTTTTCCCTTGATGTTACCTAGCAACTCATCTGCTGCCTTGTGATCTCTCAAATTATACAGTTTATTATTGTACATATCTCGGAGTAAGTCTACAAATTTGAGTTGCGCTGAGATGCCCAATTTTTTTCACTCTTTCCCCAACTCCCACTGTTTGCTTATAGTTGTTCAGGACAGATCTGACCTAATCTCAAAAGTGAAAATTTTCCTTTCAGTGACTTGAGTATAATGCCTTAACCAGGATCTTCTCTTTTAAAGCGTGCGTCTGAAAATGTAACACAATTTTTCTCTGCCTCTTTTTACTAGGGTCTCTCCTAAAAGCATCTCTTTGAACCCTCTGAATATCTGTTGTTATAATCTCCACACTCTCCTCTATCTGCACTGCATCCTTGATCAGGGTGGCCACATAGGCCTTTAAAGATTTACTAGTGGGGAGGGGGGCAATCCTTTTTCCCATTTTACCTAACTTATTTGGTTGATAATTATTGCCTTCACTATCCTAATTTTTTTCACCGAGTTCAAAGCAAAAAGGTTTCCAGTTCCCCCACTGGAGCTCATGACTCTTCAGTCCTTCCCATTTACTGCACTGACCTCCGTCGAAATGAAACTATTTCTGCCATCCAGCTGAGACCCTACCTTTTGTTGCCATCTCTTTCCCCTACAGACAGTGTCTGCAATGTCTCTCAGGTCCTCTGCACCTCCTAGGTCCTTCCGTGGCTCTGCGTGTCTAATGGCAGAGACTCTACTCACTGTCAGCCCACCTCCACCTACGAGCCCGGACGCAGCCGCTGGGACTGTGATGACGCTGCCCCTGTTCCCCCAGATAGGAAAGCGTGCGGCTGCTCTGCGGTTCCTCCACAGCTCCAGGGCGGCTCGGAACCACGCCACGGCCCCGCAAGATCAATCCTCCTTCCTCGCTGAATCATACTTGGTCGGCACTTCTACTGCTCTTCCAGGTGGCTGAGTTCCCTAGTCAAAGACACGCTCTAGCGACCTGCCTCCATGCCGGTCACGATGTTCTCCACTATGTCACCTGTATTCTTGGTTTATTTAAGGTTATTGCTTGGCAGAAAGGGTATGCAGACGATTTTAGTGTTTATATAATTAGTTTGTTTTTTTCTGCTTACTTATTTCTGCTAATTTGGATCACTTATGACTTACTTGTTTTTAAGTTCTCGTTGAGGAATCTGTGTGGAGGTTCTGGATCATAACAGAACTTTGTGGTATACTATTTATGGATGTTCCTGAGCCTGCTGAGTCTGTTCCTGGGCTTGGGTTTTATCCCTCAAGAATAAAACCTACTTTTGATTCTACATTTTTTGGTTTGGGTATCTGCTCATACCATCACAAGCTTTCTCTGTCATAGGAACTTCTTCTCTGCCAAGACACTCTTCATGCTTCAACCACAGGAGGCTTCTGATATAATAATATAGGCCTGATTCAGATTATGGTGGAAAGGATACTCCCTTGCAAAGGTAGTGGAGTATTTTTTTTCACAGTACTGAAGTTTTACTGAAGTTTTGCTTGCCTCATTTAGAGCTGAGCGGACTTTCAGTATGTCAGAGACTAGTCTGATGGCCCAATAGAGTAAGTGCTGCTTGCCCGATTTAGTATGGGCATTAGAATGGCCAATTTTCAGTGTCCATCATTGCAAGGTAAAACCTAGCACTATGGGGCAGTGAAAACGTGTAAATGACCCAGATGCCAAGGGAGAAATCTCCTATGACAAGGTGGTCATTGTTTTTTGTTATTTTTAAAAACAAATCCCACTTCCGAACTTTGTTTTTTTAAATTAACAAAATATTGAGTGTTTGCTGTATGACTTCATCATGTTGATGGAGACACACATAAAAATTTCCCTGCATTGACAGAAATTGCTGGAGCAGTGGACATCGCTAAATTTGTAGAGCAATTACACTGTCTGGGTGAAGGAGTACTTTTCTCCATAGCCCTGATGGAGCAATCCTATCCATTGGACTCTAAATCAGGTCCAAAGATAGTTTGAAATATGCTTCACCTCAGGTTTATACTGAAGACTCTGGTCAAGGGACTGCTGGATAACACTTTTTGTGTAACAGTGATTGCTACATTGAATACTAAAAACTGAGTATTATTGCAGCTACAGATAATGTGGCTATTGTATATTTCTTATTTTATTCTTATTAAACTCACTTCGGAAATGTGAAGCATTAGTATCTGATACCAGCTTCCTAGCGGGTCTTTTTAAGCTGTGCTGAAATTCTTGTCTCACTCTTGAAATAGCCTCAATCACAACAGCGTGTGGGCTTTACAAATACTTACTTGAGCAAGAAGACTACTCTGTTTTTACTTAAATTTATATCTAGAATTCTCCCACAGTGTCGTAGGAAGATTCTTACCTAAATATTTTTGATAGAGGGGCAAGAGATTTGAACAGTTGTTGACACATGGGCAGAGGCAGGCCTATCCCATGCCACTGATCCTTCTTGGCTACCAGAAATAATTGCACCAAATTACAAAACTACAGGGGCGACCAAGCAACGCATGGTAAATGCCACAGTCCCACCTGGCGGTCCTGCATCAGGGCTGCCAGTAGGAACCTGCTCCCTTTAAATGCCTCCTACAGCAGAGAATCCCCAGGATTCCCTCCAACACTGTCATCCATGCACAGCATTATATACAAACCATGGAATGACATAGGGCCTCATTCTGAATTTGGCGGGCGGCGGAGGCCGCCTGCCAAAGTACCGCCGTCAGAATACCGCTGCGCGGTCAAAAGACCGCCGCGGTAATTCTGAGTTTCCCGCTGGGCTGGCGGGCGACCGCCAGAAGGCCGCCCGCCAGCCCAGCGGGAAACCCCCTTCCATGAGGATGCCGGCTCCGAATGGAGCCGGCGGAGTGGAAGGGGTGTGACGGGTGCAGTTGCACCCGTCGCGATTTTCAGTGTCTGCTTGGCAGACACTGAAAATCTTGGTGGGGCCCTGTTAGGGGGCCCCTGCAGTGCCCATGCCAGGGGCCCCGCGACACCCGTTACCGCCAGCCAGGTTCTGGCGGTCAGAACCGCCAGAGCCAGGCTGGCGGTAAGGGGGTCGGAATCCCCATGGCGGCGCTGCCTGCAGCGCCGCCATGGAGGATTGCCCAGGGCAGCGGGAAACCGGCGGGACACCGCCGGTTTTCCGTTTCTGACCGCGGCGGTACCGCCGCGGTCAGAATGCCCATGGATGCACCGCCAGCCTGGTCAGAATGACCCCCATAGTGCCTTGCGATCACAAGATGCCATGCTTATCTTTAGTACAACAGAGAACAAAATCTTAATAATCCCTCTGATATCTTGGAGTTTGGTTTATAAGAACCATCTTTCTTTCCTTGGCACTCACAAAATTGTTGATGATTCCCATAGGCAGGCCGCGCAATGCACACCAGCTGTGAGGAGCAATCCTTAGGCTTTTTCTCCACTCTACCATAGGATAGACGAGGGCTCAGCTCTGAGATGACCAGAACAAAACCATACTTCCTCACGTGGCTTTGACAAAATGAGATGTTAAATACCATCACATAATCTTTACATAGGAGTTGTGTGGTGTGATCCTGAAGGGTACAGATTTTGGAATATAACTTACTGATTGGCTGCAAACCTGCCATTGACACTGCATTCTTAATGGCCAGTGAGAGGTAGGTGGCGGTACCTTGTTGAGTGCCAGATATGGTTTCCATCTTCAAGGTGCAAGAAGGGGCCTTAGTGCTGTATCCGTTTAGGCCAGTATTATGAACGGAGTAGAAAATGTTTCTGGTAATTTGCATTTAAAACATGTATACATATTTCATATATGCATGAATGTGTTTATGAGGTGAACTGCCATGTCCAGTAGGCTTTCTAAAGCTATTGTAAGCGATGGAAGTGTTTTTGGGATGCAAGCTGTAGTACACTGGGGAGTTTTGTAGTTTACATTTTAATTTATAGTATTCCTTGGTAGCAGCTGTATGTGTATTTCCTTGAACGATCTATGAAGTACATCCTGCAATAGTATATTTCCATAACATTTTAGTCATGTTGTCTCGAATATAATGTCTAAAACTTACTACTCATGGATCCCTTGGGTCTGTCCTGAAGATTAACCAGTAGGAAATTGGGGCCAGATGTAGGAAGATCTGATTTTGTGACTAGGAAATTACGAGTCGGTACGACTCGCAATTTGCGAGTCGCACAATCATATGCAGAATGGTGTCCATGACACCTTCTGCGAATCGCAAGGGGGTCGCAAAGACCCACCTCATTAATATTAATGAGGTGGGTCGCAATTTGCGACCCCATTGCAATTCCCTGCACTCACAGGGATGGTGGCCTGCTGGAGACAGCAGACCTCCATGTCTGTGACTGCTTTTTTAATAAAGCAGTTTTTTTTTTTTTTGTATTGCAGCCCATTTTCCTTAAAGGAAAACGAGTTGCAATACAAAAGAAAAAATGAAACCATTTGGTTTAATTTTTTCAGAGTAGGCAGTGGTCCATTGGTCCATTGGACCACTGCCTGCTCTGAAAAAATATTTTAGCCGACATTCACAAAGAATGAGTTAGCACCCACTTGACATGGGTGCTAACAGCGAATTGCTTTGCGACCGCGTTCGTGATCACAAAGCAATTTTGCATCGTGGTGCGAATCGCAAATAGGAATGGAACACCCCTTCCTATTTGCGAGTTGCATTCCCATTTTGCGAGTCGGTTCCGACTCGTAAAATGGGAATGTGCATCGCGATGCCTGTTTTGCATGGCGCAAACTGCGAATTTTGCAGTTGGCGCCATGCAAAACGGTTGCTACATCTGGCCCTTGGTTCCATCACTGTCATTTTTCTTTGAGAAATCTTGCATCTGTCAAAACGCAGGAGCTATGAAAAATGTATCCATAAATTAAATTTAGAGGGCAATTTGCAGCTAATCTTTGGAATAATTCCAGTGTGCATAATGCAGCAATTTGAATGCATTGGCAGTCAAATCTTTGCCTCATTTATTAATATTTAGGACGTTTTTGTTTCACTAATGATAATTACCTAATACGACCAAAATAATTTTTCAAAAATTATCTGCTCTTGCATCTCTGGATTTATTGGCAGTAAAAGAGGCTGCATTATTAAAATTCATATGGAAAAAAGGAATTTTGCAAAAGATGTATGCTGTGTTTAAATTATGAAAGTATCTCTTAATAGCGCACATGAACTGATCACCATTGGTTTATGTCTTCCATTATAACTAACATTTAGAATATCAGTGCATAATGACATAGTTATAGGAGAAGGGCTCTGTAGGTTTGCCTCACTTCTCATAACTTGAAGTATGCATTAAAGTGAGTGCAGATTTCTAAATATTTCATTTACTCTCTAAAAGTGGCATTTACTATCTCGCTCTTATGTATAGGTATTTTACTGTACCTTTTCTCCTAAAATGATGTAGATTTCTACCCATGAAAACGTATTTGAGATCGCAATACATAACACTGAAGTTTCCTTCATCCTAATATCCTTCAGTCATTAAAGGCAGTGTTCTTGAATTTGAGATTTGACATGTACTGGCGCTTGGACAATAATTTCACAACTATTGAGCCCACATATTGGGCCCAGTCCACAAATCTATGGGCACAGACTTTCGCGCGTGTAGGTTTACGGCTATGCCTCGTCGTATATCTCTACCTAGATGCAATTGGGTCTCCTTAGTAGGTGAGGAGGAGGGGCAGGCCACATAGCAGCAAAGAGCAGTAGAAAAGCACCGAAGTCTCATGATATATAGGACCCCGACAGATGTCGACAACATGAAGGATACTTAGGCATTCAGCCTGTAAAGCCTGAATGCAGGTATAGGCGGGGCACAAGGAATGAGCTGCCTCCCACAGCCGCTGTGATAAATAAAGGATGATAGAGAAACGCTGAGGACCCTTATTTTGTCCACAACTCAGTGTGTCATTTTGGAACGTTGGCTCCAAATATTTTTTTTTAGCTGACAACAGCGAACATTTTTCAACAAAAAGCAATGTTGTTAGTATATTGTGTCTTACACCTCTGTATAATCAAATTACCATCAAGTAGCATGCGTGCACTCAAATAAAGTATGCCACGACGGCTAACATCAGAGCGCTGCCAGGAGATTATATGTCAACTATGAATTTAATCCAGACTCCTGACATTTCTAACAAAGTCACGAGGGTTGCACAGCAGCACAGGCAAAAAAGAAATGCTGATGGCATATTTGACGCACTCTATTGTGCGCTTCCATGTCATGTAATTGACGATCCTCAATGTGTTTATTTCTTCGTGTTTAGTACACGAGGATTGAAAATTAGGACCTGATACATAAAATGCTTTTGCACACATGATAGTGCAATGCTGTTTCACACACCAATGCATGACATGGAGTAATTTTACAATTATGAGTTGGTTTGCTGTCTTTACTGTAATGTCGATTAGCGATGGCCATTAAATCGGCCACCGTGTACATTGTTTCTGCTATTTACCATGGCTGGTGGTCATGCCATTTCCAGAAAACTTCACTATTCGGCTGCAGGCTAAATAGCATCCTTGCATATATGTGAGCTGTGCGCATAATATAAGTATTTGTATATATGTTTGGGGCAGTGCTTACATCGTCCTTTACTGCCTGTTATCACAGTATCTTTGCATTTATGTAAGCTGTGTGTGTAATATCTATAACGGACAATCATAATGCGAGGGCATCGCGTTCTATCTACCTAGTCGTAGACCAAGTGTACAGCTTACAAGTAATAGGCTACATGTGCAGTGAATTCTCAGTACAATGAATTCTCAGTACAATATCGCATGAGTGAAAAAAAAACAAGTAAAACATCACCATTTGACAGAGAGGCTACGTTAAAACTTGAAGTCAAGAATGGAGGCTCTGTACAGGCCCTGTCTCCTTGTCCTACGGAGACTTCGCTCAAACTATTATAAAAGTGTAAAGCAAGCCTACAATATTAATGTTAAATTAATAAATATGTAAAATATACATGCACTTTAATAATGAAAGCAACCACAAGCCTTATTAAAAATATGGCAATTAAAACGCCAATAAAATTGAATAAAAACACATTTCTTAAAAACAAGCGGCTGAATCAAAAGTCTAGGAGGCTGCTGAAATGTTGCCATGTCCAAAATCAGTTTGACCCAGGAAGGAACTCGCAGGCACAGATCCAGTGTGATCTCTGAAGCAAGTTCCAATGAACAAACATGTTCAAATCCAGACCACACACACAAATTCTGAAGGCAAGGCAGCCAAAGGTGTCACTGCAAAATTAGAGCCACATACTAGGCATCCAAGAGTCCAAGCATCAATATCGACCAGAAGTAATGGTTCAAAGTACGCATCCAGCCGCTATGGAAGCTTCATATAACAGCACTGAAGGAGGTTCCTCAACGGGCACCCGTGCAGATCCATATCCATAGATTGAACCAAATGCATAGCCAGACACAAGTCAAGTGCACACTCGAAAGGTCACAGCAGACCGCAGAATACAGGCTGTATACATTGTAACTGCACAGTTCTAAAGGAAAAAGAGCAGTTCACATTCAGTTCCTGGAGCATAGACACTTCAAAGCACTGTAGAATGCATACAGGACATAGCAGGTGTGTGACAAATTCATCACCATTTGACCTTGAGATGCAACATCAATTGCTGAGCAACAAAAATAGGACCAAAATAGCAATGACTAGGAATAACACAACCAATATGAAAAAAAACTTGAAACCAAAGAGTGCAGAATGGATGGTATAACCCCCAAAACAATCTAGAACATGCTCACAAAGCCAGACCGAATTGCTTTAAACAATGTTTCACTTACATGGTATTTGAAGCATTTAATATTTGGAAAACAAGTTCACCAAAATGCTGCAGCAAATTTGACTACTGATGCTGTTGTTTTTGATCTGAAAGTGCAATGAGGCCTTCTAATCAGACCTCATCGCCAGTGCTTCTTTCCTTAAATTGTACTGTGATTTTGTAAACCTAACTGGCAAGGACTTTACAACCCATTTAGGGCCCTAGTGAATGGTACCAGTCCCATGGCAGGGATGTTCAAGGAGTCACCAAGCCTGCAGCACTGATTGTGCCACCCTGCTTAGCCCAAGTAAAAGCAACGCCTGCAGAGCTACCATGTGACCCTACATAAGCAGCTTGTCTGCTCCTGTTTGAGTTTCACTCTGCCCACACCAAGTGCAGGCAAAGTCGCTTCACTGTCCACAGTATAGGTAAATCACCCCTAAGGCAGGCTTCCTATAGCCAGGAGGCAGGGTGCACTGTGATATATTTGAGGACATATACGCACAAACATATATGACCCTGTGAGAGCATTTAATACTTAATGCTACCACAAGTGACCAGTGGTCCATAGGATAACATGGGCTGGCACCATGGCAAACCGTAGATGTCCAGCTCCAAAATGTTTGGTGTGAAACACTGTGCTTTTTCACCCTTGTGACCAGGATTAGCTAGCATTAACCCTGGCGACATCCTTAGATGATGCTCATCAAGTTGCCAGCTTTCTCTTGCCTTGGGAGTCTCTCCTGTGCCATTTGCTGCCAAGACAATAGTCAGCAACCTGCTGGATGTGCTAGCACTTTTCCTCAGGATGGAGACAAATAACCTGGGTAGGGAGGAGGTCACACCTCCGCCCTCCCAGGATGGTTAGTGTTTACAGTGATCAAGGCAGTGAGCCTCGAAGCCTTTGACCAACTTTGATATGTAATCACTTGTCCCCCAGTCGTGGACAAAGCCCTTCCCCGTCCAGGCTGATAGGTAGGGAAATTAGTTATTTAGGAGGCACACACCTCCAAGTGGCTAGCCACACCTTTAAGGTGGGCTAGGAAGTCTGTACAACCGAGGACAGGTTCCGCCATTTTGGCAAACCTTTGAATTTGAGGGTTCTGGGGTACAAAAGTGATCTACCCCCACAGGAAGTCATTACTTCAGTGGCAGACAAGCTAAAGAGACCAGTAGCCCATTGGCCACTGTCCTTCACACCTTTAAAGCCCCCTAAACTAGATTAAAATGGCTCCCCTAGCACCAGAACCTCAGTTCTGACTTTGAATCCAAGAAGAGGCACAGAGAAGAGGTGGACAACAGGACTTTGGACTTAGCCGCAGCTTAAAGAGAAGATAACTAAGTGCCCTAAGGAGACCATGTACTGGAACTGTGTGTTCGACGCATGCCTGTGATAAACGCTCTTTACCCCCAGCAAAGGGACTCCAGTGGAAGCCAGAAACTGAAGCAGACTCCCTGACTGATGGAACCAGTTACCTGCAGTCTGCAGAAGAATTGTTGTGCTGTGTCACAAGAAGTGCAACCCTTCGGGCCGCTTTTCAGTGAGCACAAAAAAAATTCAGGAGAGTTGTAGTTAGGCTCACACCAAGTTTCGAGCTGCTACACCACTCCTGTCAACCTCCAGCGAACGAAGTACCCATAAAATACTTTTGCCGCTGCCAAGGCTTGTTAGTCACCAGCTCGGTAACCGACCCATTCCCGGATGTCACCAACTCCAGAGTGACTCCTATCAGTAGTGACTAATGTCGGCAATGACCACACTGATGAGATCCTGCATCCTTAAGAGGATGACTTCGACTAAGTGGCAAAGCATTTTTGGTGTGTCCCTCCTGTGATTGACAGCTGCAAGACCACCTCTGCACCTGGAGCCATTGAATGTGCTGGCAGAGTGCCACATGTTGAATCCTGGTCTTTTCTAAGGACAGCAAGGCTACCTCTACATCCGGACTCCCAGGGAAAGGTGAAAAGGTACTCTCTATTGAACGTGGTCTAGGGATCCCTCAGACCTTAACTTCAGGTGGGTTCCACAGAACTCACCCTACAAGGTCCCGATTGCACACTGTGATATCCCCCATTGACTTTAAAGGTATTCGTTTGACAACTAAAAGTGCATCTCTTTTTAAACACTTTAAAAATCTACAAATCCACAGATACAAAATTTGTTTTGGTGTCTCAATTAAGATAAAAATCCTCTTTATTTCTCTAAATTGGTGTTGAATTTTTTTGTAGTTGTGTCAATTACTTATCATCATGTTGGTGTGAAATGCTTTACACATGCTCCTCTAAGTAGCCTGACTGCTCGTTGCATCTCTACCAGGACTGAGCAAAGGTTTACTGGTGTGATCCCAAGGTCCACTTCGGAGTAGTTATTATTACATGGTAAGACCCTCCCCCACCCAGTCATACCACGTAATACATTGCTATAGTTCCTTAATGGCATCTGACATTGAATGTTATAACCACTGATAGTAGAGTTTCCAACACTATGGTGGTCATTATGAGCCCGGCTTTTGGAGATAATGTGGCAGTAGTACCGCCAACAGGCTGGCGGTACATACCGCCACATTATGACATTGGCGGGTTGGCTGCAGCCACCCCACCAATTTACCATACCGACCGTCATTGCGGTAGCAGCCGTCCTGCCGGAGATAAGAATCTCCAGCCCGGTGGCAGCTTTTGTAGCACCGGCGGCATCATGACCATACCTACCACCATGCTTTTCATGGCAGTCACAATGCCACGAAAACCATGGTGGTAGGCCCTACCAATGACAGGGAATTCCTTTAAATCCCCCTCAGAATTACAGGAAACACCAATACTTGTCTGTAGGTTGTTCAAGCTTGAACATTTAAAAGGATACCCCATCTTAGTACTTCCCTCTCTGAATTCCATATATTAAAATGGCAAATCAAATTCATATTCCAGAGAATTGCAGGCATGCTGTTACAGTACATTTAAAAATACATTGGCTACCTAGTGGGGGTGGAGATGTTACCTTCGTGGCCGAGGTACACAATGCCCACAAACTGATGTATTTTACTTATGGGTCACTTTTCTTGCAGTCAAAGCTAATGCACATACATTTCACACATACACAATGGCCAACTAACCAGGGCAATACAGACCATATCATGACTAAGAAATACCCTTACCATTTCAGGAACATCAAAGTTCATTGCAAGGTGCACTATCACATATTTGAGAAGACATCAAATTGGGTCTCCTCAATAATGGCCACACGGCCAGTTCTATTCGGCTACACACTATATCCTAACATGCAGAACTTAGTATAGGGTGACATAATAATTTTGTTAGACTATACAGACATTTAACACAGTTTGATATGCATACATTAAGCTGCCCCATTGAGGGTTGCTCTAGCTGTCCAACCACAATTGGCTATGCATGGGATTAACCCAGTGACCATTAATGTTACCATGAGTAAAGTACCCACCAGGCGGGAGGGAATTTTATTCTAAATTACTAAAAAAAACTCCAGCTTGAAGCAGTGTTTCCCTAAACAGGACCACAAGATGAATATAGAATTTTCACAATATGCTTGCTACTTCGGATGGTTCACTCCATTGCTGACTGTGCAATCTATACTCATGGTACACTATCACTGGCTGTTTTACATGATGTGCTAAAAAAGATTCTAATTGAATATGGGGCTGTCCCTGCCCTGTATTTGGGGCTGATGCTAATAGGCAACATTTCCATGGTGTCCTCAACATTTTATGGAATTATTAAAGGGGAAGCAACAACACTGGCAATATGCCGACAACTCAAGAAGCTTCTATAAATAGATCAGCAGTGCGAGTTACCAAAAAGTATTGCTGAAACCTACACATCTATAGTTACAGATAATATGGGGCCAGACCAAATAAGCCACAGCTTAAAGGTAGTTGCAAAAAGGACAATACCAAGCAAGCATGAAGATCTTCCAAGAAACGCTGGGATAAATAAAGGCATAATAAAGAAAACACAAAGTCACTGACAGAATCACCGCAACCTATGCGATATGAAGAATGTTATCATTTATGTTACAGTAATACTTTAAAACAACCTGATAGGTATCAGTGTATTGATACATGCCCTACTCGTTCCTTTGAGGACTCATTAGACAAACGGTCTGAGAGAGTGGGGCAGTCAAAATGCAGTCATGAAGTGTACGTGAAACTGAAAAAGAACTCACAATGCTCGTCAGACATCATCTCAAAAAAGTAAGAGAAACGTCCATTACAAAAACCCCAATTAAAAAATAGAAGTTTGTGGGAAATTTGTCAAAATATGCTGCACATACTGAGAAAATTACTTCAGAACAGGACGTGGGCAGTGGCTCTACTAGACAACATAGCAGAAGTCATGATAGTTGACCAGGATCTTCAAGAGTTTCTGGATGCAAAAGCAACTCACAACTAAATACGAGTCCAAACCCTAAATCACAGGGTTGTCCCTTCTTAGAGACTGTACAAATTAAATATACAGGTTGAGGGAGACATAATGCACACAATTAAAGTAATATTCTGGCAAAAATTAAAACTTAGCTATGACTTTCTCTTGGGCAAAAAGGATTGGCCACCAGAGTTTCATCCACAGGAGGAAGATATAATACTACCATCTTTCTCACTCTTTGCTCCTGAAGAAGTAAATAAGCTTACGCTGCAGAATGGGCCATTGCACAAAACTCTGTTCTATACTGCAACCATGTGAGACGGGATAAGGACTTGTCTTATCATGTAATACCCATAGGATCCAGCTCGCAAGTGCAACCACAATACCCAGTAAAACATGAAACATGGAACGTGAAACAAAATCTCCTGTGAGGGAAATTCCCTCACAATTTGAGCAGCAGGGAGTAACTGAAACCTGTGTATCTCCTATGACTACCCCTTTGTTTCCAGTAGCTTAGCCAGATTGCTCCTATAGAATAGTGTTAGATTATAGACACTTCAACAGCCACACAAGTGCATTTGCAATTTCAAAATTCACACAGTTCGGCTTTAATGAACAATATTTTCTATAAAAAATACAGACAAAACCCTGGATATTTCCAACATATTTTTCTGCCAAAACATAGTGCCTGAAAGCAGGAATGTAACTTATTTATCCACACTCAGCTCTCAGTGCCATTTCACAGTCACAGTCAAAAATGTAATTTATTAGTCAGTTAAAACCATAAACATTGCATAATATGTATAGGCATGACACTAATAGGATCCATAAAGCATACATTTAACATAGAAATAAAAACTAAAATGTAATTTATTATTAAATTATCAAATATTAAATACTAAATACCCCCACCTATCCAGTTCTAGCCGTAGATTTTACATGGTGTTCCTAAACGCGTCACCAGTAAATATAAAATTAAAAAGGGTACCTAAACAAGGTACAAGACTTATCAGTTCTATAAACACCAAAAACTGTAACATTTACTAGCAGGTGGTGCTAAAGGACTAGAGTGACGTATAAAGTGCAATTTAAGATTACTGATTCGCTACATATCACAGAAGCAGTGTGATGGAGTAAAGATGATTATTGAATGTGGCCGCTAGCAACCTGTCCAGTCTATTGGCCCTGGTCCAAGCTTACCAGCCCTTTAGCGGGGGGGGTCAGTGTGGGCTAAATTGGACTGTCCCTCCATAATAATCCAAACATTCCTTGACCCATTTGGAGTCCCAAACCTAACTGGCAGGCTTCTCCCTAAACTGGGCAACAGGATCCTCTTTAACAATGTCCTTGATGATGTCAAGGAATTGCACACATCAGACATTAAGTGCCCCAGCCTTCATTTCTGTGGAGTTGATCGACTGGTGGATGGGGTCCAACCCCAGTACGGACTGCTGTATGGGCCTCCAGACCAACAGGAGAGTACACTGTGGGCACGAGGCATGTGGCATGAATGCATGAAGATGTGTGTGAAGGCATCGTGTAAGGGTAGGTGGGGGTATTTTCTCTTGGTGGTGTACATGTTGTGAGCTGGCCTATGTGTTTTGCAATGTTGATGGGATCGCATAAGGTGGGCCATGTGTGTGACAGGCTGGACTGTTTGATTAATGGAGTTCTCCTGTATGTATTACCTCTGGAGTTCAGCGCCCATCAAAAGAAGGGATTATGGCGTGCCATCGCCAAGGGCATGTGGACCCTGGGGGTCTATGGCAGGCGGAGCACCCACTGTCGGAAATGGTGGGAGGACTTGGGATGCTGGGAACGGAAGACCGGGAGTCCTGCTGGAGATGGCCTCCCAACAAGGAAGGTGTGCCCTTTGGACCCTGACCCCCGATGGCCTGCATACTGGCAGTGGCCTTACCAGAGATGGATGGGCACTTGAGGGCATCACAACAGCCACAAGGGGGTGAGTACAGTGTGTATAGTTACAACTTATCGTTGGTAGGGTGATATCCGGGTGGTGGTTGTGTGTTAGGGTGTACCCCTAAGGCCAGGCCAGACATAGTCCCCTGAAGGGTAAGGGTTGCATGGCAAATACAGGTAACCTAGCTTGTTAGTATTCACTTCTAGACAGGGCTGCGTGGGTCCCAGGTGTGCTGCAGTTGGCTGTATGCGCTCCTCCTCATGCCATGGTAGCTAGCTGGTAGTGAAATGCATATTGTGTAGGCCTTTTCCCTGTGTGTGAGGGTGCTGTGTACACCAACGATGGTGTTGGTGCAGTCATTGACCTAGTGTATCATTTGTCTCCCTCCCCCTTTCTTTTTTTGTCATCCTGTCCTTGTGTGCATTAGTATCTTCTGGCGGAAGAGCAGAGGCACCAGCGACAGAGAGAGCTACATCCCACAGGACCCTGGAGGCAGAGTACATTGATGTCGAGGGAACCAGTAGGACGGAGGGCGAGTGGAGCACCATGACGGAGACTGGAGGGGACAATGCAGACTCTGATACCTCCTCCATTGGGAGCTCTCTGGTAGTGGAGTCCTCTGTGACCACCCCAGCTGCAGGTACAGCCGCCACTCCCGTACCATCACTGCCCTCCCAGTAGCCCCTCAGCAAGTTGCCTGTGCCTGGTCACCCAGGAGGGTGGGCATCTCCTTTGCCCAAGGCATGTCAGGCCCTGCCCCAGTGAGCCCTGCAGCCCTGAGTGATGAGGCTATTGACCTCCTGAGATCCATCTCTGTAGGGCAGTCAACCATTGTGAATGCCATCCAGGGGCCGGCATCCCAGATACAGCAATGCAATTAAATCCTGGAGGTCATTCATGGTGTTTTCTTTGCCCAACAGAGATTGATTCAGGCTCTGGCCTCCTCTATGATGGTAGCCATTGTCCCTGTTTCAACCATACCCCCTCCAACTCCCACTTCTCAGGCCCATTCGCCTCAATCCCAACCCATCCCATGCACACAAACAGATGAGCATGCACACAAGGCAACACCCAAGAGTGGCACAGACAAACACAAGCACCACACTTCATCCCACAGGCACTCACACAAAAAATATACTGCTGCAGACACAACGACATCCACAGCCACCACTGTCTCCTCCTCCTCCACCCCCTCCCAGTTAGTTCCACACTCACACCTGCATGCACTACATCAACATCCACTACCAGCATCAACACACCAAGCAGAACACACACCTCACTGGAAGACACCTCCACAACATTAATGCATGTGTCCCCTGTGTCCTTTCCTGCTGTGTCTGTCCCCCTCTCCTAAAGGACACAAACACAAGCACTTAGACACCCAACAGCCATCCACCTCACATCAGCATACAGCCCATGCACCTGCACCCAAATCCAGCAGACACACACCTCCAACAACCACTCCCTCATCCTCCACTTCCAATACTCCTCCCTCCTCCTGCCTCAACATCCCCAAAAGGCTTTTCCTTGCCCAACTTGACCTCTTCCCTACCACCCCCCGTCCTGCACGTATGGGCAGGGTACCAAGGACACAGCCCAGCACTTCAGCCAAACTGTCCATGGGGACAGTGGTAGCACCACTTACTCGTGGTGGTAAGGATACCAGACCTACAACACAGAAGGGGGAGGAGCAAGCACCACCAGGAAAGAAAGGGAAGAGTCCTGCTCCAGCAGTGAGGAAGGGGAAGGGGCCTGCACCAACTGTGAGGAAGGGGAACGAGCCTGCACCGGCTGTGAAGAAAGGAAAGGAGCCTGAACCAACTGTGAAGAAGGGGAAGGAGCCTGCACTACCAGGCAGAGAGGGGAAGAGCCCATCCACCCCTGCCTAGAAGGGTAAAGGATCCCCAAACCATGAACAGGAGGAGAAGAGGCACTCTATGCCACGGATGCTGTCAAGCTAACACCGCCACCACCACCAGCTGTCACAGGACCCCCACCCCCAGCTGTGGATGTGCAGCCATTAATGAGTGCAGGGGCTGCACATGAGCCTCCTCGAAACAACACCACCATGCAGCCATCGCTCAGTGCAGGGTCTGCCCAGGAGCCTCCCCCAACCACCACCACCATGTAGCCATCACCGCCGGAAGACACCATGTAGTCCACCCTCCAGGGGCTAGTGCGCTGGCTGCCCCTTCCAGTGGGAGACTGTGGCCTAGCACTCCCCAGGACAAAGCAATGGGCATGTTGCCCCCTCCAGAACCAGTGGGGAAGACACCACTCCAGAGATTGTGGCCTTGGACTCCCCAGGACAAAGCAATAGGCATGTTGCCCCCTCCAGAACCAGTGGGGAAGACACCCACTCCAGAGACCGTGGCCTTGCACTCCCCAGGACAAAGCAATGGGCATGTTGCCCCCTCTAGAACCAGTGGGCGTGTTCCCGTATCCGGCTGAGGTGCCCCCTGAGGTGCCTGACTATTTGCAAACTGATGCCCCTGCAGTGTTCTATCTGGATGTGTTCAGGATTCGAGTTAGGCCTTAGACTGTGCCTTGTGGCAATGTGGGCCCATTGAACTTTGGACTGGGTAGTGTCCCTTTTTTGTATATGCGTGCATATCTGTTTCATTGACAAATCAAATTATTAATTTTGTTGTTGATCTGATTACAATCACTTTAGTCAATTCCTGTTGTCCTTGCATTCTTCTGCCGAGTTTCGGGGACAAATTGATTTTTTTGTGCAACTGGTTGTATGTGTGGTGTATGTGTGTGTGGTGCATGTGTGTGTCACTGTCATTTTCTTCCCTCCCTCCCTTGTGTGCTAGACGGCTGTACTCACCGTCGTCGTCTTCGTCGGCATTGGTGTTCCAGGCATAACATAGAAGATAATCGGGAAGAGTTGTAGTTCGGGTTCATAGCAGCGTGGTTCTTCCCTGTGTTTCCAATGGTAAGTCCTTTCACTTCTGAGCTCTGTTTCTGCCAGGCTTTTATTGGTGTTGGTACCACCCCGGAAAAGGTGGCAGTTTCCTGTGTCAAAATATGGTGGGCGGTACTTTGTTTTCTGCCTGGCTCTTGGCGGCTACCACTGTGGTGGCTATTGTTTCCCCCCTGCCAGATGGTGTGATACATTGGCTGTCTAATGGGGTTATCATCGCCATGGTCATAATTTGGCGGTAATTACCACCAGCCTGTTGGAGGTATTTACCACCACTTTATCACCCACCGCCAGGTTCGTAATTAGGGCCTTAGTGTAGATAGGAGACAGATTTGTGGGTTGACCTTGTCCACACAGTCAGAGTGTCATCTGGTAGTCAGCCATTCAAAGTGATCAGGCCAGCCAACCCCCATGCTCCTATTAATTTTTTCCCCTGATCTTGTCCGGGCGCTTATGATGTGGAAAGCATTTAGCTGGGAGAGGCCCTATAGCCTCAGCATTCTCCTCACTTGAGGGATGAAACTAATTTAGTTTGACATCTCCTGTGAGTAGGAAATATGATGGATGATGTGTTTTTAGCTGTAGTATGTTTTTAATAGCTTGCCCACTGATTCAGCCTTCCTCCTTCAGTTGATGTACACATGTATAAGCACCGGTGTATCATCCAGTTTCTGTTTCCAGTTTGCCAAACTCAGAGCCATGATCCATGATTCCGCTGTCCTTACTTCTACACTTTTTGCTGGTAGACTGCAATTAACAGAGTCTGATAGGTCTCCCTTTGCCCTTCCATAAGCGTTACTTTTCTGTGCCAATTTATTAAATACCATAAACCTCTTAAGGGGAGTGCAGGCTTGGACTCAGGTTTCCTGCAGCATTATTATGTCACAGGAGCTGGAAAACTGCACCACTTTGGGTCTGCAATTTTTGCCTGCAGCTCAACAATGTTCCATGAGCAGATGTTTAAGCCTCCCTATTCTTTACCTTTAACTTCGGCTATTGTTCAAACCCTTGGGGTTGCCTTTAGTACGGCTGATGATAGCCATCTCGAGCTATCCTGATCTTCCTGCATTGTTATGGTCCTTTGATGTTCCATGGATGCCCCCTCTCTGCCTATTTGGACAGTTAGTCCAGGTAGTTGCCCGGCTTGATAACTGAATCTCAGATGGGTGTCCCCCATCGCACTTCTCAGTACAGATGCTGAAAGGCTTGGCACCTTCTGACTGTGCTGCTGCTCCATCAACAAGTGAGGATATCGATCCTCCAGGAAAACAGTTACTTCCATTCCCCAAGACTTCAGCAAGTTCCTGCTCTCTAGAACCTGTGCTGTAAGGTCCGATGTAGTGAACATGAGATCTGGCTTCCTCTAGGTGGCAAGAACCTGATGGAGTAGATATCATCTGATTCTACGTGATTCAGGCCAGGCAATGCTATTATTAATTTTAAAACATTAGCCTCATTTAGAGCATTGTGTGTACCATTAGATTTGAACTCTGGAATCCATAAGAACCAATTAATCTAATCTTAATTTTCAGCTACTACGTGACTCAGATGCGTTATTATTGATGTACCCCCAGACCTGCCCACTTGTCAGGAGGGACTGGGGCAGTTTCCAATAAGGTCCTTTTCTGTTGTTGGCCCCAATCTTGATATATCATTTTGCCCCCAAGCTGTCCTTCCACATTTGCAGAGGGCTACTACTCCACACGGTCTCTTCATTGGCCACCTTTCCCTCTTCCTCCCTGAGTGACTGGATGAATATTGGAAATACAGTGTCACAGGCTCTTAGATTAGCTTTATTCCTGCCCTTTCTCACTCACTTTCATGCATTCCCTCTTGTCTGATGCATGGGGAGGGAGCTGCATTCAAGCACTGAGAGGAAGAGGAGTCATCAACCTGTTGTGAGCTAGATAATTGCAGCCACTCCACTCCTGTACCTACTAGGTCTTTGCTTTGCAAAGCCTTCATCCATGCTCCCCACTGGGAGGATCCTGAAGTATTGTATATCAACTAATTAATTGGTTATTCAGGGTATGGTGTGTAGTTATGTAAGAACATGGGCCGTTTGGTGTAGGGTTAGCTCCTTATGCCCTCGAGGGTCACCAGGAGTTGCACCAAATTGTCAATCACCTTCTAGAATGAACCTATAGCGAAATAATTGTTATTCTCGCCTGTACTCGCTTTGAATGTAAGGGATGCTCTTGGTGGCAGATTACACTGATTGCACACAGGTTACACACAGGTTGCACACGTCTCTTTTCTTCAGTGGGGTTTGGGGCTTTTTAAGTTTTTGTCTTGTATTGTCTCTTATTGTTCTTAATATTTCTCTTTCCCAGGTCCGTAATGTGCCACCTCTCCTACTCTTGGAATCACTTGCTTCTAAGGGGGAGGGGCACAATCACACTTGTGGCGCTGCTTTACCCCCCAGATGCCTCTTGCCGGTTTACTGTCTCTTTGCTGAGTGTGAGGGGCACAAGCACACCAGCTATGCCGGTTATGCTGGTTGAGCCAACAATATGCCATGGTTTTGAGTCTTGAATCTTCAGCTACTGGGCTGTTGGAGTGATGAGGCACTGAGGGAAGCTCAAAAAGGCAGTGTTACTAAGGAAGCCCAATCTGAGACCAAACTAATACTCTTGCAGTCTGATAGTTCTTTGGTAGTCCTTTGGCTGCCTTTAAATATCCTCGCCAGCAGAAGTTACTGCTGCTGCTGCCACTTTGAATGAGACTGCAAGAACACTGCAAAAGTACTGAGGGCACAACTCCCAGTCCCCCCAATAAGTCAGACCAGGGGGACATTACAGGACGGATGGGGGCAACCAAGTACTGACCACAAGCCATACCCTATCCTGCATGGGCCTCTTCCACAATCCAGTGGCACAATCAAATCTTTATTTCCAGGTGCCATATTTTGCCAGAAAAAAAATTTGAAATGTCCAATGTTGTTTTGTATTTTGGATGGGCTACGTTGTGCATTAAAGCCTTATTGTGTAAAGATGTAATTTCACAAGTGTACATGTAATTGTTTAAATGTCTGTAGACTAAGACTGTTCAATAGGAATTATCTGGTTTCATTGCAGGAAAAAGAAGATTAATCAAACAGGGTTAAATTACTCTCTAATATTCAAGATATGAGAGAATTTCCATCAGTGAGGCTTGTGATTCATATTTAATTAATATATTTAGTTGCACTTGTGGGAATATAGGTATTATATGGCAGCAGGGAAGCCTTATCCCAACCTACATGACTGTGGTATAAGGCTGAGGCTTGTGCAAGAGCCCAGTCTTTCACATATGATTGCTTGACTGCTTCAGGTACAAGAACAGAGACAAAAGGTAATATTACTTCTTCTCCTTGTGGGACTTCTGTAACAAACTCAGTTGGCCAGTCTACCTCTGCCAAGAGAATGTAATATGTATATGTTAACATATGTGGTATGTCACCCTCAATTTGAATATCAAATTCAATAAGTCTGCAAGGAGGGCTCAGCCACTGATCTGGTATTTTTACTTGTGAGAAAACTGGCAGATGCAGAAACCCTCTAACTTTTTGCCCCCTATTTTTCACTTTTTGCTGGTGTATTCCTGACTCTAATGGTGCCAAGGGTACTGCAAACCAAACCCAGGGCCTGTGCTCTGAGTGAAATGATTATGCAAATTAGGCTCTTTATATATGGCAGTATCAACCTACCTATAAGTCCCTAGTATATGGTAGGTCAGGTAGGTGTATGGACCCCACCATAGGTATTGCACCCATAGGTGCACTGCTGAGGTACCCAGTGTCATTTTAAAGGTAAGGCTGCCTGGCTGGCTGTTTTTAAATTAAAGTTACATGCAAATTCGACTTTGGCATTAAAAATACTTCAAAAGTTTTAAATTACCTTATTTTTACATATGTCACCCCTAAGGTGTGCCCTAGGTGCCCTAGATGTTTTGTAAGCCCTGTTGAGGAAAAATAGCTAAATTTGTTGTTCTCTCGGTGTAGAAAATGGACACCATAGGCTAAAATGTGGAGACTTTAATTTAACTAATGAAGTCAAAAAAGGAGCTAGTTATTTCAAGTTTGTTATCAAACTGATTGTTATAATAAATATAACATGCCATTGTTGAATTTAATATGACTAGTCCAGGGAAATAGTTTTAGAATGCTACCTGAAAGTTGCCAATCTCAGCCCTGTAGTGATCTTCTCTGACTGGACAGCCTCTGGCAGCCTGGCCAGGCTGCCTTAATGAGGTGTGAAGTGACATGGGCTGAGGATAAAGGAAGTGCCTGGGGAAGGAGATCTGCCTCAGCAGATGGTAGAACCGGATGGGTGAAGAACAGCCAAACTGGTCTGCAAAGAAATGAAGGACATTTGGAGCAGCTCAGGGCCTCCCCCAGTTCCTGCAAACCCAGACAACTAGGTGCCCCCTTGATCAAATTAGGAAAGGGCATAGAAGGGTGTGTTAAAGAATCTTAGCCACACCAGTGGGTGGACTCAGCCAGACCTTACCTCCAAAATTCAAATTATGCCATTTTTGATTTTTAAGGAATGGTGCTCCATAGGATTTATTTTTCCCACACTTTTCAGGAAGTGGTCATCCAAGAGGGTAGGGGTCTGCCTGTAAGTGGACAGTTGCCCCCCCTCTGCTTTCTACCCCATGTGCAAGGATAAATATGGCAGAGCTGCACTCACAACTCGGATCCCTACAAGGCACAATGACGGAAGAAGAAGGTCTGCCCTACTGGACCCCTGACCTGCACTTGGACACTGCATTCTGAAGGACTACATCACTGCACACTTGGGCTTTACCAAAAAAAGGAACTTGCATACATTCAACTGGTACAGTGGTCATTTTGAAGTTTGAGTCAGGTGCATTCTGGGAGTTGGAGTCCAAACCCTCAGGGAGCTCAGAGCTTCTGGAAGCTTGGGGTGAGCTTGGGACTCCTGAAGAACCTTCAAGGTCCTTCTGGAAGAAGATCCAGAAGTTTGGAAACAAAAAACTCCATAAACGAAACGGATCGACCTGATGTCGTGATTCAATCCAGCTTACCTCAACCATGACCCGTCCTGACTTGGAGGTTTGTTTCGATGAATATCTCCGGAGCCCCAGACTTCCATCACTGAGGCGTCCTGGAAAGGAAATCTGACGATGTTGACTCAAAACTGGCATGCTGTCGAGGGTTGTCCAACATTAAAGAAAAAAGTTCCAAAAAAGTGACAAAGTCCTAATGCAAAAAGTTGACCGGAACTTCCAGCGCAGCGTATCCAAAGAGGTCTCCAGGGACATTGGATCCAAATTCAACTTTGGCCTTTACAAAGATATCCTTCCTGAAAAACCATCTAAGTCCGAAGGTAGAATTCTTCATCGAGGCCTCCTGCGACATGTAACTGCAGAGGGCTCCAGGGAGGTTGGATCGGATTTGTGACTACGTCCCAGTGAGAGAAAATTTCAAGAAAAAGACTAAGGCCCTCATTATAACATTGGTGGTAAAAACTGCCTACGGCGGTGGCGATGGCCGCCAAAAGACCGTTGCTGCGGCTACCATCTGTCCGCCACATTATGACCACAGCTGTATTTCTGCCGCAAAAAGGACGGAAATCCGACTGTGGCCATACTGGCGGATGGCGGTAAGGTGGCGCTGCTACCACCAGCAGTGCCACACCAGTAGACCGCCGCCAGACGTATTATGACAAATAATATGGCCTGGTGGTGTTCTGCTGGTGGGTGATGCTGGCGGTAGTAGCGCCTCGTCCCATCTCCTGCCGGAAGACCCCGGATCCACGTAAGTCGGGTCTCCAACAGGGGAATGGGGTGAGAGTGTTGTTTGTGTATGTGGGGGTGTGTGCATGTATGTGTGAGTGTGTGTGTGTGATTGCGGGTGTGTGTTTAAAGTTGATTGTTTGCGTGAATGTATGGAAGTGTGAGTGCGTGTAGGTATAGAAATCGGAATATGTGTCTGCATGTATGTTTTGAAGTGTGTGCAGATGTGTGTCTGATTAGATGTATGCATGCGTGTATGTATGTGTGAATGAGTGCATGTCTGCATGTGTGCATGGGGGCGTGGATGTAGGGGTGGAGGAGTGGGGAGATATTTGGAAAGGTGGGGGCTAGGGGCGTGTTTGGAGTAGTGGGGGGTGGGGGACTCCTATCAGTGACGGGGAAGGAATTCCCCGTCACTGATAGGGCCTACCGCCATGGTTTTCGTGGTGTTATGAACATTACAAAAACCATGGCAGTAGGTAGGGTCATAATCCCACAGGTGGCACAATGGCGAACGCCGGGCTGGAGATGTTTATCCCCAGCCCGGCGGCTGCTACCGCGATGGCGGTCAGAGTGGTATATTGTCGGGTTGGCTTCAGCCAACCCACCAATGTCATAATGTGGCGGTATGTACCGCCAGCCTGTTGTCATAATGACCCTCTAAGGCCCTCTTACATCTTTGGTGGTACCCAGGCAAGACCATAGTGCAGAATACCATCACTATGCCGTCAGTGACGGTGGTACAGTGACCGCCGTATTACGAGTCACAAAGAGAAAAACGCTTAAAAACAGCAAGTAATGCAACACTGCCAGGCTGACTGACAGCAAAAGAATGACTGTCCGGCCACCATCCCCACCACACAACACCATTGCATCCACCCTATCCCTGCCCAGTGGTCCATGGACTGTGCAACACAATTGGCTGTACGCACCGCCGCGGTTCCAAGAGATATGGGCAATAGTTGGCAACACCACATTGGACAGTTGGAACACCCCACACCTGAGATGTATACAAACCACATACACCTGCTCACAGCACTATAAAACAGCCCCCCACACACCCACAATCCCTTGCGAAACCAAAGAATAGCACACATAGCGACAACCCATTTACACAGATCCCATACATCACAGGCATATTCCCACTGCACACTCAGCACACACCACACAATTGCATGTTTTCCATTAGGCACACATCACACTCACATACCAACACCACAATCCACCTTCACCCACAATCAAACACCCTCACCCAACCAAAATGGCACGTCAAAAGCACCCATGTTTCACTGACAATGAGTTGAGGGTCAAGGTAGATGAAATCGTCAGGATAGAGCTATACCTTTTCAGAGCCCTGGTCCAGCAAACATCGATGGCAAGAAAAATTTAGTTATGGCAGAGGATCATTGACAGGGTCAACTCAGGGGACACACATCCACACACAAACAAGGACATCAGGAAGAGGAAGACCAACCTACGGGGGAAGGTGTGTTCCATGGCGTCAAGGCACCAGATCGCCCTGAACAAGACTGGTGGTGGGCCCCCACCTCCACCCCTGAGTTAACATCCTAGGAGGAGAAGGTCTTGGATATCATGCATCCTGGGGGCCTGACTGGAATCATCAGAGGGATCGATTCTGGTAAGACAACAACACCCCCCAGACATCAGCCACTCCTGCCCAGCAGGCATCCCCACCACCCATCACTCCCCAATCTACCCCATCCCACACCTCTGCACCCCCAGGCACCCTACACCTCTCCCCTGAATGCAACACCAACCCACTGCCACCGTCCCCACACAGTCACCCCCCAATGCACGGATACCAAGCACAATGCCAAGAACCACAACTCCTACAGTGCAACACTCCCTACACATTAGAGGAACACAGTCCCACTTCACAGTTGAACACCTGCATGGAAAACCAAACCTCATGCCACACCGACTGGCAGCCTCGACTGCGTCCCAACACATGGCAATGACAGCAATAAAATCCACTATCCAAAATCCTCAATGGCACATGGAAACAATATCACAATCCGCACCCCCCAAACAATGTCTACATCACCACAGCTACCATTGCCATCACTGGGAAGCAAATCAGGCTACACCATGCAACACACAATGTGGCCAACAAAGACATCTACAAAATCAAAATCACTTCCTTTCCATCCACAAGACCCACTGCCACTGAAACGACCAGCTGATGCCAGGGTCAGACAGCCCTCCCAGAATGAAGGTCCTTGTGGATGTCCGGACAGTGATGACTTGTCTGGCCCATCAGGGACAATTGGTCTGTCCATGTCCAGCAGCTCCACCCTGGACACACCGGACTCCCCATCCCCTGTGGCAGCCACACCCCAGCCAGCCTTTCCTCCATGAACCAGTGCCCCAGGAATGGGTCAATGAGAAGTGTGCCCCTCAGTACAAGGGCCAGAGTCAAGGGCATATACTCAAGACAATGAAGGTCCAGATGCTGATGGGAGTGGGCACACTGTGCCAGGGGTACAGGCACAGGGAGCTAGGGGTAGTGGGAGGGGAACTGTGGTCCAAGTGACAGGGCAGACACAACAACAGACTGCCCAGGCAGCCCTCTCCCAAGTCCTGGGTGCATACCACCATACCCAGGACACAATGGGACAGATACTCACAACTGTTCAGGAGAACCAGAGACTACAGGGGGAACACCATCAGGAGGCCACACAGAAGTGGCAGGCCCTCAATGTCACCATAGCCACCATTGCAAGGGGGTGCTCAAGGAACTGACCACCACCCTGTATTAGTCCTCCACCCACCAGCAAACCCCTTCCACTAGCTACATCCCAACAAAGCCCTTTCCTACAGCAGCAGCTAGTGGAATGGAGGCCCTGTCTGAGGACCCGGAGACCACCAGCACCCCTCCCCCTGTAGCTGAGGGACCCCCATGCAAGCAAGTACGTCCAATCAGATATCCTGTAGGAATTGATGCCAACACCAACACCACCGCCAGGAAGTGAATCTCTCCTGCACATTCTCCCTTGTGTGCCACTGACACACCCTGTTGACTGTCCACTGTCATTTCTCTGTTCTCCCATGGCCCCCCATACTGGACCTGGACTACACACAGCTGGCCAGACTACTCTGATGAGTTAATCCACCACAACCCTACCAATCCCCCTTGAACGTGTCAGTCAAAAATAAACACTATTGAACACAGCTACTATCTATGTGCTTCATTGCAAGAATTACCATTTACTGTGGCATTACATGTTTAACTGTCAACCCATTGTCCTGCCATAGTTTGTGTAAGTGACAGAAGTGGAGCAATATGCAGCAAGGATGATAGTGGAGCAGGCAGAGGCTGGACACTTGTATCGAGGGAGGCAACAGGTGATGCAGGAAGCAGAGCAGACCCACATTTCCAAGAAACCATCCCCAATGGTCCCTCCATCACAGCAGACAAAGCTGAACTTAAGGCATGTTCCACAGTCAATATAGAAATGTTGCACTGCCTCACTATGTGAACTCTTAGGAGAGTCTTAGGAGAGGTACCAATACTATTGACACAACAATGTGTATCACACATATTGTAGTTGAAGTGGCAATACAGGGCACAATGGAAAAGAACAAACATGTCGCATGTGAACCAATACCACAGCAGGTGGATGACTGAACTGAACCACTGATGGTGTAATGAGACCTCCTCAAACCCACCCAAACGCAGAGCTGAACCCAACTCCACCTGTGCTAGCAGACACCAGGAGGGTCAAAGTCCCAAGGCAGCCATGAGTACAGGGCACATAACATACATCTAATACATACCTGTATCTCAGTGGAAGTATTCACGTATCAACTCTGCTCTGGAGTCAGCTGCATGCTCATCATCTTCATCCTCCTCACTCCCCATTTCCACTTTATTAGCCACTGGCCCAGCTGCCACCTCCTCTGCATCCAGCAATGGGATGTGACATATCAGGGCCAGATTGGGTAGCATGCAGCAGGCAACCATTATCTGGCACACTTTTTGTGGTTTGTAGAGTAGAGCACCTCCAGAGATGTGTAGACACCAGAATCTGGTCTTCAGTAGGTCAAGTGTTCTTTCAATCACAAGCCTTGTCCTACTGTGGGCCTCATTGAAAGGGTTTTTAGCATCTGTGGCCGGATGTTTCACAGGTGTCAGTAGCCAGGGAAGCTTTGGAGAGCCAGAGTCACCTATGAGCACAGAGGTAGGAACCATGTTAAGACCGGGAGGGAGATAGGGCAGGGTGTGAAGAGAGTTGAGTGCACAGGAGGCCACATACTATTGGATGGACACCGATGAGCCAGGCCCAGTACTTCTGCAGTGGTGCCATTATGTGTGGGATGTTGCTGTTACGCAGAATGTAGGAATCATGCACAGAACCAGGGAACTTCGCAGTCACTTGTGAGATACGTTTGTCAGTGAGACACACCACCTGCACATTGATAGAATAACAATCTTTATAGTTCCTGAACACTTGTTCACTTCTCCTGGGTGGCACCAAGACAATACGTGTGCCATCTATGGCCCCTATAACATTAGGGACATGTGCAAAATAGTAGAAGACATCTTTAACAATGGTTAAATCAGCACGTTGGGGGAACCTGATGTAGCAGGGCAGATGTCTTAACAGGGCACACAGTACATCCCTCAAAATGTTACTGAACATCGGCTGTGACATCCTTGCTGCCAAGCCAACTGTCACATGAACAACCTTGTGGCAAGAAAGTGGGGGACTGACAACGCCTGTACTGTGGAAGGGGTGGCATTGGGATGACAGATGGCAGGCAACAGATCAGGCTCCAACTGGGTCACCAACTCAATGATGGACTGACGGTTCTGGCGATACGTCTGAATGACGTGTCTCTCTTCCAGGGTGGCAAAGTCAACAAGGGGCCAGTACACAGGAACATGTCTCATCCACAACATTGCACAGTATTTGGGAATTGGAGGGGGAGAAGTCAGAAAAAGCTGCTTTGTCTGTGTGCACACAGTAAAGTTGTGCAAAAGTTACACTTTTCACCAATGACACTGCTAACATTCAGCCCCTATTCACAACATACACGTAAAATGTCTGGTGCATGTCCTTCATGCACAAGACAGATGGAAGTGACCTCATACCACCAGTATTAGACGTCATGGTGGTATGTGGTTGCAACCGCCGTGAAACTCCTTGTTGGATAACATGTTTGTCTATGGGAGACGTCTGCAGTGATGGTGATGTCCGTGGCAGACGAAACCGCAATTTCATGTGGGAATGCTCACTTGACTCTTGACATTCCCACATGCAAGATTTCCACTATGTGTGCTGCTGTGTTCTGACTCTCCTAGCCAAGATGCCACGTCCTGCAGGTGATAGTGCACCAGCCTTCTCCCAGGAGGAACCTGAGAAGCTTGTGGATGGGGTCCTACCCCTTTATGGACTGTTGAATGGGGCAACAAAGCAGCAGGTGAGTCTAATGTCACTGTCCAGTCTGATAGCGATGTGGATGTGGATGTGAGGCATTGGGACGTGGCAGATAGAGTGGTGCATGGAGATGGGTGAGGAGGCTGACCGTTAGTGGCGTGTAGACATGTGAGTGTGGCCATGAGATGTGTGAAATGTGTGCCAGCCACTGCTGTCCCTGTGACGTCACTCTACATTACTTACTCCTTCTGTCTTTGTCAATCATGCAGGTCAGTGCCCGTCAGAAGATGGGAATTTTGCAGTCTATTGCCAAACAAGTGCAGACCCTGGGGGTCAATGCCCAGCGGAGCACCCCTGGCATGAAGAGGTGGGAGGACCTGAGATGCTGGGCCCGGAAGACTGCAAAGGCCCAGCTAGGGATGTCCTCCCAACGAGGGATGGGTGCTGGTCAGACCCTGACCCTCCCTATTGGCCTGCATTTTGGCAGTGGCTTACTTGAGGTGGATGGGTGTTTGAGGGCAGCACAGCAGCCACAAGGAGGTAAGTACACACGCTCATCTTGTTAATGTATTACTTAGGTAATTTTGGATTGTGAACTAGTGGGAAGCTGTAGCATATGTACTAGGTAGATGCCTGCCCACTATGGGTCTCAGTCATTCTGCCAGAATTGGTATCACAGATGTGTGCCCATACCATGCAGTCAGTGGCTTATGAGGGCAATTACTTTCAATGTTTGATTTGTGTGGTCACCCTCTATCATATTTTGGTACCAATCTCCTGCCTATGTCATCAGTACACCTGAGGTGTCAGGGTAATGTCATCTGTGTTTTCCGACCAATGTGCCAGGTGAGATGAGTGAGTTCTCATTCTGCTGCCTTGTACTGTATGTGTAGTGAGGCAGAGTGGGACAAGATGTCAGTGTTCTAGTTGTCACTGGCTTAGCAGGCATGCTACCTACCCAGGCAGGATTCAGTTGATACAGGAGTACAGGATATGTTTCCCTAAATTGCCATGTGGAGTTGGCATGTACTGGGAATGTGTGACTAGTGAGACTCACAACAGGTTAATGGGTGCAATGGTACCACCATGAGCAGTACAGACCAGCATAGCTGTAGTTTGCCCCATGGTGTCCTACTGTTGTAGCATGTACAGGTAAGGGCATGGTGTGGAATGGCATGGCGGCATATGATGATGTTGTAACACTATGTGACTGTTGTGCTGGCAAATACCCACTGCACCCTGTCCCTCTCGCCCACACTCCTTTCCTCTCTCTCCCTATGTCTTTGTGTGCATCAGCATCATCTGTTGAAACAGAAGGTGAACCAGTGAGTGGGGAATTTGCAACCCATGGGACCCAGAAGGCTGAATCCAGTGGAGCCGAGGGGACCAGTGGGAAAGATGGTGAGGAGGGTGCCACAGGGGAAACAGGATCAACCATGCCATCTTTAGGTTTCTCCTTCGATGGCAGTTTCCTGGCGGTGATGGACCCATCTGGGACCATTCCAGTGATATTATTTACCATCACCACACTCTCCAATGCCATCCTCCGTGTAAGTCCTCAACCATTTGCCCATGTCCGCTCACCCAGGAGGGTGGGCATTTTCCTTCACCGCACGCACCTCTGCCCCACCCCAGTCAGCCCTGCTGCCCTCAATGAGGAGGCTATTGACCGCCTGAGGTCCATCTCTGTGAGACAGTCAACCATTGTGAATGCCATCCATTGACTGGCATTGCAGTTGCAGCAGTCCAATGCATTCCTGGAAGGCATTCACAGTGCCCTGGCTGGCCTGCAGCGATCATTTCAGGCTTTGGCCTCCTCATTGATGGCAGCCAGTGTCCCTGCTTCTTCCATCCCCCCTCCAGCTACCTGTTACCAATCCCATATCCCTCTACCCTCACCCATCAAAGGTACATTTTCTGAATCACATGCATCTACATCAACAGACACAGTACGCAAGGACAGACATATGCACAACAAACACCACCACCGCCATGCATACACACAGCATTCAGATGCAGACATGACAACATCCACTCCCTACACCGACTCCCCCACCACCACCCAACTCACAGGCACTACAACACAAACACCTGCAGTCACCCCCTAATCTGTCCCAGATCCTGCCACATTTGCCCTCACTGACACAGTCACCATACCATCAGACCCGCACACATGTACCCTATACACCACATGCACTCTCAGCATGACTGTCAACACCCCCACATGCAGCACACCAACCCTACCCTCAAACACCAACATAACATTCACTCACACATCCCCCTTCCATCTCCCTGTATCTCCTCCACCTCCTACCACTACATCTAAACATTCACAGTCCCCCACACAACAGTCACACAGCACACATACAACATCCAAGCATGCACCTGCACCCAAATCACCTCCACGTACTCACTTCTCAACCACTCCCTCTACCTCCACTCCCATACCTTTCTGCCATGACCATTTCCGTGGCCCAAGAAACGTTTCCTATGAAAACGTTCCCTATTTCCCACCAGTGACCTGATACCCTCCCCACACCCCTGCCTTCCACCTTCCAATCCTCCTCTGGTTATTGCCGTGCCCCTCCCCCACCTAAGACTTCCACCCCCAACAACTCCATAGTCACCCCTCCCAAGCCCAGACCCAAACCCACTCACCCAAATCAAAGTCAAAGCCCAAACCTCCCCTTCCAAGGGTCCCCCCCAAAGCCCAAACCTAAGGACATCCTTCAAACCCAAACCACTGCCCTTGCTCCTCCCTCACCCCTGAGGTGTCTGCATGCCCCATTGATGCCCCTGCCCAGTAGAGGCAAGCAGTTTGCAGTCAGGAGCCAAGTTGGGCCCTCATTCTGTGCCCAGTGTGCCAGAGGCACTATGGATGTTATGGACTGGGACTTGGGCCCCTTTTTACATTGTTGATTGTAATGATTTTAATGTTTTCAAATACACATATATATATGTATATATATATATATATATATATATATATATATATATATATATATATATATGTATATATCTATATCTATATATATATATATACAGCACTGCACCTTTGGTGTCGATGGTAACAGCCATGCCCTGGCATTCCTTCCACATCTATGTGTGGTAAATATGCAATGTGGCGAGTGTGATTGTGGGTATGTATGTGTGTGTGTGTGTGTGTGTGTGTGTGTGTTGGTACGGGTGTTTGGTTGCATTTGTGTGTGGCTGTGGCTTGTCATGCCCTGTGCGCTTTTTTTATGTGTACTAATACCCTTCCCTTCAGTGTGTGCTAGGCGAGTGTACTCCCGGTTGGTGTCTTCGTCACAGTCGCTGGTCCTTGAGTTCAATGGCCAGCAGAAGCACTAGGAAGATTTGCAATTCAAATGCAATGGAGCCTGCAGATGTGCCTGTTTCCTGAAGGTGCGTGTTCCCTTTTGAGTGATTTGTTTCCTCCAGGTTTTTCATGGCAGTGCGACCACCCTGGAAATCCTGGAGGTGTGCAGCCTCATTATGGGGGTGTGGGAAACAGCCTCACCGCCGGCCTGGATATGCCTGCTGCCAGCGGTCCAGGTGCCATTTGGCTGTTGGTTCCATCCCCGTGCTCCTGATATGGCTCCGCCGGGCCCGCAGCAGTGCAATCGCCACCTCCACTGTGGTGGTCCACGGACCGCCACACTCGTAGTGACCACCTAAGTTCGAAGGTAAACTTTTGACCAAGGCCATCAGCTTGCTGTAGCCGAGCAGGGTTCCATCGCAGTTGGCCTCAAATTATGACTTTGGTCCAGTCGAGTGCAACCAGATGACCAGTTTGGTGCTTTTAGTTTTTATGTGCTAGAAAACATTAATTCTTTAAAAATGCATATCTCGGTTCCCCTTATCCAATTTTAATTGTTTTTGTGTCATTTCAAAGAAAAAAACTAATTTATTTTTATGAATTGGTGTTGGATTTTTATTGTAGTTTGTGTTTTCCAAATCAATACATAGATCACAAAATCGGAATTACAGTTAATGAATTTCTTGATCTTACCCACCCTTTCTAAAGGTAAGATATAAGTCTTCTTATTCATACTATTGGGACATGCATTACATTTCCCACACTTGAAGAACCCCTGTTGTTCCTCCAGCCAAGACCCTGAGCACTTGGAAGTGCAACTATGTACCATCAGGTCTCTCAATGAACTGTTTTACTGTAGGTGAAGAGAAGGCGAGGTCTGACCAAATTACCAATAATTCTGTCAGACTGAACCAGATGTCAGTGCTTCTTGAGTATTCTGCTGATTTCAGCAGAATTACTATTATATGTTGTAAAAAGTCTCACCTCTTTATCATTCTTGGTCTCACATTTGGGAATGAGGAAACAATCCTGTTGGGTGGGTGGGGAGATGCGCCTGTCTATTCAAGGAAATTTTTAGTTGGTGTCACATCCAGAAGGTCTATATGATTCTGGTAACATACTGTGACGTCTGCTGCTATGCAGTAGAGTCGCTGCCAGCGCCTCGTTCCTAGGTAAGGTTCCAAATATTTTTGGCATGTTTTACCAAAATAGCCACCTTTTTCTTCTTAAATTCAGGTTTTTGTTGTGGAAGTTTCTGAAGAATGGTGTGAGACCTTTTTTGGCTTCACGTAGTCACTTTGGTATTCTGACATCCTTTCTCTCTCATTCTTTTTATTTGTTGAGTCCTGGAAGGAAGGAGATGGGCAAGTGTCAGTCTATTGGTATCTGTCAGAAGTTTTGTAAAGTTTCCCTAGTTCTGAGATTATGGCCCTCATTCCAACCCTGGCGGTTGGAAACCGCCAGGGCGGAGGGCAGCGGAAGCACCGCCAACAGGCTGGCGGTGCTTCCTGGGCTATTCTGACCGCGGCGGTAAAGCCGCGGTCAGAAAAGGGGAATCGGTGGTTTCCCGCCAGTTTACCCCTGGCCCAGGGAATCCTCCAGCGCCGCCATGGGGATTTCGCCCCCCTTCCCACCAGCCTGTTTCTGGCGGTTTTCAATGCCAGAACCAGGATGGCGGGAATGGGTGTCATGGGGCCCCTGGGGGCCCCTGCACTGCCCATGCCATTGGCATGGGCAGTGCAGGGGCCCCCTAACAGGGCCCCACAAAGATTTTCACTGTCTGCTTATCAGACAGTGAAAATCGCGACGGGTGCCACTGCACCCGTCGCACCCCTGCAACTCCGCCGGCTCCATTCTGAGCCGGCTTCATGGTTGCAGGGGCTTTCCCGCTGGGCCGGCGGGCGCTCTTTTGGAGGGCGCCCGCCGGCCCAGCGGGAAAGTTGGAATGGCCGCCGCGGTCTTTTGACCGCGGTGCGGTCATTCAGCGGTGACCGCATGGCGGTCAGAATGACCGCCTATATCTTTTTTCTGAGGTCTCCCATAGCTGAGAATCTCCTCTTTGGCTTCTTCTATCTCATTAGGTTGTTTTTTATCCCAGCATTTTTTAGAGTTCTCTTGTGGCTGTTTAGTACCCTCCTAGTACTCTGTAATAGTGGTTTAGTCAGTCTGACCCCCAGACTAGCTCGATCTGTATTAGTATAAGTTTCAAAAATAATCTTTGGCAGCTCGTATTCTTGTTGGGTAACCTCCCTGACCCACTGGCAAATTGCCTAAGCTATTGCTTCCCCTTTAATGTTACTTAGAATAATAGAGGGGACAGTGTCAAAATGGTGCATCAGTTTCATCCCCAATTACAGGCCAGGGGCTGCCCCGTGTTCATTTTCAATTTGTTTTAACACCCATTCGGAAGATTCACAAGTGTTGGTGTGCCATGCTTTGTGGTATATATTGCAGCAAAGACTGTGCCCGAAGTGGCACAGAGCTCTATAGAAGGATCTATCCCAAAAGACATACACATTGTGAGAGTTCTATGTTTAGCTGGAGGTCCTGTATTGTGAAACCATGTACGGAATCTTCTCTAGGCCTGGGCAAAGTGCACAGAGTCGTGCTACGTGGAAATCTGAGAAGCAGAAAAGAACTCCACCACACTACAAGGAGTTCCACGAGAGGGCGAAGCTCTCCATTTGCGTTGCTTTTGATGTCAAACACAATGCAAAGCACGTACTCGCCTTCAAAATTGCACATGAACGCCACCAAGCGGTTTGCATGGGATTGGCCATCTTGTTTTTCACCCTGTTCATGGTGCGGACTGTTTTTTCATCCCCAATTTATCTTGACCATCCTCCACCCAGTTAATTAATCTAACCCTCATTTTTATTTATTTTATTAGCATCTCTTTCTCTGCCTCCCCAAGGAGTGCAGCCCCGGCCAAACTTTTATGATGGCAGCAGTCCTGGCAGCGGGTACCCCCGCAGCCTCTACATTGGGCTAGGGAGGGCAGGTGTGCAAGGGCCACCAACCAGATTCAGTGCACCTCCCAGCAGCAGACAAACCACTGGGTAGATATAATCGACTGCAAACATGACCTGCTTGACCTGCTAGCCATAGAGATTCTGGGGCTTGGTGTGTTATATTGTGGGAAAACAGGGCTGATTGCAAAAGACCCCTAACCTTTTGCTCCCATTTGTCACTTATGCTGGTGTTTTTCTGACTCAGGCTAATTTTAATTGGCTGTACCAACCTACCTGTAAGTCCCTAGTATATAGTAGGGAATGTAGGACTAGGGACCCCAGCATACATAGTACACCCATAGGTGCACTGCTGTGACCAGTGTCATTCTAAAGGCAGGCCTGCCTTGCTGCTTTTAAGTTAAAGTTAACCCTAAATTTGACTTTGGCATTAAAAGTGCTTCCAAAGTCCTAAGTTATCTTATTCTTACATATAAGTAATCTGTAAGGTATGCCCTAGGTGACCCCAGGGTTGGGTACAGTATAATTATAAGCAGGGACTTTATAAAATATGTTGTATAATCCCTGGCGAGGCAAAAATAGCTAATTGTTCCCCATTGTAGTGAATGGGCTCCATAGGCTAACAACCAGAGACTTATTTTAAAATGATAAAGTATTTTTTCCATAGGAAGAAACTAGATATGGCATGTTCAGTATCAAAGTAAAAGTTAGAATAAATCCAACAACTTGCCACTGTTGAAGTTAATATAATTTGTACTTATAAAGACTTTAAGAACTCCTCCTAAAGATTGCCAACTTCAGCCCTGTAGTGCCCTTCTCTGATTGGTCAGCCTCCAGCAGCCTGAGTAAGGCTGCCTTGATGAGGTGTGAAGTGATCTGGGCCGACAAAAAGGTAGCATCTGGTGGTAGGAGATCTGCATAAGCAGATGGTAGAACAGGATGGGGGAGAGCAGACAAACTGGGCTTCAAGGGAGGGAAGGACATATGGGACAGCAACTGTACCTCCCCCATTTCCTACAAACCCAGACAACCAGGTGCCCCTGATTAGATTAATGAAGGGGTGTGTTAAGGAAAATGTAGCCATACCAGTGGGTGGGCTCAGCCAAACCTAAACTCTAAAATTGAATTTTTGCTCCCTGGGGCTGATTTTTGCCACACTTTTCAGGAAATGGTCACTAAAAAGGGTGGTGGCTTGCATGTGATTGGCCAAGAGGCCCTCCCTGCTTTCCACCCCAGGAATAAGGATACAATTAGCAGAGCTGCACTCCACCTTAGATCCCTACAGAAACAAGACAACAAGAAGAATGACTCCCCTGCTGGACCACTGGCCTGCACCTGGAGACTGCACTAAGAAGAACTGGACCAGCTGCACACTTGGGCTTCACCAAGAAAGGGACTTTGCCTACCTTCTACTACTTCAAAACGGACACCCTGTTTGCTACAGGTAGAAAATAGCTGATCAGAATCCCCTGCATCACACCTAAAGAGGGTGACCAGCTGACCAGTTGTCATTTTTGGATGCGAGAAAGGTGCATTCTGGGATTTGGCGTCCTAACCCTCAAGTAGCACTTCAGAGCTTCTGGAACCTTGGGGTGAGTTGTGGACTCCTAACGAAACGTGGAGGAACTCCTGGAAGAAGATCCAGACTTTGGAGAAGTTTGGAGTAACTTTGGAAAAAAGCTCTACCAGTGGACCTATCCGATGTCGTGAGTCAAACTGATTTACGTCGGCCGTGTCAGGTTTGTCCCACTGAAAAGCTCCGGAGCCCCAGACTTCCAGGACTTCACAGGGGGCTTGTGGAAAGGCAATCCAACAACGTCAAATCAAAATCAGATTGTGGTGGAGGGTTGTCCGACATCGGAGAGAAAAAGCTTCAAAAAAGTTTCTAAGTCTGAACGTAAAAAGTTCATTGAGGCTTCTAGTGCAGTGGATTCGAAGAGGTCTCCAGGGAGATTGGTTTCAATTTCAAGTTGATCCTGGAAGAAGATCTTTATCATGAAAAATCACCTAAGTACGAATGTAGAATCCTTGACCGAGGGCTCCTGCAATGCATATCAGAAGAGGGCTCCAGGGAGGTCATCCCAGTCCAGAAAATTTTCAAGAAAATGACTGAAGGTATATCTTTTCCTGAGGCCTTCTGCTCCCTGTAGCCGAGCAGGGCTCCATTACACTCGAACTCAAATTCTGACTTTGCCCTAGTCGAGTGCAACCATATGTCTTGATTAGCACTTTTAGGGGCATATTTATACTCCGTTTGCGCCGAATTAGCGTCGTTTTTTTCGACGCAAATTTGGCGCAAAACTAACGCCATATTTATACTTTGGCGTTAGACGCGTCTAGCGCCAAAGTAGGAGTAAAGAGCATCATTTTTTTGCGTGAACGCCTTCCTTGCGTTAATGAGATGCAAGGCAGGCGTTCCCGTCCAAAAAAATGTCTGCGACGCAAATGCGTCGTATTTATACTCCCGGGCAAAAATCACGCCCGGGAGTGGTCGGGTCAAAAAACCCCGCATTTGCGCCTCTTTTTAACGCCTGGGTCAGGCCAGGCGTTAAGGGACCTGTGAGCCCACAGCTGCCCTCCCATGCCCCCAGGGACCCCCCCTGCCACCCTTGCCCACCCCAGGAGGACACCCAAGGATGGAGGGACCCACCCCAGGGACATTCAGGTAAGTTCAGGTAAGTATACATTTTTTTTTTTATATATATATTTTTTGGCATAGGGGGGCCTGATTTGTGCCCCCCTACATGCCACAATGCCCAATGACCATGCCCAGGGGACATAAGTCCCCTGGGCATGGCCATTGGGCAAGGGGGCATGACTCCTGTCTTTACTAAGACAGGAGTCATGTAAATGGCGTCTGGGCGTCGTTAAAAATGGCGCAAATCGGGTGGAGGCGATTTTTTGCGTCAACCTGACTTGCACCATTTTTAAGACGCCCTAGCGCCATTTTTCCCAACGCCGGCGCTGCCTGGTGTACGTGGTTTTTTTCCACGCACACCAGGCAGCGCCGGTCTGCTTGCGCCGGCTAACGCCATTCAATAAATACGGCTCCCGCATGGCGCTTCAGAATGACGTTAGCCGGCGCAATATTTTTTGACGCTAAACTGCGTTAGCGCAGTTTAGCGTCAAAAAGTATAAATACGGGCCTTAGTTTCTATGTGCTAAAAAACATTTGGGGTCTCATTCCGAGTTTGACTGGGAAAGAAGGCCACCAAATAGGCTGGCAGAGAAGGCCACCAAATTATGGCCATGGCAGTATTCAGTACATAACACAGCCAAAGCACCACCGGCACCGCTGGTACCGCCACTGCGGTCTGGCAGCCACCAACAAAGGTAGCCACCTGCAGGCCGGCCGAGACCATGATTCCGCCGGACAAATTATGAGGATATACACCTCAAAGGTTTCCAGCGCAGCCGCACCACCATGGAAATTCAGGTGGAAACCAATTGCATTCAAGGAGACACAAACCTTCAGGAAGGCATACTCGTCCAGAGCCACCATGGAACCTAAACTAGAAGTCACCCAGAGACTTTGGAATGTGCGACAACAGCAACGGTAAGTAGACACACTAACCTGTTACTGTTGTATATTGTAAATTTATTTACACTGACACAACATACATTCGGGAAGGGGATGCGAGGGAGACACTCACATGTCACAGCACACTAACACACGCACTCACATACAGCCATACACACTTGCATATGCTTACATACACAAAACAAACATGCTACAGCCACCACACACACACACACACACACACACACACATATACACATACAATGTCAGAAACACACACAGGTACTCACAGAAACACTGCATAGGCCCACACACACACAGTACCCCACAAAACCGCAACACGTCACAACCACAACACAACCGTCCCATCTCTAATCTTTTGGCAGGGACCCACAGAGGACACTACCCAGGGACACATCATACATACATCAGAATGTAACACCACCAGGAAGAAAAAAATACATACAAATACACAACCCTACTATTTACCGATCGACCTACACAGAACATTGTATCTAAAATACCATGCACAAAACACGCACACACACAAAGTCAAAGCACATAAAGCCACACAACACACCAGCAAACACATCTCAACACAAACAACACTCAATACCAACACAACACAAATTATTACACATAATTGTCCATCACACAACACACACCCTACCACTTTCTGACAAAAACACTGAAAACAACCTCACATACTGGCTGAACAACACAGGTAGCCCAAGCAGCACACATACACACACACACTCAACTAATGTCAGCCAGGAACAACTTCATACTAGGGAAAGAAATGCATGGCAAAGTTTTAAGCAGTAAACCAACAAAAGGTTGGTTTAAATGATTATTATAATCCAAAATATTGGAAAAACAAAAGCCATAGGCCAGTCCTTAAATACCAGGCTTAATGCACACAGTGCACATATGAGTGCCCCAAACTTTACTTCTGACTGCCATGTAGCCTCCACAGGTCGGGGCCTCTATGGGGCAGGCAGGCACCTCAGAGGTTATCTGGGAGAGGCTGGAGCGAGGGGGTTGGGTTTAGGGTTTGGAGGGTGGCCTTTGGGATCTGGTTTGGGATAGGGTCATGGCTTTATCTTAGGTTTAGGGGAGGGTGGGTTCTTTTAGGAAGGGTAGATTTCTTGGCAGCGGGAGGGGCATGGTTACTTGCAGGTAGGGCAGGGGAGTTCTTGGAGGTGGTAGAGCTGGATTTGGGGAGGGACACAGAACATCTAGGGGTATCAGGAAGTGGGAGAGAAGTAGGGAAAAGGACAACCTCCTTCTTTAAACACACAGGGATGGTCATAACAAAAGGGGATGGTGTGGAGGAAGAGGGAGTGCTTGCCTGAGGTATTGGTGTGGATGTCTTTGGGGCATGTTTGTATAATGTATGTTTGTGGGTGGCGGGTGTCTGTTGGGGGGTGAGTGTGGGTGTTTCTGTGTCTTGGGATGAGGGGGTAGAGGTACTGTGGGATGCCATGGTGGGTGGATGACTGACACTTGTTGCGACTGCAGATAAGGTTGATATGCTGCATGTAGGTGTGTCAGTGGTTGGGGTGTCTGCAAGTGTGGTGACTGGGGTGAATATCTGATGGTCTGCTGTGGTGCTGTCTGTAGGTTGGAGTGGTATAATGGCTGGATCTATGAATGTTTGTGTAGTGTCTGCAGGTGTGTCAGGTGTGCTGTCGGTGATGCTGGGGGTGGTGTTTGTGTCATGGCAGGTTGCAATTGTTGCTTTGTGTACATCTAATTGTTGTTTGTTTGCATGCCTGTGCTCTGTCTTGTGGTGCTTATGTTTGTCTGAGCTACCTTTGGATGTTGAGGTGTATTCATGCCTGTCTGCCTGTGTGCTTTGGCTGGGTCACGGAAGGGGTTTGGGATGGGGAAGAGGAAGGTGGCGGTGGATTGGAGACAAAGGGTGATTGGCTGCCATCAGTGTGGAGGCCAGAGCCTGAAAGGATCTCTGTAGGCCAGCCAGTGCACTGTAAATACCCTCTTGGAACACATTACTCTGTTGGATCTGAGTTGCAAGTCCCATTTACAATGGTCAACTGACCTACAGAGATGGACCTCAGGAGGTCAATAGCCTCCTCACTGAGGGCAGCAGGGCTGACAGGGGCCTGTGCAGAAGCGCCTGTGGCAAAGGAGATGTCCACCCTCTTTGGTGAGTGGGAACGGGCAACTGAGTGGGGAGCTAAAGGGAGGGTGGTAGTAGTAAGGGAGGTGGCAGACTGAGATGGTGCTGGGGTGGTCCCAGATGGTTCTGCCACCGCCAAGGGGTTTCACTGGAGGAGGATTCTGAAGATGAAAAACTGGATCCTATCTCCCCTGTGGCACACCCTCACCCTCTGAGCCACTGGGTCGTTCGGTGTCAGTTGTATCATGACTTCAGGCCCTGTGGCCAACAGCTTCCCCACTCTGCTGTGCCCCGTCTCTTTCGCCTTCTGATGCTGATGCAGAGATCAGAGAGAGAGGTAGGGCCATCACATTCTTCACTTACCACTTACAGTACACCATACAGTACAGTTACATCAAACCTCTGTGTAAAACACCCCCAGGTAGAAACCATTTTGAGCCAACATCATGTTCCAACAACAACATACAGTCCACAACCTCATACTAAAACAATGTCAGACCCAACATAAGCCTAATATCTGACCACTGCATCAGCATCCTATCAGTACAGCTAAAACACAAACTATTTCTGCACAAGATTATTTGTCAACATACAAAATGTGTACCTATAAAGAGCAGCACTGTGAAATAACAATCCATCAATGGAAATCACTGTTAACATTGATTTCAAATGCATACCTACTCCAAATCTACACTTGCTAAGTCCATTCCCAGATGTAATGTTCTCTGAAAATTACCTCATAACATTCCAATTACAACCCAGCGTGTTGCTTAGCTATCATATCTCTAAAATGTAACTGTTTGTAACATTCACAATGGCAAAAAACTCAGATGCATCTAATCCATCTGGCATGTCCAAATTTGAAGTATAATAGACTCCTAATCCATTTCAGCAACACATGTATCAACTGTGCAAAGGATTACACAGACATTTTGGACCTACTAATCTTAGCCATTCTGACATAGAAAACAAAGTCATGCAGGATACACCCACAGACAACCACAGGGAGCATACCAACACCATTGATAATATGGACACTTATTGTGTGCACGAAGGCCACATACAATTCCACTAATCATAATGAGCAGCAACCTCAATATAACAAGATCGAATGACCAACATCACTATCAACACTTCAGACATGAGTCACCTTATACCTTGGGAGTACAGTTACACTGACATAAACCACGATTTACACATATACCTAGAGTCCAGGAATTTGATTGACAACATATACCATTCCACCAACATGTATTTGTCAACTGCAACACCTGTACTACTACGCAGTCATGGTTAAATGAGCTTATCCATACTAAAATACTCCAAAACAGATTCAGAATAACAAAAGTAAGTATGCCAAAACTTAATTTTAAATCTCAAAAATAGCAGGGAGTACCACTGTACACATGATGTTGGCAAAAAACAGTGCATGTTTTATCTATAAAGTAGATGTCCTGCCCTATGTAGCATGGGAAAAGTAAATTGGCTAAGTGAATAGCAGGCTAGCCACTAACCTTCTCAATAACATGTACACGGTGCAGATAGTCTGAACTCACATGTCTATGATATGTCTTGCACTAGTAATGTATTATGCTTTTCATTATGTAGGATGACCACCCTGATCAAACAACACACTTTCCAATGTACAGTCCACACTTAACAATGGGGACAGATCCTCACACCTCTCAGTAAGTGTAACAAGTATGCCATCTGATATTCCTGAATGAGATAACACCCTCACATGGAGTTTGCATCTATTTCACAACTCAGAAACATTTGGCCTGTTTCTCACCGTGAGACCCTATGTTGCACATAGAATTAGATCCAGTGGAATAAGAATGGACTGAGACCAAAGAGCTGGACAACTTACCAACAGTATATCTGGTCTATGGATCAGTAGGAGGGAAGGATGACACAGCAGGTAACACATGTATAGCACTATAGAGTTACACATATGACAGAGTCACATGTGCATCACTACAGACTGTCACACAATAGGCTTAATATAGGTAAGTTATATTTCCCTATACACAATACCATGGCCACACCTGTGTATCCGTGATAGCAATTGTACTTCTATGTGTTCCTAGGAGACCTTTTACCTTTAGCAATTACCACATTGTTACAGTTTAGATACTTACACATCAGACACTGAACTGGCAGAGGAATTTAAATGTGTATAACTGCTTCCTACAGTGGGTGTTCTGCTGGCTGTGGATCCCCTGGGTCTGCCATTGCTTGGCAATGGCACCCAGATTCCCTTTTTTTTTAACGTTGAACTGCATGGATGACAGAGACAAAAGGGGAAAGGTATGTCCACATGCACCATACCAAGACAAGTTGTCAGAACACTTCGACCACAGCAAGTAGGCAAACATTCCCATCCTCTAAGTTCAAACTCCTTCAAAATGTAGCATCTGCAGACAGCCCATGTATGAACTGGAGTGTCCCATACAACATGCATGATTAGAACCTGTTATTGACTATACAAATATGACCTAGCCACATGGTTGTCCATAACATGGAGTGTCTACAAAAACATTTCTCACACCATCATTGTTGTCCATGCAGCAATCTATGCTGTATATGTAGGAAGTTTGATTACACACTAACTACCAGGTGATACTACTGTATGTCTGCCTATGCACATGTACAAATTTCCATACACCCAGACATGAGTGGCAAAACTTTCACTACTTCACATTTCATGTACACCACCATACACTCCACCTTTCACACTTTGGTATACCATTGGATACACCTGCTCCTCTGGTGCTCCATATGGCTGTCCATACTGGGGTAGGACCTCCTCCCCGAGCTTCTCCAGCTCTTCTGGGGTGACGGCTAGGGCCTATCACCTACAGGACATGGCATGATAGCTCCCAGAGGCAGTACACAGCAGCTCAGGTAGTGGAGTTCTTGTTGGCAGCAGTGTCAGGAATCAAGTGAGCAATACTGCAGAAGATGGTGGTCACATCTGCCACATATAGGACCATCACTGTCAGTGGACAATGCCATTGGCCCAAATCCACCAAAGGAAGCAATGTGTTCCAATGGCGATGTCCACAGCGGTTGTAACCGTCTACCGCCATGATGTCTTCCACTGGCAGAGTTAGGTCACTTCCTCATGTCCGATACAGTAGGTCAGGCAGCTGACATTTGACGAAATTACATGTATGGAAAAGTATTGGAATCTGCGTAATTAATGATTCCGTGTATTTTGCGACTTTCGCTATACAGTGACTGAATAAGCCAAAGCATAGGCACATGATTACTCAGTGATCAGTGATGTCCATCTATTCCTCTATAGCAAAAGCTCTACCAATCTGCCTAATCCCTTTGAATTACTCTGTAATAGATTAAGTCAAGTTACCTTTCCTTACTGCCCACTGGATAAGTTTGTTAGAAATAATTTGTTATGGTTGGTTAGGCCAGTGAGTAAAGTGGGACTAGCAAGTGGCTGATTTGATTTCAAGTTTGGCGTAGGAGATACTCTATGACCAACATGCCAAACAAATCTGTATAACCCATTCCTTTCCCTGCAATGCAGTGCATCATTTTCCCCACATCTGCCTACTGCAGACAGAATATATATATCCTCATTTTATACATGACATGTGTGACATATCTTTTTTATTCATCTTCCTCTTTGGAGTCAGAGTAGAAACTACTGCGAAAGGCATTTGAGGAAAAGCAGGGCCATTGGAATTAAAGATACATTATTGTCAGCTACAGCTGTTTTAGTTGCAGACAGCAGAAAAGTAGTCAAAGCGCTGGCTAGTGTCCTTCCAATAATTTGGCACAACAACTTGTACTCCATAGTGTATAACGACTACTCATCATAAATAAAAGAGAATTATTTTTTTACTTTTCCACTAACTGTGTCTGTTTAGTTGCTAGAAAGCCTTTAAGAAAATGAAATCACTGTTTTTTTTAAAAACTCCGGCCTTATTCTGCCTTAATTCTTTTCTACCAGTCAGTGCTTTTGAGTGTGGGGCATGTGTAAATAAACAAATAAGATTGGCCCTGTGGCTTTTCTAATCATAATCACATCAAATTCCAAAGTCCCAGGGGACCATCAATGTAGTGCTACTATGCCACGCGCTACCTACTTTTGAAGACGTTTTTGTTCAGAACAATGTTTACAATTTGTCTTTTTAATTCTTCATATTCTTGATATAGCTACTCCTGCTCGACAACCACCACCAGCAGGCAAGAGATGACGGCCTGTCTGCGGCAAAAGAGCCTGGGGAACATCCAGGCCAAATACCAGTTGCTGGTGGTCCTGGAGGAGGAAGAGACCAAAATAGCTGCCTCAGATCTAGGACCCAGCAGAGCAGCATGCCAGTCCCTAGCCTCCCAGCCAGGACATTGCCAACGTCACTACCAACAGTCAGGGCTCCTGACAGCACCTGCTGCTGCACCCTCCTGATCCAACAGGGCATTGCTGAACCACATCCTGCAGCGGATGGACCACTTGGAGAGCCGGCTCGCCAGCATTGAGCAAAGCCTGGACCAGCTCCAGATCCATATTAAGAGTACCCTCTGCTAAGGTCTTTTTTATTTTATTTTTATTTTGGTAGGAGGGACTTGTGGTAGAGAGAGTGTGGAGAGAGTTTAAATGGACTTTGGACTTTTGCGCCTCAAATGTTTATTTTGGTGTATTAGTTTGTACTGCTGTTTTCTAGTCAAGCCTGCTTTTTCTAATCTGGTAGGAAAAGTGCATGCCATTCACTCATACCAGTGTGCTGTTGCCCTTCACAACTATATATTCACCACTAGGGGATGGTTGTCATTGCCTATATTTTGCCTCAAAAACCTAGTACAGACAGACGACATCTTCTTCAGTAGGAGTTAAATACTAACTAAACAAATTCACTTCAATCCATAGTTCTTCTCTTACCTGAATTGATGAAGCAGGGGAGTATTTTAACTACAGAGACTTTCCTAAGATGGCATCTTAAAGGGGCGGTAGGAGTATTAGTAGTAGCAGGCTAGCACATTAACATAGAGGACATAAAGGGGGTCATTACAACCCTGGCAGATGTTGGAGAACTGGCGGTAAGACCGCCAACAGGCTGGCGGTCTTACCTTTGTGTACTATGACCATGGCAGTTACCGCCATGGTCAACTGCCGGTTCTCCGTCCCGCCCGCCAGGGTGGAGACGACCGCCGGGCTGGAGACCTCGGTCTCCAGCCCGGCGGCTGTCAGTATACTGTCGGCGGTATTTGGACCCGGCTCACCGCCGTGGATTTCCAGCAGTTTCAACCGCCATGAAATCCATGGTGGTAAGCACTATCACTGCCAGGGAATTCCTTCTCTGGCACTGATAGGGGTCTCCCACACCCCCCACCCCCACCCGACTCCCTCCCCTACACCTCCCACCACCCCTGCCACCTTCCAAAGGTGGCAGGGCCCCCCTCCCCACCCGACCCCCAAAATAACATTACTCACACACACCCGACACACATGCAGGCACCACCAACACACACACGCACACACCCCAACATACATGCCTCCACACACAGTCAGACACGCACACCCACATACAAACGTACATGCACACATCCATACAGACATACCCACAGACATACACGCACTCATTCCCATACACACAACACCCCGCAAGCATACACGCACTCACACACCCCCTCTACATACACACATGCACACCCCCATGTACGCACACAACACACAACACCCCCCACCCCCCTCCCCTAACGGACGATCGACTTACCTGGTCTGTCAATCCAACGGGAGGGGACGGGAACCATGGGGGCAGCTCCGCGGACACCACACCGCCAACAGAACACCGCCACGGCAAATCACAGGATGTGATTCGCTGGGCGGTGTTCTGTTGGCATGGCGGTGGAGGTGGAGCAACCTCCACTTCCCTGCCACCCTCAAGTATGGCTGTTGGCGGCTCTCCGTCGGAATAACGACGGAGAGCAGCCAACAGTCATAATACGCTGAGCGGCAAACCGCCTGCACAGGCGGTCTTCCGCACAGCGGTCCCTCTGTGGTCTTGCAAAAAGACCGCCGAGGTCGTAATGACCCCCAAAGTGCCACTCCCACCTTTGTGAACTCAAACTGCTGGATTAATAAAAGGATTATCCATCACTATTAACTAGATTGAAAGAAACAGAGTTTTTGGGTCATATCTCATAACTTTAGGAAGACTGAGACCAGACTACGATAATGACAATATGAGATGCACAACAAAGAAGACCCGACATGATAATAAAATCTAGCAATATCAATTTCTTCTGAGCAATGGTGGGAAGGTATAAAACTAATCTAAGGAAATGAATTCATAGAGTCAGGAGAAGTGGGCTCAGACTCATATGTAGTTGGACCAGGTTAAACGTTTATGGAACATACACACAAGGCATGAATGATGATGTTGATGGGTCTGGTGTGAAATATTGCTCAGGTAATAAAAGTTTAGAAGGTCATGCAGTGAGTTGGTGTCACTTTCAAAACATCTACCCCAGTGAGTGTGTGATTCATTTATGTTGTAAAATTAAGCCATACCTCAATAAATCACACAGCCCGGGGGAAGAGGGTTAGGGTTTAATGAATGGATGGGAAAGAGGATTTGGGGAAAGGAGTGGCAAAGACAAACATGACACAAAAGAAACCATGACAATATTCATTGGGGTGCTGAGCAGCACACCATCATCAATCTGCTGTGGAAGGAAATGAAGGGATAAGTATGGCAGAGTTCAGGTAAATGCATTGCAAACAGTCCTTCTGTCCCAGAGAGACACCAGATAGTATATTCTAAATGCTATATCTTCTAGTTTTGAAATATAAAAATTATAGAAATTGAATTTAACCCACGCAGTTCTAAACATTATGACTGTTAAAAGGAAAATAATACTGTATTGCCAAATGGAGCGATACATTTCTTTTCTTCTTGGAATGTCCGTCACTCTTGGGTGCCTGTCTGAATCTGTCAGGTAGGTAAGCTAGAGTCTTGAGCTTTCCCCAAAGTTTTGTTCATGCAGGAGATGAATCAGGAGAAAGCCTGTACATTGGCAAAAATAGTAGGTGTATTATAGAGTAAAGGAGAAGGACAAAAGGAAGCAAGGTAAGCTTCATGAGTAGTCAGGAGTGTACCATGAAGACTCAGAGGCAGAGCAAGAACATAAGAAAAGAGTTTCACGTTTGAGCCAGCAATGCAGAAAACACATACTCAGCCTCATTTGTAAATCAATCTACCTTTCTCCAGTTCACAGAGCTGAGCTTGTACTAGGCCTCAGAGTCTTTGTCATAATCATGTTTTTTCTTTTAAGTCGATAATTCTCTCCTTGTAGTTTTTGAGGTAGTCCCCACCGAGTCCTTCCATCCTCCTCCTCCAGATTCTGAGTATATCTGTCCCAGTCCCAAACTGAACAAGGTAGACCTATGTAGTGCACTGCTGTGAAAAAAACAAATAGAGAAACAGAACTAGAGTATTTTGTGTAGACTTGTGTTTGGTAGCTAAAGAGTCTGGACTGTTCCGAGGAACCAGAAAAAAGGAGTGGACCCTGCAGGTAAATTTCAATAATTTGAAAGGCCAATCACTTTTAGGAAAGAATCATCAGTCCCCAAACACTGCAAATTATCAGAAATACATTTACAAATTTGTTTAATTCCCTCCCTCACTGTCAGCCACCACATACATCAGTCAGCACTCACAAATTCACAAGCAGTCATGATATCACCACTCATTGGTGCAATACTTACTTAGCAGTTACAGCATCCAATCTAAGCATAGTGATTGAACAAAATATCTCCTCTTTGATGGCATCTACACACTGGAATTCGGCATTGGTACTGGCAGTCTTTTAATCAATTATATTCCAGGGCAGCCCTACTATGTGATTTAAAAATATTAGAAAAGACAATGGCATGCGATGGAGGCAGGCTTTGTCTCCAATTTCCTGAATTGTATATAGGAGCTTCTTTACTGCACGTGGGTCCAATTCCAATCCAGGCTTATATGTGATTATAAAATGGTGGAGCAGCATAATTCCGACACAAAAATTATGTTCTACTAGTATTATGTTTTTGCAAAGAAAGAAAAAAACGAAGTTTAATGAGAAATAATTTAAAAATGTTATGGTGGCACTGGAAAACTCATTCCAGGAAGTAGAGTTTGTCCTCAAACTCTGGTGGTTCACCCAGTAGGTGGTCAACTAACACATTTGATTCTGACAAATAATCCTATTCCTCTTCCTGTGATGTTTGGGGAATGGTGTAACCAGGTGGTATAAAATGCTGGTTCATTTTGATCATGGTTAATCTCTTCACATTGTGAGGCAAGGGCCTGCCCTTCTCACTGTAACAACTGCACCAGCTACACTGACACAGACATGCTGGCTACAGGACATGCAAGAAACTTTATTGCCAGCCAACTGAGCTCTGTCCATTGGTACATCTTCCCATACCAATTCAACAATGGGCTTTGATCCACATACACCTCTTTCGGGTCATCCAGATACTCCTGGAACATCCTCTTAATGTTCATTGGTGAAGCCACTTGCTCAACCTCTTTTGCCTTCACCTCTATACTGGATTTAAGACCTTCCACTTGAAACCAAGCAAATGCAGCGGTTGGGTCCAATTCTTCTGTTGCTGTTGTCACAGTTTTTCTTGTTGGCGGGGTTGGTGGATGTGAAAGATGACTGCCCTCTCTGGAAGTTAAAGGGCTATCCCAGAACTGAGGAGTGGGACTCTCAGGTCCAGCCATTCTTCTTCCAGCTCTCCTACTTGCTCATCATTCCACCTCTTGTATTATAAAACATCCTCTTCAGAAAAAGGAATGAAAGGGGAAATATTTTTTGTAACATGGATCAAGTAGGGTGACACAGATGTACTTTGTGGAGAAGATACTCTTTGGAGGAGATAATGTCATTTTGCAGCCTTGCTTTACAAGTAAAACAATAACTTAGGCTCCCAACAAAGGCATGCGCTTCTGGGTTTTCATTCGCACCCCCAATGCAAATGTTTCAGACACCTTTTTTAGCTGCTCCTGTAGCAGATGCGATAACGGGATAGCTTGGCCTGTTGTACTGTCCTTCTTGCGAACTTCCCACATGAAAATTTCAAAAGGGTTCAGCATCTGTGTAAGGCATTTGACTAGGCCCCATATGTCCGCATCCATGGCCATAGCTTTTTATTTGCATCAGCTCCTCTTTGAATGTCATAGTCATTGATCTGTCTGTACTGCTCAAAAAGATGTTGCAACATAGTATTGGCACCTCCTGAATCAGAGCTTTAACTGGTATTCTGTTACTACACTGAATAATATGCAACTGTTTCTGGGTTTTCAAAGAATGGCTGGCATGAGTGCACATGTGTGTGCAGGAGGTCATTATGTTGCTATGCCTTCTTCTAAAAAAAGTCTTGTACAACCAGGTTGATGCAGTGAACCAAACACAGGACCCTGAAATAGCCACCATCTGCCATGGCTTTGACTATGTTACTGCCATTGTCCATGACAACAAACCCAATCTGAAGACCTCTGGGTCACAGTCATTCAGACACCTTGCTATTAAATTTGTCCAAGATGTTTGCAGCTGTGTGTGATTTCTCCATGGCCAACATGGCTACTGTTGCATGCCGCCAAATGCTCCTAAGAAATTCTTCAGGGCCAAGACCTGTAGAAAGCATTTCTTTCCCCCATAAAATCGATCCAATGTGCAGTGATGCACATGCAATCCGTTGTCTGACAACTGGTCCACATGTCTGTCTTCAGGTGGATAATATGGACAACACTTTGCTACAAAGCTTGTCCAACCAATTGTTGCACATTTTGATGCAGCACTGGAACAACAGCTCTGGCAGGATAGGTTTGACTTGGAAACTTCCATTTCAAGCAGATGGCTGCCACGAACACTAAGAATCCCATTCCTTCTACAAAAGAAAAAGGGAGGAGGTACAGCGCTAACGTTTTTGCCATCCCATTGGGTTGATGCAGTGATAGGGCCCCTCCTGCCTAAACATGCTCATAATTGTGGCTTATAATTTCTTCTTTTGTGGGGCCACTGATGCAGATGACTTTTGAGATGTAGATGGTGGTAGACTCAAAGTACGCTGTGGTGCAGTCACTGTAGGCCATGGAATCTCCATCTGACTGAGTCTTCCTGTGCAATTGTGAGGGCGATGAGGCGGGTTTTTTTGGTGCACTGCTGGGTATAGGGCTGCATTGTGTAAGGATGTCACTCTCTTCTTACTCTCCTTCCACTGTCATTTGACAAGCTGTAGCTGATGTTTCCTGACTCTTCTCACCTTCACCACAGCGATCACGTTCAGGCATTATTTAAGGTGCTCCTTCCACCAGATTGAGTGATTTTTTTTGTCTGCAGTGCATACTTCTACTGAGGTAAGGAATTGTGCAGGTCTCTGCTGGGGCCTTTCAAATGTGGGAGCTGGTGGTGCTGCCTGTGCTACATCCCTCACAGCAGATTGGATAGTAATGTTGGACTCCTATGTGCCAGCTTCCACAATCACTGGCTCATCATCATCATCCCCTTCCATGATTCTAAGGCTTTCTAGAAGTTTTCTTTTCCCTTGCCTCACCTGGCATCTCCTGGACTCTGCCGAGGTCCATTCCATGTCCCTGTCATCGTCATCAGAAGTGGCGCTTGGAGAAGATGGCGGAGTAATAACTTTCCTTTTTCTTGGAGGAGATATGGAAGATCTACTATTGCTGGATGCGGCTGCTGTCCACTTTGCTCTGTTTCCGGAAACAATTGGGTACCGTTTTGTGAAAGGGACAAATCCAATTCAATGTCAATGGTCATCAGCATTGCCATGATTGCAGTTGCTGCCTCACTGATGGACATGGTCCTGGGCTTAAGTTGGGGTGCTGCTGTTGATGCAGGAGGGCTGATCCCAGGTTCCTTCCCAGATGCCAGCGTGGCAGGCACAGGTCTCCTGAAAAAGGTTGTGGTTGCATGCCACTGGTGGAAAGCTGCTTTTTCTTCTCAATGACCACTTTCTTGGGAGTAACTTATTTGGGGGCCATCTTAAGTTTCAGGTTGGCAGTGGCACTAAGATGCACAAGCAAAAGAGTTTGGAAGACCAAAGTGACTGCAAGGTCTTCTCTTTGACAGAACTGTGGGCCATGCAGGGTCTCTCTTGTGCACCTAAATACAACCAAGTAAGAAAAACATGTAGTTAGTGAAACATGGCATGGCAGAGAGTTGGTGGTCCCTGGGAGCCAAAAACTAACCGAGCTGTGAAACCCCACCTTTCCTTTTAAATTAATGGCCTTGCACGGGTAGGTGGTGGTCCCCCTCTCCATTTTGGTTATCATCCAGGCCTTTGGAGATGGGTTCCCCAGGGCCAAAATTGGCCCAGGAATGAGGATATATGTTGCCCTCCCTATTATAGTTATCAGTTGAGCCCTGGGGGATGGGTGCCACATGGCCTAAATAAGCCTGGGAAGGGTTGGTCACTTGAACCTCCTTCCCTAACCACATAAATGTACACACCCGCTGTGACCTGGCCCACCAGGTGGGCAAATAAAAGAACCAAAGGAGACCGCACTTGTTTTTTTTTTTTAAAAATGCATGGATGCGCAAATGCTCATTATTCATACACTGCCCCCTTCTTTTTTTTTTTTTTTTTTTTTACTTTTAATCAAGATGGCTGCCAGAACTGCCTGCTTGAAGTGTTCAAAGCCAATCGGATTTCAGCATAAAATATGTGACATCCACATAAGATTCATGCCCCTAGATCTCTCCATTTATTTTTTCTTAAAAAATTCCAAAACTACTGAACATATTTACACCATGTTACAAATAGGTGTCTTTCTGGACCAGGATCTACCTTTCTGCTGAGTTTGGTTTCATTCTGTCCAGCGGTTCGGGCTGCAATTGAGTCTAACTAACCTCCCTATTGGAAATTGCATGGGGAAAATGCATTTTAGCCCCCCCCCTTTACTCACCTGTTTGATTAATCACTAATCATTAATCACTTTAAAGGCAGTGGCTGAAGTGAGTGACAAACTAATTTTGAAGATTTGTCAAATGGCCCCAACATTAAAAACTAAACAAAACTCATCAAATGGAAACTAGGTCCTAAATATAACTATTTATATATATATACTTACAAGAGCTACCTACCAGTAAAACACTGCAGAAAATAGTGACTATATATATATATATATATATATATATATATATATATATATATATATATATATATATATATTTATTTATATATATTTATTTATATATATATATATGCAGATATATATACAAATATGTATATATAAGCATCTATGTGTGTGTATGTGTGTGTGTGTTTATATATATATATATGTATATACACACATATATATATATATATATATATATATATAGTCACTAGTTTCTGCAGTGTTTTATGTTTTATTGGTAGGTAGCTCTTGTAGGGCATTAAGGCCCTCATTTTAACCTTGGCGGTCTCCTCCAGAGACCGCCGAAGTTCCGCCAGGCCAAAGACGTGGCTGTCTTCTGCCAACCATATAATGACTGCTGGTGACCCTCCGCCGTTTTTGGGACTGAGAGCTGCCAGCAGCCATACTAGAGGTCGGCAGTGTAGTAGAGGCTGCTCCTCCATCACCGGTACGTCATCAGAACACCTCCCACCATAATATGACCCAGTATTCGGCGTGGCGGTGTTCTGGTGATGGGGTGCTGGTGGCGGAGAAGCCTCCATGGATCCCGTTCCCTCCCGGAGGATCACCGGAACAGGTAAGGTGATCGTCTGTTAGGGGAGGGGGGTGGGGGGGTGTTGTGTGGTCTGTGGTGTGTGCGTGCATGGGGGTATGCGTGTGAGTGTGTAGAGCGGTTGCATGAGTGCGTGTATGTATGCAGGGGGTGTAATGTGTGTATGGGAAATGTAACATGTATGTATGTGTGCATGTGTGCATGTATGTCCACCTGTATGTGTGTGAATGGTGTGAGCGTGCATGTAGGGAGGTGTGGGGGGTATGTTTGGGGGGTTTAATAGGGGGTGGGGGTCCTACTATCTTTGGGGGGTGGTAGGGGGTCGTGGGTGTTAGGGATGGACTCAGGGGAGGGATTAGGGGGGAGGGGGAGACCCCAATCATTGCCAGGGAACAAATTCCCTGGCACTGATGGTGCACACCGCCATGGATTTTGTGGTGGTTGAAAACCCCATGAAATCAATGGTGTTATGCGGGGTCCTGATACCGCCGGCGGACTAGTGACAGCTGCCGGGGTGGAGACCGCTGTCTCCTGCCTGGCGGTCATTACCGCCGTGGATGACGGTGCGGGACATTCGCGGTTTGGCATATGCCAAACTGCCAATGTCATAATGTGGCGGTAATGACCGCCGGCCTGTTTGCAGTCTTACCGCCCTATTTGCACCGTACGCCAGGGTTGTAATGAGGGCCTAAGTGTGGTTGGTTCATCCGGGACTTTTGGGTACAGCTCTTTCATGGCAGATCTTAGTCAAAAATATGTGATAGTCAGAAGCTGGGCCTGGCATTGAAGTATTGTCAAGTTGGTCAACTCTACAAATGTTCCCTTCAAGTATAAAACTCTCATTGTCCTCAACCTGTGTTCACTTAATAATGTAAGCGTGCCTTTTTCCTGTGTGACTGATAGATTGGGATGGTACTGCAGTGGTAGTTTTTGGGTATATAATAGAGATTTATCTGCGCGGGTGCCCAATAGTCTCCAGGCCATGGTTGTGCAGTCAGTGGCTTTGATCTCTGTGTGCACATTTAGTGGCCTCCTGTATGTCAATATAGCCTTCAGGGGGGTAGGATAGGCATCATCAGTTTCAATTGCCAGGTGTGGCATATACCACTGGTGTTGTTGCCAGTAATAGACAAAATGTGCTTGTGCACAGAGGTAATAAAGGTAGAGGTCAGGAGCACCAAATCTGCCTTGTTGTACGGTAGAGTGAGCATTTCCCAAAGAAATGTTGGCAGTTTCCCTGCCCATATTAAGGTTAGGAGATGTGTTTGAAGTGTTCTGAAAAATTGCTGAGTTAATTTGATGGATATATTAGTAAGCATATATAGAAATCTGAGAAGAATTACCGTTTTAAATAATCGTATCCTATCTACAGAGATAGGAGAAGTTGTGCCAATTGTGTCACTTGTTCCTAAAGCTAAGGTATTGCCATCCCATGATTATATTGAAGTACAAGATCTGGGTCTCTGTGTACCTATATCCCTTAATATTTAACCGGTTCCTCACTCCACTCTAGGGGGAATTTCAGTGGATAGAGCAGTGTGGCTTGTGTGAAAGGGAAGATCATAGACTTTGAATGATTGATGCAGAGCTTAGAATATCTCTCAAATCTATGTATTCATGTATTAGTGGTGCCAAATGAACTCGAGGGTCTTGTGCATACAGTACCATCTCGTCGGTGTAAAAGGATACGGCTAAGGAGCACTGGGTAAAGTGCTGGGCCGCCGCAGTGTGTGGCTGTCTTATTATACTTCCTAATGGCTGTACAGCTAATGAAAATAATAGTAGATAGAGAGAGGACACCCCTGTCTCGTAGCACTAGATATTGCGAGTGATTAAGATGAGTGGCCATTGATTCATACTCAAGCTAAAGGGTTTGTATACAATAATTTTATCCACTGGAAAAACATTTGTGGAATCCCCAAGTATCTAAGTATTGTAAACAGATACGTCCATTCTATAGAATCAAATGCTTCAATGGTGTCTAGCAGCACAGCTGTCGCATGCATGGAGGGATTTAGTTGATGGAGTAATGCAAAAATAGTGCACAGATTGTGGGAAGTGGACCTATGTGGAATGAAACCAGCCTGATCTGGCAATACCATATTAGTGAGAAGGGGTTGGAGGTGTGTGGCTAACACCCTGGCCATTATAGTGGTCTGTAAGATCCACAGTTCTTGGCTGGTTTGTCTGGCTTGAGAAATGTAACAATGAGCGCCTCTCTTAGGGAGCTGGGTAATTGTTGCTGTCTATAGGCCTTGTCATATACAGTGAGTAAATGTGGAGCTGTCATGGCTGCAAAATCTTTATAAAATTTACCTGTGAGGCCATCTACTCCTGGGGCTTTACCATTGGGTAATGTATATATTTACTCTTTGAATTCCTTGATAAAGGGAGGTTGCCGCAGGTATTCTCTTTGTCCACTCGAGAGCCAAGCAAGAGCTATGTCTTCTAAGTGCTCAGCTTTTTCTGCTTCCAGAGCCATGCTTCACTGTGTGTAGAGGCAAGTGTCGTAATCTTTGAATGCAACTAGTATGTTTGGTGCATCATAGCAACAAGTGCTGCCAGCCTTACGTGTATGTGTTATGTATGTGTGTGCCTTACGTTCTCTAATTTCAGTTGTCAGATTTCTGCCGGGTCTTCCCTCTTTCCCATAAGATCTTGCCAAATGGCACTTGGAAAGATGGTAACCTTCTGTTCCACCGTATCTCTATATGTCCTTATTTGGTCTTGTATCACTGTTGATATATGTGGACAAGGAGCATTTTCATATTGGGCTTCATGTCCTTTACAGTGTGCTCGGCTCTCTAGGGGTGTGCAACACCCTTGCATTTAGACTGATACAGATCCCTCTGATGTGGACAATAAACGCTTCCCAAAGGGTAGCACCACTTTCAACTAATCCTACATTATTCTTAAAATACTCTTGTATGGCCATCAGTAAACCATCTTTAAAACACAGGATTGAGTAAAGCTGTGCCAAATTGCCATGTATAAAGTGCAGGAGTGCATGCCGGCATCTGCAGTACCAGATGCACCAGGCATGAACCGATAATGTTCTGGGCATTTGTTGTATCTCAGTAGTCAAGGCACTTACCTCCTTGGTCACCAACCAATAAGCCATTCAGGACCATGTGCCCTGGATGGAGAATATAAATGTTCCCTCTTTAACTAACGGTTACAAAGTCACCATAAGTCCGCCAAGCCACCATCATCCATTTCTTCTCTCAGAACTTGGGCAGAGTGTTTGCCCTACCAGTGTCCAATGTTCGACCAATCAAGACTGGGACCTATGTATGTATTTAAGTCCCCTCCACATATTATGGGTGCCTACTGCAAATTGTGTAATCAGTGTCATACGAATCTATATTTGCTTCATATGTTGTTGATAAAGTAACTAGGACACCACATAATCTTCCCTGTATTAATACACAGTGTCCTGCGTCGTCTATTTCTGAGTAAGTACGTATGATGGGGCATCGTTCTTTATAAGGATCAGCACCCCTCTAGAATATGAAGAGTAAGCTGAGGCCACTCTTGTACTCGCCCATCTAGTCCCCATATTGATAACTATGTGTTTGGTAGAAAGGGTCTCCAATAGGAGAGCAATATGTGTGTTGTGTATATCTAAGTATGCAAGTACCTGCATGATCTTCTTGGAGTTAGTTGACATTCATAGTCAGCAAAACTAGGTGACCCTTTCTGGTGTACATTGTAAGGTATGTTCATTAGGTTTAAAAGTGTAGCCTCATATTGTCTGAGTGGTATACTGTGTGTTATAGGTGATGGATAGCATAGTGGCATGCAATCAAGGGACCATTTACAATCCCCCCTCCAACTTTAGCAACCCACGTTTGCTAAAGTCATCTGTATACCAAAACAACAATAAATAACATTTTATGGTATAGGAAACCTTACAAGGCATTTCTAACTACACCTCTTGAGAACAATAAGGTGGTTAGGGTGCTCTCATATTAGGGCCATCAGAGGCTCCAAATATCCTCCTGGTATGCAGAGGTAGCTAGGAACAAATCAGTTGGACTTATAATGTGGAGGTGGCTAGGAACAAATCAGTTGGGCTTACAGTAGAACTTGTCACATTTAGCAGTACTAGAGTTCATGCCACCTGCATTTCCTTCATGACACATTTTGTAGGGAGTGATGGTGCTGAGCTGGCAGCCTCACATTAGTTTTAATAGGTTGGAGGTCCAGGTTAGCAATGGTGGACCTAATCCCTTGTGCAGTGTTCATGTCAGTAATGTATGTCTTCCAGTTGACCTGTATGAGAAAGAAAGGTTTGTTCAGATATGTTACCTGGTTATATAACCTTCATGTAATTCTATGGCTATCCACATTAGTCATCTTGGTCGTCAAGGTCCAAAGTTGTCCTGTTGCCTAGAGGTGAGGCTAGAGTTTTTCTATTCAGCCAAGCCGCTTTGGGCAAAGTCAGTATTTTTGTCATTAATGGTGATCGATTCAGAATCTAGTAGGATAAAGCATAGCAAGTTGATTCCTCCACCACAGATACGCTTGACAGATTCTCCTCCCCAAAAATTTCTCTAAGTTCTCTACAAAGCGGCCATTCAGCCCTGTATTAGTTGACTCTGGTATTCCTGTAATTCTAAGGTTGTAGCAGCAGAACTGCGCTACTAAGTCTTTATTTTTGGTGTGGTTCATCACCAATATCCTCTCTATCTCCAGACACATTGATGTGACTATCTCCATGTTATCTTCTTCTTCTGAGAGTCGCTCTCCTGCAGCCGTGAGCTGCACTGTTTGTTTGTCTAATTCAGCCACCATATGAGCAATGTGGAGATTAAGAGAATCAATTTTACCATTGATTGCAAACTGTGCTGCACAGCTGCTAAGGTATTCTCTAGGGATAGTTCTTTGCAGGGCTGCAGGTCCTGGGTAGGGTCTTCTTGGGAGTCAGTCAGAGCCCTTGTGCTTTTCCTGGAATCAAACTGATGACACGTTGATTCTTGTCCACCTTTCCCATTCTGGAAGTCTGTGTACAGGTTACAGATTGGTGACTGTCACCAACAATGCCGACATGCTTAGATTATGTCTGGGTATAGCAGGTCCAATCAGGTCCATGTGATTGTCAGCTTTGTATCTGGTATTATATGGGCTGTTGGTCTGGAAACTCTAGTGTCCAATGGGAGTCAAGTATTTGTGGTGCTGTATGCATTGCCACTTCTCAAATGTTTAATCAATATTCCCCAATTAGGTGCCTATTGATTTGTTGATGATGTCTAGTTTGCCATTTCTCAGAACCGCTTCATTAGTTTTCTTACATTATCTGTAAAAGAAGCCATTCTATCTCAGAGAGCTGCATTAGCCTCTACTGCATATTGTTAGTAATGCTTGAATCGCAAGCTACCATAAATTTGGGTCCCCTGGGTGTGCTTTGCATTTATGGCAACAAGAACTTGTTTGGCGTGAGGAAGAAACAGTAAGGAATATGCACAGTATTCTTCAGTATGCACAGGTTAATGGGGGGTACAGCCATAGTTTGAAGCAAAGATATGTTCTGTGGCTGTGACCTAGAAGTTCTCCAGAGAAATATTGCTTGTTGGCGTTACAGAGTTAAAGCAAACAGATCTGATGCGGTCTATTGCGCCTTCTCACTCGAGGCCCTGAGATTCCTATGAGCGATCTCCTATCGATGTTCCGCACAGGACCCGAGGTAGCTCCCATCCTCCGCTCGCCTCTGCCTCTCATCAGCTACCAACACTCACCTCTGCTCATGGCTTTTAATGCTTCTTTTGGCCATTCGGAGGGATTCAATCAGTCCCCCCTCCTCTTTGTGGGTTGAACCGAGCAGCTCCCGGCCATCATTCTCTTGCGCACCAGATTTCCTCACCTGTGCTGAAGTTGAAGGTGACAGCAGGCTCCGCACTTCAAGCGATCATACAGTTCTGTCCAGTGGAGGTCCGAAGCATTCACGTTTGTAGAATTAGGGGAAGCGTGCTTACAGAGCGATCAAGGCTATCTTTACTGTCACTCGCAAGTCCAGTCAGCTCACTGCAGTGGTCCGTGATCTCCCGTTCTCAGGATGTCACCATCTTTATTTGTCACTGGCTTTCTCTAATGGCCACGTGTTATGTGAGAAAGATTAGGTACATCCGCCTCAAAAAGATTTTTTACAGTGCTTGCAGGCATGTGGTGGTCCTTCGTGCACTACAATATCTAGCTAGTATCGATGTAGTCCAACAAATTGGATGTTGGCTTGATGTTGAGTTCAAGGTGGCAGAGCTGCACTAATGTGAGGCCATCTTCCCTTGGGCTCCCTACCCCCCCATGTTTTTCATGTTCTTGACTTGTATGTTCCACAAGACCATAATGCATTTCTCTTTCTTCCACTTAACAACAAGTGTCTCTCTTTTCCTGGATCTCATAATTGTATTCATATTCCTATATTCGTGGTCTAGATTTCATCCCTCATGGCGACCTCTGGATCCCAGTTGTTTCATCTTCCCCTTTGTGGTTGCATAACCCCCATCCATTTGTCTTGATTTTTGGTATGTTTTTTATCTCATTTTGTACCTCTTATTGTAGCTAGTTCTTCATTCTTTCTCATTTTATTTTTCTACTACTTATGTTTCTCTTTCTTCCCTCATATTTCTATCTTTCATCTCTTTTTGACACATGTTATGCTATTTAACTGTTTTTCAAATTCCACATTGTTTTCTTTATCTTTAATCTCCCTGCTAAAAATGTCATAAATACAACTTTTTTGGGGTACAAGTAAAACATTTACTTGTAATTGTTCATATGTAGAGTAAAACAGCTTCACTGTAGTTTAGTATTATCTACAGGTTATTATCTGGAATGTTAAAAGGTTGTGATAGCCCTTCAAATGACAGAGGGTGCTCACTCATTTAGTAGTAATAAACGCTGGCAGTGCTTTACTACAGGAAACTCATGTTGTTGAACTGGATGCCAAGAAACCTGTATGTAAGTGAGTGGGACATACATTTACTTCACCAGGAACTCGGAAATTTGATGATGTGGTAGTTCTTTGTAAGAAAACTTTGTAAGGAAGCAGGAGATATGCATTTTTAAACATTAAAAGTAAAACTAGCGCTTAGAAGCAAACATCACTCCTTATCCTTTAAGCCCGACAACATCCTTTTGTTATGAAGCTTTGTGGGTGCAACATGTGCAGTTCTCTCTTGTGCAATCCAAGGGTCGAGCAGGGCAGTCCTTCTTCTCTTTAGTATCATGGCAGGGATATGAGTTGATGGGCAGCTCTCCCATATGTATCTATGCTTCTGGTATGACAAGCAAAGGGTCACCTCTGTCCAATGGGGTACAGGGTGCCACCCTTAGTTATGACCACATCCTCCAAAGTGTGGCATAATTCTGTCTCTCCTGGAGGTTAAGGTCTGGCTAACCCAACTTACAGTTGTGGCTAACTGTCCCTAAAACGCCCCTTCCAGTGCTTCTCTAAATCTAATTACTGGGGCTCCCATCTGTCTGGGGTTACAGAAATTGGGGGAAGTCTAGTTTCTGTCACAACTGACTTTCCCTCTTTTGAAGACCAGCTTGGACAACCCGCCCCCCTTCCTGCTCTGACATCTGCTGTGGCGGTTCTCCACCTTCCAGATGGTTCCTTTCTCTCAGCCCAAGCCACTTCACACCTCATCACAATAGCTTAGCTAGCTAGTCGAAGGCTGACCAGTAGGGAGAGGCTGCTACAGTGCTAACTTTAGGTAATTTTATTTAAAGCGTGCTAAACCTTCTTCCCTGTAATAATTATGATACATCTAATATTGGCAAGTTGTTGGATTTATCTTAACTATAAATTTTACATCTTATATTATATATTTGTAGCTAACTCCTATGAAAAGTAAGAGTTTATTAAGTTGAAATAAAGCCTTCTCATGTTAGCCTATTGAGCTAATGCATTACAATGAGGAAAAACAAAACTAGCAGTTTTTCTCACACTAGGGTATATAAAACAGATTTTTTAATGTCCCTGCTTATAGTTCCATGACAGCTTATCCATGGTGTACCTATGGGAGACATATTTAAAAATAATTAAGTACCTTTAATTTCAAGTCAAATTTGCAGATAATTAATTTTTTTAAGCATCCTGCAAAGCAGGGCTGACTTTTAAAATGACAGCACGCAACACAGCAGTGCACACTTAAGTGCATTCAATCTGCTGGACATCTAACCCTACATGTCCTACCATATACAAGGGACCTATAGGTAGGTTTCCAGTACCAGTTGTAACTAAGCCGAATTACTATATAACTTTTAACCAAAGCACTGGCCCTGGGTCTGGTTAGCAGAGTCCAGGACATAATTAGAGTCAGAAAACCAGCATCTAGTAGTCAAAATGGGGGCACTGCAAAAAAGTCCTGGTTTCTCACACTCATCATTACACACAAGCTAATGTCTAGCACTGTTGATTATTTCATTTTTGGTGGTGATTACAATCTCGTAATGGATTCATTTTCATCCTGTTCCTCCAAATCTTCTTTTGTTCCTTCATCCATTCATAGACCATTTACTACAGCATCAAACAAATATACCATCTCATTCTTTTCACTGGAACACTTCTCTCAGTTAAGGATTGATCACCTTATTATTTTTAAAGATTTATCTCAAGATGTATTACCCTATGTGGGTAGCTACTTCTAAAAGAACTATGAGGCCATGGCATTATTTGATTAAGCTTAGCTCAGGTACACTTTCTAATCTAAATAACATCTTCAACCCTAAGAATCCACTAGATTCTAACTGCATAGCACCTGGGGAGGGAATTTTGCAAACTCCAGATAAAGTTATCCCTAGTACCAATTTGAAAATGCACTGCAGGCCATCAGCATCTTGGAATAATGAATTGCTAAGAGCTCTTAAATCTGTTTGCCAGAGAGCAGAGAGGAAATGCAGGAGCACCGCTACAGGAATATAAACAAGAGTTCAATAATGTGATGGCTGAATAGTTCGCCAAAACTATGGAGGCTGTCCCCAATAGCACTAGGAAGGTTTTTGATGTTCTTCAGGAATTATCCAATGTGGATTATGTAAAGCAAGATATTATACCCTCACTAGATTTCTGTGATGATCTAGCCGACTTCTTTGAAAAGAAAATAAGTAAGATCAACAAAGAGATCAACATCTCTTCCCAGCCAGGCGCCACTTCAATTTAGTCTGGACTAAAGTCATCTGAAAGCCATGTAGGTAGGCTACAGAGTTTTGGCCACTTTTCAGAGGAATATTTTTGATCTACTGCCAAATCAACCTCATCAGGCTTGCCTCTAGATCCTCTACGTCCTAATCTACAGAAATAGTTTGGTGATGACCTCTTTTCTTCTATATGGCAAAACATAAAAACAATCCCTGCTGATGGGTGATATAACATAGATGTGGACAGACAGTTGTCACTCCCCTGTTACAAACCCCTCACAACTATAGACCCATCTGTAGGAGGCTGGTCTGGCTTATAGTGGGTATCTAGTGGTACTTACACCTTGTGCCAGGTCCAGTTATCCCTTATTAGTAGATTAGAGGTGTTCTAGCAGCTTAGGCTGATAGAGGTAGCTAGAGCACAGCAGCTTGGCCTGAACTAGGAGACATGCAAAGCTCCCACTATACCACTTATATCACTTAGCACTATATCATGGGAAACACAATACTCAGAGTTAATAAAAATAAAGGTACTTTATTTTAGTGACAATATGCCACAAATATCTCAGAGGATATACTCCCTTAGGAGGTAAGTAATATACACAAAATATACACAAACAAACCAAAATCAGGTAAGTAACAGTTGGAAAAGTAGTGCAAACAATGTAGAACACAATAGAATGCAATAGGAAGAAATAGGCCTAAGGGTAACACAAACCATATACTCCAAAAGTGGAATGCGAACCACAAATGGACCCCAGACCTAGTGTAGTGTGTAGAGGGTCACTGGGAGTGTAAGAAAACACTAAGGGTGTCCAAGATACCCCACCCCAAGACCCTGAAAAGTAGGAGTAAAGTTACCCTACCACCCCAGAAAGACAGTAAAGTCGAGATAGGGGATTCTGAAAGGACAACAACTGACTGCAAAGAACTGAAGATGGATTCCTGGACCTGAGGACCTGTAAAGGAAGGGGACCAAGTCCAAGAGTCACGCAAGTGTCAAAGGGGGGGCAGGAGCCCACTAAACCCCGGATGAAGGTGAAAAAGGTCTGCCTCTGGTTGGAAGAAGCCGAAGATTCTGCAACAACGGGAGGTGCCAGGAACTTCTCATTTGGTCAGAAGATGTCCCACAGTGTGCTGGAGGATGCAGAGTTGTTTCCACGCAGAAAGGCCACAAACAAGCTTTGCTAGGTGCAAGAGTCACGCTTGAGGATTTTGGGTGTAGCTAGGGCCCAGGAAGGACCAGGAGGTCTCCCCTTTCAGGAGGAGACAGAGAAGGCACTTAGCAACACAGAGAGCCCACGCAGAAGCAGGCAGCACCCGCAGAAGCACCAGAACAGGCACTTAGAAGATCTGAGGATGACGGTCGACTCAGAGCAACAAAAGAGGGTCCCACGACGTCGGAGTCCAACTCAGCGAGTTGGGCAATGCAGGACGGAGTGCTGGGGACCTGGGCTAGGCTGTGCAGAAAGGAAGTCTTGCAAAAGTGCACAGAAGCCCGAGCAGCTGCAGTTCATGCAGTACACAGGATTACTGTCTGGCGTGGAGAGGAAAGGACTTACCTCCACCAAATTTGGACAGAACGGCCACTGGACTGTCGAAGACACTTGGAACCAGCTCCTGTGTTCAAGGGACCAGGCTCCTCAGGATGAGAGGGGACCCAGAGGACCGGTGATGCAGAAGTTTTGGTGCCTGCGTTAGCAGGGTGAAGATTCCGTCGAACCACGGAAGATTTCTTCTTGGCTTCCAGTGCAGGGTGAAGGCAGACAGCCCTCAGACCATGCACCACCAGGAAACAGTCGAGAAAGCCAGCAGGATGAGGCGCTACAATGTTGCTAGTAGTCTTATTGCTACTTTGTTGCAGTTATGCAGGTGTCCTGGAGCAGTCAGCGGTCGATCCTTGGCAGAAGTCGAAGAGGGAAGTGCAGAGGAAATCTGGTGAGCTTTTGCATTCGTTATCTGGTGAGATGCCCACAGGAGAGACCCTAAGTAGCCCACAGAGGAGGATTGGCTACAGAGAAAGGTAAGCACCTATCAGGAGGGGTCTCTGACGTCACATGCTGGCACTGGCCACTCAGAGGTGCCCATTGTGCCCTCACACTTCTGCATCCAAGATGGCAGAAGTCTGGGACACACTGGAGGACCTCTGGGCACCTCTCCTGGGAGGTGCTGGTCAGGGGAGTAGTCACTCCCCTTTCCTTTGTCCAATTTTGTGCCATAGCAGGGCTGGGGGATCCCTGAACTGGTGTAGACTGGCTTATGCGAGGAGGGCACCATCTGTGCCTTTCAAAGCATTTCCAGAGGATGGGGGAGGCTACTCCTCCCCAGCACTTCACACCTATTTCCAAATGGAAAGGGTGTAACACCCTCTCTCAGAGGAAATTCTTTGTTCTGCCTTCCTGGGACTGGGCTGCCCAGACCCCAGGAGGGCAGAAACCTGTCTGAGGGTTGGCAGCAGCTGCAGCTGCCGATAAAACCCCAGAGAGCTAGTTTGGCAGTACCCAGGTTCTATGCACATATCTTGCTAAAACACAGATCACCAGACATGCATAAGGTCATAGTAAACATGTTACCAAAAATGCACATGATCTAGTAAACTTACCATCATAAATGCCCAGACATTATCACTGAAATTATGCATAGCATGGAACATTCTCATATGGGAGATCATCGTTACCCCCAAATTTGCCCAAATCATCATCAGCATATTTCTAGGGATGCTCAAGACATGCACCTGCATTTTTGTTACATGTAGGGTGGCAAGCCCTAGCCTCACACATGAAGTGCTGGAACTCCGGGGCTCCTATTATCATTAATACAGTACTTTTGTGGTATCCAGGTTAATGACCCCATTTTGTCACTGTGATTGTGGAGTAGAGGGTGGATGCTCCTGCCGGCCCCATCTCTCCACACCAAAGGGGGAAAACAAATTGCCTAGCAGCCACCCATGTGCACGCAGCATGGCTGCAATCTGCTCCCCAAGTGCTACCTCTCTGGGGCAGCCCATCTGGAGCCCTCCAGGGCCAGCCAGGTTGCTGTTCCACTCCTCTGGGTTACAGGGCCCAGGATAGCACCTAAAGGTATGCCACTGAGGGGTACTGGGGGAGGAACACATTGATCTCCCACGTTGGCGGGGCAACATTGAGGGTTCCCCGCTTGGTCACAAAGACACACCACAGCTGTCCTGTCCATTCGGCAGGAGGACTTGCTTTCTCCCTGGGTCGCTGCAGTGATTATTTTTGCTGAGCAATTCCTGCTAGTACCCAGGGGCACTATCCATGTACTCCTGTGCCCCGGGGGCACCAACCCAAAAGAACGCTTCATTTACACAGACTTTCTTTGATCTGGCTGGGCCACAGCGGTGAATCCCCACAGATTTCCCTGTGACAAGGGAAAAGAGGCGGCTACAGTGGAGTGCTCGTCCTGTGCTCCCAAATAATGTACCCTGAAGCGTTCTTCACGTGCCAACAGGCACAACAATACATTTATTTCCATTTGCTGAAGATGCAGCAATAAAAGTGCTCTGCCTGAGCTTGCAATGAATTGTGGAATGTAAGCACAATGTTTCCCTCACACTGGGGAAGCAGAAAGTAAAGCGCTCTTTTAGCGCTCAGCTGAAGGGAAAAGGGGCCTCAGCACCCAGCCCCTGGAAACTTCACAGGGAAGCACAGGACAGCAGGGCCCAGAAAGCAGGCCAGCACACAGGATTGCAGTCAGTGGCAGTTCCTCCTTGTGACCTAGCAAGTCACAGGTCACAGGTCAGCACAACAGCAGCAGTCCAGTGTGGTTCATGGGGAGTCCCTACAGCAGCATTCTGTATCCAAGTTCGTGGCCCAAAAGTGTCTCTCGGTGTCTCTCTAACATGGGGAAAACCTCCTGTACTTATACTAAATTTTTCACCACCTTTACAAAGAGGGGCAGAAGAGGTTCTAACTGGTTCTAGGAGTGCCCCCTCTCTCCTCCATAACAAGCTCCAGACATCAGTTGTGGGCAAATGAGCCCTTTGTGTGAGGACAAGGCAAGCCTTTACAAGTGCAGGTGTACCCTGCCTCTCCGTCTCTCAGCCCAGGAAGACCACTCAATATGCAGATGACCTCTGTGACACCTCCACCCTCCCTATTTGCAGGTTGTCTGAAAAGTATGCACAAAGTCCAGTTGTCACTCTGCCCCAGACATGGTTTGGAGTCAAGCTGCAAAACACTAGTGTCACAGAGAAATGCTCACTTTCTAGAAGTGGCTTTACTACATTGGTAATAGAAAATCCACATACACCAGTAAGCAGTATTTCTCACTACCATTACAACAACAAAAGCATGCATATGATACCCCTCATAGATCAGACAATACCCCCTAGATTTAAGGCAGGGCATTTTGAATGCAATCCTATGAGCAAGGAAGCACTCACAACAGTAAGAAACCAAATAGGCTGTTTATCACTTCCAGGACAGGCCACACACCCATGCACATGCCGTGCCTCTTACATAGATAGCACCCTGCCCATAGGATTACCTAGGTCCTATTCTAGGGGTGACTTATAAGTAGTAAAAGGGAATTTCCAGGCCTGGCAAGTAAATGTAGATGGCATGTCCCTGTGGCAGTAAACTACGCATGCAGGCCCTGCACTAGCAGGCCTGATATAGGTTTTGAAGGCTTCTTCTATGGGTGGCACAAGCAGCACTGCAGGTCCACTAGAAGCTTTTAATGTATAGGCCCCTGGTATAGAGATACCACTGTAAAAAGGACTTAAAGGTAAATTAAATGTGACAATTAGGTGTAAGCCAATCATGTCAACTTTAGAAGGGAGAGCACCTGCTCTTTAGCACTGATCAGCAGTGATAACGTGCTCAGAGTACTAGAGCCAAAAACACGAGGTCAGGAAAAATAGGAGGAGGAAGGCAAAACGTTTTGGGATGACCCTACAAAAAATGTCAGGTCCAACAGTAAGCCTGATCCCCTTGACACTTCCTTCCAAGTTGTGGCCCCTCTCTCCCGATGAAGAGATTCAACCATCGGACACTGTTATGAACCTTGGAGTAGTATTTGATGATAAGTCGTCCCTGATTAAAGCATGTTACAAAAGTTCCTGGTACCTATGTTGTGTTCCTTTGACGGCTTAGGAAGCTCCATCCCCTATTTCCCACTCAAGCTAATGCCCTCATTATGACATTGGCTTTAAATCCTGCTCACTGCCACGCTGACGGCCACCAACATAGCGCCGCTGTGGCGAATATACGTTTGTGATATTATGACACAGACACACCAATCAGACAGAATAAAGCGACATACACAAATCCGCCAGCCCAAAGGTCAGTGATAAAGTGCGGTCCCAACACCCATACTGTAATGCCAACAAAACAACGCCCATCACATTATGAACCATGAATCATCACAGTGAACTTTCAACGGCGGTAAACCATTGGTGGTAAATATCTCCACACTCAAAATGGACACCCACCTACAAAACAACACAACATTGGCTAATACTAAAGACACACACCTGACACTCATACACACACAAGACCCACACCACTTTAAAACACACACCCACATTACCCACAACCCTTTACGAACATAAATCATTGCCATGAGACTGACACCAAGACCATGCAACAACTAGACACACACACCACTTACACCCATACATCCCTCATGCACCCCATCACATTACTCAACACACTCTCACAAACACACACCACACAACACCCATGTCCCCACAAAGGCATCACTGTTTCACTGATGAGGAGTTAAGGGTCATGGTGAAGAAATTGTCAGGGTAGAGCCACAGCTCTTTGGAGCACAGAGCACAGGTACAGCAGATATCCATTGCAAGGAAGATGGAGCTATGGCGGAGAATAGTGGACAGGGTGAACACCGTGGGACTACAACCAAGAACAAGGGAAGACATCAGGAAGAGGTGGAACGAACTACAGGGGAAGGTACATTCCATAGCAGCAAGAAACCAGCTCACCATAGAGAAGACTGGCGGTGGACCCCCACCCTACTCCCCCACAGCTCACAGCATGAGAAGAGAACGTCTTGGCATTACTATCTCCTGCGGGACTCACTGGATCAGCCGGAGGACTGAACACTGGTAAGTCAACATTTACTACCTATCAACCCCCATACCTGCATGCCATCACACCCCCTCACCCTCACTCCATCCCACACACTGCACCTACACATATGACTACACCCAATGCCAAGCCCTGCATGCCATACCAATGCATGGACAGCCCTCCCAGCCCTGCATGGACACCCATCACAAAAGCATGCACAGCATAGGGGAACTAACAATCTCACAATACGTCACCATTTACAAGCAAAAGGTGGCAGGGCAACACCAACAATAGAGGGGAAGCCAGGGATATACAATATGTCACACATATGAAGGATAACACATCACCAACGTCCCCACAGGTATCCCAGCCAATGTCAGTGGAGAGGATGTGCCACGACTATCCAGTCCCCCAACTGAAGATGCCCCCACTGATGACAGTAACTCTGGACTTCAGGATCTGGACCAACCACCTGGCCCATCAGGGACCTCTGGACAGCCGGTCACCCAAGCACAATCACAATCACAATCCACAACAGAGCCTCCCCCATAAGTATCCAACACTACAGCACCCACCCAGCGTACCCACACCTCTTTCCCCAGGACACGTCAATCAGCAGTGTGCCCTCCTGTACAGGGACAATCAGGGACCTGGGGTCAGTGGCTGTGAGCACACCACTCAGGGGACAGAAGCACAGGCCAACAGGGACCCTGGGAGGACTTCTTTGTGCCAGGGGGAGGACAGGACCAGAGAACCAACTCTTCGGGAGGCCCTCTCAGAGGTCCTGGGAGCCTACCAACATTCCCAGGACATGATGGGCCAGATCCTTGACTACATGTAGGAGAATAGGCGGCTGCAAGAAGGACAGTATCAGAGGATCAAGAAGGACTTGCAGGCCATTAACACCACCCTGCTCTCCATAGCAGGGGTGCTGGCAGACATGGCCAACATCATGAGGAAGACATCTGCACACCACCGGGCCCCTACCACTAGCCAGTCCATTGACCAGCCCTCCATTTCTGCTGCAGCTAGTGGGAAGGAGGCCCCGCCACAGGACCCAGGACCCACAGGCCACCAGCACCCCTCCCTCTGCAGAAGTGAACCACCCGTCAAACTTTCCCTGTGAACCAGACAGAAGCAAGAGACACTTGCAAAGACCACTGCTAGGAAATGAGACTCTCCTGACTGTCCCCCTTGTGTCCCACTCAGTCACCTTGTCCACTTTGAACTGCCTTTGCTCCCCTTTTTATGGCTACTTGGACACTGGACCTGTGCTACAAACAGACTGGAACACTACTCTGGAGTTTCCTCCATCATCACCCCATTCCATTGCACTTTTCCCTCAATTTCTTAGCACTACAATAAACACCCTTGAACAAAACTTGACTTCCAGTATTTTATGTTTTGGAAATGTGTATCTATGGAAAGAGTCACATCTAGTGCAAATGAACTGTACACTGTGAGAGCATAGACATATTGACCTGTAACTGTCTGTAGTCAGCACATCAGTACACAGTTGTCATATCACCAATATCATTAAAATGACAAACCATTGGTGACAGTAAGTTGAGATGCAAAGAAAGTAAAAGCCATTATGCTACAGCCACACAGAATACACCAATAGTCATATGATTGTGCAGTTGCACTGTCTCACCTGTGTGTCATTGGAAGTACGGATGGATAACTGATGTCCTGTTGTCCTCATCCTCAACCTCAGCCTCTTCATCCTCACTATCCTCAGGTTCTAGTGCTGCCACAGGGGCATCTCCAGTCTCCTCCTGCAGAAAAGGTACATGTCGTCTGAGAGCCAAGTTGAGCAACATGAAACTTGCCACTACTATCTGGCAGACCTTCTTGGGTGAGTAGCACAGGGATCCACCTGTCAGATGGAGGTACCTGAACCTGGCCTTCAGAAGGCCGAAGGTCCTCTCGATGATCCATCCGGTTGGCCCCTGTGCCTCATTATAACGCTCCTCAGCCCCTGTCCTGGCATTCCTCACAGGGGACAGCAGCCATGATAGGTTTGAGTAGCCAGATTCACCTTCAAGTACTGAGGGACCACATTTAGCCTCACACAATCTATGGGGTTAAACACAGGAAGGCATACAATAACACACAGTTGGTGGGGGCTAAGGCTCACCTATTAGCCAAACCCTGTGCCTCTGTAGTTGGGCCATCACATTGGGGATGCTGCTATTCCTCAGAACAAAGGCATCATGCACTGACCCAGGATACTTAGCACTGACGTGGGAGATGTACTTGTCCGCCAGGCACACATCTGCACATTCAGTGAGTGGAAACTCTTACAATTCCTTAACACCTGTTCATTCTGGCAGAGGGGACAAATGCAATATGTGTACCGTCAGTCGCCCCAATAATATTAGGGATATGTCCCATTGCATAGAATCCGGCCTTCACAGTGGCCAAATCTTCCACCTGGGGGAAAGAAATGTACCTGCACATGTGTTTTACCAGGGCAGACAACACTCTTGCCAGCATGGTTGAGCACATTGGCTGTGACATTCCTACTGCCAAGCCGACTGTCACTTGGAAAGAACCAGTTGCCAAGAAATGGAGCACTGATAGCAATTCCACAAGACGGGGGATCCCTGTCGGATGATGGATAGATGAGATCAGGACTGCCTCCAATTGGGCACACAGCTCTGTGATTGTGGCCCTGTCCAGTCTATAGGTGAGTATTATTTGTCTGTCCTCCAGTGTAGTTAATTTCACAAGGGGTCTGAACACAGGGTATGTCTCCACCTCCTATTCAACTGCAGCGGTAGGTATCTAAGGGACACAAGAGTGAGTAGGCTGTCACAATTGGAAAAATAGAACCACAACTTCAGTATCCTTAATGTATTTATGTAATGGGACAGTGTTAATTGTGAGGTATGTGCCAATCTAATCTGTGACACAGTTAATGTTGAGCCCCCCTGTTGGAAAATGGGTTATTGGTAAGGGCAGGTAGGTACCTACACTTAGCAATAGGCCACTAACCTCCACTAAGGTCCAGTTAGGTCTCAGTAAATTAGCCCCAGCTCAACCCTTGGTAGCTTGGCAACGAGTGTCAAGGCTTAACTTAGGAGACAGTGTGTAAAGCATTCAAATATCACAAAACAGTAATTAAATAAAACACAGGAAACAGTTTAAAAATCCAAAACCAATTTATAAAAATAGTTTATATTTGTATCTTTAAAATGACACCAAAACGAATATAATCGGATAAGGGGAACCGGAGATATGAATTTTTAAAGAATTATTATTTTTCTAGCGCTTAGAAACAAAAAAGTGCCAATCGGGTCATCTGGTTGCACCTCGACCGAGGCAAAGTCCAAGTTTCAGGCCGACCGCGATGGAGCCCTGCTCGGTTACAGGTCGCGGGAGGCCTCGGTTAAAAAGTTACCTTCTGACTTAGGGGGTCATTCTGACCCCGGCCGGCGGCGGAAGCCGCCGGCCTGGCTGGAACCGCCAGAATACCGCTGCGCGGTCAAAAGACCGCCGCGGGTATTCTGGGTTTCCCGCTGGGCTGGCGGGCGACCGCCAGAAGGCCGCCCGCCAGCCCAGCGGGAAACACCCTTCCATGAGGATGCCGGCTCCGAATGGAGCCGGCGGAGTGGAAGGGGTACGACGGTTGCAGTTGCACCCGTCGCGATTTTCAGTGTCTGCATGGCAGACACTGAAAATCTTTGTGGGGCCCTGTTACGGGGGCCCCTGCAGTGCCCATGCCATTGTCATGGGCACTGCAGGGGCCCCCAGGGGCCCCACGACACCCAATACCGCCATCCTGTTCCTGGCGGCCAAAACCGCCAGGAACAGGATGGCGGTATGGGGGTCGGAATCCCCATGGCGGCGCAGCAAGCTGCGCCGCCATGGAGGATTTCCCAGGGCAGCGGGAAACCGGCGGTACACCGCCGGTTTTCCGTTTCTGACCGCGGCTGTACCACCGCGGTCAGAATGCCCATGGGAGCACCGCCAGCCTGTTGGCGGTGCTCCCGCGGTCATTGGCCCTGGCGGATTTTACCGCCAGGGTCAGAATGACCCCCTTAATCTTTATTTTGAAGATTTTCTTCAGCGGGACGAACCTGCCAGTCCAATCCGACCTCCTGGAGCCCTTCTCCGGATACGCGATGCTGGATTCCTCGGTGGAGATTTTTACCTTCGGACTTAGTTGTTTTTTCGAGGTGAAAATCCTTTGACCGGGGTAAACCTGGATCTTGATCCGACGTCCATGGAGCCCTTCTCGGATACGATGGCTGGAAGGTCCCGGTCAACTTTTTACCTTCGGACTTAGGCCCTCATTCTGACCCTGGCGGTAGAGAACCGCCAGGGCCAACGGGGGCGGGAGCACCGCCGACAGGCCGGCGGTGCTCCCTTGAGCATTCTGACCGCGGCGCTTTGGCCGCGGTCAGAACGGGAAAACCGGCGGTCTCCCGCCGGTTTTCCACTGCCCGTAAGAATCCTCCAAGGCGGCGCAGCTCGCTGCGCCGCCGAGGGGATTCTGACAATCCCTACCGCCATCCTGTTCCTGGCGGCTCGCCCGCCAGGAACAGGATGGCGGTAGGGATTGTCGTGGGGCCCCTGGGGGCCCCTGCAGTGCCCATGCCAATGGCATGGGCACTGCAGGGGCCCCCGTAAGAGGGCCCCGCTAGTATTTCACTGTCTGCATAGCAGACAGTGAAATACGCGACGGGTGCAGTAGCACCCGTCGCACCTTCCCACTCCGCCGGCTCGATTACGAGCCGGCATCCTCGTGGGAAGGGAGTTTTTCCCTGGGCTGGCGGGCGGTCTTTTGGAGACCGCCCGCCAGCCCAGGGAAACACTCATAATACCCTCCGTGGTCTATACCGGAGCGGTATAATGGAGGGCGGCATCCTGGCGGGCGGCCTCCGCCGCCCGCCAGGGTCATAATGAGGCCCTTAGTCTCTTTTTCGGAGATTTTTCTTTACCGGGACGAACCACCAAATCAGGCCGGGTTGAGGCAAGCCGGCTAGAATTGCCGCGGCGGGTCGGTCCCTCTATGGAGCTTTTTTACAAAAATTCTCCAAACTTCTCCAAACTTCTGGGGCTTCTCCCAGATGTCCTTTTAAGGTTCTTTTGGGGTCCACAGCTCACCCCAAGGGTCCAGAAGTTCTGAGATGGTCCTTGGGGGGTGCGGACTACAACTCCCAGAATGCACCTGGCGCAAACTCCTTTTTGGCCACTGGACAGTGGTCAGCTGGTCGCTTTCTTCAGGAGTTGGTGCAGGCGGCTCTGGTTAGCAATTTTTCACCTGTAGCAAACAGGGAGTCCCTCCTTGAACCAGTAGAAGCCAGGCAAAGTCCTTCTTGTGGTGAAGCCCAAGTGTGCAGCTGGTGCAGTCCTTCTGAGTGCAGGTTCCAGGTGCAGGCCAGGGGTCCAGCAGGGCAGTCCTTCTTCTTCTGTTGTTCTTCCTTGTTGGATGTGGTAGGGAACTGAGGTGTGGGTGCAGGTCTGCCAGTTTTATCCTTGCTCCTGGGTGAAAAGCAGGGGGGTCCTGGTTCTCCAATCAGGTGCAGGGTCCTTCCCCCTGTGATGACCACTTCCTGGGAAGTGTGGCAAAAATCAATCCCAGGAGGCAACATTCTCCAAAAATCCATCATGGCTGAATCTGATTTTTGGAGGTTACATCTGGCCGAGCCCACCCACTGGTGTGGCTAAAAATCATAAACACACCCCTCTCCTGCCCTCTCCTAATCTAATCAAGGGGGCACCTAGTTGTCTGGGGTTGCAGAATGTGGGGGTGTTGCTGGTTGCTCCAAATGTCCTTCTCTGCCTTTGAAGACCAGTTTGGCAGCCCTCCCCCTTCCTGCCTCACCATCTGCTGAGGGGAGATTCTCTCCCACAGGCACATTCCTTTGTATGAAGCCAGGCCACTTCACACCTCATCAAGGCAGCTTGGCTAAGCTGCTGCAGGCTGGCCAATCAGAGCACAGCAGCAAAAACAATGCAGGGCTGAAATTGGCAACTTTTTAGGTAAAGTCTAAAACTTTTTACCTGAACAAGTTATATTAAATCCAACAACTGGAAGTTGTGGGATTTATTACAACAATTAATTTGATACCAAATTCTTGGTATGCAACATTTACGGAGACTTTAAAATTTAAAATAAAGTCTCCCCATTCTAGCCTATGAATGCCATTTACTTCAATGAGGGAAAAACGAATTTGGCTGTTTTTACCTCACCAGGGCTTATAAATCTATTTTTATAAAGTCCCTGCTTATAGTTACATGGCACCCAGCCCTAGGGGCACATAGGGCACACCTTAGGGGTGACATATGTAAAAATAAGGTAGTTTAAGACTTTGGAACTACTTTTAATTCCAAAGTCGAATTTGCATATAACTTTAATTTAAAAGCAGCCAGCAAGGCAGGCCTGCCTTTAAAATGACCCTGGGCACCTCAGCAGTGCACCTGTTTGTGCACCACCTATGCTGTTGTCCCTAAACCTACATGCCCTACCATATACTAGGGACTTATAGGTAGGTTAACTTAGCCAATTATAATTAGCCTAATTTGCATATTGATTTTACACAGAGCACAGGCCCTGGGACTGGTTAGCAGTACCCAGGGCACCATCAGAGTCAGGAAAACACCAGCAAAAAGTGGAAAATGGGGGCAAAAAGTTAGGGGGCCTCCGCAATCAGCCCTGTTTTCTCACACCCCCCCTGAAATGGCGACCTTCTGTCCTGTATGTAGAGACATATGGAAGTGAGCTAACTCCGCTGACGTTGGGCATCATGGCGAAAGGCAGTCTTGCACTGCAGTGCAATTCCTCATTGGATAAAATGGGTCTCTGGGGTACAGTGGCCAATGGATATCTGTGCCGTGGACATGACTACCATTTTCTATCTGATTCCCCACTTGTTTCCTGACCTTCAGCAGGAGAAGACCTACACTGTGTGTGCTGCTGTGACCTGTGTTTGGAACCCACCATGGCCCATGTAACCGGGGAAAGGGCCCCTGCCTTCACTTCAGAGGAGTTGGAGTGACAGGTGGATGCAGTCCTACCCCAGTACGGACTGCTGTATGGGCATCCAGACAACAGGTGAGTACACATTGGGCATAATGCATTTGGGAAGGATGCATGGGAATGTGTGTGCAAGCATCGTGTCATCGGTGGGGTGGGGGGAACGTCTTGTGGTGGTGTACATGGTGTGCACTGGGTGATGTGTGTGCCAATGGTGATGGAAACGGGTATGGTGGGCCATTTATGTGACAGGCTGGACTGTTTGTTAAATGGTTTCTCCTGTCTGTATTGCCTCTGCAGGTCAGTGCCCTTCAAAAGAAGGGATTATGGCGTGCCATCGTCAAGGACGTGTGGACCCTGGGGGTCTATGGCAGGTGGAGCACCCGCTGTCGGAAACGGTGGGAGGACCTGAGACAGCCTGGGTCAACTCTATGGTAATAGGTGTATATCAAATGCAGGTAACCAAGCTTGTTAGCAGTCCATTTCAGGCAGGGCATTGTTGTCCCAGGAGGGGTGCAGCTGGTGGTGTGTCGCCCTCATCTTGCCTTAGCATCGCCCTCATCTTGCCTTAGCATCTAGCCATTTCATTGGCAGTGCAATGCATAGTGCTTAAGCCTCTTCCCTGTGTGTGATGGTGCTGTGTGTGCCAACAGTGGTGTTGGTGCATTCACTGATCCAGTATTTCCTTTGTCTCTCTCCCCCCCTTTTTTGTTCTGTCATCCTGTCCTTGTGTGCATTAGCATCATCTGGCAGAGGAACAGGGGCTGCATCCCACAGGACCCAGGAGGTAGAGTCCACGATGTCGAGGGCGAGGGGAGCACCATGGTGGAGACAGGAGGTGACAACACAGACTCAGATAACTCCTCCGATGGAAGCTCCCTGATGGTGATGGACACCTCTGTGACCACCCCAGCTGCAGGTACAGCCAGCACCCCATACCAGCACCGTCCTCCCAGTAGCCCTTTTGTGAGTTGACAGTGCCCGCTGTCCCAGAAGGGTGGGCATCTCCTTCACCCCAGGTACCTCAGGCCCTGCCCCAGTGAACCCTGCTTTCATGAGTGAGGAGGCTATTGACCTCCTGAGATCCATCTCTGTTGGGCAATCAACCATTGTGAATGTCATCCAGGGGATGGCATCCCAGATACTGCATTGTAATTAATTCCTGAAGGGCATTCACAGTGGATTGGCGGCCCAACACAGATCGATTCAGGCTATGGCCTCCTCTCTCTGGCAGCCATTGTCCCGGTTTATACCATCCCCCTCCAACTACCACTTCCCAGTCCCAGTCTCCTCAGCCCCAACCCATCACAGGCACACATACTGATGAACCTGCACACAAGACAACACCCAAGAATGGCACAGGCAAACACAGGCACTACACTTCATCTCACAAGCACTCACACAAACACGAGACAGTTGCATATGTGATAACATCCACTGCCTCCACTGTCTCTCCATCCTCCTCCACCTCCCTCCCAATCACATCCACACTCACACCTGCATGCACTGCACCAAGATCCACCACCATCATCACCACACCAAGCAGCACACATACCTCACTAGCAGACACTTCCACAACATCAATGCGCGCTCCCCTGTGTCCTCTCCCACCCTGTCTGTCCCCCCTAAAGGACACAAACGCAAGCACTCACACACCCAACAGCCATCCACCTCACATCAGCATACTGCCCATGCACCTGCACACAAATCCAGTAGACATACACCTCCTACAACCACTCCCTCAACCTCCACTCTCATCACTCCTCCCTCCACCATCCCTAAAAAGATTTTCCTTGCCCAACTTGACCTCTTCACTCCTTCAATCATGCCCGTAAGAGCAGGGTCCCATCGACCCAGCCCAGCACCTCAGCCAAACAGTCCACAGGGACAGTGGTGGCACCACCTTGTCGTTGTGGGAAGGATACCACACCTCTAGGCAAGAAGGGGAAGGAGCCTGCACCTCCAGGCAAGAAGGGGAAGGAGCTTGCTCCTCCAGACTAGAAGGGGAAGGAGCCTGCACCTCCAATTAAGAAGGGGAAGGAGCCTGCACCTCCAGCCAAGAAGGGGAAGGAGCCTGCACCTCCAGCCAAGAAGGGGAAGAAGCCATCAACCCCTGCCAGGAAGGGTAATGAATCCATGCCCCTGGTCATGGAGGGGACGAAGCCCTCTACTCCAGCGGAGGCTGCCAGGGTGACACCTCCCACTGCCAGCTGAGGAAATGCAGCCATCACCACCTGCAGAGGCTGCCGGCAGGCACCTCTATCTGCCACCACACTGCAGCCATCACCACATGCAGAGGCTGTCCAGGAGGCACCCCTATCTGCCACCACACTGCAGCCATCACCACCTGCAGAGGCTGCCCAGGACACACCTCCATCTACCACCAACGTGCAGCCATCACCACCAGTGGACGCCATGTCGGCCACCCTCCAGGAGCTGCTGTTCAAGGGGCCCCCCTCCAGAACCAGTGGGCAAGTCACCCACTCCAGAGATTGTGGCCTTGCACTTCCCAGGACAGAGCAATGGGCATGTTGCCCCCTCCAGAACCAGTGGGCAAGTAACCCACTCCAGAGACTGTGGTCTTGCACTCCCCAGGACAGAGCAATGGCCATGGTGCCCCCTCCAGAACCAGTGGGCTTGTTCCCGACTCTGGCTGAGTTGCGCCCCCCCATCCCCCTGAGGTGCCGGCCTACTTGCATACCGATGCCCCTGCAGAGTTCCATCCGGATGAAGTCAACATTCAAGTTGGGCCTTGGACTGTTCCCTGTGTCCATGTGGGCCCTTTGAACATTGGACTGGGCAGTGTCCCTTTCTCTACCTGTGTACATATCTGTTTCAAGGACAATTCAATTATTTATTAGCTGTTGATTTTAATATATTCACCTTTGTGCATTCCTGTTGTCCTTGCATTATTCTGCCGTGTGTCAGATGCAAATTGTTTCTTTGTGTGCAGCTGGTTGTGTGTACGGTGTGTATGTGTCAGGTGTGTGTCGTACGTGTTTGCCGGGCCTCGACAAAGTAATGGAAGAGGTGTACCGCAGTGCAGGGCCAACTAAAGAGCTCAAAGAATCACTAAGAGTACATGAACTAGAAGACGACCCGCAAGGAGAACGAGTGATCGCTTTGATGTACTTGTGTGGTTCTTTAATAAATACATTTTCCATCAAAAAACGTCTCCCAATTTCGATCATAGAGTCAAAAAACAAAGTCAAGATTTGCAAAGGAGAAAAGTCATTGTTTAACAGGACATTGCGCAATCTGAAAAATCAAGTCTCTAGAGAATCAAAAAAAGTCCTAAAGGACGTACACTGGGGGAGGAAATCTGATGACACAAGGCTTTCTGAACTAAGGGCCAAATATAAGAAAAACTGCTGGATGGCAAAACAGAGTTATCATGAGGATCTGTGAACCAAGTTGCTTATGTCCAACAAACAGAAAAATAACAAAAAGTTCTGGGAACTAATAAACGGACTAACTAAGGGACAAAATCGACACACAAATGCAGGTATCAATGCAGCCACATGGGAAGCCCATGTACAGACAATGTTCTCACTCCCAGAGCACCATGCAAAGGAGGAGGCCTCACAGATAGCTAATGACTTAAGCAAGATTAATTTTGGCTTCAGAGTGACAACGCAAACAGACTTATCTCTAAACGGAAATGAAGGAAAACACGCACTAATGACCATTGACATAGAAATGCTGATAAGCTTTATCAAGAAACTAAAAATGGAAGGGACAGCTTTTCAGAACGATATTCCGAACACCTTGTTTAGAGGAGACCCTTCATTTTGGGCGTATTATTTGGCGCTGCTTTTTAACGATCTCCGAGGCACTACGGGTCTCCCAGACGCATGTACAGGCAGCATTATTCACCCTATATACAAAGCAGGTAACCCCGAAAATCCTTCAAACTACAGGCTAATAGCATTGATAGACATGGAAGCAAAACTCTACGCATCCTGCCTACTGCAACAACTAGCAGAATGGATTCATGACAGACAATTAATTCCACAATGCCAGACAGGTTTCAGAGCTGGTATGGGTGCTTCCACCAACCTGACAACCCTGGCCCTGCTGGGAAACAAAGCCAGGCTTAAGAAAAAAAGGCTACTTGCATGCTTTATTGATCTAAAGGCAGCTTTTGATTGCGTACCAAGAACCCGCCTATGGGAGAAACTGAAAGAATGGGGCTTACCATGCAGCCTTCTTGGCGCAATGATGGACCTGTACACAGGTACTTGGGCGCAAGTAAAAATTGGAGAGGGCAGCCACCCAACCAACAGAATATTAACAGCAAAAGGACTTAAACAAGGGTGTGTATTGGCCCCCACGCTGTTCAACTTATATCTCCCAGATCTAGCCGAGGCTCTAGCTCCCGTAAATAGCCATCTGCCATTATTGGCCAAGAAAGGAATTGCATGGCTACAGTACGCAGATGACATAGTTCAACTCAGCCAAACACCTGTTGGGCTACAGCATAGCATCGATGCATTTTTTACATACATAACAATGCAAGGCCTAGAATTAAATTTGAGTAAAACTAAGGTTGTCCGCCTAGTTGACAGGAAGTTTAAATCTGTTTCATGGTTCATAAACGGATCCCGGGTGGAGGTTGCACCCACATATCAGTACTTGGGATTCACTATGGACCGCCTCCTGACTTTCAAGCCGCAGCTTGCTGTCGCTCAAGCAAAAGCCCTCTCATTTACCTATGGTTTTAAAGTTCTAAAACAAAAACTGAGCTGCCCTTCATACACTCACCTGCTTTCTGTCATGGCAGCGCGACTAATGCCCACCATCACTTATGGCACCGAAATCCTGCTGGGGAAGGAGGCAGTTTTTTTCAATCAAGTCCAGACGAAGGCCTTCAAAACAGTTTTTTGGATACCACGACCAGCATCTCCAGCTCAGGTTCGTTTAGAATTGGGTCTGAAAAACTATGAATTTCAGAGTAGATGTGCCTTCATTAAACTATGCTGGAGGATGCGTGCAGCTGAGGCTGGTACTCTAAACAACCTATGTTGGATGGAAATTGAGGAGCAACAGCGATAGAATGATAAAAGCACCTGGGGTCATCACTTAAATAACTGCATTAAAGCACTAAGGGCCATATTTATACTCTGTTTGTGCCGGATTTGCGTCGTTTTTTTAACGCAAATCCGTTGCAAAACGAACTCCATATTTATACTCTGGCGTTAGACGCGTCTAGCGTCAAAGTTCATGGAGTTTGCGTCATTTTTTAGCGTGGACACCTTCCTTGCGTTAATGATATGCAAGGTAGGCGTTCCCTACTAAAAAATGACTCCGAGGCATGTGCGTCGTATTCATAGTCCCGGGCAAAAATGATGCCCGGGAGTGGGCGGGTCAAAAAAAATGACGTCCAGCCGCGTTTGCGTCATTTTTTAACGCCTGCTCAGGGCAGGCGTTAAGGGACCTGTGGGCTCGGAAGGAGCCCAGAGGTGCCCTCCCCTGCCCCCAGGGACACCCCCTGCCACCCTTGCCCACCCCAGGAGGACGCCCAAGGATGGAGGGACCCATCCCAGGGAAGTTAAGGTAAGTTCAGGTAAGTATTTTTTTTATTTTTTTTGTGGCATAGGGGGGCCTGATTTGTGCCCCCCTACATGCCACTATGCCCAATGACCATGCCCAGGGGACATAAGTCCCCTGGGTATGGCCATTGGGCAAGGGGGCATGACTCCTGTCTTTGCTAAGACAGGAGTCATTTCAATGGGGGTTGGGAGTCCAAAAAAACGGCGCAATTCGGGTTGAGGCGAAAATTTTGCCTCAGCCTGACTTGCCCCATTTTTTGACGCCCAAGCTCCATATTCCCCTACGCCGGCGCTGCCTGGTGTAAGTCATTTTTTTTGACGCACACCAGGCAGCTCCGCCGGCTAACGCCAGCTAACGTCATTGAATAAATACGGCGCCCTCATGGCGCTTCAGAATGGCGTTAGCCGGCGTTAAATTTTTTTGACGCACAACTGCGTTGGTGCAGTTGTGCGTCGAAAAGTATAAATATGGCCCTAAGTTTGCTAGAAGCCTGTGACCGGAACCCGGACAAAAAGTAGTTTTTTTGGAAGGCAAACGCTGTTACTAGAAAGAAATCTTTAAATTCTGACAAACAAAAAGTGGCAAGCAGACAGCACGCCTGGACTATAATAACATCATACAAAACTTTACGGGCACAGGAATACCTAGCAGCAACCTTCAACCAGTCGCTGAAACATCGGTTCATGCTTTTCCGCTTTGTGTTGATGGAAATGAAGGATATGGTCCCTTCATGGAGACAGCAGGATCTGACACATTCCTGTCGACTGTATGGGTAAAGACAAGAGTCATTAGAACATATTTTTTGTGTGTGCCCTGCTTTGATAGGCCTCAGGACATTATGGGCCTGATTCTAACTTTGGAGGACGGTGTTAAACCGTCCCAAAAGTGGCGGATATACCACCTACCGTATTACAAGTCCATTATATCCTATGGAACTCGTAATACGGTAGGTGGTATATCCGCCACTTTTGGGACGGTTTAACACCGTCCTCCAAAGTTAGAATCAGGCCCTATATCTGAAAAACAGTTTTAAGACACTGAACATATACGGTCATGCAGACTGGCCGTTATAAGCTGGCTTAGCGGACATTCAATCCTGTTTTCTTGTCGAGCGACCAAATTCATGGTACAGGCTTAGAAAGAATTAGTGAATAAAGTTGAAGCCGAGTGTGCAAGGGCCATCATTTTATGATTAGTAAAGCTCCGAAAGTTTAGTTCCAGCAGGAAACAGCCCTAAGTACTACTTAGGATTCTCACTCAGCTTCACTCGTCTACTATTAAAGTGCTCGTAAGGGAGCAAGAAAGTCCTAAAGTTAAGTTCAAGACCAAGGTTGGAATTAGTGGAGGACATTTTAGCTATGCACAATTCTTTACCATGATATGTTTTAGTTTCAAATAAGCTTTTATGTTTTTATTATGGGTTTCTATTAACATAATGAGTAGGCAAAGTATTTATATTATTATGTATTTTGGAATTGGGATGGTTTTAATTAACCGTGTCAATAAACTTAAACTTGAAACTTGTGTGTGTGTCACTCTCGTTTTCCTCCCTCCCTCCCTTGTGTGCTAGGCGGCTGTACTCACCGTCGTTGTCTTCATCAGCGTTAGTGTTCCAGCTGGAGCATAACGTAGAAGATCATCAGGAAAACTTGCAGTTCGGGTTCCATGGTGGCATGGTTCTTCCCTGTGTCTCCGATGGTGAGTCTTTTCTCTTCAGTGATGTGTTTCCACCAGGCCTTTAATGGCATTGGTACCGCTCCGGAAAAGGTGGCGGTTTCCTGTGTCGTGGTGGGCTGTTCTTTGTCTCCTGCCTGGCTGTTGGCGGCTACCTCGTTGGTGAGTGTTGTTTCCACCCTGGTGGTTGGTGTGGTACATTATCTGTCTATGGGAGTTATCACTGCCATGGTCATAATTGTGCAGTTGAAACTGCCAGCCTGCTAGCGGTATTACTGCCACTTTATCACTGACCGCCAGGGTGATAATGAGGGCCTAAGTCTCTTGTGGTGAGAAGTGTGATATTAAATAGATTGTATTACTGTAATGCGATTTTTCTTAGAGCCCCTGATTACTTAGTGAGCAAACTACTTTGGGCCTTATTTATACTTTTTGGTGCAAAACTGCACTAAGGCAGTTTTGCCCTGAAAAGTTTTGCACCGGCTTGCACCATTTTTTAGCACCAGCTGCGCACCATATTTATGGAATGGTGCAAGCCGGTGCAAAGGGAGTTAGATTTGCACCGAATTAGAGTAAAAAAAATGACGCTAATTCGGTGCAAACAGAGTATAAATATGCCGCAGAGTATAAATATGCCCCTAAATATGGCGTTAAGGCCATAGAGTCATTTTTTGCACGGGAACGCCTACCTTGCATCTCATTAAGGCAAAGTAGGTCTCCACTTTTAAAAAATGACTTTAACTCCATAAATTTGGTGCTAGAGGGGTCTAGCACCAAAGTATAAATATGGAGATAGTTTTGCACTGAATTAGAGTAATAAAAAATGACACTAATTCGGTGCAAACAGAGTATAAATATGCCCCTTAGAGTCCAGGGAGCCGCAGTCAAATTGGCAGTAATTAGACCCCAGAGGTCCTTTGCGACAGAGGCCTTGAAGTACCTACATTGACTTCCAATGAGGCAGATGATTATCTTTAAAGCAAAGTGCATTGCTTCAATGCATTGCAAGGCAGGAGCCTGGCTCAGTTACAAGATAGACTGAGAAGTTAGACCGCTGGAAGAGCCCTATGTTTAAGCTCTGGAAACATAGTCTGCACTAATAGGTTCCGAAATGTATTCCTAGGAGGCGGCGCTTTCACAGTTAAGGCAGGTCAACTATGGAATAAACTGCCTCTGAACTCTCAGAAGGTCATCAGACTTGTTACAATTCAGGAAAGCCTTGAAAACTGGCTTTTCCCTCAACCACTTTTCTGTCTCATCCTAAGTGCATATATGCCTGCCGTTTTTCGTCATCAGCACCAGGATACAAGATTTGGTGACAGTCATACTTTATTAATGTCATAAATAAATAGATAGTTAAATAAATAAATAAATATGTTATGAGCTGATATAGGTAACATATTAATTTTTGATCTTGCCCTAGTAACATTAGATCTAGAACTTCTTCCTCTATCTCCAAAAGTGAGACATTGGAACTTTAGTACTTACCTTTTACCAGATAACTCTCATACACAATGTTTTGACATTTTTATAATGGATTTTTTTTACTTGAAATGTTGCTCTAGTTATATCTTTTCAGATCATTTGGGATTCCTTTAAAGCTGCCTCTAGAGAATTTATTATTACTTTTGTTGCCAACAAAAAAGAATGCAAGCTAAAAAAAAAACATTAGATTTCATAAAACACATTATATCCTTAGTACATTCATATTTTACATCTAAATTTAAGTCATGGTTAGATAAATTGATCAAAGCCAAATTTGACCTTAATAAACTTTCAACAGAATATGCTGCCTCTTATCTTCTTAAATCAAGTGCTAAATACTACGGAAGCCAAAATAAGGCAGGCAAACTTTTAGCAAACTACATTAAAGTAAAAAAAACGTAGTAAAACAAAAAATATTTTCACAAATACATATTAGCTGAATTTACCAACTACCATCAAACTGTTTATACACCAGAAAATAATCATCTACAAACTGCCATCACTCTATACCTCTCTTCTATGCATGAAGAACTCGACACAGATGTTTCTTTGCTTGACACAGACATCTCACTCGAAGACATCTGTACTGCAGTCAAATCTATTGAAAAAGGCAAAGCCCCAGGACCGGATGGTTCTCCTATGACATTTTATCTTTTTTTTTTCCTAAATTAGACCAACTAAATACTTTCTTTGCAACTTCAAAATCCACTATAGGTATTTTTAAGGATTTTTCAATATGTCTTATTACTATAGAAAATAAATGGCCTCTCCTGATTCCTCCCTAAAGCCATTTTTAGATAACGTTTCCACCTTTGCCTCCCTTTCAGGTTATACACTTAATTCTGACAAGTGTGAGATTCTTCCATTTAATAAATGGTGCTCTAAACATGACTCCCTATCTTCAGGATTTCTTTGGATTCTGGTGAAAACAAAATACTTGAATTTCTGGTTTCATTCATTTAAAATAGCTTTATTTCGGCCACAAGGGGCATAAAAGAACACATAAAAACATACAAACATAGTAAATAAATAAAACTGCACTTTTAGCATAAACATGTTGTTTCCAATACATCAAATCCTAACAGATCTGAATTTAACAATATAAATAAAATGAACAGCATGGCATCACATTAGATTAGAAATCATTCTGCAAAGTCTCCACAAAGCACCCAGAAATTTAGCCACAGGAACAACATATACTTGACTGGAGCCAGACCTCAAAATACCTAAGGTAGAGTTATGTGATAACCATAGGAGCGAACCATAGGCTACATGGGCGGGCATAGGTTGGGCAAGCAAAGAAGACATGAGCAACATTCTCTTCTGTGAAAGTGCAAACTGGGCAAGCATCCATGGACCCAGCAACCCACCTTGCTATCAAGGATCTCAGGGAGTGGGTACCCACATGAAATTGGAAGGATAGCTTCTGATCTAGAGGAAGAGTAACCAGATCCCAAAATGGCTTGTACATACTGACAGGCTTAAAGTTAAAAAAATATTATATGCAGCCTGGCGGAGACAGCCTTCCTGGAGTCGTTCACCACTACGATCTCACAATAGAGTGTTTTCAGTGCATTCTTGGGAAAGATAAAGAAGCAAGGTGTTCCCAGAGCTTCATCAGCCCAAGAGAAATGAGTGAATTTTTGATGTAGAAGAGCCACATTATTTTATGAAATTGGTCAGCCTCAGAAGTGTCTTGTAAAACTAATGCATAGTGGGCTAGTTCTGTAGTTGTCCACAGCCACCTCCAGAACAGCAGAGGGCATAACCTGCCTTTGACCATTAGATGTTTCAGGCCCAAATCGTGACGCAGCGGGTGCAGGGTGTTACTGGGAGGAAGAGAAACAAGATTATGAATGAATTTATTCTCCATGCTACTGAGTGCGTTGAGGTTGAAAAAGGCCCACAGTTTTGCCCCATAAAGGGTAAAACTCATAAATGTAAAGGGCTGTAGAGATTTGCCTGGTCTGAGAAGAACAAAACTCTTTAAAAAGGCCACCCAACATTTTCATAAGCTTTATCACTGCTTTGTCAAGATGGGGTTTCCAAGACATGCTTTCAGAGAGGGTAATACCCAAATAAGTGAAGGAATCAACCATCTCAAGGGAGCCCCCCCAAGATAAAATGATTCTTAAAGTATCTGTGCAGGTTAAAATACATCAGCTTGGTTTTATTTGTGTTGATTGCCATGGTTCTAGCGAAGAAAACCCCCTCAAAACAATGAAGAAGCTTCTGCAGCCCACTCGGAATCTTGGAGATCAGTAAAGTGTTGTTAACAAATAACAGAATGAGAATCTTGGTACCAGCCAACGGAGGGGCATCAGCGTCAACTAAAGATAGAGAAGAGACAATATCATTTATAAACAATGAAAAAAGTGTGGGGGCCAAAACGCAACCCAGCCGTATGGAGCACTGCAATTCACCCTGGTGTCCCCACCTAATTTGTGCTAAGTTGTCATCATGGAGGCGTCTTACCAGGGACAGCAGGTGTAATGGCATTTTCATTTTGTGCAAGACCTGCCAAAGGGTGGAGCGAAGTACCAGATCAAAAGTAGATTTAAGGTCTATGAGTGCTCCGTACAGAGAGCCCTGGTCAATGATGGAGATCTTTGATTGAAAGACCACTTTATAAGGGCTAAGAATATGCTCTTCAATCATCCAATCCTGCAACTTGGCCAGGAGACATCTGGAGAAGACTTTTTGTATACAATCGATTAAGCTAATAGGTCTGTAGTTACTTGGAAGGGACCTATCGCCTTTTTTATATATACGAATAACAACTGCTCCCTTCCATGATTCGGGAATGTCTGCCGCAGCAGCTATGGAAATAGAAAGTAAGAAGATGTAGCAAGCCCAAAGGTTTAAGTCAGATAAAAAGACATCAGTCCATCTGGCCCTGCTGCCCTTCCACGAGCGACAGCTAAGAGAGATTCAATCACATTCCAAATGTCAAAAAGAGGCAATGAGGACATAGAGCAGGATAGCAGCAGCATCCAGCCATTTACATTTTCTGTTGTGACTTCTTACTAGAGACCAGAAAAGTAATTAACCCAGTGAGAAGTTGTGATATTGTTTATAGGTTCAATTGGGACCTTAGCACTGTTGCGAGCTAGGAGCTGCCAGAACAAAATGGAATAGACGGTCTACAGGTGTTTGTAGCTAGTGAGACTTTAGAAGGATCTTGTGAATGAATTGTACTAGCTAGGGAATGCTGCGATTTCCTGAACACCTTGGTGAACCACGGGTTGCTTTTGTGAAAAGTGGGGATTGTCAGTTTGGTTCAGACAACAAAATACCCTGCAATATGTTAAAACAAAACTTAATGGAAACTTATCTGGGAGTCTATAGGTGAGAATAATGTGCCTGTCCTCCAGTGTGGCTAAGTCCACAAGGGCTCTGTACACGGGGTATCTCTCCACTTCCTATTCATCTGTAGCGGTAGGTATCTACGAAACACAAGAGTGAGTAGGCTGTCACAATTGGAACAATGGACCACAACTTCAGTATACCTAATGTACCTATGTAATGGGACAGTATAAATGGCAAGGTATGTGCCAATCCATTTTGTAACACAGTTAATGTCGATATGACTGATGCCCCCCCAAGATGGTGACCGCCTGTCCTGTATGAAGGGACAGGTGGAAGTGAAGTAACTCAGATGACCTTGGGCATCGTGGCGGAAGGCAGTGTTTCACCGCCGTGCAATTCCTCATTAGATAAAATGGGGCTCTATGGAGTACAGTGGCCAATGGAGATCTGCACCGGCAGTGACGGCGTACACCGTCGCGGACGAGACCACCATTTTCTATCTGATTCCCCACTTGTTTCCTGACCTTCAACAGGAGAACATCTACACTGCGTGTGCTGCTGTGACCTGTGTCTGGAACCCACCATGGCCCATGTTACCGGGGAAAGGGCCCCTGCCTTCACTTCGGAGGAGTTGGAGTGACTGGTGGATGGGGTCCTCCCCAGTACAGACTGCTGTATGGGCCTCCAGATCAACAGGTGAGTACACATTGGGCATGATGCATGTGGGTAAGATGCTTGGGGATGTGTGGGCAAGCATCGTGTCATCGGTGGGGCGGGGTAATGTCTTGTGGTGGTGTACATGGTGTGCGCCCGGTGAAGTGTATGCCAATGGTGATGGAAACGGGTATGGTGGGCCCTTTGTGTGACATGCTGGACTGTTTGTTAAATGGTGTTCTCATGTCTGTATTTCCTCTGCAGGTCAGAGCCCATCAATAGAAGGGATTATGGCATGCCATTGCCAAGGACGTGCGGACCCTGGGGGTCTACAGCAGGCAGAGCACCCACTGTCGGAAACAAAGGGAGGACCTGAGACACTAGGCAGAGAAGACTGCGGAGGCCAAGCTGGGGATGGCCTCATTACGAGGAAGGGGTGCCCATCGGAATCTGACCCCCCTGATGGCCCATATACTGGCAGTGACCTATCCTGACCTGGATGGGCGCTTGAGGGAATCACAGCAGCCACAAAGGGGTGAGTACTGTGGGCATCATTACAAATCTTGGCAGGTGGGGTGGGATACAGGTGGTGGATGTGAGCTAGTGGGTGCCCCTAAGGCCAGGCCAGACATTGCAGCGTGGATCAACTCTAGGGTCATGGGTGTATATCAAATACTGGTAACCTGGCTTGTTAGCAGTCCATTTCAGGCAGAGCATTGTGGGTCCTATGAGGGGTGTAGCTGGCGATGTGTCGCCCTCATCTTGCCTTAGCATATAGCCATATCACTGGCAGTGCAATGCATAGTGCTTACGCCTGTTCCCTGAGTGTGATGGTACTGTGTATGCCAACAGTGGTGTTGGTTCAGTCACCGACCCAGTGTTTACTTTGTCTCTCTCCCCCTCTTTTTAGGTAGAGTGTAGCATTTGATCTGTTGTATACCTCTATTATACTCATAGTATGGGTTCAAGCAAATTCAAGCAATTTCATTTGTTGGTTCCAGTGTCCTTCAAAAATCCTTGCTTGTTAGTTGTCAGTTTTGCCTCTTTGTCCATGGCAGTGTGAATTTATTTCCTGATGAACATGTTCAGTGTTAATAATACCCTGGTAACATTTTTCCCTTGTTATGTACCTTAGAGGGATTCTGTTGCACAACAGACCGTTTAGAGTCTGTTATATATTCTTATCAATGATTTTAGCTGTTTTTGTACACTTTATATTACTGGATGCCCGTGAATGTCAAAGCGCATCTACACTCTAGTGTAGGAAGGACATTGCTCCTTCTCAATTTGGCTCAGGAAAAAGGCCCTATGTAAAGTAAATTTCTTGCAGTCCTGCCTGCCCTGAAGTTATCCCGCCTTAATGCGTAATTTAAACAATCTGGTGAGGAAGAGAAGAGATTTATTAGTTTAAATGTGGGAATTTACATTAAAATAAAATATTTCACATGATTAGTGCTTAGTTAATGTTTAAGTGTAAAAAAAATGTTGAATATTTAGGGCTGAGTAGACACGGGGTTCAAGCAATTACAAAACAAGTGTTGGCATATCCAATATGTCTCAGCTTTGAAAGAACAACCTATTGGTTTTGCCAGAGCATGTTGCCAGTGGCATGTGAGCAAATGCACATGCATAGCTGCCAGTCCTGGAATGGGTTTACTATTAAAGGAAACCCATTCAAAAATTGTCTACACTGCCTTTTGGCCTATGCATGTGCATTAATTAGTGAAAGGCATGCATCCATCATGCCTTTTCCGGTGTTTAGCCCGCGTCGAGCACCCTGGCCGACTACTGAGAACATATGAGGCTCCACATTTTCTGTATGGTTTCTACACTATTTTTTCTCTTTATTTTGTACGCAGCGCGATCTCGCTGGGCAGCAGTAGAGCGCTTTGCATGACATCGACCATGTTACATAGATATTTGCACTTTTTCCAGTTACATGGATAATTGCACTTTTGCCGATATATTTCACTGCAAGGGAACTTCTGCTTCCTTTTGTGTGTTTGCTTTATGCTAATGGCGGCTATCGGCTCGCTTATGTGAAACAGTTTTACTTTTCAGTTTATGTGGCAATAGCTCTTGCATTTGTGAAAGTTAAAGCTAAAGTCATTGTAAATGGCAATGTCTTTTACCTATCCCTTTTGTTTTGGAGTGCAGAGGATGTAAATGGTGTGGAGTGGAAATTTGTGGCTTCTATTTGAATTGTTACCCGTGGAACTGTGCAGTGTGGAATTGTGTGGTACAGAGTGTATTTGTGTAGTGGAATTATGTGGTATGGTGAATATATATGGGTGCGTTGTGGTGCCCTCTATGGGCTGGTTTGAGAATTACAGACTAATGCCAAAAATGTATTCCTGATAAATGTATTTTTGGGTTTACATGATGATTGTATATGTTTTATTAATCTCTCCTTATTGCAGTTATGACCATGCTTTAGACCAGTGTAACATCCTTATTACACTATGACTGTTTGAACACTCTTGATATGTTTGGGTGACACTTATAGTTTATTTCTCTCATTACTCCTCTGTGGCAGTCTTGTGTATTTTTTGGGGGAATTGTGTTAGCCAGCCAGCAACTCTGATGGTGGGGTGGTGAAAGAGATATTCTATTAGAGTTAGCATGGCAGATTTAAAATAGAATGCTAAATGGAAACCTTTTACATTTTTGCTACAGATAGAGTAAGAAGGTAAATGGAAGTGCTTTAGTTATATTCAGGGCCACTGGAATTATGTGGCAGGAAAGGTCCAAATTATGAGGCAGGATTGACCAATTTATGTGGCAAGAAAAGTCCAATTATGCATTTACAATGCCAATAGCTCTAACTCTAGTAAATGCGAGACCTATTGCATTGCAAATGCTTGTTTGTTCTGTCATCCTGTCCTCATGTGAATTACCACCATCTGGCAGAGGAGCAGTGGCACCAGTGACAGAGGGAGCTGTATCCCACAGGACCCAGGAGGTAGAGTCCACCGACACCGAGGGAACCAGTGGGACGGAGGACGAGGGGAGTACCACGATGGAGACAGGAGTTGACAACACAGACTCAGATACCTCCTTCGATTGAAGCACCCTGGTGGTGGTGGACACCTCTGTGACCACCCCAGCTGGAGGTACAGCCAGTATCCCCAGTACCAGCACCGCCCTCCCAGTAGCCCCTCAGCGAGCTGCCCGTGTCTACTCACCCAAGAGGGTGTGCATCTCCTTCCCCCCAGGCACCTCAGGCCCTGCCCCAGTGAGCCCTGCTGCCCTGAGTAAGGAGGCTATTGACCTCCTGAGATCCATCTCTGTTGGGCAATTAACCATTGTGAATTCCATCCAGGGCCTGGCATCCTAGATGCAGCAATGCACTGTATTCCTGGAGGGCATTCACGGTGGATTGGGGGGCCAACAGAGGTCGATTCAGGCTATGGCCTCCTCTCTGATGGTAGCCATTGTCCCTGTTTTTACCGTCCCCCCTCTAACTATTACTTCCCAGTCTTCTCAACCCCAACCCATCCCAGGCACACATACTGACGAGCATGCACACAAGACAACACCCAAGAGTTGCACAGGCAAACACAGGTACCACACTTCATCCCACAAGCACTCATGCATACACCAGACAGTTACAGACATGACAACATCCACTGCCTCCACTGTCTCCACCTCCTCCTTCTCCTCAACTTCCCTCCCAATCACATCCACACTCACACCTGCATGCACTGCACCAACATCCACCACCAGCATTACCACACCAAGCAGCACACACACCTCACTAGCAGACACCTCCACAACATCCCTGCACTCTTCCCCTATGTCCTCTCCTACCCTGTCTGTCCCCCCCAAAGGACACAAATGTAAGCACTCACACACCCATCAGCCATCCACCTCACATCAGCATATTGCCCATGCACCTGCACATCAATCCAGCAGACATACACCTCCTACAACCACTCCCTCAATCTCCACTCCCATCACTCCTCACTCCTCCCTCCTCCTGCCCCACCATCCCTAAAAAGATTTTCCTTGCCCAACTTGACCTCTTCCCTCCCCCCATCCTGTCACTCAAAGCAGGGTCCTGATGATCCAGCCCAGCACCTCAGCCAACCAGTCCTCAGGGACAGTGATGGAACCACCCAGTCGTGGTGGGAAGGATACCACACATCCAGGCAGGAAGGGGAAGGAGCCTGCACCTCCATCCAAGGAGGGGAAGGAGCCTGCACCTCCAGGCAAGAAGGGGAAGGAGCCTGCACCTCCATCCAAGAAGGGGAAGGAGCCTGCACCTCCAGCCAAGAAGGGGAAGGAGCCATCAACTCCTCCCAGGAAGGGTGAGGAACCCATGCCCCATGTCATAGAGAGGACAAGCCCTCTAACCCAGAGGAGGCTCTCAGGGTGACACCTCCACCACCAGCGGTCACAGGGCCCCCACCAGCAGCTGAGGAAGTGCAGCCATTTTCACCTGAAGAGGCTGCCCAGGAGGCCTTGCACTCCCCAGGACAGAGCAATGGGCATGTTGCCCCCTCCAGAACCAGTGGGCAAGTCACCTACTCCAGAGACTGTGGCCTTGCACGCGCCAGGACAAAGCAATGGGCATGTGCCCCCTCCAGAACCAGTGGGCCAGACACCCACTTGTGAGACTGTGGCCTTGCACTCCACAGGACCAAGCAATGGGCATGCGGCCCCCTCCAGAACAAGTGGGCAAGACAACCACTTGTGAGACTGTGGCCTTGCACTGGCCAGGACTAAGCACAGGGCATGTTGCCCCTTCCAAAACCAGTGGGTAAGAAACCCAATTGTGAGATTGTGGACTTGCACTCCCCAGGACCAAGCACAGGGCATGTTGCCTCCTCCACAACCAGTGGTCTTGTTTCCGCTTCAGGCTGAGGTGCCCCGCCACCCTGAGGTATCTGCCTATTTGCCAACTAATGCCCCAACAGTGTTCTCTCGGTACTAATGTAGGTGAAAAGTGGGGCCTTGGAATTTGCCATGTGGCCCACTCAAACTGAGAACTGGGTAGCTTTCCTTCTTCTGTACATTTGTAAATATCTGTTGCATTGGCTGAATTTGTATTTTTACTGTGTTCATCTTATTACAAACCCTTTGGTACATTCCTGTTGTCCTTGCATTATTCAGCCGATTTAGGGGGATTAACTTGTTGCCCTTGCATTATTCAGCCAATTTAGGAGGGTTAACTTGTTTTCTTGTGCAGCTGGTTGTGTGGATGATATGTGTGTGGGGATGTGTGTGGGAGTGTCACTGTCATTTATCTCCCCCCTCCCTTGTGTGCTAGGCGGCTGTACTCGCTGTCGTCATCTTCGTCGGCGTTGGTGTTCGTGGTGGAGCAGAATGTAGAATATCATCAGAAATACTTGCAGTTCTGGTTCCGTGGTGGTGTGGGTCTTCCCTGTATCTCCAATGGTGAGTCCTTTCACTTCTGTGCAGTGTTTCTGCCAGGCTTTTCATGTTGTTGGTACCACCTTGGAAAAGGTGGCAGATTGTCTTGTCATAATATGGTGGGTAGAACTTTGACTTCTGCCTGGCTGTAGGTGGCTACCGCTGTGGTGCTTGTTGTTTCCGCCCTGGCGGTCGGTGTGGTACATTGGCTATCTTTCAAAGATCTTTCCACCATGGTCATAATTTGCCAGTAGTTACCACCGGCCTGTTGGCGATATTACCGCCACTTTATCACCGACTGCCAGAGTCGTAACGAAGGACAGTATGCTGAAGACTAGGGCTGTGTCATAAGAACCCTTTGGGAGCATGAATGATTAGATATGCTATCATCGGATGCAGAACTTGTGTCTTTTTTCAAGCTTATGGAGCCCCACGACGCATTTCTCAAGGGGCGTGCAAATGCTATACAGTTGTAAGCGGCTGTGGATGAGAGTGAGAAAATACACTATTATGACTTCACAAGACTGTATCCGTTAATCAATAAGTGGATGTTATACCCCGTAGGCCCCCCCACCTTCATATTTAGGAACTTTAAACCCACTGGCAAATACTTTGGGCTCATGAAATGGCAAATCAACTCACCGACAGTGTTACTTCCCTGTGCTACCGTACAGAGTCAATAGCAAGCTAATGATACCACTGTGTCGTACATGTGCTGAAAGTAAAGAGACTAGCAATTGTAAACACAATGAAGAGCAAAGGATGTTGACCAGTACCTGGTGTAGCATTGAGGTAGAAAGGACCCTAGAGAAAGGATACAGACTTGATAAAATAGTGGAAATATGGCATTGTGAAAGGACGTCAACCCGACTCTTTTCTGACTATATCAACCTATTTCTAAGAGACAAAAGGAGGCTTCAGTATTTCCACAATGGTGTGCTAATGAAACCTCTAAGCAAAGGTACATTGATGATTACTACACTCATGAGGGTATAAGATTGAGACCTGAGTTCATTAATGTCAACCTTGCCGTCAATAGTTAGCCAAGCTCTGCCTAAATTCCTTATGGGGAAAATTCACACAGTGTAAAAACTTGTCAAACATGACCATAATAACAGATGCCGATGAGTTGTTTAAGTACTTTTTTGCCCTGTGTTATGAGGTGTCAAGTTGCGACTTTATTGATGATGAGACCACAGCTCTGTGTTGGAAGTACACAAAAGAGTACCCCACAATGTGTAACAATGTAAACATCTTCATAGCCTGTTTCACAACTGCTCGCACTCGTTTAGAGCTTTACAGATTGCAGGATAAACTGCAGGACAGGTGCTTATATCATGATACTGACTGTTGTGAGTAAAGTAGGGGGTGAAGACCCGTCATTAGGTGATTATCTAGGAGATTTGACCAATGAGCTACAAAAGGATGAGCAAATAGTGGAGTTCACCTAATCCGGACTCAAAACATATTCTTATAAAACATCAAACAATTCCGTATGTATGAAAGTCAAAGGCATCACCTTAAATGTCAGCAATACAATCAAAATACATTTTGACAGTCTAAAGGATCTGGTGAACGAATGCTCGATATTGAACTACCATGAAAATATTAAAACAATTGTTGTACAAGCACCTAGCATAATGCAGCCCAAAACTTGGTGGGAAATCACAATCTAGCCATTGCATAAAACCTTATGTGTAGTGTTTGATAAAAAGATCATGGCTGAGGAATACAAAACCCTGCTGTACAGTTATTAAAGGTGCATTAGACTCTCAAATTCCTACATCTATGCAAACCCATTTACAGCATCCATTCTCCTGCTTCTTAGCAGGTCCCTCAAATTTTGGTAAAAGTTATTTATAAAGAAGTTGTTAGAAAATGCTCCCACTGTTTTATCCCAAACCCCTAACAATACTGTTTGGCTTTATTCATGCTAGCAAGATCTTTATATGGAACTATCTCTAAGGTTCCCCACATCAGATTTATAGAAGGCATACCTAGTAATCTCAACAATGATGCACTGTTACCTAAACACTTTGTATACATGGTGATTGTAGATGATCTTATGTGCAAGGGCGAGATGAACCTGAGCTAGAAAAAGCTTTTACCAAATATTCACACCATTTTAATTTAAGCATATGCTACATTATGCAGAACTTGTTTTACAAGCGTAAGAGCAGCTGTTTAATAACTCTAAATGCCTCATACCTTGTTTTATTTAAAAACCCGCAGGACAAACAGCAAATATCTATCATCGCTAAGCAGATGTATCCCTGAAACACTCAGGGCCATATTTATACTTTTTGATGCAAAACTGCGCTAACGCAGTTTTGCGCCCAAAAAATTAGCGCCGGCTAACGCCATTCTGAAGCGCCATGCGGGCGCCGTATTTATTGAATGGCGTTAGCCGGCGTTAGTCGACCGGCGCTGCCTGGTGTGCGTGAAAAAAAACCACGTACACCAGGCAGCGCCGGCGTAGGGAAAAATGGCGTTTGGGCGTCCAAAAATGGGGCAAGTCAGGCTGAGGCAAAAAAATCGTCTTAACCCGATTTGCGCCATTTATTTTTGGCGCCCAGACGCCATTAACATGACTCCTGTCTTAGCAAAGACAGGAGTCATGCCCCCTTGCCCAATGGCCATGCCCAGGGGACTTCTGTCCCCTGGGCATGGTCATTGGGCATAGTGGCATGTAGGGGGGCACAAATCAGGCCCCCCTATGCCACAAAAAAATTTGTTTTTAAAAACTTACCACAACTTACCTCTTCTTCCCTGGGATGGGTCCCTCCAGCCTTGGGTGTCCTCCTGGGGTGGGCAAGGGTGGCAGGGGGTGTCCCTGGGGGCTTGGGAGGGCACCTCTGGGCTCATTCTGAGCCCACAGGTCCCTTAACGCCTGCCCTGACCCAGGCACTAAAATCCGGCGCAAATGCGGGTTTTTTAGTCCCGCCCACTCCCGGGCGTCATTTTTGCCCGGGAGTATAAATCCGACGCAATAGCATCGGAGTCATTTTTTAAGACGGGAACGCCTACCTTGCATATCATTAACGCAAGGAAGGTGTTCACGCAAAAAAATGACGCTAACTCCATGAACTTTGGCGCTAGACGCGTCTAACGCCAAAGTATAAATATGGAGTTAGTTTTGCGTCGAATTTGCGTCGAAAAAAACGACTCAAATTCGGCGCAAACGGAGTATAAATATGCCCCTCAGTTTTTCTTGGAAGCCTTTAGCGACGCTACCACTCAACCTTACTGGTACCTGCTGGTAGACTTAAAACCCACTACTCTAGAACACTACAGACTACATGCCGATATTTTCCCACCAGATCTCACTGTAGCTTACACACCTAAAACCAGACCCCAGGCCTATAAAAAGAATTGTTAAAAATACTTTTGTAACATTTACATTCTAATCCTTATAATATACAGTGTTGACCATGCCTGCTTGAGTTCGTCATAATTTAGCCCTCCTTAAAATGCTAGTCACAGCAAAGGCAATCCTGTTTACAGTTGCAGATGACTTAATGACTGCCATTTCAGAAATCGCCTTAAACACCCTAAAAGTCAAAGTCACTATTTCAGAGAGCCAGTTCCACGTGCTGAAGAAGAAGTGTCACCTTATCAAAAAGCTTAGTAATAAAAGGGCTTCCCTCATTTCTAAGAAGAAACTGGTAAAGTAGTCAGTGGTTTAATAGGGTCACTACTGGGCTTAGTGATTGATCTAATCTCAAGCCTCCTAACCGGGAACTGATAGATTAAACCAAAAGATATACTTGATGCTGCCTCAGCAGCTAGAACAATTGGGAACCATCTATGGGCGACACCTGGAATATATGGAAAAATGAAATGCTACATCTAAATGCCGAGATTGAAAAAATGTTGAACCGTACTGATTTAAAACCTCACAACATAGCTGATTTTTACTCCAGAATGCTTCAAAACTTTTTACAATATTACAAGCAATGGTGTTCTAAAAAAACACAAGCTGGCTCTATATACCCCTGACTCTGAACTGCCACCACCAACCCATGTAGAGCCTCAGGATCAAAAGGCTCCACAACCAGTGACACCAACATCCCCCATCCTCAGACAACTTTGTTGAAGAACATTTTAAAAATGTAAGTCAGAGATACAGAGTGGCAGCGGAAATGTTACTAAGCAAAATGGCAGTTTCTAATGATCTAACCTTGTGGAAGAAGCAGGGTGAATTCCTCTACAAAAGGCAGCCAGTTGTTGGGTCTCATATGCACAATCTAGTCAAAGGTCTTGCACACCCCAAAACACTATTGCTCCACAAAGTGCCTAGAGGCTGGGACCAGTTTTTACAGGTAACTGCAGAACTCAACAATCCATCTGCGATCGTCGGTAATGCCGAACACAGATGTCTGTTTGAAAGTTTGAAACCCACCCCTGGGATGCCTGCAACCCTGTTTACTCCTGAGAAATCCCCCTCTTGGTTCACCTCAAATCTGACATTGTAACCTACAAGACATTGTCCAAAAGGAACACATGATTAAATGTGCGATACTTTTGACTTTTGAGCCCATGTATATGTTTTACATTGTTTGTGTGTATAATTTTACAGCGGTTAATGTATTTATTGGTTTTTTTCATCATTTATTTTCTTTAGTATGCTTGGCTGGTTAAAGGTTATAGTAAAAATGTTTGTAATAAACACTGTTTAGAACTTGCTTCTGACATCTTTTAAAAGCTTTCTTTTTTATTTTTGTCTTGGTGGCACAATGAAAATGTATAGTCTGATTTTGAGTTTACAATTTTTTATTGTAGACCTTTGTTGTTACATGCACATAGCAAAAACAACAATTGATAGACGGAATGCTGAACATTGTCAAAAACTCACCCCCAGTCACAGATCTGGGTTTAATCCATCGTTCTTTTGCTCACCATGCCACCCCAGTTTGGACCCAGCCATATGCAAATCAGTCTTGACCCTGTTCCTCATGAGAACAGTCCAGCCCGAACTGCCAAGCCAGGTCCTCACTGGACCGGAAACAAGCATCCTGGGACTGGTTTCGGGGTTTCACCCCTCATCAGCCAGGCTAGCTTGAATCCAGTGACATGGGAAGCACAGGACCCACGTCTGGGCATACCCTTCCCACTTAGGGCGACTAAGCAAAAACAACAATTGATAGACGGAATGCTGAACATTGTCAAACACTCACCCCCAGTCACAGATCTGGGTTTAATCCATCGTTCTTTTGCTCACCATGCCACCCCAGTTTGGACCCAGCCATATGCAAATCAGTCTTGACTCTGCTCCTCATGGGAACAGTCCAGCCCGAACTGCCAAACCAGGTCCTCACTGGACCGGAAACAAGCATCCTGGGACCGGTTTCGGTATTTCACCTCTCATCAGCCAGGCTAGCTTGAATTCAGTGGCATGGGAAGCACGGGACCCACGTCTGGGCATACCCTTCCCACTTAGGGCGACAAAGCAAAAACAACAATTGATAGACGGAATGCTGAACATTGTCAAACACTCACCCCCAGTCACAGATCTGGGTTTAATCCATCGTTCTTTTGCTCACCATATGCATTACACATCCTTACAATTTTGACAAACACCGTATTCTGTTTAACAGAGCTCACCGTAGACCTGGCATTTTCTTTTACACACTTTATAACAATATGGCCGTTGTTTTCTAGATCACTCGAATATAGATTCAGAACATTTCTAAACATTATGCCCTCAGACATTTTATTTATAGAATCCTGCACTCGCATCTTGTTATACTCTACCCTAGCAGTACTTTTTTTTACATACTTGAATACTAGTCTTATAGAGATGCTATGTTTGGTGAAAGCTGCTGAACTGTCTAACACTGTTATCCTGTCAGTATCCAAAAACAAACTCACCTTTGTAATGTGGTTCGATGTTAAAGATGAGCGAGCGTGGTTTCTACACCTATTTCCATGGGTAGTCCGTTGCTTGGAAAAACACCTAAAAAAGTATTTCTTAGCGTATTTATGACAGCTTGAGAACTTGTGTATCTGAACAGTGTCCATTTTACAATATTTTAAAGATAGTCAAACATCATCTGATGGGTGAGGTTGACCTGAATGACTCTGTTGAACAGAGAGAATACAATCATGTTCAGATTGGTGCCCAGGAGCTGACTGAAATGTATCTTAGCTTTTAGATTTCCATTTTTGATCAAATTAAAGTGATCGCCGTCTTCCATGTCAGTTGTTAGATTGAAAACAAAAAGTGTGTACCCTGCCCCATATCCTTCTCTTGATATGATGACTCCAGAGTCCCTCAGATGTTTCCCTGTTATAAACATCAGCACAAGATTTTCCCTGATAAAGTTAGATGTTCCAAAACTCATAGTGTACAGCTTTGCAGGAATCACAGCTCCCTCTTTTACCAGCGCAGTGTAGTTGATGTCATAGTGTTTAAAATTTAAAGGGTTTAAGGTATACAGGCCGCTTAAAGCTGTAATATCTGCAAAACCTATGATAATAAGTTTTGGTAGCTATCCCAGAAATAAATTTTGCTGTTGGGTTATTCGTGTACCAGCTGGAATGCTGAATATCTTCAGAGTGACTCTTTCAACGACGTACTGACCATTCGATAGTTGTAAGGCCTCTACATTAGCCAGTCTGATGCTTGGTGACACTTTCACTCTCTTTACCAACAAGCTGGCGGACAATATGACAAGTTTATACTGTTTCACATCCCCACTGATGAGACAGAACGAGTTGCCAGTTAGTTTATCTTGGTAGAAAAGGTCAGAATGTATACGTCCCAGGAGGTCAAACTGTCTACTGCCTGCTGTGAAGCTTGCTCTTTTTACAAAAACTTGGTTGTGCCCGTCAAGCGCCTTGTCTTCAAAATGCTCATGAGTATCTTTGTAGAAGAGTCCTGCTGAAAGCTGTGTGTTAAGGGTGTCACAGATGTAATATAGAATACTCTCAATGTATGCCCTATATTAGTACATATTATCACTTTGCATAAGCCTGTCGCTGAGGGTTATGTCCACCTAGTCAAACATGGCTGTGATGGGGTAGGCAATCGCCGTCACTTTAGCGCCATTCGCTATGTTGGAATGTCTGCATTTACAATTTTACACATAAGGTGTAGCAGCATATTGTTGAGATCCGCATACCTATCCGTGGATCCTGACACAAGAAACTCCATTGGCGCCAAAGGCGCTAAAGTGGCTAGTGGCGATACCTCCATGAAAAAATTGTTTTCAATGCTAGTCTGTATTGGTTTTAGAGAAAACAGGTTTATCTCTGACTTAGCGCATTCACCCAATGAGCAATGTATGAAGGACATATTTGCAGGTTGTTCCGCTTTAAAAAATATTTATGTTGGAGCCCGTTCTCTTCTTCTTCTTCTTAGCTCTCTTCCAACTCACAGATCTTCGTTTGTGATTGCTTTTTGAAGATCAGCGTCTTTTTTTACAGGTGGCCTGTGCCTTGAAACCCCACGCTTCCTTTTAACATGTGTGAAAGACTTGTATACCAGCTCCTTCTTGAGGTTGCTCATTCAAACATTGGCCCACCACAGATGTCACAGAACCCACCACATCCTGTGCTATGTTCCTAGCAGCTTCTTTGATGTGTGGTTTTGCTATTTCATAGCCTCTTCTCAACAACGGTAAGGCTCTTCTAAACAAACTACAGAAACAATCTCCCAAACTTGATCCATATATAAGCGGGGCCCCTTAAAAGTATGGTGGTGAGACTCCATATCCCACCTGGTTTCTGTAATAATCCCTATACATAGAGGGGTCACCGTATGTTTTCATAATCACAATAATGACTTGTTAATAGTTGCTGTTACAGTCTTAAATGAAGCTTAACAATAACTTTCCCACATTTAAAGGACACCGGTTCAGCCTGGTCATCATACATCAAGATTGCAATAGTGTCAACATGTTTTTTAGAAATGTATATGTAATCGGATTTGTTGTATTGTTTATCAACCATTGTGTTATTTTCATCATTCACCTGGACCCATCTTAGCAGTAGCGAATAACTATTCCCTATCCTCTGCGACTCTACGATGTCACTATACACATAGAATGTATAAAAGCCTCTGTTAATATCGGAGCACGACGTGTCCGGATCTACTTGACTTTTTATATGTTGTAATATTCCTAAAACTCTTCCTAATTTACCCATACAGTTAAACAAGGTACCACAATTTAGAGCTTTAAGAAACTCCTTCCTTCTAACGTTATCTAACACTAGCTGAATATTCGTATATGCTTCAATGCTGACTATGGATTTGTTGATGCCTTCTACCTCCGCACCGATGGATGGATAATAGCTACGAGGAAATCTAGCATGGATGCTCAAAGGGTCCTGATCACACTTTAAAGTAAATTTGGCCTTGAGCATTAAAAATTAATTCCATGTTCTGGGGTTTTGGATTTCTGTTAGGTCTACCTCCCAATCACCTTTCAGGTTGAAGGGTTTAGCCAATTTCACTGCATAATTAGAAATGGTACTGTCAGGGAACATGTCCCTCTATGCGTTGAACTGCAGAGTAATGTAAAATGGCTTTGTCTCCATCTTATCGCCTACAAAGAGATCTCTCCGTACTCACACAACGTGCACTGAACTAGCCAGCACCCAACTGTTAAATTTCTCGCGTCAACTCTGCCATTTTCAAAAACCTGTTAGTTAGCTTCAATACTTTTCCTTTTCAGAATTTTTTCAACCCTCTACACCCTGTGCAGATCACCCAGTATCTTCTGTAGCTCCTCCTTGTAGAAGACATCCAACACCATTTCCCCATCATTGTCCTATAGCCTGTAAATATATACATCCTCTTTAAGCTCCACACTTTGCACTATAAATATCTCATCACTAAAAGTCTGATGGTCAATTTTGAAACCCTAACATGGTCACCTTCTTTTAAAAGAGGCTTCTTTACAGCTGCAGCAATCCTGTTCCCGTACACCACTCTCCACACCTTAACAAATTATCTGGTGTTACCTCTATGAGAAATGTTTTGATGTTTCTGTGGTAAGTTACGTTATAAATGTCCATAAAATTCTCTAGAACATCCATGTATCGGTAGGTGTCATAGGCTGTGAAATATTTCCACATCTTAGACTTTAAGGTTCTGTTAAAAAACTGTATAACAGCTGCATTTACTTCTGTGTGCATTATAAAATGTTTAACATTGTGCCATTTTAATAATTACTGAAACGCTTTGTTTAAAAATTATTTTCCAGCATCTGTAGTTTTTGAGGAGTTCGACCTTTCCTGAAGATTGCTTTAAACGCTTTGTTCACACTGGTCCCACTTTTAGCGCATAGTGCTTCTGCACAGGAGTATTTGGACAATACATCTATGACCGTTAATATGTATCTAGCACCATTATTATGCTTGCCTATATCATGAAGACTGATTATGTCCACCTGCCATTGATAATCTACTTGCGCATTAACGATGGTAGGTCTCCTCTTAAAACACTTCCTGGTGGGCTTGTGGAGCAAATACACATCTTCCCCAGATAACTAAGTCTTCACTAGCGCTCTGTTTACAGGGTAATTTTCAACTAGAGACCTTCTAAACAGTGCTTTGACACCCCGGAAGCTACCGACCTCTCTTGTGTCATAATAAAGCTTCCTTAATTCATCCACAGACATGTTATCATCTGTTACAAACCATGAAATGAAAGACATTGGTTTTGTGTAAGGACAATTTATTAAAAATAAAGAATATTAGCACATAATAAATACAACATTCTTTACAGTTTTGAGGTACATGTCTTATTGTCAACATTGTTGGAAAGTTTGTTGTCTTTTCACTACATATAAATAGCATGACACAGGCTACATATATTACTAGGGTCCATGCCACTAATATGCCTCAGTGTCACAAGTTTTGATATTTTTATAGATATACACTTGATAGCTCTAGACACAACTTCCCGCTCACCCCTCCTATAACATTTTATACTCAGGATACTGACAGCATTTAAAAGTTTGTACAGTTCTAGGCCAGACAATACAAAACCTTTATTTGTGAAATAATCATCGGTCAGAAGCTCCAATGCTGTGCGTTACATAGTCGTCAACAAAAGTCTTAACTCCTGCGCACAACATTTGTATACACCTTAGTATTCACTCGTTGTAGGCAGCCAAGCGTTGATACACCATTTGGTTATACACCCAGGACTGTCGCACAGCATTGTGACGGCCGGCTCAGAAATGTTCACTTAATGCAGAGTTACAGGGTGTATTGCTGCATCCTTTCTTTTATATCATTCTGACAATACATATGTGTAGAAGCCTAATTATTCAGCACCCATTCAGGATACAAACGACCGTTAGCCAGCTCTTCTAGATAAACATAATATCAATTTATTAGGGATAGAATAGAAAGACATGTACATGGAGGATGCTCTGTACTAGTGTACACTCGAGCAGCCTAATACAAGGAAGTAATACATGATCTTTTATAGTATTAAACCACAAACATAATTCAACGTCTTATTGGTTCTTTGGCTTTGACGTATGATTGACGCATGACTACTTCTCCATTATGGCTGAGGTCGTTTTTCCTATCATACCATATGTAGTAACAAAAAGCATAGAAAAGGATTTTACACAAGGTGGCCTACGTGCCTAATATCACATGGTCCATCTTGTGACAGAACTTGAGAACATCACGTACTCAGACTGGTACTTTCCAGAAGGGAGATTGCTTCAGCTAGCATGCAATGACGAGGATCTTTCATGATGTCTGTTCAGAGGGCAAGCCTTGCAACATAATGCATTCCTAGCAGTAGCGAATTACATTTGTAGGCCTCTTTACTTAATGATAGGCCTGTGCAGAGATTGTCATTGTGTATCACAGGGGCCACTAGGCATAGCATACCTAAGAACTGTAAAATGTGATTCCACATTCCGCCCTCTGATACTCAATGACAAATCTAAGGGTCATGGTGTATTGCTCTCATTTATACCTCTTGCTTGTCCCTGTTGTCATCCTTATATCTTTTTCTTTGATAATGTGTGTGTTTCTGGTGACAGTTTCTTTTTTTTTTTTTTTTTTTTTTCAAGAGTAGGGCCAGGAAGGATGGACAAACTGGTATGAGCACACATATCGTTATCAGTGCCACGATCCCTATCGCTAGTACCTCTACCAACCAGGTACCCCAACCCCTGAACCATGCTGCTACTCGATCCAGCATTCCTCTGACGTCTGTCCCATCTGCCACTTTCCCAGCTCCTTCTTCTTCCTTTTTTATATCCTCTATTTCCTTTCTTATATTCCCCACGTTGGTGTCCTCTTCCTGCGCACCCCGCCAAGTGTTCTCTTTTCCCCCTTCTGTAATTCTGTTCTATGTGCCATTTTTGGTAGCACGAATGCTAAGTAGCAGGTACCTTGCCAACCTGCTGGCAATTTAAAAAAATGCAGATGTCCCACATATAATAAATATTCCTTTGGGAGGTGTCAGGCCTATGGACAAGCCTGTTGTGTCATTTCTTTTGTAGTCCAGGCTCAATGTTGTATTGCAAATACTATGTCCCACATCAATTCCGTGTTTGCTAGTGTCTGCGTTACCTCTTGAGCATTTGAAACACCATGGTGCCTTTATTTCTGTATCTATGGCCAGGCATGGTATTCGTTGTTCTGAGCCATGATCCCTTTCAGTGTAACCCTTCCCTCTTTCTGTTGTAAATGCATTCAATACATTCTCTTCTTCTTTTTTTTTAGATTCTAATCTCCTACACTTCTTTCTTCTCCTTCTATCTTCTTCCTTCAATTTATTTGACACTCTTTCTACCAATTTTCCTTGCATATCACCTACATAAGGTTCATCTTCCAAACCATACTCATCCCTTTTTCTCCTCATTTCTCCTTTGTTTATATTTTCTCTTATTCTCTCCTTTTTTTTCTTTTCCCTGTACTCATTCCTTTTAAATTTCCCCCTAACATATTATCTAATATGTTACGTGCCACGAATTCTGTGAGGGGCATTTAAGTGTAATTTCTTTTCTCCTGGCTAGTGGTCGGTAGGTGGGTACATATATAACAATCAGACACATTTGCTAGTTCTTTGTACATTGATACCATTTGCACAAATGTATTGTCCTTATAATCTTCTCCATCTTCTTTCCATTTTGTATATTTCACCCATTTTGTTTTATCCTCCACCCTCTCATGTTATTTTGAGATATTGTTGTTCTCACCACCTGTTGTTCTTTCACCTTGGCCATTTTTGGGGATGTAGTGTTCCTGGTCGAGCCATGGAATGTGTATGTCGTCTTTATATACTATCAGTATTGTTGTTATTACTATAGCTGCTACTGGGGTGAGTAATGCTGTGACCACCACAGGCCACTTCTTCTGCTCCTTTTTCTTATGTTGTAATCTTAAATCCATGTCGCCTTATAGGGTGTGGTCAGATGTGGCTAGCACTTGAAACCAGTTCTATTGGTATGTAACCTTTGGTACCTCCTTATTCCTGTAGGAGTGCCACACGAGTAGTCTATTCCTTCTGTATATTTTCGGGGCGACGTTGAATGCTATTTGACACTTGTAGTTATGCAGAGTATAAAGGGATGAATCCCAGTGTCCAGTTCTAAGGGAGTTGAATGCGATAGTCCCGAGGGATGGCCCTTTTGTCCTATTTTTGCTATATTCCTAATTGGAAGAGGCACCTCCCAATGGGGCTACAAACCGCACTGATCCTAGTGACCAGCCGCTTCCGTAGGACTGGGATCTGTACCTCTTGGCGCAAATTTTTCTAGCGGACTTTTAGTATTCTGTTCATTTATATCCTGATGTCTTTAATACTTAAGTGGCCTTGCTTGACTCTCCGACTCCTGTGGAGAGTAGCACGAGCAGTTCTGAAAGAATATCCAGGTGTCTTGAGGACCCGCTTGCACCCTCCGACTCCTGTGGGGTTGCAGCACGAGCAGTCCAAGAACAATGCTCTGGTGTACTGGGGAACCCGCTTACACTCTCCGACTCCTGTGGGAGTGTAGCACGAGCAGTTCCGTCAGTGTTGACTGGTGGCGCTTGTCGAACGAAGGTTGTACCGCTGTGGTGAAGGTGGCATTACTCTCATCGGCAACTTTGTTGGCGGCTGGTCGTCCTTTGGTCCAGCGGCCTTCTTGGTGTGTGAGGTATGGACCCAGGATGTGATGCCCTCACACTTGGCTGCTGTGGCTGTTGTCAACAGGACTTGGTATGGTCCCCTCCACCGTAGTTGAAGGCAGTGACGTCTGGTGTGGCCTTTACCCACACCCAGTCTACAGGATGCAGTTGTGTTCCGGTGGTGTACCTTCTTGGTGTAATAGCTGTGGATCCAGGAGGTCATTCCCTCCTACTTTTCAGGAGACCCAAGCCCAATCTCCCTGTTGGAGATCATGTCCAGGTAGTGCTGTCCAGCCAGGAAGGGCCTGCAGCACCTAATGCTGAAGGTAAGGCAAACTGCTGTCAAAATGTCTTATCAGATAATAACTTCTGAGCACCAGACATGTTCATAGGCCAGTCAAACAGTATCTCAGTCGGTGCTCACTTTGACAACTTTGTCAAGGGTGCCTTTCTTGACCAATGAAGCAAGCGGTATTGCATCAATCTAGAACCGCTCAGCAGATGCACAAAATCTTATAAAGGGACATATCTGACTTGTTTATGGGGTAACTAGCACACTCTTAAACTCAAATAAACACTAAAAAATAAATAACAATTACACTCAGTAACAGTGGAATATTCACACAAACTATTTCACCAAACAAATGGTGATCCAAAGGTCAGGCGAAAACACATGTTACACTGGTATACAGCCAGTATAATTTTTTAACATAGCATTGTATCCTATTATTCTATTTCAACACCCAGAATATCTGCATCAATGCTGGAAGGGTTGGGACTTTGCAGGCATCACCGCCATCAGAAGTCACTTCCCCTTTCTCGTACAAGTGTGATGTTCTGAAATGCTGATGTTCCTTTAAGATATTATATTTATTTTATTTATTTATATTTGGCACCCTCATCATCAGAGGTATATTACTCATAGCTGTATTGCAGTACTACATAGCACATCCTAAGGTAGTAATAACTCTATCCTAATATAGGTATTTTCAATACCCAAAACCAGTTTGGAGAATATTTAGTTGCAATCTACCAACACATGAAGGCAATCCATTTCACTGCGCTCATTTAAGATGTACCACGGAAGACTCCCATTAATTATGAAAACATAAAACGTAACATAGACAGACGGATACAGAAACCACATCTTCTCGTCCATGTTCTGAAACCTAGGGAAAAACATGGATAGAAAAATACTCCTACGTAGATACATACATCCTGCGTCCAGGGTGTATATAAAAAAAAATCCTATTCCATTCAGCTGTACATTTATTTTACATTTCTACTTGGAACGTCATGGTAACATATCGCAACAATCCGTGGCTTTGCCCTTGGAGTCATGCCCAGAGTCTGTGGTTTTCAGAAATGGGGAAGGTAATCTTAACTGCTACAATTTAATATAGGGACGGGACCTGGCAGATAAATGCACAAAATAAAATACCATAAAAATAAAACACATTTGTGACAAATGTGCTGCATTTTTACCCATCCATTGCCCTTTTGACACCCTGGTTGCACTCACATGACTTCAACATACTACATGTACTGCAGATGTTTAAACATCCACTTGTGTTATTTTCTTTTAGCCTCTCATTAAGTGAAATCGATCAGTCACTAACACGTCATGTGTAATCATTATTACTGCACTAATGTGTTTATTTTAAATATCAATACACCTTAGTAGAAGTTTGTTATCACATAATTAACTCATTCTACACCCCAACAACAACCCACATTTTTATATATCTCTTATTTACTTATATTATTTACAATTCATCACATTTAACACTTCTTTTAATTTCTATATCTCTTCTTTCATTTAACATCACTAAATTATTAGTATGTACTCTATAGAGCTATGAAGAAATACACAACCAGGGGTATGGAACTACCGTAAACAAATGCCCAGCACAATTCTTCCAGAATGCTCTCTCATCAGATGCAAATATCTGCAGAAGCTCGAAAGCAAAATTTTGTTATTCCTTCCTTTCAAAATACCTTCACAAACAATGTAACTAGGAAAGAAACATTCTGCTAAACTACCATGATATTTTAGGTGTCATTTCTTTGAAGCATCATTTAGTAAAATGTGCGGATGCATGGTGGTATTTCCAACATTTATATTCATAACAGGAAAAATCAATGTAACCTTTTCATCAAAGTTACACATTGCCATAGTAGTTCCTGGCATGAACAAAACTACTTTGTGCCAAAACTACTTTGTGCCAATATTCTTCGTATGGAAGAGCAGAATGGTGTCACTACCACTGAAGCCAGCCAATAAACAGAGAGACAGAATTCAAATAACAAAAGATCTGTGATAACCAGTTTATGGCAGAATTCTCAAAGAAAATCACAAAGTACACCCATGGTATCTGTTCCTGCATTAGTGCAAATTTACAGCTTTTATGCATGAGCTAGCATTTAATGAGGCAGACCAGGAAATCGAACTCCTAGACAATATTTGTAAACACCATTTTAGCAGGAGGAAAATATGCATGTCTTTTTACAGGACAAGTAGACTGATGACACAAACTGTCCCATGGACAATTTAGACATTTTATAAAATTCCACACTCCTGACAACATATTGTTAACTGCTGCAAATGAATCCTCTGTTCCCTCCAGACTAAATTTGTTCACTGTAAGAATTTTGGCAACCTTTGCATGGGTCAAATATTTTTAAATGTAATCCCTACATAAGAAAGTTCTAATTTGTTGTACACCTGTGGTTCCTAACCTTTTTACTCCTGGGGACCACCAGTGAAACGTTACTGGAAGCCAGGTACCCCCAAGCAATTTGCACAATTTAAATTTCAAACATGAAATCATTCTTTTTATATTGAAAAAATATGCAAAAATCTAAACATTTTATTGGAAATGTTGGTGCTGCATCTTGGCGACCAACTTTTCAATTTTTAACCATAAGTGCCTCTCTTCTCTCCCTATCCTTTTTGTCACATTTAATTAATTTTTATTATAGCATCTCTCATACCAGTGTAGGTGTTGGAGCACTTTACAGCACTTTAAAATGAAAGACTGGGAAAAAACAGCTTTCTAATTTGTGCTATGCAGTTGCCATGCAGCTCCTTAATTGCAGTTCATAGCTCAATGTGCTAGATTACTATTATGAACTGTACAGTAACTAAAGAATCTCTGTGACAAAAGCAGTAACCCACTGTGCCATCCACTGCCACTGTCCAAAACTCTCATTCCTCCCCAGCAGGTACATTAATCACTGGAGTTATCTTTACGCTTTTATTTTTGCTGTACAATGCTCTTTGCAGTACTTTTAAAGCAAATAACAAGTAATAAAGTCTGAATTTTGTGTCTTATTACGTGTGATAACTTAACAATTAAACTTAAATTTTCTACAGTGTGTAAGCATGTTACAGCCATCCCTTGTCTACTTGCAAACCTTTCCCATACTCAGTGTAGTGTCAAATTATAGTGTAGTAATTGGAGTAGTGGCCACATATTTCAGGCCAGTGTATCGCCTTCTTACAATCCTCCCACCAATCTCATGGTACAATAATGCTAAACAATGTATCCAGATCCTTCCAAAGCAGCCCTTCCCATGGCTATTATTCTGTTTAACTCTGTACATTTTCATGTACGTCGAGAGACTGTCTCTTGTGATCTCCAGCTGTGTGTTTGTATTGCTGAGCACCTCCTTCCACATCTTGATGTTATGGATTGTGTGATGTGCATACGTGGACATATCCCATAGTAAATTGTGTGATCCCTCTCGCCCCTTGCCAATACATTTTTCCATTTCATTTGATATCTGTTCGTACTTCTGTTCATTTTTTTTCTAATTGCATTAGCCACTTCCTCTTTACCCTGGCTATGGAATAACTGTCTAATTCTTTTACAAGGTCTCTTACGTTTTGCTTTTATTTTTCACTTCCTCATCCATCAAACGCCATTCCAGGGTGCGGCTTTCACGTTCCGTCTCTGCCTGCTGTTGTAGAGGCAGCTCAGAGTGTTTGGTCCCTGCTGTGGTGCCCCCACGCTGTAGTGTATTTCCCAAATGTCTTCCAACAAAATCGATATTTTGTTCCTGTGACTGTGCACTTGTCACAGGAAGAGAGCTTGACAAGCCCCTATTATCTCTCTTTTTTTTTTTTTTCGTCCTCCAATCTTCCCTGCCCTTGTCAGCCCCCCCACCATGTGGAGGAAACCATTCTTCAGTTCACTTTATTTATTTCTCTTTTTTTTTTTTTTTTTTTCGTCCTCCAATCTTCCCTGCCCTTGTCAGCCCCCCCACCATGTGGAGGAAACCATTCTTCAGTTCACTTTATTTATTTCTCTTTTTTTTTTTTATCCTCCACATACAGGACAGCCCCACATTCAATGCACATCCCATATGCAACTAGCATGTAGGCAGCATTGTAAAGCACCACACATGTCCGCAAAGCTACAGAAACACTACTGTCATTTTCCTTGCAAAGTCAAAGTCTAAGTACAGTAGTGCCTATAGGCCTTCTTTCGCCTCTATTTGGTACGCTGGACTGTCCTTGGGGCTATGTTGATGTGTCTCTACTTTGCCTTTACTAAGAGGGTTCCTCATGACTGTCTTACCCTAGCCTTTTGTTACATAACACGAAGACAATTACAATCGTTCCAGAAAACAGTAGGATGTCGGTGTATTTTTTTTTTACACCGCTCATACCCCGTGACACAGAAGGGATAACAATGGGTATATTCACACATGCAGCCTCTCTTTGCCAGCCGCAATTATTGATTAGTAAAAGCAGGAAGCAAGCCGGTTTGCATCCATGCCACAATTTCAGCCAGCCATGTCCACCTTAGCTCACACAAAATTTGAAATCAGACAGTACCCAAGGTGCTAGTGATGGCGTCCACACTGGCGTCCTTTGGGGTGAATCAAGAGATGACAGAATAGTCAGGAGGGACAGGGTGCAGCTGTATGATATTGGAAGCTGGACCAGATCCTTGGCCAGTGACACACAGATAACGCAATAGCGGTGAACAAGTCAAGCAACCACATGTGACGGCAGAACCATAGACAAGGGTCACAGTACAATTAGCCCTGTGGGGTGATCCTACTCCCACCCCTTGTATCAATATGTAGCGAGTGCAGGGGGGGTTTGTACTGTGTGATGTTTGCAGATTAAATCAGTCAATTGTCATAAAAATCTGTATTATGTCTCCCAGGAGTCCACCCACCTAGTCTTAAATTTTCTAAAAATTCTTATCCTAAATCGCAAATGCATGAAGTCAAAATAAATCACAGTACACCACCTTGTTGTCAACCCTTCCTTCATCAATCAAAAACCACTTTCGCACACACACTTATTTATATCTCAAAAACCACTTTCAGACACACACACCGATTTATACCTCAAAAACGACTTTCACACACACACACGTAATCAAACGAGCATCTATAGTTTACACCATTTCACATGAGTAGCCGATAGTTCAATATGCCATAAGCATTGTTCAAAGAGCTGCAATATCACAGGAAACAGATAACATAACAATTCTTTAACACGACAAACAGAGCCTGCCTGCTCCACTGGAATGAACAACTATCATCCAGTTACTCGAATGAACCACTATCACTCCTATAAACCCAAGGATGCTGACATCACATGCCAGTTCCTCTTAAATGTACACATAGAACCTGGAACGGACCTCTACCATTCCATTTCACATCTGGGCAACGCCCTGTTAACCAGGGGTTGGCTTGGCGCCCACAACACCCTCTCTGGCCAGAGTTATCCGCCCCAGCCCCTCCGGCTGGGGATTGCAAACAGCGACTCGCGCTGTGTTCTGAAGCAACACCGCTAGTTGCCTCTATTCCTCAGACATCTTTTTTTAACAGTAACAAGCTACATGAAATACAGGAAGCTATTCTAAGTATACAGCTGCAGCGCAGGGAGGAAGGAAATGGTGTAATACAATGGAAGAACCAAATTAACACAGAATGCTAGCAGCCTGCGGACGGTTATAGTTAACTATCTGAATGTTTTCACGAGGTGCATTATCGGAGCCCGCAACAGAGGACAACAGATGAAGAAATGCCCTTGGCATGCCACCGGAGACAGAGAAATAAAAAGATGTCATTACAAAAAGCTGGCTAAGGGGTACGGCAAATAGAAATATTAACCATAAATGCATAACCACTCTATGCAGGAAACATATTAACGAAACACCCCAGTTACCTCCCTGTTTCGCAATATTTACACCGGAAAAACAGTAGAGCAAACAGCGAGAGCAGGACCACGAAGCAGCAATAGATACTCACGACAGCTCCAGACTCCGTTGCAGGAGGGGCCCTGTCCAATGGGTCAGCTGTCGCCCCAACCGAAACAGGAGCCGGGCTGAAGGAAACTATTCGCTGAACGAGACCGCAATTCTTCCATTCTCCACCAAATGTAGAAGCCTAATTATTCAGCACCCATTCAGGATACAAACGACCGTTAGCCAGCTCTTCTAGATAAACATAATATCAATTTATTAGGGATAGAATAGAAAGACATGTACATGGAGGATGCTCTGTACTAGTGTACACTCGAGCAGCCTAATACAAGGAAGTAATACATGATCTTTTATAGTATTAAACCACAAACATAATTCAACGTCTTATTGGTTCTTTGGCTTTGACGTATGATTGACGCATGACTACTTCTCCATTATGGCTGAGGTCGTTTTTCCTATCATACCATATATAGTAACAAAAAGCATAGAAAAGGATTTTACACAAGGTGGCCTACGTGCCTAATATCACATGGTCCATCTTGTGACAGAACTTGAGAACATCACGTACTCAGACTGGTACTTTCCAGAAGGGAGATTGCTTCAGCTAGCATGCAATGACGAGGATCTTTCATGATGTCTGTTCAGAGGGCAAGCCTTGCAACATAATGCATTCCTAGCAGTAGCGAATTACATTTGTAGGCCTCTTTACTTAATGATAGGCCTGTGCAGAGATTGTCATTGTGTATCACAGGGGCCACTAGGCATAGCATACCTAAGAACTGTAAAATGCGATTCCACATATGTATCCTGGGTGTAGCTCATAGATATCTTGTGCCACAACATTCTCATGTTCCTCCTAAAAGTGAGCAAGTATGTAAAGTTAAATAACACAGTTATGACCGGCTACCCACGGAATCTATGGCCCTCATTACAACCCTGGCGGTCGGTGATAAAGCGGCGGTAAGACCGCCAACAGTAAAAATAAATTGAATCACAACCATGGCAGAAACCGCCAACATAGACAGCCACTTTAACACTCCGACCGCCACGGCGGTAGAAACAAACAGCATGACGGTCACCGCCAACAGACAGGCAGAAGACAATGTACCGCCCGCACTACTATGAGAGGCCAATCCGCCACCTTTTCCGGGGTGGAACCAACCCGAACAAAAACACGGCGGAAACAGGACTTGGAAGGGAAAACACTTACCTCTACACATTCCACGAGGAAACCGGGACGCCATGGAGCCAGAATTCCAAATAGTCCCTTCAATAGTATTCCTGCTCCTCTACCAGGAGCACGAACGACGGCGGCGACGACCACAGTGAGTACTGCACCTGCAACACAGGGGAGGGGGAGGGAAAAGAGAGTGACACACACAGGCAACACGCAAAACCCCCACTCCCACCCACAACAACATACACACAAATATATGCTGCAACATTACATTTACACCTTCCTCCAACCCCCTGGAAGAACGCAAGGACAAAATGAAATGAGTTGAACGATTGTAATCAATAAAAATCCATTAGTCAAAACTTTAAATACAGTATAAACAATTATGTACACCAACTATACAAGTCTGGATAGTGCACCATTCACAGTCCGTGGACCACTCGGCCCAAAATGCATGGACGAGGCCCACACTCGATACCAGACTCCAAATGGAGAGAACACTGCTGGGGCATCAGATCGAAATGAAACAGGCACCTCAGGGGGAAGGGAAAGGGGGGCACCTCAGCCGGATGAGTGCACGACACCAGCTCCACAAGGGGGCACCATGCCCATTGATGTATCCTGGGGAGTGCAAAGCCACAGTATCTCAAGTCTCTCCAGTGGGTGGTTTGCCCACTGCTTTATCCTGGGGAGTGCAAAGCCACAGTCTCTCAAGTCTCTCCAGTGGGTGGTTTGCCCACTGCTTTATCCTGGGGAGTGCAAAGCCATAGTCTCTCGAGTCTCTCCAGTGGGTGGGTTGCCCACTGCTTTATCCTGAGGAGTGCAAAACCACAGTCTTTCAAGTGGATAAAAGTCTCCACTGGTTCTGGAGGGGGCTATGTGCCCAGAGTGCTTCATCCTGCCAAGGACTGAGGTAGTGGATGTCTTTCTCCACTGGTTCTGGAGGGGGCTTTGTGCCCAGAGTGCTTCATCCTGCCAAGGACCGAGGCAGTGGATGTCTTTCTCCACTGGTTCTGGAGGGGGCTTTGTGCCCAGTGTGCTTCATCCTGCCAAGGACCGAGGTAGTGGATGTCTTTCTCCACTGGTTCTGGAGGGGGCTTTGTGCCCAGAGTGCTTCATCCTGACAAGGACCGAGGTAGTGGATGTGACACTCCACTGACGGTGGTGCAACATGCAAGCTGCCCAGGCTCCTGGAACTGACCACCAGCCTTGGACGACTGACCACTGGGGATGACAGCCAAGCCTGCGGTGGTGCCACTGGCTCAGGATGTTGAGGGGGCCGCTGGCAGTGCTTGCGGCAGTGTCAGTAGCGGCGGTGCTTGCGGCTGCCTCAGTGGCATCGGCACTGGCGGCGGTGTCAGTAGCAGCGGTGCTGGCGGTGGGCTCTGTGGCGGCGGTCTTTGTGGCACCAGTGCTGGTGGCGGGCTCAGTGACTGCAGTGCTGTTGGCGGGCTCAGTGACTGCGGTGCTGGTGGCGGGCTCAGTGGCTGCGGTGCTAGCGGCAGGCTCAGTGACTGTGGTGCTGATGGCGGTGCGTGTGGCGGTGCTTCTGGCGGACTTGTCCGCCGTGCAGGTTGGTGTCGATGTGGACCTGCCCTTGATCTTCTGCCCCTTAACCACCTTGGATGGTGGCGCAGCTGTCTTGCCACTATCCACTATTGTTTTGCCTGAGCCCTTGGTGGCAGGTGTTTTCGCCTTCTCCCTCTGGGATGTGGGCAACTTTTTGACTTTTGGAGGTGGAGGAATGTCCTTGCCCTCGCTCCGTGGAACACTGGCAGCCCTGTTGCTTGGCGCACTCCAAAAGCCCGCAATTGCTGGCACCACTGTGCCCGGTGATGTGGTGGCTGAGGTGCTGGGTTGGGACCTGGAAAGGCTGGCCCTAGGGGACGGACGGGGGGAGTTGTAGGGAAGAGGTCAACATTAGATAGGAAAAGCTTTTTAGACACACTGGGACAGGTAGATGGAGGGGGTTTGGGAGTGGAGGAAGAGGTAGTGGATGTAGGAGGTGTACGTTTGCTGACTTTGGGTGAAGGTGCATGGGCTGGAGGCTGTTGTGAGGTGGATGGCTGTTGGGTGGGTGTGTGGCTGCGTTTGTGTACTTTGGGAGGAGGGCTCACAGACACACTGGTAAAGGACACTGGGGATGTGTGAATGGTAGTGGAGGTGGTGAGTGCACATGAGCGGTGTGTGGTGATGGGCGTGCTGGTGATGGAGGTAGTGGCTGAAGATGTAGTGCATGCAGGTGTGACTGGAGACGAGACAGGGAGGTAGGAGGGAGATGTGGAGGAGGGGGACACAGTGGAGGCAGTGGATGTTGGTATGTGTGCATGGATATGATGCTTGTGTGAGTGCCTGTGGGATGTGTGGTGCCTAAGTTTGCCAGAGCCACCCTTGTCTGTTGAGGTGTGTGCATGCTGGTCTGATGGTGTGCTTGGGATAGGCTGAGGTACAGGGGATTGGGTCTGGGTGGAGGAAGTTGGAGGGGGGAGGCTGGACACAGGAACAATGGCTGCCAAAAGTGCTGAGGCCAGAGCCTGAAATGCTCTCTGTTGGGCTGCCTGACCAGAATGAATGCCCTCCAGGTATGCATTTGTTTGTTGCAAATGCCTCTCGACACCTTGGATGGCATTCACAATGGTAGAGTGTCCAACAATGAGGGATCTCAGGAGGTCAATAGCCTCCTCACTGAGGGCAGCAGGGCTGACTGGGGCAGGGCCTGAGGTGCCTGGGGCGAAGGAGATGTCCACCCACCTGGGTGAGCGGCCACAGGACACACGCTGAGGGGCTACTGGGAGGGCAGTGCTGGTAGGGGGGGTGGAAGCTGCACCTGTTGATGCGGGGGCACAGAGGGGCCCGCCACTGCAAGGGAGCTCCCATCAGAGGAGGAGTCTCTGTCGCTGATGTCACCTCCTGTCCCCGCCGTGGAGCTCCCCTCACCCTCCGTCCCACTGGTGGCTTCAGACTCCGTTGTCTTGCCCTCCAGGGCCATGTGGGATACAGCTCCCTCCTGCTCTGGTGCCACTGCTCCTCCGCCTGATGATGCTAATGCAAACAAGAACAGGGAGTAACACAAAAAGGGGGGGAGACAGAAGAAAGACATGTTCAGTGCATGCAATACTGCTACCGTTGGCGGACACTACAGACACAGCAGCCCTCTGCACTACGCCATGCACTTAGAGTTCCCTAATTAATCCCAGGGACATGGGATACAAGGCCTATGCCCGATTGCTGCACACATGGGAGTTACAGGAGCCTGACTACGTGTAGTTGGCTCTTACCACTGGTGGGGTTGGGGTGTCACATAGCCTGCCTCATCAAGGGACCTTGCTACAAAACTCAACCTGGCCTAGGGGAACCCACAGCCCACCTCCCCCACCCAGACATCTTGTAATGCGCGCAGAGTCAGATGGATGTAACTGTACTCACCCCCTTGTGGCTGCTGTGATGCCCTCAAGTGCCTATCCAACTCCGGATACGCCACCACCAGGATCCGGAACATCAGGGAGGTTGTGGTGCGACGGGCACCCCTCCCACGTTGGGAGGCCATCCCCAGCTGGGCCTCCACTGTCTTTTTGCTCCAGCGGCGAATGTCCTCCCATCTTTTCCAGCAGTGGGTGCTCCATCTGTGGCAGACCCCCAGGGTCCGGACGTCCTTGGCGATGGCATGCCAAATATCCTTCTTCTGGTGGGTGCTGACCTAGAGGAATAGTACAGGGGAAAAGGATAATCTTTAACCGTCCGAACCGTCACAGTCATTGACCCACGTTCCCACCCTTGCCCTGACGCACATACACTCACCGTCCGCTCATGCAGGCCTCAGTCCCTCCCCCGTATCTTCCATCCACACAACTCCAAACAGGCATTGCCCATACAGCATGCTCACAGTGTACTCACCTATTTGTCTGGAGGACCGTAGAGTAGCGTGTACTGGGGGAGGACCCCATCTACTATCTTCTCCAAATCTTCCGAAGTGAAGGCAGGGGCCCTTTCCCTAGACACATGAGCCATCCTCACTTCCAGACTGAGGTCTCAGGAGCACTTGCAGTAAAGGTCCTCTCCTGTCAAAGGTCAGGTTTCAAGTGAGTGAACAGGCAGAAAATGGTGGTCACGTCCACGACAGTGTGTACCGTCACTGCCGGCGTATATCATCATTGGCTCCTGGGACCCATAGGGTCCAATGTTAACCAATGCAGGATTGCGTAGCGGTCTTCGTCCGCCTACCGTGACGGTGTACAACGCCAGTGCAGTTACCTCATATCCCCTTGTCCCACATTACAGGTCAGGCTGCCACCATTTCAGGGGGCTATATGGCATTAATTTTAAATGCATCACACCCATCTAGGCCTGGCATACACACAGTGACAGGCACATTGCGGATTGACAAATGTGTGCAATAAATATTTTTTTTAATACCTCAGTGTTGGCTGACTCTGTGCTCGCTGTTCTCGTCCATAGGGCACGTCCCCTGGGGCAGGTGAGGAGATGGCGGCATCCTCCGGTGTACAGACCGCTGGTGAACCTGTCGACAATGGAAGACAGACACATCATTATCACATACAGACTTGATTGTGCCACAATCCAGGAACTGTGTGCCCAGTTGGAGCCAGACCTGATGTCAGCTATCCGCCATCCCACAGGAATACACCCTCTAGTGCAGGTCCTGTCAGTACTCTATTTCCTGGCAAGTGGGTCTTTTCAAACAACAGTGGCCATTGCATCAGGGATGTCCCAGCCTATGTTCTCAAACGTTTTGTCAAGAGTGTTGTCTGCCCTTCTGAAACACATGCACAGCTACTTGCTTTCCCACAGGTGGAGGATTTGCCCACAGTGAAAGGTGACTTCTATGCCCTGGGACATATCCCCAACATCATAGGTGCCATTGATGGGACACATGTGGCCTTGTTACCCCCCGCAGGAGTGAACAGGTGTACAGAAACCGGAAGAGCTACCATTCAATGAATGTGCAGATGGTGTGTTTGGCCGACCAGTACATCTCCCATGTGAATGCCAAGTTTCTCGGATCAGTGCATGGCGCTAACAGTTTGAGGAGTAGCAGCATCCCTTATGTGATGGGGCAACTCCAGAGGCACCGGGTGTGGCTATTAGGTGAGGACAAGGACCCTATACCATGTGAATGATTGTCTGGGCCTGTGGTTGTCCCTAAGGGTTTAGTGTGTGTCTAACAGTTGTCCCTCGACATTTGCAGGTGACTCTGGGTACCCCAACCTGTCATGGCTACTGACCCCAGTGAGAAATCCCAGGACAAGGGCAGAGGAACGCTACAATGAGGCACATGGGCGAACTAGGAGAGTGATCGACAGGACCTTCGGCCTCCTGAAGGCCAGGTTCTGGTGCCTCCATATGAAAGGTGGTTCTCTCTGCTACTCACCAAAAAAGGTGTGCCATATCATCATGGCCAGCTGTATGCTGCACAACCTAGCTTTGCAATGACAGGTGCCTTTTCTGCAGGAGGATGGTCCAGAAGGAGGTCTTGTGGCAGCTGTGGAGCTTGTGGACAGTGAAGAAGAGGAGGCAGAAGAAGAGGATATCAACAACAGAAACAACGTTATCCAGCAATATTTCCAGTGAGACACAGTTAAGAAGACATCACTGCCTCCCACATCTCATACAATTGTTAGACCTATCATATGTCTGTCACTTTCACCCAGTGTATGGACCTTGACTTGTCACTTTGCATTTCCATTTCACAGATGTGGGTCCCCCTGTGTGACCTCTGCTATATTACCTCCTGGACTAGAGCTGATTGACATAGGTATGTTGACAATACAATTGACATTGCTGTTTTCCTTAGTTATAGCAAATATACATTTGTGAAAGCACAGACTGACTCCAGATAGTTTTGTGATTCAAGGGTGTTTATTTCAGTGCAAAATAGTGGAGGGGGTTGTAAAATGGGCAGGGGTGATGGTGGAGGAATGTCCATGGCAGAGTCCAGTCTATTTGTTTCACATGTGCATTGTCCAAAGGGGCATAGGAAGTGGAGCTAGGGCAGTTAATGGTTGGACAGGGTAACAAAGTGGGACAGAAGGGTGACATTCAGGGTGGTCTCATTTCTTGGCGGGGTCTTGGCATTGTTCTCTGTCTTTGCCCTGGATCTCAGGGACCGTTTGCTGGGTGGTTCTCCATCTGCAGGGGGTGGGGTGCTGGTGTCGTGGTCCTGTGGTGGTGCCTCCTGTCCACTATCGTCGGCGGAGGTGGTGGGCTGTTCATCATGCAGGCTAGTGTCAGGGGCCCCTTGTTGTGCCACAGTGTCCCTCCTGGTGTTCACAAGGTCCTTCAGCACCCCTAAAATGGTGACCAGTGTGGTGTTGATGGACTTGAGTTCCTCCCTGATCCCCAAATACTGTTCCTCCTGCAGCCGCTTGGTCTCCTGAAACTTGGCCAGTACCGTGGCCATCGTCTCCTGGGAATTATGGTATGCTCCCATGATGTTGGAAAGGGCCTCGTAGAGAGTGGTTTCCCTGGGCCTGTCCTCCCCCTGTCACACAGCGGTCCTCCAAGTTCCCCGGTTTTCCTGTTCCTCTGTCCCCTGAACCGTGTGCCCACTTCCACTGCCCCCAGGTCCCTGATGTTCTTTGGGTGGTGGGTTTGCCTGGGTTCCCTGTAGTGGTGGACACACTGCTGGTTGACGTGTCCTGGGGACAGAGGTATGGGCCCGCTGGGTGGGTGCAGTGCTGGTGTTTCCTGAGGGTGAAGACTCTGTGGTGGCATGTGCCAGTGTGAGGGGAACCTACTGTCCCGAGGTCCCGGATGGGCCGGGCTGGTCATCTAGATCCAGTTAGACAGAGCTGCTGTCATCACTGTGGGCCTCTTCTGTGGGGGAAGTGGACATGTCTGGAACCTCCTGTCCGGTGACGTTGGGTAGGGGTCCTGCAGGGGTGTAAAGGCATGATTATTGCATCTGTGTGTGCCATCGTGGGCAGTGGGTGGGTGACCCTGTACCGCAGTACTTACATTCTTGTCTAGGACCTTGTGTGATATTTGGTTTGGGGATCTGTGTGGGTATCAGTAGTGGACATGCTTTGGTGATGGGTGTCCATGCTTTGGTGTTGCATGCAGGGCTTAGTGTTGGGATGTGTGGGTTGTGATAGTGGGGCATATGTGAAGTGTTGGAGTGATGGGGGTGAGGGTGAGGTTGGGGTATGTGATAACATGAAGGTAGGGTGGGGGATGTAATAGTTAATATTTGACCTACCAGAGTCCATTCCTCCTGCTACTCCTGCGAGGCCCTCAGGATGCAGTATAGCCAAGACCTGCTCCTCCCATGTTGTAAGTTGTGGGGGAGGAGGTGGGGGTCTGCCACCAGTCCGCTGAACTGCAATCTGGTGTCTTGAGACCACAGTACGCACCTTCCCTCGTAGGTTGTTCCACCTCTTCCTGATGTCATCCCTAGTTCTTGGATACTGTCCCACTGCGTTGACCCTGTCAATGCTATGGAGGTGTGCTGCACCTGTGATCCGAATAGCTGTGGCTCTACCCGGTCAATTTCCTTCAATCAATCAATCAATCAATCATTGAATTTATAAAGTGCGCTACATACCCGTGAGGGTTTCATGGCGCTTGGGGGGGCGGGAGCTGGTTTTACTGGTCGAAGAGCCATGACCCTGAACTCCTCCTCAGAGAACCTGGGGTGTCTTTGCGGTGCCATGGTGTGGTGTGGGTGATGTGTGAGGTGGTGTGTGTTGTGATGTGTGAGGGGATGTGTTTGTGTGTGTTGTCTGAGGTGCGTGGATGATGTGTGAGTGATGGTGTTGTGTGCCTGTGGATGCTAGTGATGTTTCTGGTGGTGTCTCTCTCTGGGCTTCTTTCTCAATTTTGGTCGTAGGGGTTTGTGGGTGATGTGGGTGTGTGTTTTATATTAGTTTTGATGTGTGGTGTGGGTATGTGTATCAAGTGTGTGTATTTCGAATTGTCCAATGTGGTTGTGTTTTGTAAGAATGTGTGTATTTTGAGCGTGGCGGTGTGTACCGCCAATGGAATACCGCGGTTGAAAGACCGCTGCGTGGATTTGTGGGTCGTGATAGTGTGGGCGTATTCCAGTTGGCGTGACGGTGTCAGTTTTGTTATCGCCAGTTTATCACTGACCTTTGGTGTGGCGGACTTGTGTGGGTGTCTGGATTTTGGCAGATTCCGGCCTGTGGGTCGTAATAGCTGTAGCAGAATTCCGCCACAACAGCAGTGTGTTGGCGGTCTTCTGCACGGCGGTAAGAGGGGTTTACCGCCAATGTTGTAATGAGGGCCTATATTTTTTTAAACAGTCTTTGTGGGCCTATTTTTATAAGTATCACACATATGTCTTTCTATGACCCTTTTTATCATTCTTATATCAAAATAGGTACACAGCACTTGCATACGTTCGTGTTTTGAGCGTAGCTTGCTTGCATATCGGATCTCATTGAGTGCTGTTGACAAGACCTTAATCATATAAGTGTGGACATATTTATTTTCCTCCGACAACCCCTACACCCCCTTAACAAATTACATACCTTGTACGGGTCTAGCTTGCTGCATATATGACGAATTGTTCTTGATGTGCATGACTTGTATAGACACTTATGAGCCTTCTGTTGCGGATCATTAATTTTATGTCCGTAACAAAGGTTGTCATAGTCAGGTTTAACACTGAGAGAGCATAATCTAAATATTACCTATATTAGATGTGAAATGCTTATACTTAACAATGCTACATTAATAGTCATAAAATATTATTCATTTGAAATGTATTCTAACGTACTTATAATAGAAGAGAATTATTATACACATATACTAATGTCGACTATAAGAAATAATTGTTTGTATTAATTGAATATGTTAACACCTACAAAGATTGCATTTATTAGAATCCATAAGCCTTAAGTTAGCGTGAGCCGAAGAATTAGCTGTGTAACTCTCATATTAAAGCATATTTTTTCTGTTCCTCCAGTGTGTTGATTCGCAAAAGGCCATGACCCAGCATGTGTTCCTTTCTTTGTTTTATGTTGCAAGTGAGAATTTTTCTCACTCGCATGCTAGCTGCTTTAGTATAAGTTTTACACGTTTTGTAACATTTTTCGAAACATCCAAGGACATTCAACCATGGAAAAGAGAACTTTTGACCCGAAGAACGTGCCAGAGAATGAAGTAACCCTGGATGTGCCACCTACGAAAAACGTCAATTATGAAGACCAATCAAAGTGTTATAAATTATCGCGGGGTGACAATTGTCTGACCTAATGTATAATTTGATAGGTTAAAGATAGTGGGGTGTAGCAACTATCCAATAGAATTTTGGGGGAAGGTATTGGGAAAAAGGGATAAAAACCCATGACACAGAAGACGAGAGAGAACTAGGTAGGGAATGATATCAATTGCATCCAAAAACTCTGTCACTCTGTTTGGTGACTTGAGACTTAATAAACCATCCTCACCCTTAGTCTGCCCCATTACACTTCCCTCCTTATGAGGGAAGTGTCCCCTGTCCTTTAGACGAGATAGATTGACGGCGATCTAACTGATGTCCTGAAGACGAAGACTGATCCTGTATGCTGACTTGACCTGAGGAGGGTAATTATGACAATTGCCAATGTAATTTGTCTATATGCTTTTTCTTTCTAGGTACCAACTGCTGTACTTCTGGATAGCGTCCCTAGTCAGATGTTTTCTAAATCAATGTTCAAAATTGTTTTGCATGAAGTCCAACATGCTAATGCTAATTAGTGGTTAGATTAAGGTGTTCACTTTGACTGACGTAAATGGACATAACTGACGTTGTGCTATGCTGAACTGAGATGTATATGATGTTCTATGCATTCTGATCTGTGTATCTCTTATATTAGTGTTTCCATGTTTGTGATCTTTGCATTGTTAAAATCTTATCACAATTGCCATATCGCGACTATGCTCTTTTGCTTCATGGTTTTGAGATTAGTACATTTGCTGTTAGATTGTAATCAATAGGGAATAAAATTCACAAAACTTCAATAAAGGTGTGGTTATTCGTGACTGAAAAGTCATGGTTGCGCCGACAGTTTAACCAATGTCTAAAGTGAAATATATTGTGGTGATATATGTTGATAATATCATTGATATATTGCTTGACATATTGATCAGTTATCTCGTTCTCACCACTGGGTCAAAAGATTCATCGGCCTAAAACGAGTCCTAATGTGTATAAATTGACATACTGTAGAAGGACACGTTAACAACACAATTGTTCACCACAGTCGCAGCAAAACCTTTAACAGGCCAAGTGGCATCGTAGGGGATGCCCGGAGTATCCCTCTTCAAAATCTGTGTTTTTATATGTACAGACACATTTCTTATGCAGCTCTTTGATCTGGCTTGTAAAACTTTCAGACTGTTTTGAACAGCATAAGCAGTAAGAATTTACGTTGTTAACCATTGACGATGATCCCTCTACTGCAGCTCTTTTGCGGTTGCTTTCTCACGTTCAAACAAAAAGAGAGACAAACTATTAGTTAAAAGTAAACTATCGTCGTTTAGATGTGTATATAGAGTTTTTTTTTACTAACCTTGTCATTTTTGCTGCACTCGGCGGCTGCTCTGAAATCTTGAGAGTCGCGTAGGTTCATTGGTGCATAAGTGGCATCAAAGTTTACACAGGGCGGCTTGACGATAGCCTCTGGAGCAGGTTCCTCCTCAAACCCAATATCTTCACAGACCAGCGAGTTACGATGTGCTATAGATTCTTCAGCATCTTCCATGTTGTTGAAGTTGATTTTAACATTTAATTCTCCGTTCGCGGCGTCACTCCCAATGCTGTCAACCTTAATCAGGGATATCGGCAGAGGTAAAGCCTTGAAGTTGAGCTTTTCAAGTCAACGGCAGAGGTCCTCTTGAAATCCTGTAATGTTGGAACCCCCATCTTTAGGGGCATCCTACTGTGCGTTCTCATCCAATACAGCCAGTATTAAGGTACAATATTATCTATTGATAGTGTACAGGCCCCCGAGGAGGTTGTCTTTTAGTGAGTGGGTTGTATCTCTTCATAATGATCTGGCAATTTATTTCAGCGGGGGCTTGGGTTTGGCATAGGACGCTTAGGAGGCACCTTATATGCATTCTATGGTTTAAAAGGGCATACCCCTCTACAACACATCACAGATACCTGCTCTCCTTGGTGGCTCTGATTCGCTGAGGGTTGACGCATAACCACGACCATGTGGGAGGACCCTAGCATGTGACTAACATGTGACCACATGATGTCACGTCCCACGTGACTCACCTACACCGATGTCATTTCTGGGGCGGGCTCTTAGGGGGGCCGGAAGTCCCAGTAACAGATGTGATGTCATTTCCGGGGGCGGGGCAACTGTCACTTTGCAGTTTTATGAGGAAAGGTATCCTTTTATTTTACTCCTGACATGTAACTAGTTGGTTAGTATTATAGATTAGACAAATAATGTTCTATGAGCTCTCAGAGTTAGTAACAAGTACATTGTTGTATACAGTTATGCTCTATATTAATTACTTTCTGATTTTATTATACACATTCCTTTTGTCATACAAGGAATAACCTGAAGTATTTCTTTATATTTATAGTTTGTCTCAATTATATAGGGCACCTGACATAGTAACTGGTTGCTTTTTCAAGAGGTCTTCCTTTTGCACGAGAGCGTCTGAGCAGCTGAGTGTGCGTGTGAGTGTGTTCATGATGAAAGCAAGCCATTTGCAATAGAAAGATCATTAAGGCTTACTCAACTTCAAGCTTATTTCCTTTGAGACTTTGGTGTTTTCCACTTCACAGAATGCCCATACTGAAGAAACACTCACCTATGAGGGACCCCTGTAGCCCCAAAGGAAGAATTAGGAGATACCTTAATTAAAAAAAAAAAGTTTCCCCGGCAGGAGCACACTTCTAGGAGAGATACAGGAATAACGGCGTCCTTGTACATAATATAATGCAATGACATTCGACAAGAGGAAAATATAGGCCATTTAATTACAGATTCATACATTGAAAATGTAAAATATATGCAAATATTCATTAGCACGTATATATGAGAGTAATTCAGACAATATAATAGTTGCAAACACGTTGCTGGTTCAACATTACAGGCGAAACAGAAATCACATTGAAAGCAACATTTAATAGTTATACCTTGATATGTCAATATTCTTTAAAAGATATGAACTGCTCATATAAATACAACTCGTGCAAATAAGTTGCATTTAATGTATTATGTGTTTTTTTTGTCCCGGGGAGGCCTTAAAAAGTGGTGAAAGGGTAAAATGCATCGACACGGCATGGAGACATTGAGTCAAAGAAAACACATGAACATGTTTCTACCACTTTTTAAAAATTAAAAGAGAATTGAGGACTCATAAATATCGTTCAGAAATGGGGACATTTTACAACACCTCTGAAACAATAGTGTGTTGTGACTAATTAAATGTGTAGGGTCACCAAAACTCTTTTTAACTATTTGTTTTACCAGACTCATTGACACGTATCTGTATGAAAGGAAATGATTTATGTATATTAATCTATACTTATGTGATAATGAAATAGCCGATAGCGTGGTTTTGTCAGCTATAATTGCAACTGACGTTTGTAAAGTAAGAAATATTTTACTAATGTGTGACGTCGGCTTTGATTGAGATTCATCTCTCAAAAAGTTTAAAATGTATCCTTTGCTCAGGAAACATTTATTTTATTTGGCACACTAAAGAAATGGCATAGTAACACCAATGTTGTTAATTTTTCCTAGCTAGATATTAATTACATTCCCTACCACTGTTTTCTGTAAATACTCCATTACTCTGGCAGCTTTGTTGAAAGCAATGGCAAGAAAATGTAATACAAAGGCCCTCTGTTGTCAATCAACTTAACAATAGTGTGCGATGATTTTAGTATCTGCTAGTACCCTACAGTGTCATTTGACATGAGATAATTGTTTGTACACTTTGGCTCTGGGCATACATAGATAAAAGAAACTAATAATTAGAAGTAAGTCTCCAGCATGATTGAATGTCACAAATGTCGGCGGTGCCAATCTATATGACAAAACCTATGACTATTCCTTAACATAGGTTGGCTGTCTTTAGTGACCTCCTCTCCTGTAAGCACATAAAACTACCCACTTCTTTTGCTACATCGTTGAATGTGGAACATCAAATATTTTATCCATTTTGGCGTTAAAAGATAGGCCTCCTTCCTTATTAAACTGTCCTTGCTCTCTCTTTTCCCAAGTAAATGCATGAAATTGCTGTTAAAAATTGTGTTCAACATGAATGCGCCTCCTGTGTTTAGCTTCCCTCCTCCATCACACTGTTGGTACAGCGGAAACATCTAAATCAGGTCAATGCTATACCGCCAGGTCGACTGCGGCTGAGTCCAGTCAGCCAGCAATGGGAAACTGCTGCTGTGGAAGTTTGTTACCCAACCGCTGACATCTAAATATGCCAGGAGGTACTCAACCAACTCAACGGAGTAGCTAGGACCACGGCAGGATGGCGGTAAGACTGCCAAGATCTAAATCAGGCCCTTAGTCAATACCAGACCTATTTGCTTTGTCAATGCTTGTGCTCATTGGTATGTGTAACTGTTTTCCACCAGATAGTGCCGGAGGTCAGGTGAATCAGATACACTAGCTACTAGCAGTCGTTACTACTATTGCTTTGTTTTTTCAGTTTAAAAGTAAACTTTCTTGAACAGAAAAAGAATAATTATCAAAAACAGTCCACAATATGAGTCAACAATATAATAAAAACATTGACACATGAATAAGTAGTGTACTATAATATCTATATTCATGTGTTAACAAAGGGAAAGAAAAGAATAGTGAAAGAGATAAAATAGGAGCATTTTATGCATTGAAAACAATATTTGATCTGAAAGAGACAAACTGAAGCAATGTATAGTATATTTAACAAGAAAACAGCTAAATAACATATTACTATTGATATAAGAAGTCAGTTAAATAAATAGTGAAATCAAGGAGGTTTAGATTGTTGCACCTGCAGCCCAGGGCTGGATGGTTGATGGCTTTCACTGTAGCAATCACTTCACCCCTCTGTCAGTGTCCTTACCTGACTAGGCACCTCATATAGTTACTGAATAGAAATACCCACCTTCAGCTGTGCCCCAAGCCCATCACGGTAGGGCATGTAATCATGAATGACCGATCTCTAACTTCTCTGGTCTCTGACTTGAAGGGCACGGTGGCTGTCTTAAGATCACTTATATCTTCCCTTACCATCACAGTGAATGGGCTCCTTATGTGTCGCAGGCCCCCTCTAATCCTTCATGGCTTACAGCCTACTATTTTTAGGTCTCCGACCCCTTTAATCCCCACCCATCCTTCACAAGTCACCCCTCTTAAAGTGGGACTATGCAAATCCCTCCGGATTTCATTCTCTCCTTCTAGGCGTCCCATAGTGGTATCCAACACATAGGCTTGTCCTTCTAAAGCAAGCCTGCTTCCATTGCCTGTAGGAAGTTCCTCTCAGCTTGGGGCCCAGGTAACTCCTTCCACTAGCCAGAAGTCTTTTACATTCAAAGTGTGTCATTTATGCAAATCTTATGATCTTTGCAACTTTGATAGCTCCCACGTTATGTTGGCACTCCCAGTAGCAATTTTACATATTTGGAACCTAAAAGTATAGCAGGCATGTTCCGTTTGGCTCAATCATGATAGTCAGCATTCCAAAGTTGAGTTTGCATGTCATTATTGAAGGGAAAGAATCCCTTAAAAAAAAAGTGAACTACTGGATCCATCATGTTAGGGGCTGCCACTCGGTAATTTGCAATGGTATCATAACTTTGGGCATGACATGATACAATTTACTCTTAGAGATAGAGGTGGTCATTATGAACACAGCGGGAAACACTACCGAGCGCCATGGCGGCGGTGAACAGAATCCCGCCGTTGGCGGTGTTTGGAAACTTGCCATGTGATGAACAAATATTCCAACCCCTACAAAAATCACCAGACCACCATTTCCCGCCATGACCCTGCTGGCGGGAATCCCGGACCTCCCCACCCTGCCACCTCCAAATACACCCACATCCCATCCTCCAAATAATGATGCACAAATCACCTTGGCAGACAGTGGAGGCCGGACGACCATTGGTGGCTGGGCCCGCCACGGGCGGCAAGTGGACTCAACAGAAGTGCACACATTAGATAGGTGTATGACCCATACACCTGACACACATCCAGAACCCCACAAAACACACCCAGACACACCCCACAATCCTTTGCAACGAAACCAGGCCAAGAAGACGGAGAGCACCAGAGGCAGATAGCGAACGCCAGCATACAGGAGACGCACACCGTCCCACAGCAGAGCACCCTCACCTCGTTCCCAGCCCGACCCCAATCACCACACTCACCATGTCACCCCCAAACATCCACCACCCAGCCAGGCTGTCTGCCACTGAGGGTTGTCAGTGACAGACCTGTTTTGCCCCATTTTTAGGTGATTCTGGCTACCCCAACATGCGTAGGCTCCTGACACCAGTGAACAATCCTAGGACAGATGCAGAGAGGATTTACACTGATGCCCATGGACGTACTAGGAGGGTGATAGAGCGCACAATAGGTCTCCCGAAGGCTAGATTCCGTTGCCTCCATATCTCTGGGGATCCCTGGCCTCTGAGCCTGAAAAGGTGTGTAGAATAGTGGTGGCCTGCTGCATGCTGCACAACATGGCTGTGAGGGAATCTATTCCCCTCTTGGAGGAGGTGGGTGCTGTATATCAAGACCAGCTTCCTCAGGGAGGGGATGAGAGTGATGGTGATGATAAGGAAAAGGAAGATGTACATTCCAGGAACCAATTAATACAACTTTACTTCCAGTAAATATGTGGGACTATTCAATGATGTTGCTGTCTGTGCAGCATACTGTCAGTGTGCCTTGTCCTCTGTGGGGGTGTTAGGTCTATAGACATTCTCATTGTGACCAGGTTTGCATGGGACATGTAACATTATGGACAAATTGTTTGGCAATTCTGTTGGCACAACTACATGTTATGCGTGGGGTGCAATTCCTGCAACTCAGATAAGAATAAATGATTTCAAAGACTATTGCATCCACACTTCCATTTGTTTCAACATAATGACAGGGGACATTGACATTGGTGAACAGGTGTATTTTTTGGTGCAGGGATGACATCGTGCAGTTTACAGTGATGGCAGTGGGCTACTGGTGGATGTCCATATTGGCTACATGGTCACAGCGTTTGTTGGCAGTGGTGGTATGTCCATCTATCATTTACAGTTTTTGGGGTTGTTATTACACGGTGTGGACGGTGGTTCAGTGGCACACTTGGAGGACAGTTCTTGTCAGAGTCACTTCTTTGAGGGGGCCTTGGTCTTGGCAGGTGTTCCTGTGCCATATCTGGGCCTGAGGAACCGTTTGTGTGCATGGTGTTGGCCTGTATGGGTTGAGATGCAGGTCTCTTGTGTGTCCTGAGATGGTGGCACAAGTCCAGTTGCTGCTGCTGATGTTGTTGGCCCGTCTGTACCTTGCATGTAGTAGGGGCTTCCTGGTCTGTGGGGGGGCTCAGGCTGGGTTGGGACAAGGTGCAGCAGCGCACCTGCTGCGGTGGCCATATGGCATTGTGCAGTTTCCACTGCTCCATGGACTCTTGCTGGTGTGCTACCTGCATTCTTTGACTCTGCTGCAGGGTGGAATCAATCTGGGCCAATCTGTCCTGGGTATGGTGGTATGCTCCCAGGATCTCAGATATCACGTCCTGGGCTGCAGCATCCATCCTGTGGCCTCCCCCCTGGGCCAGTGATGCCCTTCCACATGGCATAGCCCCCTGTGCCTGTGTCCCCTGCATAGGTCTGGTGGTACCACTTGTACTGGGGCCATCGTCTTCCTGCCTGTTGGTTGGGGGTGACTTTGGCCTCTGTCCATGTGTTCCACTGTCTGTAGCCTCGATACAGAGGTGTGGGGATGATTGCCCTGGGCTGATATTGCTGGCTGAGTTGTAGGGGTGTCACGGGTGTCCTGGGTGGGGCTGCTGGATGGTGACAGTCCAGGAGTGTGTGAGGTGCCAGGGTGTTCCTCACTGTCCAGGGTTCCCTCTCCAGTGTCCTGGGTGGTGCCTCTGTCTCCATGTGGGGCAGTGCCACTCCTTGTCCTGTCCATCAGGGTGGCATGGCTGGTGGTGCCTGTTGGGGGGAATGGACATGTCTGTTAAAGGTGCATGATCGGATGGGGTGCACAGGGCTGGGCTGTTTTGTGCAGGTTTTACACTTTGGGGCCATGCAGGGTGCCTTTGTGAGGTTTGCATTGCATTTTGATTAGGATGTGGTGGTGCATTGTGGGTGGTGTAGTGCCTCTGTGATTCCTTGCAGGGTTGGGTGGCTGTGCACAGGGGAAGGGATGTGGGCCTATTAGAGGGTTTGTGGGCATGCAGGATGATTGGAAGTTGTGATTGTGGCCTGGGTGGGGTAGTGGTCGTGGTGGCTGTTGGAGGGGTGGGGTGGTGCATGCACCTACAGGTGTCAGGTAGACGACTTACCCGAGTCCATTCCTCCAGTGAGTCTAGTGAGGTCCTCAGGGTGCAGGATGGCCAGTAACTTTTCCTCCCAATCAGTGTAATCGGGTGGTGTTGGTGGAGGTCCTCCCTAGTCATCTGGACTGCAATGTTGTGCAGGGATGCCATGGACTTTACCTTCCCGCGCAGGTCATTTCATCACTTGCGGATGTCGTCCCTCGTGCGTGGATGGTGTCCCACTGCATTGTCCTTGTTTACCATGGTCTGCCATAACTCTATCTTCCTGGCGATGGGTGTGTGCTGGACCTGTGGCCCGAATAATTATAGCTCGACCTTCAGTATTTCGTCCACCATGGTCCTTAGCTCCCTTTCTGTGAAGTGTGTGTGTTTGGGGGGTGCCATGGTGTGTGTTGTGAGTGGTGTGTTGTGTGGATCTAGGTGAGGGTGCTGTTGTGTGGTTGGGTGTATGTATTGTGTATTGTGGTATTCAGTGTCTGCTTCTGGAGTTCTCTGTATCAGTTGTCCGAATGTCATTGCAAAGGATTGTGGGGTGTGTCTGTGAGTGTTTGGATGTGTGTCAGGTGTGTGGGCTTCAGACTTACCAATGTGTGCAGTTCTTACTGTTGGGTCCCATTGCTGGCCTTGGCGGTCTGTAACGCCAATGGTCATTCGACTTCCACTGACCGCTGCGGTGATTTGTGCATCATTATTTGGAGGGCGGGGGTTTGTGTGCTTGGCTGGCGGTGGTGGGGTCGGAGGTCCTGCATTTCCGCCGACAAGGTCCTGGCGGTGACTGGTGGCTGGAACTTTTTTGTCAGATTCTGATTTTTGCATCTTCATATGGCGGGTTTCTGTTCACCGCCAATGGTGGTCTTCTGTTCACCGTCGACACGGCGGCCAATAGTGTGTACCGTAGTGTTCATAATGAGGGCCTTAAATGAGCATCAGGTGTGGTGCGATCCATCAGTAACCCCACTATGCTAACCGCCAGACATGTGTTGGATGCCCAGGTTTTAAAGTTGAGCAACCAACGTTGTTTCTTACCAATGATTTTACTATACAAGATACTCTTTAATTGTCTGGAAACACCACCCTCATGGCCCCGAACAACAAGGGCAATGACTCTGAAGGTCCCACATGCTACTATTTTTGCCTTACTCTGTAACAGGTTAGCGAGGTTTTATAGAAATTCCACAGCGTCAAACACATCACGTGGTGTTTGCCGGGTGAACAAGGGGCTGTCAATACCCTGCCCCTGGAAGCGCAGTTGGAACAAATCAGTAGGACCCACATCATGTAACAATCTTTCTATGAGTGTTTGTACAGCTTGGTGGATAGCTAAAATACAGTGATCAGAGGAATGTCTACACTCTAGGATAACAAACCAGAATGCCTCGTAGTGCTCTGTAGCAATAAATTGTTCTACAGTACGACTGTACCTTCTAACACTCTCTAAAAACATAGGTTCTCAATCCTCAGCTTGAGGATCGCTGTTGGATGGTGTGCTCCTAGGGATGTCATTTTGGGTCAACTGACTAAGGGTCTGAGCTGATGTATTTTTAAGTCTCCATGTAGCACATAGTTTAGCTTTCTTTAATTTTCTTATTAAATACCTATGCTACCTAGCACTATTAGCCCACTTCCGTTTCTTACAGACCCAACTGTTTTCAGGTAGCATCCTATTTGAACTGTTGCAGTTTTATTTTGGTTGCTGTGTTCTTGCAACATTACCTACTACAACAATGGCAGAGGGCCCTTCAGGGTGTTTGTGGCATTTCAGTATCTGAACTCTACCACTTGTGGGCCTAAAACACCTAGGCCCTCATTACGACATTGGAGGGCGGCTGAAGCCGCCCGTCAAGATCGGACCGCCGGGCAGCCGCCAATGCATCCACACCCCCACCGCAGCCATTTGGAGATCCCCGCTGGGTCGGCGGGCGGAAACCTAGTTTCTGCCCGCCGGCCCAGCGGGGATCTCGGGCCGCAACACAGGAGCCGGCGGTGTTGCGGCCATGCGACGGGTGCAGTTGCAGTGTGAAAAGACAGTGAAAAGCTGTACGGGGCCCTGTCAGGGGGCCCCGCGACTCCCCGTACCGCCTGCCTTTTCCTGGTGGTTCAAACCGCCAGGAAAAGGCTGGCGGTAGGGGGACTCGTAATCCCCTGGGCAGCGCTGCTAGCAGCCCTGCCCTGGCGGATTACTACCGCCGGGGCCATTGTGGCGGGAAACCACCAGCCCCGGCGGTGCGCGTAATGACCTGTGAAGCACTATCAGCCTGTTGGCGGTGCTTCCGTCATAACAGCCCTGGCGGTCTTGTACCGCCAGGGTTGTAATGACCCCCCCTAATGTTTGTTATTTTCTCTCCTAAATTTATGTTTTGACACCTAGCAGGGTTAGTTCTATATATGTCACTGTAGCAGTATTTGGGGATTTTAAACCACTGTTGGGGGGTTATAGTAGCTTTTTGTTTTTGAGCACATGTAAGAACCGTAGGGCTTTGGTGAGTATATTGTGGATCTTCGTCTTATATTTAGACCTCTGGACACCATTATTAATAAATGCAGATCTGGCACTCTTTAGGGTGCGCCGCAGGCCTAGTCATGCTGGTATAATGCATATGTCTACAGCGCCTGATTCACAAGATTCTACCACCTGCCTTCTACACCTTTCCAACGTCTGGATTATCTCCCTCTGGGCACCCCTGAAAGACACTGTTTTGCATCCTGCCTTCCCCAGTTTTAAGGTTTTGGAGTTCAGTTTGGATTTTAGCTTTCTAACAGTCTGCTGTGTTTCTTTCATATGTGTCTCTAGTCCCGGATTGTGGTCCTAAACATCATATTTTGGGGAATTACTTGTTGCAATAGGGGAGGGGTGCTTACTACCCTGAGACATCCCTGCTGTAGTTCCCCAGTGAACATCAATAGCCCCTTTTTGAAGGGGTAGGCCAGGATGGGTCAAAAAACAGGTTCCCAATGCGCACACCCAGGTGCTTTGGAGGACTGTTCCCCACTAGGCGGTATTCCAAAATTCTGATTTTGCAACTCGCTGTCAGGGTATGTTGAGGCAGGAGAGCGTATGCATACACTTGATGGTGGACTGGCAGGATTGTACGCTCCTGGTGGTTTAATTGGGCATGGGGAAGTTAAATAGTGGTCGTAATAGCTCATGGCTGCGGAGGTGTAGGAAGCACTGGGGCTGGGAACGGGTGATTGCAGTGCAACCCTTCAGGGTCTAAACCAGAAGGTCTACTGTGCATGGCGGCTGCTGTTGTTTCAGAACTATACATTACTGCCAGTGCACTGAGGAGCCATCCATAATAAGGGTCCTCTATGAGGTGATCATTTTGGGTGATCATTTTCAAGACTACGGTGGTCATTACAACCCTGGCGGACGGTGTTAAAGCGGCTGTAAGACCGCCAACAGGCCGGCGGTAAAATAATTGCAATGACGACCGTGGCGGAAACCGCCAACAAAGACAGCCACTTTAACACTCAGACCGTCACGGCGGTACAAACAAACAGCGCGGCGGTCACCGCCAACAGATAGGCGGGAGACAATGTACCACCCACACTATTATGACAGGCCAATCCGCCACCTTTTCCGGGGTGGATTCACCGCGGGTAAAAACACAGCGGAAACAGGATTTTCTAAGAGAAAACGCTCACCTCTACACACCCCACGAGGAACGAGGACACCATGGAACCGGAACTCCGAATTCTACCTGCGATAGTCTTCCTGCTCCTCTACCAGGAGCACGAACGCCGGTGGCGAAGACCACGGTGAGAACTGCACCTACGACACAGGGGAGGCAAAAAACAGGGACACACACATGCAACACCCCCACCCCTACCCTCACCCAATACAACACACACACTAATACATGTTGATACATTACAGTTACACCCTCCAAACCCCCCGGAAGAATGCAAAGACAAAAGGAAATGATTGTAACGATTGTAATCTATTAAAATCCAGTACTCAAAAATATATATACACTATAAACAAATATATAAACCAATAATACAAGTTCAGGTATTACACCATTTATAGTCTGTGGACCACTGGGCCCAAAATGCATGGGCGAGGCCCACACTCGATACCCGATCAAAACAGAGAGAACACTGCAGGGGCATCAGATAGAAATAAAACAGGCACCTCAGGGGGAAGGAAAGGGGGGGCACCTCAGCCGGATGAGTGCACGACGACATATCCACGAGGGGGCTCAATGCCCACTTTTCAATCCTGGGGAGTGCAAAGCCACAGTCTCTCAAGTCTCTACAGTGGGTGGTTTGCCCACTGTTCAATCCTGGGGAGTGCAAAGCCACAGCCTCTCAAGTCTCTACAGTGGGTGGTTTGCCCACTGTTCAATCCTGGGGAGTGCCAAGCCACAGTCTCTCAAGCGGATAACAGTCTCCACTGGTTCTGGAGGGGGACTGGTGCCCAGAGTGCTTCATCCTGTGAAGGACAAAGGTAGTTGATGGATGTCTCCACTGGTTCTGGAGGGGGACTGGTACCCAGAGTGCTTCATCCTGTGAAGGACAGAGGTAGTGGATGGATGTCTCCACACGTTCTGGAGGGGGACTGGTGCCCAGAGTGCTTCATCCTGTGAAGGACAGAGGTAGTGGATGGATCTCTCCACTGGTTCTGGAGGGGGACTGGTGCCCAGAGTGCATCACTCACCCTGTGACGGACCCAGTTGCGTCAGTGCCCCTGCCGCTCATGGGCTAGCAGTGCTTGAGTTGGCGGTGCCCTGTTCAACGGTGTTTGTGCTGGCGGTCCTTCATGGCCCAGCGGGGCTTGTGCTGGCGGTCCTTCATGGCCAAGCGGTGCTTGTGCTGGCAGTCCTTCATGGCCCAGCGGGGCTTGTGCTGGCGGTCCTTCATGGATCAGTGGGGCTGGCGGTGCCCTCCTGGGCAGCTGGGCTGGGGCTGGCGGGGCCCTCTTGGGCAGCTGGGCTGGGGCTGGTGGGGCCCTCCTGGATGATGGTGGTCTTCTCCGCCATGCAGCTCTTCCCAGACTTGCCGGGTTTCTTGTGGCCCTTCCTCACCTTGGGAGTGTCACAGCTGACTCCACACTCCCACCGGGACCCCTGGGAGCGGCTTTGGTGGCTGGAGTCTTCCCCCTCTTCCGCCGGGCACTGGCCAACTTCTGATGCTTCACAGGTGGGAGACTGGCTGTGCTGTGGCTTCGTGCCACACTGGCTGTCCTGGCGGCCGGTACACTCCACATACCGGTGATTACAGGCACCACTGGCCCCAGAGATGTTGTGGCTTAGGTGCTAGTTAGGGACTTATGAGATGGACGGGGTGGGGGAGGTGTGGGAAAAAAGTCAAGGCTGGACATGAAATATTTTTTGGACACACTGGGACGGGGGTTTGGGAGTGGAGGAAGAGGTGGTGGTAGTAGGAGGTGTACGTTTGGTGACTTTGGGTGCAGGTGCATGCGCTGGAGGTTGTCGTGATGTGGATGGCTGTTGGGTGGGTGTGTGGCTGCGTTTGTGTATCTTGGGAGGGGGTATCACAGACACACTGGGAGAGGACACAGGGGATGTGTCAATGGTAGTGGGGGTGGTGACTGCACGTGAGCGGGGTGTGCTGGTGGGTGTGCTGGTGAGGGATGTAGTGGCTGTAGAGGTAGTGCATGCAGGTGTGAGTGTAGATGAGACTGGGAGGGAGGAGGGAGATGACGAGGAGGGGGACACAGTGGAGGCAGTGAATGTTGGTGTGTCTGCATGTGTGTGTTGCTTGCGTGAGTGCCTGTGGGATGTGTGGTGCTTATGTTTGTCTGAGATTCCCTTGTGTGTTGACGTGTGTGCATGCTGGTCTGTAGGTGTGCTTGGGATAGGCAGAGGTACAGGGGATTGTGTCTGGGTGGAGGAAGTTGGAGGGGGGAGGCTAGACACAGGGACAATGGCTGCCATCAGTGCTGAGGCCAGAGTTTGAAAAGCTCAGTGAAGGGCCGCCTGACCAGAATGAATGCCCTCCAGGAATGCATTAGTTTGTTGCAACTGCCCTTCTACACCCTGGATGGCATTCAAAATGGTAGACTGCCCAACAGTGAGGGACCTGAGGAGGTCAATGGCCTACTCACTGAAGGCAGCAGGGGTGACTGGGGCAGGGCCTGAGGTGCCTGGGGCGAAGGTGATGGCCACTCTCCTGGGTGAGCGGGCACAGGGCGAAGGCAGAGGGGCTGCTGGGAGGGCAGTGCTGGTAGGGGGGGTGGTGGCTGTACCTGTAGATGCGGGGGGCACAGATGTTGCCGCCACCACAAGGGAGCACCAATCAGAGGACGTGTCTGTGTCGCTGGTGTCAGCTCCTGTCCCCGCCGTGAAGCTCCCCTCGCCCTCCGTCCCACTGGTGAATTCCGAGTCCGTAGTCTCGCCCTCCAGGGCCATATGGGATGCAGCTCCATCGTGCTCCGGTGCCATTGCTCCTCCGCCTGATGATGCTAATGCACACAAGAACAGGGAGACCACAAAAAGGTGTGGGGGGGAACGACAGAAGAAAGACATGTTGAGTGCATGCATTACCGCTACCGTTGGCGGACAAGACAGACACAGAAGCACCCTGCACTATGCTTCGCTCTTGGGCTCCACTGTTCAGTTCCTGGGAAATGGCCTACAAGGCTATGGACAACATCTGCACACATAGATGACACAGGGGCATGAATAGCTGTACTTGGCAGTCTACAGAGGTGGGGTGGGGTGCCACATGGCCTGCCTTACGGAGGGGCCTTGCTTACGGAACTTGCCCTGGCCTAGGGAAACCCACAGCCCTCCTCCCCCACCCAGACAACTCCACTGCACGCAAAGTCAGCAGAATGAAAGTGTACTCACCCCCTTGTGTCTGCTGTGATGCCCTCAAGCGCCCATCCAACTCCGGGTAGGCCACAGCCAGGATCCTGAACATCAGGGGGGTCATGGTGCGACGGGCACCCCTCCCACGTTGGGAGGCCATCCCCAGCTGAGCCTCCGCCGTCTTCTTGCTCCAGCGGCGAATGTCCTCCCATCTTTTCCGGCAGTGGGTGCTCCGTCTGTGGTAGACCCCCAGGGTCCGGACGTCCTTGGCGATGGCACAGCAAATATCTTTCTTCTGGTGGGCGCTGACCTACATGAAATGTACAGGGGAAGAAGAGAAGTCATTACCAACTGCACCGTCAAAGTGATTGGCCCCCATCCCTACCCTTGCTATGTGGCACATGCATTCACCGTCTTTCATGCAGGCAGCACTCTGCCCCCTTCCTTCTTACATCCAGCCCTCTCCACACAGGCATAGCCCATACAACATGCTCCCTGTCTACTTACCTGTTTGTCTGGAGGACCATAGAGTAGCGTGTACTGGGGGAGGACCCCATCCACGAGCTTCTCCAACTCCTCCGATTTGAAGGCAGGGGCCCTTTCCCCAGACACTCGAGCCATTGTCTCTTCCAGACCGAGGTCACAGCAGCACTTGCAGTGTAGGTCCTCTCCTGTCGAAGATCAGGTATCGAGTGATTGAACAGATAGAAAATGGCGGTCACGTCCGCGGCGGTGCCTAACGTCACCGCCGGCGTACATCGTCATTGGCTCCTGGGACCCATAGGGTCCAATGTTAACCAATGAAGCATTGCGCCGCGGTCTTCGACCGCCTACTGCGACGGTGTACAACGCCAGCGCAGTTACCTCACATCCCATTTTCCCACTTTACAGGTCAGGCAGCCACCATTTCAGGGGCCCACATGGCTTTATTTCCAACTGCGTATCACATACCTAGGCCTAGTCTCAACACACATACAGGCCACCTTTTGTGTATGATTGGTGTTCTGTGTAAACTGTGGGTACGTACCTCAGAGTTGTTTGACTCTGTGCTTGCTGTTGTCCTTCATAGGCACCGTCCGCTGGGACATGTGAGGAGATGGCGGCATCCTCCGGTGTACCGACCGTTGGTGGACCTGTCGACAATGGAGGAGCGACATTTGATAATCACCAGACCTGATGTCAGCAATCCGCCATCCCACAAGAATCCCCCCTCAAGTGCAGGTGCTGTCAGTGCTCCATTTCCTTGTAAATGGGTCTTTTCAAACAACTGTGGCCATGGCATCAGGGATGTCCCAGCCTATGTTTTCCAACGTATTTTCCAGAGTGTTGTCTGCCCTTCTGAAACACATGCAGAGCTACATCGTTTTCCCTCAGGTGGAGGATTTGCCTACAGTGAAAGGTGATTTCTATGCCCTGGGACATATCCCCAACATCATAGGTGCCATTGATGGGAGCCATGTGGCTTTGGTCCCCCCCCCACAGGAGTGAACAGGTGTACAGAAACAGGAAGAGTTATCATTCTATGAATGTACAGATGGTATGTTTGGCAGACCAGTACATCTCCCATGTGAATGCCATGTTCCCTGGCTTAGTGCATGACGCCTACATCCTGCGGAATAGCAGCATTCCTTATGTGATGGATCAACTCCAGAGGCACTGTGTGTGGCTATTAGGTGAGCACCTGGAAGCAAGTCAGTGGGAATGGTTGTATGAGGTTAGTGTGTGTCTAACAGTTGTCCCTCGCCATTTGCAGGTGACTCTGGTTACCCCAACCTGTCATGGCTACTGACCCCAGTGAGGAATCCCAGGACCAGGGCAGAGGAACGCTACAATGAGGCCCATGGGCGAACTAGGAGGGTGATCGAGCGGACCTTCGGCCTCCTAAAGGCCAGGTTCAAGTGCCTCCAAGTGACAGGTGAATCCCTATTCTACTCACCAAAGAAGGTGTGCCAGATCATCGTGGCCTGCTGTATGCTTTACAACTTGCTTCGCGACGCCAGGTGCCTTTTCTGCAGGAGGATGGTCCAGATGGCGGTGTTGTGGCAGCTGTGGAGCCTGTGGACAGTAATGAGGAGGAAGCAGAGGAAGAAGACATGCACAACAGGGACTCAGTGATCCAGCAATATTTCCAGTGAAACACAGATAAGAATACAATCCTGCCTACTACATGTGCTTTTATACTACTACCTCTCTCCTGTCTGTCGTTTTCACCCAGTGTATGGTCACTGAGTTGTCACTTTTCCTTACGGTTTCACAGATGTGGGTCCCACTGTGTGACATCTGCTTAAATTCCTCATGGACTAGAGCTGTGTGACATAGGTATGTTGACATTACTATTTAAAAAAACATTTTGTCACTGTAATTGCTAATACACTATTTCGAAATCACAGACAGACTCCAGATCATTTTGTGCTTTAGGTGTGTTTATTAAATGCAAAATATTGGAGGGGGTAGTTAAATGGTGAGGGGTGATGGCGGAGAAGTGTCCATGGCAGAGTCCAGTCTATTAGTCTCACAGGTGCATTGCCCATATGGGCATAGGAAGTGGAGCTGGGGCAGTTTAATTATGGACAGGGTGACAAAGTGGGACAGTAGGATGACAATCAGGGTGGTCTCATTTCTTGGCGGGGATCTTGACATCATTCTCTGTCTTGTTCCTGGATCTCAGGGACCGTTTGCGTGGCGGTTCTCCCTCAGCAGGGGGTGGGGTGCAGGTGTGGTGGTCCTGTGGCGTGGGCATCCTGTCCATTAGCGCCGGCGGAGGTGGTGGGCAGTTCATCGTCCATGCTAGTGTCAGGGGCCCCTTGGAGTGCCACAGTGTCCCTCCTGGTGTTGAGTACTTCCTTCAGCACCCCTATGTTGGTGCCCAGGGTGGAGCTGATGGTTGTGAGTTCCTCCCTGAAGCCCATATACTGTTCCTCCTGCAGGCGCTGGGTCTCCTGAAACTTGGCCAGTACTGTTGCCATTGTCTCCTGGAAGTGGTGGTATCCTCCCATGATGGAGGAGAGGACCTCATGGAGAGTGGGTTCCCTTGGCCTGTCCGCCCCCTGTCGCACGGCAGCCCTCCCAGTTCCCCTGTGTTCCAGTGCCTCCGTCCCCTGGACCGTGTGCCCACTGCCACTGCCCCCAGGTCCCTGTTGTTGTTGGGGTGGTGGGTTATCCTGGGTTCCCTGTAGTGGTGGATACACAGCTGATTGACGTGTCCTGGGGACGGAGGTATGGGCCCGCTGGGTGGGTGCTGTGCTGGTGTTTCCAGAGGGGGGAAGGTCTGTGGTGGCCTGTGCCTGTGTGAAGGGAACCGACTGTCCAGAGGTCCCCAATGGTCCGGGCTGGTCATCTAGATCCAGTTGGACAGAGGTGCTGTCATCACTTTGGGCCTCTTCTGTTGGTGGTGTGGATATGTGTGGACCCTCCTGTCCGGTGACGTTGGGTAGGGGTCCTGCAGGGGTATAAAAGGATGTTTGTTAAATCTGTGAGTGTAATGGTGTGCAATGGGTGGGTGAGAGTGTACCCCAGTGCTAGCATTCCTGTGTGGGAGCTTGTGTGATGGTGGTTTAGGGGGTGTATGGGTATATGCAGTGGGCATGCTTTAGTGATGGGTATCCATGCTTTGTTGTTGCATGCAGGGCTTGGTATTAGGATGTGTGGTTTGTGATGTTGGGACATTTGTGAGGAGTTAGAGTGATGGGGTGAGGGTGAGGGTGGGGGTATGTGCTGGCATGCAGGTAGGGTGGGGGATGTAATAGTTAAGATTTGACTTACCAGAGTCCATTCCTCCACCAACTCCTGCAAGGCCCTCAGGATGCAGAATCGCCAAGACCTGCTCCTCCCATGTTGTTAGTTGTGGGGGAGGAGGTGGGGGTCCGCCGCCAGCCTGCTGAACCGCCATTTGGTGTCTTGAGACCACGGAACGCACCTTCCCCCGTAGGTCGTTCCACCTTTTCCTGATGTCCTCCCGATTTCTTGGGTGTTGTCCCACTGGGTTGACCCTGTCCACTATTCTTCTCCATAGCTCCATCTTCCTTGCAATTGAGCTGTGCTGCACCTGTAATCCGAATAGCTGTGGCTCTACCCGGACGATTTCCTCCACCATGACCCTGAGCTCCTCCTCCGAGAACCTGGGGTGTCTTTGCCGTGCCATGGGGTGGTGTAGGTGATGTGTGGGGTGGAGTGTGTGGTGATAAGTGTGGTGATATGTAGTGGTGTGTTGTGTGAGGTGCGTGGAAGTAGTGTGGGTGATGGTGTTGTGTGCCTGTGGATGCTGTTGTTCTTGCTGGTGGTGTCTCTCTCTGGCCTTCTTTCTGAATTTTTTGTCGTGGGAGTTTGTGGTTGATGTGGGTGTGTGTTTTATATTGAAATGGGTGTGTGGGAGTGGTGTGTGTATGTGTCTCAGGTGTGTGTATTTTGAATTGTCCAATGTGGCTGTGTTTTGTAAGAGTGTGTGTATTTTGAGCACAGCTGTGTGTACTGCCAATGGAATACCGCGGATGAAAGGCCGCCTCGTGGATTCGTGTGTCGTGATAGTGTGGGTGTATTTCTGTTGGCGTGACGGTGGAGGATTTGTTTTCGCCAGTTTATCACTACTGACCTTTGGTGTGGCGGACTTGTGTGGGTGTCTGAATTTTGGCAGAGTCAGAGATGTGGGTCATAATAGCTGTGGCGGAATTCAGCGGCCGCGGCGGTGTGTTGGCAGTCTTCTGAACGGCAGTAAACGGCTTTTACTGCCAATGTTGTAATGACCACGTATGTGAAGTAGTTATAGCCTGTTTTGGGACATGTCCTCTGGGAAGTACTGTACATCTATATTAGGTTCCTTGAATGTTAAACATTTAGGCCTTTATGGATTATGGGTACTTGCCCACAGTGTAACTGTTTTAAAAAAATAGGTCTAAAGGAATTGTTTATAGCTCAGGGGCTGCCTGCCTTTTCTTCTGATTCTTTAAAAGGAAAGATGATTTATTTTAGGTTTGTTGCACTGCTTGGGATCCCCTTCAATGAATTTACATGGTACCTGCTGATGTGTGTCTGTGGATGTAAGTGCTCCACTGCCTGTGTGTCCAAGCCCTTACACAAATGGAGTTCCTGCAGAAGTGTCCAGTGTACTAGGCACAGCCTTTATTTGTAAAGGAGTGCAGTGGTTAAGGTCTGCACCTGGTCTATGACTATTATTTGCATGTGGTTTGCCCTGATGCATGGCGTTGATCTCAACTGATGCTGACGTCTTTGAGTTTTGAAGGGACCCAGCGCTGTACTTTCAAATACATTAATGACAGCTTAGCCTTACGTCTGACTCCTCCAGAGATCTTTTGTGACAACTTCATGATGTAAAGGTAAAAATACATGTTAGGTATTGCAATAACTGCTACATCATTGAGTAAAAAGCTCCCTGTGAGACAAAGAGGTCAGGATTCAATTGACTCTACAGTTTGTAAAACATCCCTGATATGTTCCTTTGTGAGACTCCTTTCTTTACAGGTGGTCCTTCTTTAGGTGTTGTAGACTTCCTTTTTTGGATCGTCTTTTTAGTGCACCTTACCACCCCACCTTTTGCTTTATCGGCCACTGGAGGGTCTGGCAAAAACAGAATATATGTCACCTTTACAATATAATGCACTGACTATGTAGACTCTCTGATGGTCCCATCTATAAGGCATTTATGAGGCTTTTTGGACCGTCAAGGTTGGTGTTTACATAGCGTTTATACAAGAGTGCATTTTATTTTACTATAAAAGCTGTATCCTGCTGCACTATGACTGTTGTGTCCTGAGCCTCTAAGATTTTCTGTAGAGCTTTGACCACTAACTGTACTTCGGCGTCATAGCCTATGAAAAAAAGTGCACAAACACGAGAAAACATCATTAGAAAATGAAAAACAAAAAAATAACAATAAGCACTGTTGTTGAGGGTGGAGGTTGACAGGGTTCTCTGAACTGTAGAGCTCTAGATACCTGTACCTTGTTGAAAAGCAGTCATTTGCTCTGGGGACAGCATTAGCTCTTGGGGATCCTGTGAACAGAAGAGAAAAAATTCATTTTAGACCATAACGCATTTTATGCCACATTTATAATCGCCTGCCATCCACTCATTTTAAATTATGTACAAGTGATGCATAATATACTGTTTACACCTTAATACTACAAACTGGAAAATGCAACCTTTCCTGGGAGACACTGCTGCTAAGTAAAACAAATAAAATATAAATGTAAAGGACTCTAATTACTATTTGTTCAGAACTACAATCATGTAGTTTGCATAAAAGTTCCACATATAAACACACAGTCCTCACACAGTCTCTGTTAACAGTGTTTTTTGATGAAGACCCTGTCTAGGCCATGCGCCAACTTACTTTTTCTTCTTAAAACATTACTTTGCACATTACAGGTATATTAACAAAGAGTATAAACTATACAACAGGCTGTAAAAGTGATTACTGATATAATTAAATGATGAATTGTCACACACTCAAAATGAATGCATTCTTTATTAACCCCTTCTGTGCCCAGGACGTAATGGTTATGTCCTGAGGCACAGTGCTCGAGTGCCCAGGACCTAACCATTACGTCCTGAGCACAGAGCCAAGAGGGTGCGCTAGCGCTCCCTCTGTGTAGTTCCCCCCAACCCCCAAAGGCAAGTATGGAAGGGGAAGCCCTTCCCATTCCACCCCCAACCCCCCCAACCCACGTGACGCCAGCGCGCTGATTGTCACAAAGGCCTCCTCCCATCCCATTTCTCTTCCGATCACGTGGAGGAGGCCGGAGAGGCTTTAAAGGGAAGGAAAAGAATTTCCTTCCCTTTAAAGTCTCTCTGAGCGTTGCCCACTAGACACCAGGTATTTATTTATGTTTATGAAATTGGCATGAGGGAGCAACCCCTTGGGGGCAGATCGGCCGGTTTCTGTTAGGCCAATCTGCCCCCATGGGGGCCGAAACCACTTAGGCACCAGGGATTGGTGTGTGTGCATGCGTGTGTTTTCTTTAGGGGGGCAGCCCCTTCGGTAAGGTTTGCTTCCCATGGGGGCACATTACTGTTGGCCATATCTGCCCCCCATTGGGGGCAGATGGGCCTATTTTTGGAAGGCACATCTGCCCCCAAGGGGGGGCAGAAAGCCCACCAGAGGCCAGGGAAGTTTTATTTTCAAAAATAAGAGGGTGGAGGTATGGCCATACCCCCACCCCAAATAAATGGGGCCAAAGTTGTTCTGACCACCAGTGGGCAGATGGGGCAATTACCCCTGATCCACACCCCGGGAGGGGGGGCAGAAAGTCTACTAGATGCCAGGGAATTAAAAAAATATATATATATTGGGGTGGTGGAAACCAACCAGTATGGGCCTGGTTATGCCCCCACCTCAACTGAAGGGGGTAACAGTCTGTCAGCTCTCCCCTGCACTCTAAAACATCTTATCCCACAGCAAGCAAGAAGACATTTGATTTTTTTGGGTTTTAGTTTTACATTTGGGCCATGAGAACTTGGCTTACTCTCAAAATCGTCCCACTTGGAATGGTGAGGGCTGCACTTTATGGACTTTGGGACGCTGCCATGTAGAAAAATCCACAAGACCTAAACACATCTGAAAACTAAACATCTGGGTGATTCCAGCATGGTGTGTTTCACATGCACCCGCACTATTTTTGTACCCACAATCCCCTGCAAACCTCCAACTTTGCTGGAAATCACACATTTTTCCCACGTTTTTGAGATGGAACCTTCTGGAATCTGCAGGAATCCACAAAATTCCTACCACCCAGCATTGTCTCATCTATACCGATAAAAATTCTGCTGCACTTGTCAGCCTAAAAATGAGTTTTTTGCAAACTGCCCTTTTGGACCCCTTTTATTCCCCCTCAATATAGACATGTTTTTGGCTCTTCCCTTTCACAAGCACTTGGCCCACCTACACAAATGAGGAATCGTTTTTACCGGGAAACTGAGGGAAACATTGGGTGGTATGAAATGTGTCCCAGTGTGGTGATCCCAAACAGAAATGTGGGAAAAATGAGATTTTTTAGCTAAATTTGAGGTTTGCTGAGGATTCTGGGTAAGAAAACATTGGGGGATCCACGCAAGTCACACCTCACTGGACTCCCTCGGGGTCTAGTTTTTAGAAATGTCTGGGTTTGGTAGGTTTCCCTAGAAGGCTGCTGAGCCCAGGACCAAAAACGCAGGTGCCCCCCTGCAAAAACAGGTAGTTTTGTATTTGATAATTTTGATGTGTCCAGATAGTGTTTTGGGGCATTTCCTTTTGTGGGCGCTAGGCCTACCCACAAAAGTGAGGTACCATTTTTATCTGGAGACTTTGGGGAACGCTGGGTGGAAGGAAATTTGTGTCTCCTCTCAGATTCCAGAACTTTCTGTCACCGAAATGAGAGGAAAAAGTGTTTTTTGGGTCAAATTTTTAGGTTTGCAAAGGATTCTGGGTAACAGAACGTGGTCAGAGCCCCACAAGTCACCCCATCTTGGATTCCCCTAGGTGTCTAGTTTTCAAAAATGTGCTAGTTTGCTAGGTTTCCCCAGGTGCCGGCTGAGCTAGAGGCCAAAATCCACAGGTAGGCACTTTGTAAAAAACACCTAAGTTTTCTGTGAAAAAATGTGATGTGTCCACGTTGTATTTTGGGTCATTACCTTTCGTGGGCGCTAGGCCTACCCACACAAGTGAGGTACAATTTTTATTGGGAGACTTGGGGGAACGCTGGGTGGAAGGAAATTTGTGGCTCCTCTCAGATTCCAGAACTTTCTGTCACTGAAATGAGAGGAAAAAGGTTTTTTGGTCAAATTTTGAGGTTTGCAAAGGATTCTGGGTAACAGAACCTGGTCAGAGCCCCACAAGTCATGCCATCTTGGATTCCCTTTGGTGTCTAGTTTTCAAAAATATGCTGGTTTGCTAGCTTTCCCTAGGTGCCGGCTGAGCTAGAGGCCAAAATCCACAGGTAGGCACTTTGTAAAAAACACCTCTGTTTTCTGTAAAAAAATGTTATGTGTCCACGTTGTGTTTTGGGCCATTTCCTTTCATGGGCGCTAGGCCTACCCACACAAGTGAGATACCATTTTTATCGGGAGACTTGGGGGAACGCTGGGTGGGAGGAAATTTGTGGCTCCTCTCAGATTCCAGAACTTTCTGTCACCGAAATGAGAGGAAAACGTGTTTTTTGGTCAAATTTTGAGGTTTGCAAAGGATTCTGGGTAACAGAACCTGGTCAGAGCCCCACAAGTCACGCCATCTTGGATTCCCTTTGGTGTCTAGTTTTCAAAAATATGCTGGTTTGCTAGGTTTCCCGTGGTGCCAGGTGAGCGAGAGGCCAAAATCCACAGGTAGGCACTTTGTAAAAAACACCTCTGTTTTCTGTGAAAAAATGTGATGTGTCCACGTTGTGTTTTGGGCCATTTCCTTTCGTGGGCGATGGGCCTACCCAATCAAGTGAGGTACCATTTTTATTGGGTGACTTGGGGAAACGCTGGGTGGAAGGAAATTTGTGGCTCCTCTCAGATTCCAGAACTTTCTGTCACCGAAATGAGAGGAAAAAGTGTTTTTTTGGTCATATTTTGAGGTCTGCATAGGATTCTGGGTAACAGAACCTGGTCAGATCCCTAGAAGTCACCCCATCTTGGATTACCCTAGGTGTCTAGTTTTCAAAAATGTGCTTGTTTGCTAGGTTTCCCCAGGTGCCGACTGAGCTAGAGGCCAAAATCCACAGGTTGGCACTTTGCAAAAAACATCTCTGTTTTCTGTGAAAAAATGTGATGTGTCCACGTTGTGTTTTGGGCCATTTCCTTTCGTGGGCGATGGGCCTACCCAATCAAGTGAGGTACCATTTTTATTGGGTGACTTGGGGAAACGCTGGGTGGAAGGAAATTTGTGGCGCCTCTCAGATTCCAGAACTTTCTGTCACCGAAATGAGAGGAAAAAGTGTTTTTTTGGTCATATTTTGAGGTCTGCATAGGATTCTGGGTAACAGAACCTGGTCAGATCCCCAGAAGTCACCCCATAATGGATTCCCCTAGGTGTCTAGTTTTCAAAAATGTGCTGGTTTGCTAGGTTTCCCCAGGTGCCGACTGAGCTAGAGGCCAAAATCCACAGGTCGGCACTTTGCAAAAAACATCTCTGTTTTCTGTGAAAAAATGTGATGTGTCCAAGTTGTGTTTTGAGCCATTTCCTTTCGTGGGCGCTAGGCCTGCCCACACTAGTGAGGTACCGTTTTTATCGGGAGACTTGGGGGAAAACAGAATAGCAAAACAAGTGTTATTGCCCCCTGTCTTTCTCTACATTTTTTCCTTCCAAATGTAAGCCAGTGTGTAAAAAAGACGTCTATTTAAGAAATGCCCTGTAATTCACATGCTAGTATGGGCACCCCGGAATTCAGAGATGTGCAAATAACCACTGCTTCTAAACACCTTATCTTGTGGCCATTTTGGAAATACAAAGGTTTTCTTGATACCTATTTTTCACTTTTTATATTTCAGCAAATGAATTGCTGTATACCTGACCCATTGTAAGGTGCAGCTCATTTATTGGCTCTGGGTACCTAGAGTTCTTGATGAACCTACAAGCCCTATATATCCCAGCAACCAGAAGAGTTAAGCTGATGTAACGGTATATTGCTTTAAAAAATCTGACATCGCAGGAAAAAGTTACAGAGTAAAACGTGGAGAAAAATGGCTGTTTTTTTACCTCAATTTCAATATGTTTTTATTTCAGTTGTTATTTTCTGTAGGATACACTTGTAGGATCTACACAAATGACCCCTTGCTGAATTCAGAATTCTGTCTACTTTACAGAAATGTTTAGTTGTCTGGGATCCAGAATTGTTTTCTCACCCATTTCGGCCACTAACTGGAAGGAGGCAGAAAGCACAAAAAATAGTAAAAATGGAGTATGTCCCAGTAAAATATCAAAATTGTATTGAAAAATTGGGTTTTCCAATTCAAGTCTGCCTGTTCCTGAAAGCTAGGAAGATGGTGATCTTGCCATCACAAACCCTTTGTTGATGCCATTTTCAGGAGAAAAAAAAACACGAGCTGCCTTCTGCAGCCCTTTTTTCCCATTTAAAAAAAACAAAAAAACTTTTCACTGTATTTTGGCTAATTTCTTGGTCTCCTTCAGGGGAACCCATAAAGTCTGGGTACCTCTAGAATCCCAAGGATGTTGGAAAAAAAGGACGCAAATTTGGCGTGGGTATATTATGTGAACAAAAAGTTATGAGGGCCTAAGCGCGAACTACCCCAAATAGCCAAAAAAAGGCTCAGCACAGGAGGGGGAAAAGGCCTGGCAGGGAAGTGGTTAAATAGCAGGTACACATAACTTCAGAGCTATATGCTAAGACATTTGTCAAATTTCACAATGAATTTTTGCAAACACAATTAAGAAATAAAAATCATTTAAGCATTCTCTGTCAAGATGCTATCTCTTAAATACCCTATCAGCCCATACTCATCTACGCCACTACAATGTTCTGAAAGTGCAATAAACAAAACCTCTTGTTCAGATTTCACAAACATCAAACAGTGTTTATCAAAAAGTCCACATGGGGGTGCTGCTGCACAACATAAGGTATAGGATTCTCTCAATATTGCAATGTGCATTATTTTAGTGTAATTAATGGAATAGCTAAAGACATTAGAGGAGGAAATAAAGAGAAAAAAACTAAGAACTCTGGGATCAAGATATATTCTAATGTTAGATACCAAAGGACCTATTGGATTAAATAGTAGTGAAGAAATCTTGATACATTTGTAATGAAAATCAAAAAAGAATTAAAGAAGTGAGAAGGGGGTAAGGAAATTAAGCTGAAATGTTATGACAATAATGCCGGTTCAGAGATTGTCATAATTCCATTAATGCTCTTAGAAATGAATGTGTATCGGAACAACGTATGCTGAAACAACGCATGCCTGAACAATGAGGTCTGAACAACGACCGCATTGTTACCACTAATGCCTTTACCACGAATGCCTTAACAAAGATTTTTCATTATAAAGGCATTCCTGGTAAAGGCATTAGTGATAGGTATGCATGGTTCCAGCATGTTTATACCCTGGCCCCCCACCCCCACCACTACAAATTACAGCGACCCCCCACCCCCTCCCCTAAAACCATACCAACCCCCCACCCTTGCCCCTAAAACTACCCCAACCCCCACCTCGTCCCTAAAAGTACAGCGACCCCCACCCTGCCCCTAAAACAACCCCAACCCCCACCCCATCCCTGAAACCTAAAGTATCCCAACCCCCACCCCTTAAACCTAAAAGCACCCGCACCTAAAACTACCCCGAGGCCCCCACCCCGCCCCTAAAACCTAAACGCCCAACCCCTCCACCCCGCCCCTAAAAATACCCGACCCCCGAACCCATCCCTAAAACCACCCCAACCCCCACCCCTAAAACAACCCCAACCCCCACCCCATCCCTAAAACCTAAACTACCCCAACCCCCACCCCTAACACCTAAAACCACCCCAACACCCCTACCCCACCCCTAAAATTAACCGACCCCCCTACCCACCCCTAAAACCTAAAACCACCCCAACCGCCACCCCTAAAATCTAAACCACCCCAATCCCCCACCCCACCCCTAAAAACCTAAACCACCCCAACCTCCACCCCCAAATACTAAAAATACCGACCCCCCACCCCACCCCTAAAACTAAAAATACCCCTCCACAAACCTAAACCGCCCGACCCTCCACCCCTAAAACTAAAAATACCCTGAGCCCCCACCCTTGCCCCTAAAACTAAAAATACCCCTTCCCTCCCTCCCCCGCCCCTAAACCTAAACCGCCCTATGCCCCCTTCCCTAAAGCTAATACCCCAACCCCCACCCCGCCCCTCAAACTAAAAATATCCTGACCCCCCACCCTGCCTCTAAAACTAAAACCCCAACCCCGCCCCTAAAACTAAAACCCCAACCCCCCACCCCCACCCCTAAAACTAAAAATACCCCGACCCCCCACCCTGCCCCACTTACCTGACTCATCACGCCGTCCCCCTCAGCCCACTCCCTTGTTCTGTGGCTTTACCACGCATGTGTGTTGTTCAGCACATGTGTGGTTAAGGCACAAAACAATGAAGTCGAAACTAAAAATAGCCCAACCTCCCACCCTGCCCCTAAAACTAAAATCCCAACCCCACCCCGCCCCTAAAACTAAAAATACCCCTATCCCCCACCCCGCCCCTAAAGCTAAAAATACCCCTCTCCTGCCTCCCATGTCCCTAAACCTAAACATCCCCAACGCCACCTCCCCTAAAACTAAAACCCCAACCCCCCACCCCTGCCCCTAAAACTAAAACCCCAACCATCCACCCCGCCCCTAAAACTAAAAATACCCCAACCCCCACCCCGCTCCTAAAACTAAAATCCCATCTCCCCACCCCGCCCCTAAAACTAAAAATACCCCGACCCCCCACCCCGCCCCACTTACCTGACTCATCGCATCGTCCTCCTCAGCCGACTCCCTTGTTCTGTGGCTTAACCACGCATGTGTGTTGTTCAGTACGCCTTATGCTTTGGCCATCTAGAGCCCTGGAGTCCCTGAGGTTGGTAGGGATTAGGGGCCAGCACTCCAGCCCCACCAGGAACATTGCACCAATGCACCATAACCCCTGAGGCCTGTATGGTAGGACAGCACAGCAATCCCTACCGGCCTAAGGGTTCTCATTGTTGATGGAGGGATCGGGCTGAGCTCCACAAGGAGGAGTGCAGCCTCACCTAAAGTCCCCTACTTATCTAAATTCACCACAGCAGCCCCTCTGTGATACACAGGCCCCCCACCAGGAACCCCCCACACCTCAATCTACACCCAGCCAGCCCACACCCTGGCGCCAACTCAGCTGTACCATATAAGGTAAGTGAAAGAGTCTGGGGTGGGGCATAGGGGTACCCCCTTCACAGTTAGATAACCCTGTTTAAAAAAAAAAGAAAACATCAGAATAAATAAATTGTGATTATCTAAACTACATAGCAAGGGCTTAAAATATTAAAGAAATGTAATTAACATGCATCACACAGTCTTTTAAATACCTTTTTTTTATGATTTGTAATATTATTAGAATTTCTTCTGTAATTTGGTGCTACTGAGCCCCATGATTCTGTGTGTTCACCTAAAGTAAAATTTTAGTCCTTCTATTTTTGCCATTCAACCCAAGTTTTTACCTTTAAAATACTGTCCCCTCTACCATTAAACATAGGCTTCAACAAAACATAAACCCATGACTCAGATAACTCTGTGCAAAAACACAGGCATTACCCTCTTTTAGAGCATAGGTAAAGGGCTGAAGACAGTAGTAGGGACACATTATTTTGTAAATATAAAAGCACACCATAGTTACTAACCATAATCAGAAGCTGATTTGCATCACCTGTTTGCGCTCTGCCCTTCATAGTTTCCTCCTTGATGGTTTGGGTAGAGCTGCTCTCTGTAAACTTAACTATGTAGTTCTAAAAGCTTTCTGTGAATGTGTTTTTTATACTTGCTACATCACAGCTTTGTGGAGGGGGTGGGCCCAGAAATAAACATCTATGTTTTAGGTTTTCACATCACGGCCTTTGTCTGTTTGATCATTGATTGTGTGGACACTTTGGGCCATATGTACGAACATATTTTCCCATAGACACAGAATGGGTAAAAACCTTTGATACATCTGACCCTTTATACTTTGACATCTGCTCATCAGCTTTTCAATCTACTACTGGGATGTCTTGGGGCATGCATCTGTGTTTTAGGTTTTCCTTTCATGGCCCGTCTGTTTCAACATAGATTGTGCGGTCACTTTATACTTTCACATCTGCTCATCACCTTTGAACCCTCTCCTGGGAAGTTTGGAGCAAACATCCATGTTTAAGGTTTAAGGTTTTCATTTCATGGCCTCTGTCTGTTTGACCATTGATTGTGTGGTCACTTTATACTTTGATATCTGTTCATCAACTTTGATCCCTCTCCTGGTAAGTTTGAAGCAAACATCTGTGTTTAAGGTTTTCAGTTCATGGCCTCTATCTGTTTGACCATTAATTGTGCGGTCAGTTTATACTTTGAAATCTGCTCATCACCTTTCAACCTTCTCGTGGGAAGTTTGGAACATGCATATGTATTTTAGGTTTTCAATCCTAAATTGACTAGCTGGCTCTAACAAAAGACACTTTTCTTTTTTAAAGCCACATTTGACCAGCTCCCTTTTTGGATTAGACATCAGTGTGGAGGTTTGGCCATGCATTTCCACTGCTTCTTCTTTGAGGAGGCACCCATTAGCCACAGGTTCCTGACTGTCTGAATATGTACAGACTTGTCCTCTTAGGCGCAGAAACATGGCACACACAGATAGGGCCACCATTTTAACAGCCCATAGACCTATGCACCATGACAAGAACCCTGGTACGTGACAAACATGTGATCACATGATGTCACAACCCACGTGACACACCTACACCTACGTCAGTTCTGGGGTGGGCTCTTAGGGGGACCAGAAGCCCAGGTGATGGATGTGACATTATTTCTAGCGGGCAAGACAACTGTCACTTTGTAGTTTGATTGGGAAAGGTATCCCTTTATTCTACTGTCAGGCATTCCAAAACCATCTTATTTTTGCTACTGTCGCAGACAGCACTGTATTCAATACTTCACCAAATCAACCCTTACTCAAGATTACTCAAGATTAGATGACTTTTGTGACAGTGTATCAGATGCAATGCTGTTATTGGTGGCTTTCCTTACTTTCTCTGTTTGACCTAACCATGTGAACTTTTTGGTTCTACTGTTGATAGATTTGTCATCCTCTGTGGACAAGATGTGTTAGTAAAATGAGCTGTGACTCAAACTCTATTCCCAGCACCACACTGCATTTGTTTGCGAGTGGTGCAACCAGGATTGGTTATGAGTAGGACTGAAAAACAGCTATCAAACTACATTTTCAGCTATGTCTTAACACCAGCTAATATGAACTGCACTATCTACTGGTATATTTTTCTTATTGACTTGTTATTAGCTAGTATGCTTGTTGTTTTATTTTATTGCCATTTATATATAATGTGGCAGTTAAAATCAAAATGTTTTTTATTGTTTTAGGCAGCAAATGCCAACATACGATCAAATACACTATTTTTTCTGATCTTTGAAAAGAAATTCTGCAATTCAGAATTTCATGTCTGAATAAAAGACAAACATCCCATATCTCAGCTAGCTAGGCCAAAGTTGTTTTCCCTAGCTTCAATCATTTGAAAGGTTTGCTATAAAGTTTCACCATGCTTTGCCAAAAAGTTACTCTCTCAACTTCACAAGGGCTGTATATTTATACAGCCAACAACTTTGCAGTTCGGTACAAGCTTATCCACCTCATCCCTTTCTTTAAGTACCCAAGAAAAAAGGAAACTCCATCCATAGCCAAACATCCACTTTTCTATCTTAGACAAGACTTTGTACTGTCCTGCCGAAATGTTGTCTTGCACTTGCTCAAACACCACAAACAATGAGAGAAGATCATGCTGGAGCACTAGGCTAAGAACACTCACCCTATATGTATAAGTTGGCAGTTAAAATTACAAAGCTTTTTATCCAAGGCCAATAGGTCTTGTGTGTATGTAAAGATATGGGAAAGCAGATATTAATACCAATGCTAGTTTTCAGAAAGTCTTCAGTAATGTTCATAATATCCAAGGGACACAGGAATCATGCAGAGCTGGTTATTCCACTTTACACCTTACTTTAAGGTAAGGTTACAGACATGATCCCCACCAGGAACTGAATGTAACTTGTTCAGCCTCCAGGTTTACTCTCCTAACAGCTACTAATGGAACAAAAGGTGGTGGAACATTTAAGGCTGTGACAACACACTCCAGACCCTATCTCACTCAAGCAGAAATGGAGGAAACACCTGACATCATACACATCCCCCTTTCACTACACACATGCACACACAAAATACACACAACCAATTCCAAGAACCATTACACTTATAAATATTATACAACAAATCTTACCACTGTCACTGCATGAGACCCTAGGTACAACACGTTACTGCTAACTCACCCATCAATCAATAAGAAATCATTCAGGTTGAAGCACCATAGCAAGCATACAACCAGGGCATACCTCAGCTATATTCTGAATGCGTAAGTCACTTCAACTATGAAGGATATCACTTTAACCGCACAAGGCATAGAGCTGCACCTATACCACCTGAGGCACAGAGTACGACAGAAAGAGAACCTACAGGATACTCAACCCCACTACCATGACAACTCAAATAATCCTGCACCTGGATTGCAGCAGCTCTAGTTGACCAGGTAGAAGGTCACACCCCTATCACACCAAGCACAAGACACAGCATGAAAACTAGTAGGGCAGATTGGAGCAACACCCTGACAACTCAGGTCCCTATAAAACTTGACGGTCAACACAAAAACTATACATTATCCCAGGGCCCATCTCAGCAATATTCTGACCACTCAGGTCCTTCCATTTCCTGAGGGATGCACAACATGCATTAAACACACAAAACAATTCACAAGTATGCCTGGCTACTGAGGTCATTCTGTCCCCTGAGAGACAACACTGTACACAAAAAGGTAAATATACCTCTCTCTAATTAACTGTCTAGGAACAAACAACATACACCTCACACACACAGTAGCCACACTAAGGGGCAGATTTATGGAAAGTGGCGCTGCACTGAATGCAGCGTGACTTTCCCTGCACCCCTTAGCACCCCCCTACCAGCACCATGTGTGCGCTGTATTTAAAATATGGCGCATCTTGGCGCAGGTTAAGGGGCAATAGAGTCATTTTGAATGACTATATTCATGTACTCTGCAGGAGTAGCACCAAACTGTTGTCACTATTCCCACAGAGTACATAGGGCCCATTCTAAAGAATGGAAGCCCCCTTTTAATGCCTGCTCCTTAGCAGGTGTTAAAAGTGTTGTAATAAATGTCACAAGGAAACAATTTCCTTGCACCATTTTACTGGCTCCCCAAACAGGGAAACACCCCCTTTGCATACATTATGCCTGACACAGGCATAATGTACCACAAAGGGTTACAGGGTGGTGCAATACATGCATTGTGCCACTCTGTAAATACGGCATGGGGATTTTGGCCTCATCGGGCCACATTAATGTCAAAATGAATGATGTTAATGTGGTGCAAGGCGGCGATAGGGGCCTATAACTATGCCCCTAAGATACAACGCATTGCTTTAGCTTCGACTTTGGTAGCATGATGGATACAATCAAGGCTGAAGTATTCAAGAAATATATAGACACAAGTATTATGAAAGTTGTATGTATAAATGTGGTCTTTTGAATGTGTCACACGTGACATATCACTTCTCAATAGCTCTAGGTAACCATACTTAAGCCATAACATGGGTAATGCAATTTCTGTACATAATATGGGAAAATATTTAAATGTCACATAATTCATATATTGAATAAATTATTAAGCAAATTAGATCTATTTGTGCAATGGTTGTGACACATTTTTAAGTGTTTCTTTTGAAGGCGAATTTAGGAAGTTTAAACAGTAACAATGTCTAGCATTCAAGGTTAAAATACAGAGTCTAATCTAAAATCAGTTCTAATCATTTTTCATCAAGCCACTGAAGCTTTTATAATTTGCTTTTCAAATTATTACTCTTACTTTATCTCAAAATTATTTGTGGTGCATAGCTGCACTTCTGAACAGATTGAGCTAAGAACGTTTCAAAAAGGTTGACTAGAAGAATAACATTCCTTTAAATACCACCTGTTCTATAAAGATACCACGTACATTGACAAACCTAAGTAAAAGGCTTTCATTGCTCTTTTTCTCGGGGATTTTCTTTTATGCTTTATATTCTGTGTGCTGCAGTTTCCTGCTATGTTTCTTAATTATGAAAAACATAGCCTTTTGATTCCTTGATCTTGTCGATTGATGTAAAAGCTTTAATTTGTTCTTACCGTACTTGCAAAGAGAAACATTTTATTTAGTAAAGCTACTTTGCTCAAGGTCTTAAGTAAATGCAAAACATTTTTCGTTTAGCATTTTGTTTTTCAGGAAAGGAAGCTTTGAAGTCTCAGGATCACTGTTTTGCTAAATAAACGCTTGTCAGTTAAGTAAATAGGACCTCGTGTATTAATGAGAATACTGCATATGAAAGATAATCTTCTATTCGGGTGAGAGAATGAATAATCATGGCTTCAGAACCTTGAACACACTGAAGGTGGTGGAAATATATAACTTAGAGTTCATGGTCAAACCATAGGAGCAGGAGAGGCAGTCCAACTGAGGCCCTATTTATACATTTTTCAGCGCCGCATTCACGCCGCTTTTTGACGCAAAACGGCGCAAACTTACAAAATACAATTGTATATTGCAAGTTTGCGCCGCTTTTGAGTCATAAAATGACGCAAACGTGGTGCTAAAAAAGTATAAATATTAGTTTGTTGAGACGTTTAACTTCAATCTTCTGCCATTTCCCTGAAAAATACATAAACTGCAGGACTAACTGCTGCATGGCATTAGGACCTCAGCTGTACTGGGGATCCTCATTTTAACCTGTACTTCGTACTGCTGCCATTTTCCACGAACCAGAGCAGCTAAAACACTCTGACAGCTAGACTCGCTCTGGAAGTACACCGTCACAGGAAGTGCTGCTCGTCGGAGGATTGGACTAACAAAGATGGGGAATTGGAATGTGGTGCATACCATTTGCAATTCCTGAGATGCTTTCCACTCAGAGGCAAGTAGGAACTCCCATTTTTTTAAAAAAACTTCACTAATGAAGGTGGTATCTCAGATGAGCAAGGCGGCTGCTCTACGATAATGATTCATCGACCCATAGCTGTTACGCGCCGTTTCGTGGTTGCATTCACCATATGATGTTTTGTAGGATCAGTATTTGAAATGGAAAAAAAAAAGTGGCCCACTCTAGAAGTACATCTAAACTATGCCCTCCTAAAGTCATTGAGAGTAGTGTTTCCAATTTTTCATGAGCTTATATTGCTGCCTGATCCTGAAGCTTCCCTTGTTGGACTATGAGGCCTTCACATCGATCATACATACAGACTTTAGAGGTGAATTCAAGTCCATATGGCACTCTACTGTTTATTTGCTCCTCCCACAAAAGCTGCCACTAATTGAGACGCCCTTCATTTCTGATCAAACAGTGCCCTTAAGATACGCTTGAGGCAGCGGTCACCAGAGCACCTACCAACTGTTGCCCTAGAATGCTGTTCTAGTAGGAGGTGCATTATCCATCTTTCAACACTTCCCACTCAGATGCTTGCAGATCTTATGAAAGGGTTTTACTCTGTGACAGGCCTTAATTATACATGACGACTTGACACTGCCATTAGATCCTTATCCTTCTTAATGGACATGTGTACTTATCTTCTTCTTTCTTTTTTCCACTGTAAGTGTCACCATCCTGACTAAGCCTCATTACTCTACACCACCCTGATATTCATAGAATCACATTGTAGATAATTTTGCACCATCTGCTCTTTGCAGACTCTAAATTGCAAGCACAACTATCAGTTACAATGGGTTTTGGTACATGCATGGAGATTGTTTTCTTCAATAGATGTATCCTAGACTGAATGGGCCAAAATAACATCTTTCACAGTTGTGAAGCTCTCGATCTGAGTAGACCGTAGTTCACTGGAGTCCCAAATTTCTTTTTCCAAGCCAGCTCACTAGCTCCACTTCTCTGATGTCATCTCTGCACCTAAACAGCCGATCCTACAGGGGCTAGCCAAACTACCTGAAAGTGCTTTAGACATGAACCTCAAGTAGTACTTTAACACCAGATCCAAAAGGATAAACCTTAAGCCACAGTAATCTATATTTCTTTTAAAGTTAAATCTCTTAATCAGGATTTATACTCTTTTCATCATTATCTTATAAGACCTTGGGCTAGATCTCATGCTCCCAGATCTCCTAATACTAAGAAGCAAGACATCATTGCATGTATTTTACAACACTCTCCACTGATTCTGCAAATGGTTAAATAGAAATGGGGACAATTCAATTTATGGGCTGATTATGTCTCTAACAAAAAAAGTATTCAAAGGAAAGTACTAGTGCTAAGCCCCTTCCTGAGGGATATGAACAATAAATACAGTATATACATTAAAAGATCCACAAAAGAGAGAGACAAATTATGTTCCCCTTCTGAAACTTGCCTCTATGCCATCTGCGCACCCTGACAAACCTTCTTCAGAAGAGATCTGATATCCCTTTCCTCTCTGGTTTGATTTGACTACTTTTTATGTTGTTCATTAGTGATGCTATAAATATTCTGTTGTGGTAGAGTGTTATCAGAAATAGGAAGGAGGACAGGGTACATGCAGGAAAAGGCCTTGCCTTTCAGCGGTGTTAAAAGATTAAAAGGTACCAAACTTGGAAACATTGAAGAACAGAACAGTGAAAGCTGGAAAGACAGCTATACATCAGCATTTATGGGTTAGGGATTACAATTCTAAGACAAGAGTTGTAGAACGCAAAATATCTGGGCCTATCAAGATGCCTGGCAACATCTCACAGTGTTGGAACTATTCCACTTTCGATTAGTTCAAACTCACATTTCCATGTCTACATGTTATTTTTTCTTCCCTTTACAGTTACTTTTTGCAACTAAATTTCCCTTCTCACGGCTTCCCTTGTTCTTTTGAGTCCTCTTTGGGTGCACTTTTAGCTTTACATAAATCTATTGTGCCTCTCCCATAACATTGAGTCTTCTCAGTAGTTGTTTATCTTGCTGGTACATGCTACCACCCTCAGTATTTATGAATCTGGGCAAAGGTTTCCTGCTGGTGTTGATGACCTTTACACACATTCTTGTTGAAATTCAGTCACAATTACTTTACATCACATGCTTATGGCATCTACACATGCCACCTCTGGTATGCATGACGGTTGCAGTATCTATTCTCGGCATGTGCTTTACTCTCTTACTCTCTCTCTCTCTTCTCCACCTTAGTAGCCCCTTCTGTGTCCAAACCACCACAAAAATCAGACCTTGTAGGTACATAATATTTTGTCCCACATAGCTGGCAGGCAGACATTCACTGATGCTGGAGTTTGACTTTCAGTTCAAGCTATTCATTAAGTTTACCTAATCTTACGAATAACGTGTTGCCTTTGTACCCTTTGATTAAATCCACCATTTACCCCCTTCTCAGCATCAGTTTATTAACCTGCACCCAATCAATGTCTACCTCACAGGCTGCTCCAGCTATGATTGTGTGCCTTACTGTTAACAGTCTGTCTTTCTATCTACAATAGAAAATACACGACATTATTTAAGAGGAAACCATCTCAATATAGCCTTCCTCCATTGATTACCATTGGAGTCTGAAAAAAAAATGGAGCAGGACTAGGCAGCTAAAGTGGTCAGCAGTTGCCACATATGGTCTTCACTTCTTATCTAATAGCTTGAAGAAGTGTGGAGTAGTGAATCGTTTCTGCAAAATATTTCCTCATAAAGTTGCTAAAAATTGAATGGATTTTGATGGTAGGTATGCTTTTTTTAAATGGAAAACCTTGACACCATACTGGCCTTAGAGACAGTATATGCACTAGCCACTGGAAATAAACCTTTCCTTTTGATGTTAGCACTTGTGCTCATGGAGTTTGATGACACTAAAACTGTGGAAGAGGTGACACTAACATGGCCCTTGAACTGTATGTTGATAGGACTGACCCAGTGGATAAATGTAATGTAAATGAAATAGCCATGTTTGATGAAAGTATGGATGACCATGTACTCATTGAAATGTAGTATTTACTCCATCCAAGGGAGAAAGATGATTCCTTTTATTCCTCAGCACACAACATATCTCTACTCTCTCATTTGTACTTCCTTTATTCCCTCAAGCTTGTCTTGATATATTAAGCTTGGGAAATCTCAGACCACTGTTAAATCCAAACATGCTTTGAGCAGGCTCTTATGTTCTCCCCACCAGGTTTCTGGAGGCTGTAAGCAAGCATGCATAATCTTCTGATTTAGAAGAAATACTAAAATATCATGTACACATGTACAAGCCTGAACATGAATCCCAGTTTTTTCTACACAAATTCACCAGGAGATGTGGAAAATGATCTGGAGAATTCTAATAAAGCAGGACTCCACCATGGCCAAAAATTATGTGAAAAGAAGACGTTTCACTCTTAACATTTCAATGCCAGCTTCTCTGTAATCCTTGGACAATAACTGGAGCCTGAGATGTTTTGCCTTCATTGTTTCTTTAAAGCTAAGCTTGAAAAGGGGTTGGTAAATCTTTGTAAATGCCATTATAAGTGTGGGGAAAAAGCAAGGCATTTATGAGTATACCATTTGTGAAAAAGGAAAGTGTAGATGGCCATGTTGCCCATAAATGGCACTGGCTCACAACTGCTAACCCAACCCTTAGACGTTGCTGATAAGTTTGAATCCTAAAATAAGAGGCTTTACATTTTAAGATTTCAGTTAACACCCAACACAAAGTCTGCTTCTTGGGGTCCCTGAATTTACCTTCCCTATTTTCAGAATGGCAGGCCCTATTGTGGGTTGAGATTTCCACATAATGAATAATGAAAACAATAGTAGATCTCCCAACTTGTAAATCTCCAGAGGAAGATGAGTTCCCTCGTGAATTTTATAAGAGAGGTAAACCTTTGCCCACCACTGCATGCTATATTGACGGAAGCAGAAGTAACTGGCTCTGTAGAACTTATTTCTGATAAAGAAGGGAACAATCCCCTTACGGTTGTAGCTACCACCAGATTTCTTTGTTAAATACTGACCTAAAAATTGTAGTGAAGGCCAACAGATTTGGTGATGTATGACATAAGGATTGCATCTAGAGGACTGAAAAACTTCTGAATATTTCTTTGTGGAGGCCTAACTGGCCTGGTAGAAGATTATCTCACTTTCACTGATTAGAAATATGTGAAATGACTTAAGCAGAAGATCACGTCTTATTGAATCACTATACGTCAAAATAGAGGTTATGAAAATTGGAACAATTACGTCTTCAGCATATTTTTCTCCTTTTGATCCCTAAATGATACCTGTCAAAATGAAATACCTTCACTGGGGAGGGACAAGAACAAGGCTGAAACTTGGTAAACTAAAGGTGCAAACTCAAATGGGTTGGCTCTAACTCCTGCATATTGATACATACTTCTTTGGTTATCAGCTGTCTCAAGTGATCTAACTTCTATCTCACTATACATCATCACTGATGTGGATCGAGCTTGAAAGGAACCTACTGGCTAATGACCTCGTTCTTCTTCCTGTCTTTTGCCATAAGGCTGTTCCCACAAAAGAAGACAACCCTGTGGCCTGTAAGGTTTCCCAATTTTGGCAATCTGTGCATATGTTGCAGAAAGTGGATGTTTTTTTCATGTATCTGTCCCTATTTGACACAATGCTGGCATTTTAATTTCACAGTCAATCCAGACCATTGTCTACTGGAGGGACTAGAAAACTTTCCAATGTTAACCCCATCTTTTTGCCGTCTTCCTCCTATTTTTCTGACCTTTTTCTTGGCTTTAGGACTCTAGGCACTTTACTACTGCTAATCAGTGCTAACTGCACATGCTTGCTCCTCTAATCATGGTATAATTGTTTTACACCTGTTTGGCAAAATTGAATTACTTGTAAACCCCTTGTAAAGTGATGTACCATATACCCAGGGCCTGTAAATTCCACGCTACTTGTGGGCCTGCAGCACTGATTGTGCCACCCACAGAAGTAGTCTTTCAAACCTGTCTCAGGCCTGTCCCTGCAGTGCCTGTGTTTGCAGTTAACTGCCATCTCAACTTGGCATTTACACCAACTTGCAAAGCCTGAAACTCCCCCTTTATTATACACGGGTCACCCCTAAGGTAGGCCCTTGGTAGCCCTATGGGCAGGGTGCTGTGTACGTCAAAGGTAGGACATGTACTTTTATGTTTTGCATGTCCTAGTAGTGACAAACTGCCTATTTTGTTTTTCACTACTATGAGGCCTGCTCCTCTCATAGGTTAGCATTGGGAATTCCTGCATATATATACGTGGTAATTCCTGATCAGAAACTAATATCTTTGTCATGTTTGGTATGTTTGTTGGAATACAACCTATCTACTGGTGTAGTTAGATTTTACATTACTACTTTTTAAATGCCACTTTTAGAAAGTGGCCATTTTTTCTGTGTCAATAACTCTGTGTGTTTCCCAGGTTGCCTCCATTCCACGTCTGGCCTGGGTGACAGCTACACTTTGTGCATACTCTCTAGACAGCCAAAACACAGTATGGTGGGGTGTGTGAAAGGAGATACATATGCATTTATCTGCATACTGATAGTCTACCTGGGATGGGAGAGGGAGAGGTAGTTCACACTTAAATGACACTAGGTTGTGACCTGCTCTCACACAAAGGGCTGATATACCACCTACTGATTGTCTGGAGCCAGGGCTGGGTTGAAAGGAATTGTTGTGCACTTCTGAGGGTTCCTTTGAATCACCCCTTAATCAAAGACATATTTGAGTTTAAGTACTGAGGCTCTGATTGTTTGTTTTCAGACACTGCACTGGACTTTTAACCAGATGCTATCGATGCTACAAACTGCATATTGCCAGAGGACTGCTGTGCTTCCAAGAGCAACAGGCATTGTGACTGCTTGCTTTGCTTTGTTGGCCTGCTGACTGCTGGGCTGCAGGAGGGACTGCCACTTGGCATCTTGCATTATGTGCTGGCTTGCTGCCTGCCTATTTCTTCTGGGTGCCCCAGTGATCTCCAGGAAATAGTTGTTTTTCCCCCCTCCCTGTTCTTGTGGGGGTTTAAGGGATTCATAAGGATTCCACAAGCCCATCGGGAAATCAAACTGTTTTGAGCACTTTGTGCCAAGCAGAGCTTGTTGAGCACTTCATTATATTGAGAGCCCTAAAGCTGCAAGTCACACTCCCTGGTAGCTGCTTCTGGTTGCTTTGAACGCAAGGGACCAAGCAAGGTCTCCACGCTGAGCTCTGCTGTGTGCGCCTCCCCCTGTTGGGACATGCCTTGGGGAACGTGTTCTTTGGTTTTACAGGACAAGACCGCAACTGAGGCCACCCTGAGCGTGACTCGCTACCGCTGCTAGAAACGGCTGCATGGTGAAACATTGTAGGAATTACCGTATTACCAGTAATAGGCATGCAGGTGCTTCTGTGCCCTGCATAGAGATGCATAATAACCATATAAAGATTAATAGAAGTGCAGGTGCGCTACACACTATGGCCCAGATTTTGGAGGGCCTAGTGCCTCCTTACACCACATTAGGGTCATTTTTGTACGCTAATGTGGCCCAACGGGTCCAAAATCACTGTGGCAGATTTACAAAGTGCCGCAATCTATGCATTGCACCACTTTGTAACCCATTGCACCGCATTATGCCCGCGCCAGGCATAATGTATGGAAGGTGGGTGTTCCCCAGTTAAGGGGGGGGGGCTGAATAAATGGTGCAAAGAAATCTAAAAGATTTCTTTGTTCCATTTTCAGCAGCTATGTTTAATACCTGCTCAAAGCAGGCATTAAAAGGGGGCACACCATTGGTTACAATGGGCACATATGTACTGTTCAGGGTTAGTGCTAATATTTTGGTGCTACCCTTAACAGTACATCTATAGCCTAAAAAATTTTGAAGCTGCTGCCCCCCTGCCCTGAGCCATGGTGCGCCGTATTTCAAATACAATGCAACTATGGTGGTACTAGGGGGCGCTAAGGGACACAAGGAAAGTGGCACTGCACTGGGTGCAGCACCACTTTTCTTAAATCTGCCCCTATGTACTTACAATTATACTTTGTGATCCATGTACGTATGGTGATATTTGAGTGATTTTTGTGTTTTTCATCTAGCCTAACTAGCATTACATGCCCTGTTATAATATATGTTGCTTTGATTGTTGCACTGTCCAGGATAACAAGTACTTTCTCATACTAGAAACCCCATTTTTAACAGTGACCAACCATATTGTGACCTATTGCTTTAACTTTGGTCTAATATATGGCACAGAGGTTCACTGTCCTGTGACTCTGTGATTGTGACCTCTGTGTATCTGCCCTTTTACATAATATGGCCTACATATAGGTTTGACCAACCATAGAAAGCATTGGCTGCTTATAACTCTGATGATTACCGAACTCTGTATTATGAAAAACTAAAGGCACCAGCCTCACCGGGACTGTAAAATGTGTTTTTTTCAGAGACTGCATTATTCTGGAGCACATTTCTTCACTAAAAACTTAGATAAATTAGAAGTGCAAATGTCTATGTTAATTAACACATATACTATGAATAAATGTTTTGCAGAAGGAAATCGTACTTAAGCATGCAAAATAAATAATAACATACGGTTTTATGTTAGCCAGTTGATGTCATGCTAACAGAGAATTATAAATTAACTGTGAAAGGCCTAGTTTTCATGTCAAGCTGTTGTTTTGTGCAAAATGTTTTTTCTTCCTCAATCATAACACAGTGTACCCTGTCTCGTGGTCTATAGGAAGCCTGCCTTAGGGGTGACTAACCTGTACTATTGGCAGTGAAAGGACTCTGGCTACACTTGGTGTGGGCTGAGTCAAACTTGAGCAGATAAACTGCTTGTGCTGGTTAAAATGCAGCTCTGCAGGCTTTACTTTTACTAGGGCCATGCAGGGTGGGACAATCAGTGCTGCAGCCACCGTGACATCTCTACTGTTCCTGCCCTGGGCACCACTCGTACCGTTCAGTAGGGCCTTAAAGGGATGGTAAAGTCCTTGCCAATTGGGTTTACAAAATCACAGTACAATTTGAGGGAAATAGCATGGGCACTGAGGTCTGATTAGCAGGCATCAGTGCACTTTCAGATTAAAATGACAGCTTGAGTAGTCTAAATGAGGGCAAAAGGGGGGGGGGCAACTGCAAAGAGCCCAGTTTCTGACAAGTAGGTTGTCACATTACTGGAGATCCCTTCCTGGGCTTCTCGTGACCATAGCTCTCATCACAAAACATTACTTTGAGTGCATTCATTTTTTTTAGATGTTTGCAGATTTATGGCTGAAAATAATTTATAGTTTAACAATTTTCTTTATATGAAGTAAAAGACTTCATCCTTATGAATTTATTCACTCATGAGTTCACTTTATTGGGTTTCTGAGCTGACACCTTATTGCATTCTTAAAATATTTTTTTATGAGGGAGACTCCTTCATGGAATACACATGTTGTATTACTGCTATTTGGACTATCATTTTTGCTAATATTGTATTTTACGTCATTTTAAAGTATCAACTAATTGATTATTTGAATCTGTAAAGACAATAACAGAACACTATTACCTTACGAATAAAATAATTTTAACTGTTTTGATTCAATAATGAAACCCTTTAACTCACACAAATCCTCTTTATTGATTTACAAATGACAAATAAATTGTTGACACTGAAGTGCTGTTTTAAATGATTCTCAAAGGTACACTTAGACCTGATGTTAGAAATTGGGTCTCTAGTTGGCAAAGGTAAACACCCTTGTCCAAGTAGGGACCACAATCTTAGTCAGGGTACACAATCAAAATTATCCTGTGCTCACCTTCTGGTAGCTTGGCACAGAGCAGGCAGGTTTAACTTAGAAAGCAATGTGTAAATTATTTGTGCCATAACTCAAACAGTAACGCAGTGACAACACCACAAAAAGTACTCCACACCGGTGAAGAAAAATATGTAATATTTATTTGAATAAAATAAAATAAAAAAGGCAAAAATCCAACATGCACAAGTTGAGATACCACTTTTTAAAGGTTCAAATGAGCCTCAATCCTTAAGAATCAGTGGTTGATTCCTTGTAACACACAGTACCTGGAATGTGTCAAAAATAACAACATGCAGGGGCCACAGGGGAGGAGATGTTTTTAGAAATAAGGTGCTGCCTCAGATTTTCTGGCATGGCACAGACAGTTCTTTCCTTGCTGCAAGGTGATGTGTTGATTTCCTGGCATGCAGCCTTGATTCCCCAATACAAAGCAAGGATATTTTTACACCCAAGGACAATGCATTCAAAATCAGCAGTTCTTCTCAGCAAAGCAGTCCAGAGGAGTCCTTTGGGCAGCCAGGCAGTCCCTCTGACAGAGTCCAGGTGTAGATCCAGAAGTGTCTGATTTGGTGGGGTCAGAGACCCAGTATAAACAAGTGCAATACTCAGAATAAAACATCCAGCATATTATAAAGTAGAGTGCAAAGTTCAATAGCAGCAGAGCAAAGGATCAGCAGCACAACCATCATTAATTGCTTTTGCTCTAGTAGACCAAATATTCCCCAAACATCTCACAGCTGTGCAGATGAGCACGGGTCTAAGATCCCACCTCATAACTCTCTGTGCATTTGTACTATGGCATGTTCCTAAAGTCCCAGCAACAGGTTCAATCCATGTCCTGTTGGCTCATTGTCTGCCCAGCATGCAAAGAAGACAAGACCAACTGTTTCCTTGCATTGTTTGTCTCCGTGACGACGCCATTCACATACGGCTCAAACACAACATGGACACCTTGAAGACTTACCATGGTCTCGGGCATTGAACTCTACTCACACTACAACTTGTACACCATGCTGTACGGTTCATTTTTCTTGGAATTCTATCAAGATTAACCTTTTAGTTCGTATACTACAAGCCTTGAAAAAGTCAAGGATGACGAAACACGTGTCGGCTGTTTTTTCACAAATATGAAAACTGTATAGTGCTTCCATATTACGTATCCAGTGCATCTCATGACATCAGAGGATTTCCACCCTGACTTAACACTAAGGAATAAAGTCTTTCTCACCTTGATCCTGGGATGTGCCGTGGTTTTTTCTTCTCCTGCATGGGCATAATGGTGAGACAGCAGAATCTGTTGCCCAGTTAACTTTAAAGGAACTCCAGGGAAGGGACCCTATTCTAAACTGAATGTACAATCTCTTATCCCTGGGGACAAGAATAAAATTAAGATATGGCTCTAAAAAGCTGTTGGCTTAAAATCCAAAAAATCCCTTGTTAAAGTGTCTCTCTCCCCTGACAACAAGCCCTCCTACAGGACCCAGGCCCAATATTGTCTTTTCAATTCTGCCTTGGATGGAATCTCCTATTGATGTTTTGAGCCCAGATCTAACTCAAACCTCAGGGTACTTAACATCCTCTTTATACTCATGAGCCATGGTATCTTGTGCACCCAGCATGCTTTAGTAACTCCCTAAAGATGTCCGCATACTGCTGAAGCTTGTGTGTTCATCAGCCTTCTCCAGAACAGCAATGGGCACAATCTTGCCTTGTCCCTAATGGACTTCCAGCTCAAATTCAATTTTAGCCAAAGGAGTAGGGTGCTATGAGATACCTGAATGAGACTTCTGATGAACTTATGTACTGTCTGAGTGAAGTTGCTGAGACTAGAAAATCCCCAGAGTTATGCACCATAAAGTGCTGATGGCACCGTTTCTGGTCCAGGGAAGACCTGGCCTGGCAGTTCGGACTGGACTGTTCCTATGAGGATTAGGATCAAGACTGATTTGCATATGGATGGGTCTAACCTAGAATGGCATTGCAAGCTAAAAAAACTGATTGATGAAACCCAGATCTGTGACTAGGGGTGAATGTTTGATTTGCTCTGTATTCTGTCCATCATCTGTTGTTTTTGCATTTGTCACCATAGCTTTGGCATCATAAATCTGCTTGGGCGCTGCCACAGCCTTAAAAGAAGCAGCTCTATGTGTACCTGTATATTGCACAGAGTGTACATCCAGGTCCTGTAGGAGTAATGCTAGAGGTTCACATATGTGTTAAAAAGAAAAGATTATAGTATGGAACCTTGGGTTACTCCTCATGGTGTCAGCTTTAGGTTAGAATTAAAAGGGGGAGGGATTTGTTGAGATTGTGCTGTGAGAAAAGATTTGAGCCAGTGTGATGCTGTTTGGTCACAGCCTCAGGCTTTAAAGCCTAAGGTTTTAAGCCCAACACAAACCAACAAGGCATGGTCAACCATACTGAATACTGCTGATAGATAAAACAATATTGCTGAAGCAGTGGCTGCAGATAACAAGATGAGAGAAAGAGTTGCACTATACATGCCTGCAACACATTTTGGGGGCTGTGACATACACCAGCCAAACTGGGATAAGCCCTTGAAGGTGGGGGAGCGTACTGAACAACCTTTGGGACAAGGTGGCCCACTGGGCAGGGTGGATGTACCCCTTTTGTCAGGGCTAGGCTACATTGGAAAGGATGTGGGCTGGCAGCATGGCGGAGTCTGACTTAAAGTGCAAACAAGATGCAGCAGTCCCTCTAAAACAAAGCATGCAACTCTGGGAGGCAGTTGAGCTCTCACCAGGATGGGTAGTCAAAGAAAGGCTATGTATATAAGAAACTGTAGCCATTGGCATAGCAAGAGTGTCATGAGCAAGCAGGAAAAAATGTGATTGTCTTGCCAATGTGTTGGATAGTAAAAGACAGCAATGAGTGGGTTACTTTAGGCACACGCTGGGCCCACAACACCAGTGTACCTGCTGTACACATTAACTATACATCTCATATCATCCATAAGTGCCCAACCAGATTAACGCCATGATCACACATGCGTGACCGTGAGCATTATCATTGAACAATCCTTTCACTGAATGATAGCCGCACTCTAAATCACAGAGTTTGTCACTGTGAATGATTCATTGGTATGTTTGAAATCCATCTCTAACTTGCAAAATGGTTTTACCAGTTCATAGTGAATCTCAAATAAGAAGGGGTGAAAATGGCATTCTCTCCTAATTGTGATTCAGTATTATAAGAATCAATGATTTGAAACAGAAATTGGGTCACAAACCATGATTAGTTACTGACCACTGTCTGCCTTCCCTGACATTTTTCCAAACAAAAACCTTTTAAAAGAGCACTACTTCCAGTGGCTTATGACAGCAAATGGAAGCGGTGGCCCATGAAGCTCAGGGTTTCATACATGAGGACTGGTGAGGAAGGAGCCATGAGGGACCACCTCTGAGCCAGAACCATTGTTGTTGGTATGCTGGTGTTCAGAGTTGCGGCAGCTCTTACTAAGTGCTGATTGAGCAAAGGCAGTGAGTCACTGATACTGCTGTGACTTCACTTAACACAGCCAGTTGAGAGCCGAGCAGTTGGGCAGTGTTGAGTTACCGTACTGGTACTGCTGCTACCACCTCTACAGCAACTGGTCAGTTGGTGTGTTGGCTGCTGGGCTGCAGGTGGTTGACCAGACTGGCCAGACAGGCTGGAGGAATTGAATGCTGGTTGGATCAGACGTGGCCTGTCTTGCTGCATTGCCTCTCTGCCTCCTTGCCACCTTGCCAGCTCCTCTGAGGCCCTGAGGGTCTCTGCAAAGTAAGGCTGTTAGCTCTGATCTCTTACCAGGAGGGAACAAAATCAAGAAAAATTTCTTTTCTACGCTTTTAAAAGGATAGACATTGTGACTAAGCTAGTGTTTACAGATTATGCTTGCTCTCAAGGATTTGATTTAAGTACTGGCAGTACAAATTTTGACCTGAACACTTCAACCTTGTTTGCACGCCTTCCTTTGTCATCATTATTACAATTACCACCAGACAGCCTCCATTTTAATATTTTATTTCTCCCACATATTCTACCTGCCAACTTTAATATAATTGGTAATAGCCTAGTGCTAAAGAGCCATTTTAGTCACCACAAGAGACCACAAAGCACTTAAGGTTGGGCCACATTGGCGTTGTAGCTGTCACCAGAAGGTTGAGCAGGGGGTAGTAGAGACAGTCTGGTCCAGGTGAGGTTTGCAGCTCCCTCAACACCACTCTGACAAACTAAACATACAGGTGGAGCTGCTCAATACTCTTGTCATTTATGTAGCAGGTATAGATTTGAAATTGCATAATTTAACCAACCTGGTCGTAAGAGTGCAATCTAATGTAAATAATCAATTAACTACTTGTACCTGTGCTCATATTTTAGATAAACTCACAGATCTTTCAAAAATAGTAGATGTGGAGAAAGAAAAGAAATTGTCTTTCAATACAAAATGTAAGTTTGCAGCATCAACAGTACTAATTTTACCAAATCCTGGCATGTGTTTAGGCGCTGGCGATAATCACAATTGTTTAACTGCTCAAAATGATCAACTGGATGGGTGTACTCCTTCCCAAAGTTAATATTTAGTTATACAACTGGTTTGTAGTGATAAAACTCCTGCAGGTGGAAACATATGAACTATTTAATGCGGAGTCTGTCTCGGTGGAGAAAAGGGTTAAGAAAACTCCCTCAATAGAGATGTTCGCTAGGGATGCTAGGCCGGTTCCAAATGCCTCTATCTCATCTACCCTTCTAAGCATGCAACCTTGTCTATAGAAAAGAACCACAAAAAGGTTAGACCACTATATTTTGAGTTCCACAGTTTAGCTGAAGCCAAACCACCGATATTCAACCCGTCTCGCTGCTTTTACGTGGTCGGCCGGGCTCGAGGTGGGCACCTCCAGCACGGCATACGCCGTAATACCACTAGCAGTATTGCAACACTGGAGACCACCAGCATTTTTCTGGCAGTTGCACTGCCAGAAAAAGCTGGCAGACTTGCATCCTGGTAATGTTAAGGATACACTCACACACACTTCCACATACCTGCACGCATGCACTCACATATTTCTACACACAAACAAACACACTTCCACTCACCCATGCAAAAGCATCATACACACTCATTCCCACTGGCATACATATACAAACACCATTGACACACACGCATTCCCTTTCCCTCCCCCTCAAGCACATACCCACATTCATGTGTGGCATCTTTTTGGTGTGGTGGTGCTGGCGGTGGAACCCACTCTACCCCACTGACTGCCAGCACAACTGCTGTCTGTTTTCCACCCAATTTTGAGCGGAAATCTGATGGCAGTCGTCAGCACTGGTGGCCTTTTGGTGCCCGCTGCTTTGGTGGTCTTGTAAAAAGACCTCCAAAGTCATAATGAGGGCCATAGTCTCACAATGAATAATGAGGTTCCTCAATCAATAATTCTTGTAAAATCAAATGCGAATTCTGTGTGAGATACTGTACCTGATGTTAGCCCATCTCTTACCAATTTCAATAATTTGAGGCAATTGTATTGATGCAGGAGGGATAGTGGAAGGAATACGACCAAATTCCAGAAAACCTCACCTGGCAGGATCCCAATTATCGACCCTGAGGCTGGAGGTCTGAATACAGGTATGGAACATAATTCAGGGTTATCGGAAGGAGCTATGCAGAATTGCTAATTAACCAGTAAAGCAAAGATTATTTTCTTTTATTTGTACAAAACCTAAGGAGTTTGCAACATACTCAGTCAGGGAACATTACTAAAATTAACTGCTTGCTTTCCAGCTGGTTTATTGAGTCGGATGATCTTGTATCTGTCCGATTTCAGCAAGACTGCTCCAATTCCTCATGTGAATCTACACTCACTACTTGATCCAACACTGCAATTGCAAATATATTATTCATTTTTAGAGCACTCTTTGCTGAACGGGGTAAAGTGGTTAAGAAACTGGCTCTTTCAAAATATCCATCAGTACTGATACCAGCTGCTCCATCAAAGAAATATGCTCTGGCTAACATAAGAAACATTAAGAACACAACCTAAGGAATATCCACATGTGAGCTAATTTCTAAAAGTAATGTGTGAATCGAAGACTGGGCATGGCTTCTGGCAAACACTATCTAAACCAAATTCTGGTGGTGTGGACTGATGGCTGAATGTTTCTGGCAATAAGAAAATGCCTATGAGGCTATGCTCCTGGAATGATCATGGTCCTGCAAAACTGCTGGATGATCCAGATGCTATGGGCCAGATGCACGAAAATGCAATTTTACATTTCTTACATAGCGACTTCATGGAAAGCGCTATTTAAGAAATGCAAAATGCAATGTACAAAGGTATTGATTTCCTAATAGAGATTCCTGCAAAGGAAATCAGTATTTAAAAAAATCCCATTGCATCTGAGTCAATGGGCCGGTTTTGCATTTCCCAAAAAATGATCTCTTATTAGGAAATTGCTATTTAGGAAATGCAAAACCAAGGATGGCAATGGACAAAATGGCCCCCTTGGTGCACACCAAAAATAGGGGTGCACCGGTAGAGCACACATATGCCAAAGGGGCATGTATGTGCTCTATTGCAATTTTAAAAAAGCGCTTTGGGGTGTTTTTTTGTTTTAAATTGTACCGGGTTACCTTCAACTTCAAGTCAATGGTATTTGCATCTCCTAAATGCCCAAGTCACATTTATTTAGGTAATGCTTGGTACATCAGAATAGGAATCGCAAATAGGAAATTCCGATTTGCGATTTCCTATTCTGGGAATCACAAATTGCAATTTCTACAGGGTAGATAATGCAATTTGCGATTCCTTAAAGTGCATTGTACACAAGAAAAGCCAGTTAGTATTTCTTAAATCCCCGAAATACTGATTCAGACTATTAGGAAATACTAAAGGGCTTTGTACATCTGGACCTATATCCTTCTTACCAATGCTTGAAATCCTGATGCTTCAAACATGGAAAGCGCAACGCACTCCAATAATTGGTTTCAAAGAATATATTGTTCCAGCCACCCGTTCTTCACAACAAGGACGTACTAATGGAGGGCTCTCATTTTATATTGCTACAGATTTGAAAGTCAAAGCCCAGACAATAGACCTAGGCTGACATGGTTGCAATGTGTATTATTATTTTTTCATTTCCCATTGATTTTATTGAACATTCATCTGAGAACAAGGCAAGATAATAAAATGACTCAGTTATTTCCATTGCATGATATTGTAAAATCACCTGAGCAATAGTACCCTACTGCAAGTCTAATAATCTCTGGCGATTTCAATATTCATCTTTGCTGGTAAATTGATCTAACAAGCCAAATAATGGAATTGTTAAATTCTTTTGTGAATATTTGTGTCAGCCTAGCCTAAATATGCCTAGTGAAAGTTCTTTAATAAAGCCATCTGCGTTCCCAACTTTAAAAATACTAAGCATTGCTGAACAATTGATTGCATCCTTATTACAGAGGATTTGGCAGCAAATAGCAGTGGCCATACGATCATACCATCAGTTTAAAGTGATAATAATCAACACATTTTAATTTTAGATCTGTCTGGTCACTGTAAACATAAATCTGTTGTCCTTCAGCAAATAGCATCTTCTACTTACAGTTTGAAAAGATTAGTATGCCACTCCAATAAACAAGATTGAAATAATGAGATGTGCAGAGCTTGTAATCACATCTAGTATTTCTGAAAAGGTAACTGAAAGATCTACAGTGGACAAGTGGAAAGATATCTCAAAATGTATAATTGACACATTTGCTACAAAAAATACACCAAAAGCCAACCCCCTGAGACCACCTGGTAATAAATGGTATATGGCCCAATTACTCCAGCAAAAAATGGCTTTTAATAAAGCAACAAGGGCAGTCTTTTGACAAAAATAATCAATAATTAATTATTTTTCAAGGAAAGTTGAGGATTTTAAGGAGAACGTACAAGCAAGAAGTATGGAAGGCAAAAATGACCTTCCCACAGGATTTATGGAATAGGATACTTACCGTATCTAACTCAAACAATAGCAAGCTTTTTGGGGAATAAATAATGATGTGGAAAATGGTGGCAATAGGGCTTGTAGTGCAAACTTAATGGAAATGGTTGGGCTGATTTTATAATCAATTTGTATGGTCCCTGTACTGTTGCTTCCATGGAGCGTTGTTTCTCTTCAAATTATATGAACCTTGAACCACATCGTAAACTAAGATTTAATGAAGTTGAAGCATATTTACCTCTTGAAATGAATTTGCATAGCCACATGGGTTTGCCAGCATGCGCAACTCTGGAGCAACTACATAAAGAAGAAATACCCTCTTTGATGCACTAAATTAGAACAAACGGGCCCCTGGCCCAAATGATCTACCAAATGCTGTTTTTAGAGCCAACCCTGATCTGTGGGCAGTGGTTTTGACTCCTCTATATACTGAGGTTGTACAAATGCATGCAGTTCCTGGTTAATGGCAAGGAAGCATTCTCCAACTTATTTACAAAAGTGGCCTACTAGAAAATTCAGTTAACTTTCGACTAATAGCCTTAACTGATGTTGAGGCAAAAGTCTTTGCCTCCCATTTGTTGGTGGAGGTTGGAGAATGGTCAATGGAACATAATTTAATTCCAGTCAATCAATCAGGATTATACAAGGGGCAATCTACAATTATAAATGTACTGACTATTACTTTTCTGGCAGAGCATGCTATGATAAAAAAACAAAACTTAAACATCTGCTTTGTTGACTTAAGAGCAGTATTAGATTCAGTCTCTCAAACTATACAATGGAAACAAGTAGAGTGGGATATCTCCCAAAAAGTATTGGATCCCATTATCCTTTTATATACAAATACCTAGGTCCAGATTAAAGTAGGGGACAGTTCCAATTTGACTCAGCGAATTAAACCCTGTAATTGCATAAAGCAAGGATGTGTGCTTGCTCCTTGTTTATTCAATATTTTATTGCAGATTTGTATCAGTACTTGGACAACATCAATGCTCATTCTCTGAAATTATCAAATTGACACTTAACGTACCTACAATATACAGATGACACAATATTACATAGTCAGACCCTTATAGGCCTACAATCATTAATGGAGTCATTGATGAATATACTTCATTTCTTAGATTGGAATTGAGCAATAAGAAAACACAGATAATAACGATAGGGCTCGCAGCAAATGCTTGAGGCAGAAGAATAAGCCCCGGCCCTCAAAAATAAGTGCCGGTGCTCAGCACCAGAAACAACAAGCACAAATTAAGCACTGACCTCACAGCAGAAACCCTCCATGGTAAATGGGACATACTGGCAATATCCAAATTGGGCGACATCTAGAAGGGACACTAGATTATATATTTCTTAGAATTACAGGAACAGCAGAAAATGGTAGGTCTAAGGTACCTCTTGAGACCATATGTGGCAGCATTGCTAGAAGCCCCAGATGAATGGCCTCTGGAAGACAGGGTCTTTGGGGCCCTCTTAAGTATCTATGCTGTGTCCCAACTGTACTTTATATAAATATTTGAGGGATAGGGAGTGTTAGGACAGGTCCAGTGTGCAGCCTCCCTAAATAGGTAATACAAAACACATTGTTCCTAAGGAGAAGACAGAGATTGCAGAGGCACTTCTATATTTAGAAGCTAGAACCCTCACACATCCACTGGATGTCATGCTTTATCATCGGGTCTGCTCCTCGTCAGACTGGCACTGCAATGTCCAATGGGCCCCGCAAGGGGGCTCAGTGCTGGAGATCTTTTTTTTTTAAGAGCGTGCCAAACGAGTAAGTAGGAAACAATTCTGACCTACTACAGTAAACAGAGAGCTAGAGAAAAGATTAAAATTGGCTCGAGAACCACACTGCAACAGATATATTGTATGTGATGGTTCTCGGTCAAGCTAAAAAGAGAGGGGAGTAGGAAGGAAGTAACGTTCCTCTATACTATCCAACTGAATGCAGGGCAAAAGGACATTGGCTGTAGCCCTAGCTACAGGTCAACATATTTCAAGCCATGGGTGTCCCTAAGGATCGGGTGGTGTTCCATCATGACCACATAAAAACCTTATGTACTCAAAAAAGAATTCAAAATGAGTATGAACATATAGAAAAAGCTGGAGCTTACATAAAAAGCTATGCAAAAAACTGACCACAGTCGGTGTAGACCCTCCTATATTAATGAAGGCGCATCCTGGGTTAAGTGCAGGCCGAGAGACTGACATTGTGATTCCTGATGAGGCCCCTGCTGTGAGTCCTACCCACAGTCGCATACCCAACTGTACTCTATACACCTACACAATACCCTACCACCATTAGGGTTCTTCCAGGAACAGTGAGAAGGGGACCTTGCCAGGTTGGAGAACGATGATTGGGGGGTGGCCTGTAGATGCCCTGGTGAGACAGGTATAAAAGCTGGATTTTAACGCATCCACTTGAAACTCCTTCCCAGGGCCAACTATACAAGATCGATTTGCACTGCATGGGAAAGGCAGATTCTGTCCAATGTCTGAGGGTATGGGCGTAGAAGGACACTGCCGTATACAATTGGAGTTTCTTCAAGACTCCCAAATTTTGAGGGAACATAGAGAGGAAACACTCCACAGTTTTAGACTTTACACTGAAGCTGACTCCACATCTGATCTCCTTGGAAATCTGGGGCAAGCAGACCCTGGATGGCTACTACCTCCTTTTTATGTAATACTGTATTGATGATGGCACAATTTGAAGTGATTATACTGTGGGGGCTTGGTGAGACCCCAATGAGCGGGCCTGGGCTAATATGGGTTGGTGCATGCCCTTCAAAAAACTGACTGCTCCAAGAAATTTGACATAGTGCGAGGGACCCAGCAGCATTCAAATGAAACATTATCATGAGGTTTGGCTTGGGAGAGAATCCCAGATGGGCACAGGGTCCCAACAGGACTAAACTGCAATGATAGTTCCTGATCATGGATGGGACTATTTCATGATTATGTTTGTTCACCCAGTTGGGTGCACCCCCCTCCCTTTTTTAATCTATATGGAAGAGGTCCACTGGATCCAATGTTGGCTAAGGAAGGAGGTTTCTACTCACACCCCTTCTCATATATTTAATTTAAAAATGGTGGCCACTGTTTTTGTTTTTTTGTTTTTACTGTGATTTCCAAAGCAGTCCTGAGGAAAAACCACTGTTTTCTTTATTATGTTGGCCCAAGGTGAGGTCCCTCTGGGTTTCTCCCCACAGGGCTCAGAAAAAGCAGCATATCCTTAAACTGCCCCCTTATAATATATATATATTTTAAACCTCAGAATAGAAGACTAAGGGACTCATTATGAGCTTGCGGAGGTTCAGGAGTTGGCAGTGGTGGTAGTCCTGTGGCAGACTGACTGCACCCATCCAAATCCAGCAGTCGGACCACCAGAGGACACAGCAGCCACACTGTCAGTACGGCAGTCTTCCTACCACTGTACTCCGAATCAAACTTGAGATACAATTCTGGCAGCTTCCCTTTTTTTCAGTAAAGTAGATTTGCAGCACATGTTTGGCAAATGGTCAATAGAGCTGCATTACATTCAATATTACCAAGAACTGACCCAACTGTTGTATCTATAATATCTGTAAGCTTCATTCTTAAATCCACTGAAGCTGAAGCTGCAATAGTCTCCTGTATTTGTTTAAATACTTCTGGCAACATTGCAGTTGAATGCATGACATATATAGACAAATACAGGGCAGCAAACACACTTCCTCATGACTGACACTGTTGTATATTTGGCACCTTTCCCTTCGATAGGCACATCCACAAAATTCACTGTTTATCCTGCAGCATATAATGAGGAAACACCCCTTCTATTTGATAGATTTTCCTTGCTAACAAAACTGGGATCTCTTTTTATTCATTCAGCTGGGCTCTGTCCCATTAAAGCATTTATTGGCTGTGGGTTGATGGCTATAGCCTATGCCTATGCAGGTGCTTGTAAAACTCCTACTACTTCAGTACCTCAATGTCACAAAATGTAGTGTCTCAATTATCTGAATATGTTTACAACTTCTGTAAGCATTTCTGTAATACTTTCATGCAAAGGTTTTTCTCTTTTGGATGTGGTATGCCTGCTGCCATGTCAATGTGAGTGCACCTAACTGAACATTTAGTACTAGACATGGAGGTATCTACTGATGCAATGTGAAATGGTCAATGAAAATCAATGGCACCTCAGTATAAACAGAAGGATTATATTGGGATGGACAGCCAAACTTTACACTGCAGCCTTTATTTCAATCCAGGAATAAAATAGCTCTGTAGAATACAGATAACAGGTTAGCTTTACCTACATGTACTAATTTGCCCGCATTTAATGTGATTTTAGTTGCCATCATATTGATATGAGTAGCAATGACTCCTATAGGGTAGATGTTGGAAAGTGGATTATTGGTAAGGGCAGGTAGGTACCGACACTTACCAATAGGCAAGAAACCCCCACTAGGTCCAGTCCACTTATTAATTTGGACAAAAGCAGTTAGGCTAAACTTAGGAGACAGGTGTTTAAAGCATTTGATATCAACAAAACAGTAAATGAGTAAAACACAACACACAATATAAATCTAACAAAAGTTCACAAAATAGAAAATATTTTTATCTTTATAATGACACAAATATCCAATGGAGGGAACTGGAGATATGAATTTTCAAAGATGAAATGTAAAAAATGTTTTCTAGCACATAAAAGCCAAAAGCACCAACTGGGGACATCTGGTCGCATTCAACCGTGGCAGTCAAAGTTTTTGGGTGACGACGTTGGAGCCCTGCTGAGTCACTTTTTTGGAGCTTTTTCTCTTGTCGTCGGGCAAGGCTTCTCTTCATACCAGGCTGCAATGTGACAATGGCGACTTGCTTCAGCACGGGGTCCCAGTCGACTCCTGGAAGTCTCATCGACGGAGAAAAGCTCTGGAGCTTCAGAGGGAAAAAATTGAAATTCGGGCCGGGTTGCAGTTCGGCTTGACTCTTCGACGGCTCAGTCACCTTATGGAGCTTTTTTCTAAAGTTTCTCCCTACATCTCCAAACTTCTGGACCTTATTCAATGAGTACTTTTTGTGTCCTCAAAGTGTCCACGCTCTGAGTTGCTCCTTGAAAGTTGAGACTACAGTTCCCAAAATGCAGCTGGTCAGAATCCTCAAATGGCAACTAGACATTGGTCAGCTGGGCTATTCTTCCAGGACTTGATAGAGGAGACTCAGGGCAGCTCCTTTGTACCTGTAGCTAACAGGCAGTTCACTCTTGGAGTTGCAGAAGGTAGGCAAAGTAATTTTCTTGTTGAATCACCAAGTGTGCAGCTGGTGCAGTCCTTCTGAGTGCAGGTCCAGATGCAGGCCAGGGGTCAAGCAGGGCAATCCTTCTTCTTGACGTAAATTCTTCATGCAGGGATCTGAATTGTGGTACAGCTCTGCCATATTTTTCATTGTTCCTGGGAATGAAAACCAGGGGTTGCTCATGTTCACTGGGGTGCAGGCCATCACCCACTGCGGTGACCACATCCTATGAAGTGTGGCAAAAATCAATCCCAGAAAGCAACATTCTTTAGAAATCCAACATGGACGAAATCTCTCCTGGAAGGTTACATCTGGTTGAGCACCCCTACTGGTGTGTTCAAGTTCCCCTACTACACCTTCTCCGGACCCTCTCTTAAGCTACTCAGTGGTGCTCCTAGCTGTCTGGGGGTGCACGAAATGGGGGAGATCCAATCTCTCTCCAATGTGGCGTTCCCTCCTTTAAATACCAGTTTGGCTACTCTTCCCCCATCCTGCTCTGCCATCTGCTGTAGCAGATCTCTACCCTCAAGATGCTTCCTTTATGTCAGCCCAGGCCATTTCACACTCCATTAAGGTAGCCTGGCTCGGTCTGCCAGAGGCTGACCAATCAGGAAATGGTACTATAGAGCTGAATTTGGTAACTTTTGGAAAGAGTTCTAAAACTCTTTTTCTGTGTTAGTTATATTAAATTCAACGTTGGCAAGATGTTGAATGTATTATACCATTTAATTTGGTACCAAACTTGCTATATTTAGCTCATCTTAATTGAAATTAAGACTTTATTATTTTATTATAAGGAGCCTTGTTATGAGTCTAGTGGTCAATAGACTGCCAGACTCGTGGTGAGAGTCGGACCTCTACAGTTGTGGTGGTCTGACCGCGACATTATGAGGTTGCCGTCTCCAACAGGATCTCTGATACCCGACGGGATGACAGCTGTGCACGTTGTAAGCAACCAGGGTGGAGTAGAAAACAGTGCCACCCTGCTGATTACAACTTTTTTCTCTGCCAGCCCAGACTGCCATGAAAAGGCTGGCATAGAACAAGTGCAGAGGGCTATGGGGGGGCCCTGCACTCCCCATGCTTTGGCAGTGCAGTGCAGGCTCCGCCAGCACCCTCAAAATGCTCAGATAGTGCACATTTCAAGGCTCCTGGTGCTCCCTGCGTGCAGCAGTATTGTCGACAGCTCTATTAAAAGCCAGCAGCAATGCTGCTGCACCTTTCCCTCTGGGATGACTGGCACAAACCTTGCTTCCCATCAGCACAGTAGGAAAGTTGTAATAGAGCCGGTGGGGAGACTGCCACCTCAATGGCGGTCTCCTTGCCACGGGTCTGCTAAACTCTTAATCAGGCCCAAAGTCTTCAGTGATAGCCTATAGGGCCCATTGACTACAAAATGAATTTGCTGTTTTCCATCACCAGGGCTTCTAACACATCTTTTATTCAGTCCCTGGTTATATTTGCACTGCATCCAACACTGCGGGCACTTAGGAAAGACATTAGGGTGACTTACTGTGAGAAAGTAGCCTCTTTTGAGCATGGTTACCCTCATTTTTGGCCTGTTTGTCCGTGTGCTTGACTGTGTCACTGGGATCCTTTTAGCCACGAACCAGTACTTATGGTTTGAGACCTACTTGTCAGTATGTTTCACTGTTTTGTCAGAATGCTTGACTGTGTCACTAGGATCCTGCTAACCAGGACCCCAGTGCTTATGCTCCCTCTGTTCCCAAAGTTGTCCCAACATACTGGTAACCCAGTATTTCATCACAAATTGGCATACTGGTGCCCCCTCATAAGTCCCTAGTATATGGTACTTAGGTACCCAGTGCATTGGGGCTCCAGGGGATACCTATGGGCTGCAGCAGTAATTTTGCTACCTATGGGGAGCCCATGGAAAGGCTTCTGCAGGACTGCCCTTGCAACCTGCGTGAAATGGTGCATGCACCCTTTCACAGCCATTTTCATTCCACCAGGTCACTTATAAGTCACCTATAGGTCAGGCCTTCCAGCCCTGAAGGCTA